>NW_027507787.1:43384891-44584891 GCF_037356315.1 Lithobates pipiens
AGCAAGTGTATATATATACATAACAAATACATCATATATATACATTATATTATATATAATATACAAATATTCTGCATATATATCTCTCTCTGTATATACTTGCACCTCTGCATACCAGCATGCATGTTATCAGCTTGAACACTCCTTTCATCTGGTGGGCGGTATAGATAGCCTAGGGTTATATGAGGGCCCCAATTTCCAGCTCCTCGTTTAGCCCTTCCGGTGCCATACTATTTAACGTAAAGATCCAGAAGGATTCACGTTTGCACAATCTGTCAAACCGTTCACCCTCCGGTATGGACATCGGAATGGCTTCTATACCAAACAATTCTAACCCTTTGGTGCTACCGTCATGCTTGTGTTTAAAGTGGCGGGGTACACTATGTTTCTCTATTTTCTTCTCTATAAATCTCCTGTGTTCACCGAAGCGAGTTCTCATTTCGCGTACTGTCCTACCCACGTAGAGGAACCCACAAGGGCACCTTAGCCCATAGATTACAAACTGTGTACTGCAACATATGAATTGTTTAATCTGAAACTTACGGCCATCCTTGCAGCTAAATGTTGTTAGTCCATGTGTGATAAATCTGCATGCCTTACATTTTTTACTTTTACATTTAAAGCTGCCTATAATATCAAAAAGCTGGGGTATAGTACGCATATTTTGATTGTGACTTTTCACATTTTTGATACGACTGGGGGCAATAATACTCTTTATGTTTTTAGCGCGTCTAAACACTACCTGAGGTTTTTTTGGGAGAATTTTACCCAAAATTTTATCCTGGCCCAAAATAGGCCAATACTTTTGTACTGCTCTCTTTATAGCCCAGTGTTGGTCATTAAAGGTGGTGATAAATGGTATATCACGCTGATCTTTTTCCCACATATTTTCCTTCTTGTTATCAGGGATTCCGTTCATATAGCGGTTTTTTGCTTCTTCTATCTGTTTTTCTTCATATCCCTTTTCCAAGAATTTTTTAGACAATATGGCCGCCTGAGCTTCATAATCCTTAATATCGCTACAGTTTCTCCGTAATCTACAGAATTGGCTATGGGGTATATTTTCTTTCCATCTGGGATGGTGGCAGCTCTTACGATGTAAATAGGAGTTGCCTGCTGTTTCTTTAAAATGTGTTTTTGACATGATGTTACCATATGTGTCATAGCTAAGCTCAAGATCCAAGAATACTAGTGACCTAGCATCCACTACATAAGTAAAGTGGATGCCAAAGGTATTGTTGTTACAGTATGAGACAAATTCTTGGACTAAATCCAATGTCCCATCCCAGATGATAAGAATATCATCAATGTACCTCCCATAGTACACTAGATGTTTAGCAAATGGGTTATGCTGCCAAATACAGAATTTTTCCCAGTATCCCATAAAGAGATTAGCATAGCAGGGTGCAAAATGCGCGCCCATTGCTGTGCCTGCCTTCTGCCTATAATATTTATCCTGGAAAAAGAAATAATTCTTTTCTAAAGCAAACTGGATACACTGGCATATGAACTTAGACTGATTAGGGTTCATAAATTCTGCTTCAGATAGGAAGTATTCGACTGCCCTTAATCCACCCTCATGGGGGATTGATGTATAGAGTGAGCTGACATCAAGAGATAACCAGAGGTACCCTGATTCCCACTTATACTGCTGCAACGTTTCCAACACATGTGAAGAATCTTTTATATATGCAGGAAGGGAGGTCACCAAAGGTTGTAAGAACACATCTACATACTGAGACACTCTACTAGTGATACTGTCCATACTGGCTACAATGGGTCTGCCAGGTGGACATATCGGGTCTTTATGGACCTTCGGTGTATGATAGAAATATGGCGTTTTAAAATAGTTGGTTACAAAGAAATGTTTTTCTGATTTTTGTATTAATCCTTGAGTAAAGGCTTGATTCATCAAGGTTATAAGTTCCTCTTTATAGCCTTGCAGAGGGTCATGTCGGAGTATCTCATAGGTAGCGCTATCCGATAGGAGTCTATGTGCCTCCTTTAGGTATTCATCCCTATCCTGGATCACAATACCACCTCCTTTATCCGCCATACGGATCACTAGGTCTCCATTTTCTTTGAATGCCAACAACGCATCTCTCTCCTGTTTAGATAGATTATGTGTGTTCATTTTGCCATGCTGTGCCTTGCATATTTTCTCAAAATCTGTATACACCATGGCACAGAATGTTTTAATATATTCATTTTTCACATGATGTGGATAAAATGTTGACTTTGGGCGGAATGTGGACTCAATGATCTTATTGGCATAAGGTGTAGATATAAATGCCTCCGTCTACATTCCCCCCTCCCATAGTAGATCCTCAAGGATATATAGAGCTTCTTCCTCTGCTTTATTAATTATAGTGTTTCCGCAAACTATTTCAGGAACACTTTTAGATTCTTTTTGGGTATCCCTTAATTCACCCATAGTTATATTCCCATCCTTTTTTGGAGTTTCATCTATTTTTGAATCTGTTTTTAGACCAAAGAAACGCCTCACCGTGATATCTCTAATATATTTGTGTAGATCTTTAAATAGCTCAAATAGATTTGCATTACTGCTTGGGGCAAAGTTTAAGCCTTTCTGCAAAAGACTAATCTCACCTTCTGCTAGTATATGTGACGAGAGGTTGAAGATTTTTACTGTAGATTTTGGTTCTCTATCTTCCCTCTTTTTGATACTCTTTTGTTTTCTCCCTCTAACCCCTCCTCTAGTTCCTCTCCTTCTTCTGGTATTTTTCTTTTCTCGGATAGGGGAGGGGGGTGCACTAAAAAATTACCGATCATCTCCCCAGTATGCTCAATGTTATCCTCCGCTATTGCTACCTGAGCGGAATGACCACTATTGTGGACCACACCTCCTACTGACCCCCTCTCTTCCATAGTGGCATTCATCTGTATAAGTGGCCTTAATACTTCAAATGTGTTGGAAATAGGGATACTAATATTATATCCCATTTCTTCTTCCCCATGACTACATGGGATACGGGGGCTACTTGCTACAAGTTGTAAGCTATTCTCTATGCTCTGCTCTGCTCCCTGATTAACGGATTTTGTTATTTTTTGGGGCGACGCTAATTCCGCTCCATTCCTATTTTTCCTTGTATTCTTATCGCTTTCTGCATACTCCATGTTATTCGCTGTTGTGCAGCTTCTTTTACTATAAAATATGTGGGAAAAAGATCAGCGTGATATACCATTTATCACCACCTTTAATGACCAACACTGGGCTATAAAGAGAGCAGTACAAAAGTATTGGCCTATTTTGGGCCAGGATAAAATTTTGGGTAAAATTCTCCCAAAAAAACCTCAGGTAGTGTTTAGACGCGCTAAAAACATAAAGAGTATTATTGCCCCCAGTCGTATCAAAAAGGTGAAAAGTCACAATCAAAATATGCGTACTATACCCCAGCTTTTTGATATTATAGGCAGCTTTAAATGTAAAAGTAAAAAATGTAAGGCATGCAGATTTATCACACATGGACTAACAACATTTAGCTGCAAGGATGGCCGTAAGTTTCAGATTAAACAATTCATATGTTGCAGTACACAGTTTGTAATCTATGGGCTAAGGTGCCCTTGTGGGTTCCTCTACGTGGGTAGGACAGTACGCGAAATGAGAACTCGCTTCGGTGAACACAGGAGATTTATAGAGAAGAAAATAGAGAAACATAGTGTACCCCGCCACTTTAAACACAAGCATGACGGTAGCACCAAAGGGTTAGAATTGTTTGGTATAGAAGCCATTCCGATGTCCATACCGGAGGGTGAACGGTTTGACAGATTGTGCAAACGTGAATCCTTCTGGATCTTTACGTTAAATAGTATGGCACCGGAAGGGCTAAACGAGGAGCTGGAAATTGGGGCCCTCATATAACCCTAGGCTATCTATACCGCCCACCAGATGAAAGGAGTGTTCAAGCTGATAACATGCATGCTGGTATGCAGAGGTGCAAGTATATACAGAGAGAGATATATATGCAGAATATTTGTATATTATATATAATATAATGTATATATATGATGTATTTGTTATGTATATATATACACTTGCTACAAAGAAATAGCTTTTGTCTCCATATGAAGAAAATTTATATATCTATATATCTCAGAAACCCATCTGTACTAGTCCCCTATAATAGACTTCTAATTTATATATATATTTTAAAAAAAAATTTTTTATCTTTTATCCTTTTTAAATAAAAAAAAAAAAAAAATAAAAAAAAAAAAATTCATATAGTTCATTCATCCATTTGCAAAAAATTGTTTCTAGGTGCATGTGTACATGTTTATATGTGTATGTATATATATATATGTATATAATTTTACTTTTATTTATATTAATTTTATTTTTATTTTTAATTTTATTTATATTTTTATTTTTATTTTTATTATTATTTTTTATTTTATTTTTCATTTCTATTTTTATTTTTATTTTTATTTTTATTTTTATTTTTAATTTGATATAAAATTCTTTTTTCTAATTTAATTCTTTATATATACTCATTTTGTTGGTTCAGTTTTTAGTATTATCTTAATTTTATGTGTATATATAATATAATTTTATTTTATTTCCTTGTTATGGTTACATGCAGATATACATTGAAAGAACTTCTAATAGCTATGATTGTAATAGTAGTCTTATAATATCCTTGTTTCCTTGTCGCTCTTCTTGATTGGTAGATGGGCTTGTCTCCTCCCCTAGATGTTAGGCTCCCTGTGATTGGCACTAGCAGGGAGGGCGGGGAGGGTGTCAGCGTATTTATGCTGTAAGCACACATTAGGGCGTCACCTGAAGAAGGAGGCCACGCCTCCGAAACATGTTGTCTTGGGAACAGTTATAGCCAGCGTCAGAGTCAGTACACACGTTGAGAGATCCGCCCCCCGTTGCGAGTGACGTCATCCAGAGCCGGCAGGTCCGTGCGTGTGAGGCGTGGATAGAGAGTGTACCTGCAGCCAGCAAGCGAACCGAGTACTTAACCATCTGTATTGCTAGCTACTGCAGGGAGCCTAAAATCGGGGAAGGAGGCAACAGTGGAGGCTGTAAATACCAATGCTACTACTCAACGGATGTTTGTGAGTGACATACCTGGCTGTTTTAACCTTTTATTGAGTTAAATAAACTTTAATGCACTAGGGCTGGTGTGCGCTCTGTTTCTCTGTGCTTTTTAGGTTTGTCTGCCACCCAGTGGACTTTAATAAGAGCAGCAACACCCAGAGTGGATGTAACAAGCAATATATATTGTGCAGAGGTATTCTGGAGGAACTGGATAGGATGTGACAGCGCCGTACTTGATTTATTTGTTTCCTGTTGGAGTTTGCTTATAACAATTCTAAACATAGCTCCACCTCTCAGACCCCTTTTTTCCTAAATACCGGGCATCATCCAGCTTTTATCCCTGATCTCCCTATCTCAACTCCGATTCCTGCTGTTACCAACAGATTAACTGCTTTACAGGAGATCCAGGATAAATTGATCAAGACTTTGAGGGAAGCTCAGGAGAGTTACAAAACGGCTGCAGATAGACATCGCAGAGCACTTCCTACCTTTCATGTGGGTGATCAAGTTTGGTTATCTACTAAAAATCTGAAGGTTCATGTTCCATCTGCAAAGTTGGGACAAAAGTTTGTGGGACCTTTTCAGATCTTGTCCCAGATCAACCCAGTCGCCTTTCGCCTAAAACTTCCAGCCAGTATGAAGATTCACCCTGTGTTTCACATATCGCTACTCAAACCTTTTCACAAAAATACTTTTTCGGGAAGAATTCTTCCACCCCCTCCACCTGTTAAGGTACAGGGTGAAGAAGAATATGTGGTGGAGAAAATTCTTGATTCCAGGATCTATAGGAACAAATTGCAATATCTGGTTCAATGGGAAGGATATGGGCCAGAAGAAAATTCTTGGGAGCCTGAGCAGAATGTTCATGCTCCTAGATTAACAAGAGAATTCCACCAGAGGTTCCCTCACAAACCAGGCCCTAAGACGTCCAGTGGATGTCCTGGGAGGACGGGAGTACTGTCAGGACCTGGACTTGAACCTGGGACCTCAGCTGTGTCTGGCAACGAATCTTCTCTCCGAGCTATCTGAGATGCTGGACAGTTCCTTGTCAGATCCTTTTGACAACCCTGCCTTGTACCTTGATTTCAGCTGAACCTTGAACTCTTTGCTCCTCCCATGAACTTCCTGATATAAGCCATGTCTCTGCACTTCCTCCTTGCCAGAATATTGTGCTATCTCCAGCCTGTATCTCGCTCCCGTCTTCTCTGCTGCCGCTTATATTTGCTCGTTATCGACCCTTGGCTTGTTCCACAACTACGCTTCTGCCTGATCCCAATCTGCAACAACTCGTTACTGACCTTTTGGCTTGCTTACTGACCACGCTTCTGTTTGATCCTTACCTGCTCATCCGCTACTGAACCCCGGCTTGCTCACCTCCTGGTGGGGCGATCCCGAGGACCGCGACCTGGTACTAACACGCAGCTAAATCCATCTCTACCATCTGGAGCTCTGGTGAAAACCGGTTAGTACTTAGACTCCGCACCTCAGGTGAGCCTGTGTCATCTGCCAGGGTGACTGCCTGTGTTCCTATCCTGCTGGTTAGTGGTAGTCCTGCAACTGCTATAGCAATTGGTCTTCGAGCCTGACCCCTGATTGTGACAACATCTTTCCAGAATTTTTTTACTACCGGGCAATCCCACCAAGTATGAAGATGTGATTCAAGATCACCACAGCCATGAAAACAAGATGGGGAATAATTTGGAGCATATTTCGCAATTCTGACAGGGACTAAATACCACCATGTGAGTACTTTGTAATTTGTCTCTAAGGAAGCTATGTTTTGTGAGGATGACTCAGTTATGATCCAAATCTTATCCCAATTGGCTGCTTCCAACGAAAATCCAAGATCCATCTCCCACTTAGCCACATATGATGGTGGGTCTGAGCTGGGTTTAGTAATAAGATGAGTGTAAAGAGTTGAAATAAGTCCCTTAGTGTGTGGATCACGTTTACATATATTTTCAAAGCACGTTAATCTAAATGAATTCTTTCCTGTATATAGGGCATACATTTTTTTTTTTTTTTTAATCTGAAGATATTGAAAGAGCTCTGAATCAGGAAGTTTTTGACTTTCACATAAGTCGGAAAGTTTTGAATGAAGTAGAGGATGCTACTTCACAGAGTTAAGTTAAGTTAAATTAGTGGAGGTCCATGCTTTAAAAGATTTAGGGGAAGACCAAGCAGGATAAATGTATCCCAAATGGCTAGTGTATGTTTAGTTCTAGGATTATTGAGTTTATTACGGTCTGAGAAATTAGACCATACGAGGTGGGTTATCGAAAGTGGGTTGCAATCTATTGATTCCAGCACAAACCAAAAGGAATTTCACGTTTTGCGTGATATTTATGGATATGGACTAATTAAGCTGCATGGTAATAGGTGGTAAAATTAGGAAACCTTAGTCCCTCTTTTGGCTTTGGAAGGTAAAGAGTGTGTTTGGGCAGACAGGGTTTCAAGGAGCCCCAAACTAAAGTTAATGCATTATGTTGTAGTATTCCGAGAAAGTATGCTGGAACAGGAATAGGTAAAACTCGAAAAAGATAAAAAAAATGTGGCAGTATAGCCATCTTTATTCCATAAATTTTATCTATCCAAGGTAATGGTAGAGAGGACCATTGTGCCAGAAGATTAGATATTTGACACAAAATTGGAGGAAAATTGGCAGGGAAAATGTCAGAGGGATTGGGTGTGAGAGTTATCCCTAGGTAAAGAAGGCGTGAAGTGGACCATGAGAAAGGGAAGGATGTTTGCGCTTGTTGTAAAATATGAGGAGGTAAAGATAGATTTAAGTCTATAGATTTTTGAGAGTTAATAATTGTCAGGGCTGGCTTAGCCTTTCCTTCCGTACAATCCATTGCTGACTCCCGTAGGTTCCGTGGGCACATACAGTACCTGGTGCATTGGAAGGAGTACGGTCCGGAGGAACGTTCCTGAGTTTCATCCTCTGAGGTACATGCTACTGCTCTTCTCCACGATTTTCATAGATGTTTTCCCCTCAAGCCCGGTGGCCCTTCGAGGGAGAGGGGTCATTGAGGAGGGAGTACTGTCAAGGCTGGCTTAGCCCTTCCTTCTCTGGGCTGGCTGCTCAGCTGTCGGCTAATTGCCAGCTCTCATCTCTTTCCACAGTTAACCAGCTGTTCCTGATCCTGCTCATCTGACCTGCCTGCTTAAAGCTGTCCAGTTCACTTAATCTCTGCCTTCGACTTGGTCACATCTCAAGAAACCATCTCTTGCGTTTCTGTTTAACGACTTGTTTGCTGACATCCCTTCTGGCTCCTTATCCTGCTTGCTGTTCCTCTACTTGGATCCCTGACTTCTGGCCTGGCTGATTACCCGATTTGGTTACTGAACTCCGGCCTGGCTGACTATTCAATCCGGTTACTGGAAACTGGCTATGCTTTGACTATGCTTACTCTATTTAACTTTTTATTTTTTATTAATAAACAAGTGTGATTTAATTGTGCTTCTGTCTCGGTCAGGTTCATGGTAGGCGAAGGCCATGAATTGAGAAGATATAGTCAATCCACTTGTTGGTAATATTTTTTCCAGATTGGATGACCAAGATCACTGCATGGATCAGTTTGCCTTAGCGTTACAAATGCTCCTGAGTCGCACGGCTCACCTGAAATCTCCCACTGTGGCTGCTCTGGTACAACCTGATTTTCAGGCTGCCCCTGCTGCTGCGCCAATCTCTGTGCAGGCACCCGCCTTGAGTATTACCTCTATAAGAGATGTCTGGTTCCACTCCGCTTCTACAGTGATTTGGGTGCAATCCAGTTCAATGCAGAGGGTTTCTCAACCAGGTTAAGATTTAATTTGAGATGCTGCCCCAGGCGTTTCCCACGGACAGAAGCAAAGTAGGTTTCGTGATATCATTGTTTTCTGAGATAGCCTTGGCCTGGGCAAACCCTCTATGGGAGACACAAAAACCTGTTGTCTTGAGTTACTCTGACTTTGTAGTCTCCTTTTAAAAGGGTATTTGATGTTCCTGCACACTCCGCTTCTGCTGCCAAGTGCCTCATGTCCATCAAATAGAGTACGAGAACTGTTGCTGACTACACCATTGAATTCCATACACTGGCAGCAGAGATTGCTTGGAACAATGATTCCCACGTGGCTACTTTTTCTCATGGTCTCTCGGATTCCATCAAGGATGAGATATCAGTCCGAGATATACCCACTGAGCTGGAGAGCTTGATATCGTTTGCCATTCTCATTGACTACAGACTCAGAGAAAGACTTTCTTTGAAAGAGCGCTTGCGGAAGCCTCCTGTATGTTTGCCTCTGAGATTTGCAGTCCAACCGTGCCTCCCTCACCTCCCATGCCTCCTGGTACCGAGTGAAAATGAACCCATGCACTTGGGCTTCACGCGTCTCTCTGCGGATGAGAGAGCCTTTTAGGAGGAGGGAGAGATTGTGCCTTTATTGTGGCCAGGCAGGTCACTTTTTTAAGTCTTGTCCTACCCATCCAGGGAACGCTCGAGTCTTGAGGCCCTGTCATGGACAGACCTTAGGTGGTGTTGTTTCATCTCGTTATCCAGAAGGATAAGCCCCTGGTTTCGGTCACCCTTCCTTGGGCTGAGTCGTCCATCGAGATACTGGCTTTAATCGACTCTGGGGCTGCAGGCCTGTTCATTGATGTTGCCTTTGTATCGCAGCACTCGATTCCGCTGCAGCTGCATGACATTCCACTTGCCATTGAGGCTCTTGACGGGAGACCTCTACAGCCTGCCCATGTGACTCATGAGATGGTTCCATTGTTCATGGCCGTAGGGGCTCTTCACCGTGAGATAATCCAATTACAAGTTATTTCCTCACCCAGGTTTCTGCTGGTTATTGGTTATCCTTGGTTACAGAGGCACAGCCCCTCTTTTTATTGGCTTCGTACTGACGTTCTCTCCTGGTCACCACAATGCAGTGAGGCATGCTTCCTGAAGGTATCCAAGGTCCTGTGCACCTCTTCACTCCCCTCCCTGCCGGAGGTGTACCGCAATTTTATCGATGTCTTTGACAAAGGTCAAGCCGGTAGTTTGCCTCCACACTGGTCTTATGATTGCGCAATTGACCTTCAACCTGGTGCCATGCCTCCTCATGGCTGGGTTTACCCTTTGTCGTTCTTGGAGGATAAGGCCATGGAGTATGTTGCTGACGCACTTTCTTGAGGTTTCATCCACAAATCCTCGTCTCCTGCTTGTGCTGGTTTCTTCTTTGTGAAGAAGAAGAGCGGTGAACTGAGACCTTGAATTGATTATAGGGGCCTCTATTGTGTCACGATTAAGATTGCCTACCCGATTCCGTTGATTACAGAGTTATTTGACCGCCTCAAGGAGGCAACGGTTTTCACAAAGCTTGATTTGAGAGGGGCATACAATTTTGTGCGGATTAAGGAGGGCGACGAGTGGAAAACTGTGTTTAATACCAGAGCGGGCCATTATGAGTACCTGGTAATGCCTTTTGGCCTTTGTAACACCCTGGCAGTTTTCCAGGAATTAATGATGTGCTCCGAGATTTGTTGCAGTAATGTGTGGTGGTTTATCTCAATGATATCCTCATATTTTCCAAGTCCCTGGAGATCCACCACACAGATGTCTGTCATGTGCTTCAGAAACTAAGAAAGAACAATCTCTATTGTAAACTGGAGAAGTGCGAGTTCCATCGTGAACCGGTTATATTCCTGGCATTTCCACTGCTGGTTTTACGATGGACCCAGAGAAACTTTCAGCAGTCCTACAGTGGTCTCGACCCGTGGGTTAACGTCCTCTGCAGCGTTTCCTGGGCTTTGCTAACTATTATCGGAAGATTATTCGTAACTTCTTGTCTCTGGTCAAGCCCCTGACTGATATGACCAGAAAGGACGGTAACCCACAGAGTTGGTCTCCGGAGTCCATTAAGGCCTTTGAGACTCTCAAGGCTGCCTTTGTTTCTGCTCCTTTGTTGGCACATCCTGATCCTAAATTGCCTTTTATCCTAGACTGGAGTTGGCGCCCTTCTGTCTCAACATCCTAACTGAGAGCGCTATGCATCCGTGTGGCTACTTTTCCAAGAAATTGTCACCTGCTGAGTGCAATTACAAGATTGGTGCCAGAGAGCAATTGCCGATCATTTTAGCCCTGAGAGAATGGAGACATCTCCTTGAAGGTACCACTGTGCCAGTTCTCATTCTTACTGACCATAAGAATCTCGCATTCTTGTCTGAGGCTAAGCGCCTCTCTCCCAGAAGGGCGCAATGGGCTCTTTTCTTGTCGAGTTTTAATTACATTGTCTCATTCTTGCCCGGTACTAAGAATGTAAGGGCTAATGCCTTGTCATGACAATTTTCCTCCACTTCCAAGTCAGAGTTGGTTCCGGTTCCTGTGATTCCCTCCTGATCGTATCCTGGCTACGGTTCGCACCAGTCTTACATCTCCTTTGGGTGACAAAATTCTTGCTGCTCAGGTCCATGCTCCTCCTGAGAAACCTTGTGACCGCTGCTTTGTCCCAGAGAGTCTCCGTTCTGCTGTGCTCCAGACTTGCCATTCTCCCAAGGCAGCTGGCCATCCTGGGAGGAATCAACTCATTTGGGCCATTTCCCAACAATTCTGGTGGCCTAGTCTACGGGCTGATTTAACTGCCTTCATAGCTGCCTGTTCCATGTGTGCTCAGAGTAAGACTCCAGAACACCTTCCAGTGTGCCTCCTACAACCCATACCCAATGGAGAGAGGCCCTGGACCCACCTGTCTATGGATTTCATTGTGGAGTTGCCCAACTCCCAAGGCAACGCTGTTATCCTTATGGTGGTTGACCGGTTCTCAAAGATGTTTCATTGCATTCCACTTAAGAAGTTGCCTACTTCTAAGGAACTGGCTTCCATTTTTGCTCGGGAGATCTTTCGCTTACACGGGCTACCCAAGGTGATTGTCTCGGACAGGGGCAGTCAGTTTGTCTCCCGGGTCTGGCGAGCCTTTTGTGCACAATTGGGAATTCAGCTTGCTTTCTCTTCTGCGTATCACCCACAGTCTAATGGGGCCGCAGAGCGAGCCAATCAGTCCTTGGAGAAATTCCTACTTTGCTATATTTCTGACCCCCATAACAACTGGTCAGACCTATTACCATGGGCAGAGTTTGCTCACAACAGTGCCTTGAATTCTGCCTCCCGATTGTCACCATTTATGGCGAATTATGGTTTCTAACCTTCCATGTTGCCTGACTCGTTTGTTCCGCAGAGTATTCCTGCGTTAGAGGAGCATCTCCGTGGTCTTCGTTCCACTTAGGTACAAGTACAGGAGGCTTTACGTCATGCTAATGATAGGTACAGACTCCATGCTGACCGCAGACGCCTGCCTGCGCCTTCCTACCAGGTTGGGGACAGGGTCTGGCTGTCATCTCGCAACCTCCGCCTTCGTTTTCTCTCACTGAAGTTTGCACCTCTGTTTATTGGGCCTTTCCGTATCCTTCGCAGGATTAACCCAGTGGCTTACGTTTTGGACCTTCCTCCTAGTATGTGCATCTCAAATGTGTGTTCATGTCTTCTTATTGAAACCGTTGGTCTGCAACCGATTTACCACCTCAGTGCCATGTCCTCACTCTATACAGGTTGAGAACCATGAGGAGTATGAGGTACAATCCATTGTTGACTCCCGTAGGTTCCGTGGGCACATACAGTACATGGTGCATTGGAAGGGGTACGGTCCGGAGGAACGTTCCTGGGTTTCATCCTATGACGTACATGCCCCTGCTCTCCTCCACGATTTCCATAGATGTTTTCCCCTCAAGCCCGGTAGCCCTTCGAGGGAGAGGGGTCATTGAGGAGGGAGTACTGTCAGGGCTGGCTTAGCCCTTCCTTCTCTGGGCTGGCTTCTCAGCGGTCGGCTAATTGCCAACTCTCATCTCTCTCCACAGTTAACCAGCTGTTCCTGATCCTTCTCATCTGACCTGCCTGTTTAAAGCTGTCCAGTTCACTTAATCTCTGCCTTCGACTTGGTCACATCTCAAGAAACCATCTCCTGCGTTCCTGTTTAACCACTTTCAGACCGGACCAATTTGCTGGTCAAAGACCAGACCACTTTTTGCGCTTCGGCACTGCGTCGCTTTAACTGACAATTGCGCGGTCATGCGACGTGGCTCCCAAACAAAATTGACGTCCTTTTTTTCCCACAAATAGAGCTTTCTTTTGGTGGTATTTGATCACCCCTGCGGTTTTTATTTTTTGCGCTATAAACAAAAATAGAGCGACAATTTTGAAAAAAAACGCATTATTTTTTACTTTTTGTTATAATAAATATCCCCCAAAAATATATATAAAAAACATTTTTTTCCCTCAGTTTAGGCCGATACGTATTCTTCTACATATTTTTGGTAAAAAAAATCGCAATAAGCGATTATTGATTGGTTTGCGCAAAAGTTATAGCGTTTACAAAATAGGGATAGTTTTATAGCATTTTTATTAATTTTTTTTTTTTTTTTACTCGTAATGGCGGCGATCAGCGATTTTTTTTTTTTTTTTTTTTTTTTATTGTGACTGCGACATTGTGGGGGACCCATCGGACATTTTTGACACATTTTTGGGACCATTGTCATTTACACATTAATTACTGCTATATAAATGCAGTGATTCCTGTGTAAATGACACTGGCAGTGAAGGGGAAAACCAGTGGGTGGCAGTGTAGGGGTTAAGTGTTCCTAGGGGTGTGTTACTAACTGTGGGGGGGGTTGGGCTTTCATTTAGTGAACACTGATCTCTGCTCCAATCACATGGAGCAGAGATCAGCGTCACTAGTTGCTAGGCAGAATGGAGAAATGCTGTTTACTCGGCATTTCCTCCATTCGACCGCTCCGTGAGACGATCGTGGGGAGTCCACGGGTCCCGCGACTGGACTCACGGGGGTCCCCACCAGCGCGGGAGTGCACCGCCGGCGGCGCGCTCCCGGTGGCAGGGCGGCATTGAATATTGGACGTACCTGTACGCCAATATGCCTGCCCGTGCCATTCTGTCGACGTCCATCGTCGTGCGCTGGTCGGGAAGTGGTTAAAGACTGGTTTGCTGACATCCCTTCTGGCTCCTTATCCTGCTTGCTGTTCCTCTACTTGGATCCCTGACTTCTGGCCTGGCTGATTACCCGATTTGGTTACTGAACTCTGGACTGGCTGACTACTCGATCCGGTTACTGGACTCTGGCTATGCTTTGACTACGCTTACTCTAGTTACCTTTTTATTTTTTATTAATAAACAAGTGTGATTTAATTGTACTTCTGTCTAGGTCTGGTTCATGGTTTCTGACAATAAATAGACCAGATACGTCGGCAAAGTGATCACGTTTACTTATAAGATTAGGAGCAGAAATATGAGGGGATGGCATAAAGATTAAGATATCATCAGCTAATAGGCAAAGTTTATGTTTGTGACCAGCTAAATCTAGACCTTTACTAGAGGGGTCAGTACGGATTGATTGAGCAAGGGGTTC
This sequence comes from Lithobates pipiens, assembly GCF_037356315.1. NCBI lineage: Eukaryota > Metazoa > Chordata > Amphibia > Anura > Ranidae > Lithobates > Lithobates pipiens. The sequence continues at coordinate 43,399,398 of NW_027507787.1, forward strand.
AATAAGTAGGGCAAATAAGAGTGGAGAAAGTGGACATCCCTGACACGTACCCCAACAGATGTCAAATAGGTTTGATTTATAGAAAGCATATTTAACCACTTTCAGACCGGACCATTTTGCTGGTAAATGACCAGAGGTCTTTTTACACTTTGGCACTGCGCTGCTTTAACTGGTAATTGCGCGGTCATGCAATGTTGTACCCAAACAAAATTTGCGTCCTTTTCTTCCCACAAATAGAGCTTTCTTTTAAAGGTATTTGACTGACTCTGCGATTTTTATTTTTTGAGATATAAACGTAAAAAGACCGCAAATTTTGAAAAAAAATGATATTTTCTACTTTTTGTTATTAGAAAAATCCAATAAACTCAATTTTAGTCATACATTTAGGCCAAAATGTATTCAGCCACATGTCTTTGGTAAAAAAAAAGTCAATAACTGTATATTTATTGGTTTGCGCAAAAGTTGTCACATCTACAAACTAAGGTACGTTTTCTGGAATTTACGCAGCTTTTAGTTTACGACTGCCTATCTCATTTCTTGAGGTGCTAAAATGGCAGGGCAGTACAAAACCCCCCCAAATGACCCCATTTTGGAAAGTAGACCCCCTAAGGAAATTGATAAGTGGCATGTTGAGCCCATTGAATATTTTATTTTTTTGCCTCAAGCGATTGAATAATGACAAAAAAAAAATTTTTTTTTTTTTTTTACACAAAGTTGTCACTAAATGATATATTGCTCACACATGCTATGGGCATATGTGAAATGACACCCCAAAATAAATTCTGCTGCTTCTCCTGAGTACGGGGATACCACATATGTGGGACTTTTTGGGAGCCTAGCCGCGTACGGGGCCCCGAAAACCAAGCACCGCCTTCAGGCTTTCTAAGGGCGTAAATTTTTGATTTCACTTCTCACTACCTATTACAGTTTTGAAGGCCATAAAATGCCAAGATGGCACAAAATCCCCACAAATGACCCCATTTTAAAAAGTAGACACCCCAAGCTATTTGCTGAGAGGCATGTTGAGTCCATGGAATATTTTATATTTTGCCACAAGTTGCGGGAAAATTACAAACTTTAATTTTTTTAAATTTTTTTTTCACAAAGTTGTCACTAAATGATATATTGCTCACGCATGCCATGGGCATATGTGAAATGACACCCCAAAATAAATTCTGCTGCTTCTCCTGAGTATGGGGATACCACATGTGTGGGATTTTTTGGGAGCCTAGCCGCGTACGGGGCCCCGAAAGCCAAGAACCGCCTTCAGGTTTTCTAAGGGCGTAAATATTTGACTTCACTCCTCACTACCTATTACAGTTTTGAAGGCCATAAAATGCAAGATGGCACAAAACCCCCACAAATGACCCCATTTTAGAAAGTAGACACCCCAAGCTATTTGCTGCGAGGCATGTTGAGTCCATGGAATATTTTATATTTTGCCACAAGTTGCGGGAAAATTACAAACTTTTTTTTTTTTTTTTTTTCACAAAGTTGTCACTAAATGATATATTCTGCTGCTTCTCCTGAGTACGGGGATACCACATATGTGGGACTTTTTGGGAGCCTAGCCGCGTACAGGGCCCCGAAAACCAAGCACCGCCTTCAGGCTTTCTAAGGGCGTTACAGTTTTGAAGGCCATAAAATGCCAAGATGGCACAAACCCCCCCCAAATGACCCCATTTTGGAAAGTAGACACCCCTAAATTTACGGGTACACTAGTGAGACTAGGTAATAAATGGCGGGTGCCCTGAAACTATAAAAAAATAACTAACCAACCAGCGTCACCTGTAACAGTTATATGGTGATCACTGGTGAAAGGGTTAACTAGGGGGCAATCAGGGGGCTTTATGCGGTAGTATATGGGGGTCCCTAGCGCTATAAAAAGCTGCGGCGAACCTAAATACCTACCTGCCTAACTAGCGTCACCTGTGACACTAATACAGCGATCAGAAAAACGATCGCTTATTAGGCTGGGTTCACACTGGAGCGATGCAGGAACGCCACGAATCCGCGGCGGGTTCCCGCATCGCATGCCTCCCGGCGGCAGTTCACACTGCCCTATGCGAACTGCTGGGAGTGTCAGTGAAATGTTAATGACACCCCCAGATCAGTTCGCATATCGCAGTGCGATCTGCAAACTCGGATCGCATGGTGTGAACACCCATGCGATCCGATTCTGCTGCGGACCAAAAAAAGGGTCCCGTGCGAATTTGCGGCGGGTGCGGCGAATGGCTGAACTCGAATCGCAGAGATCGGATGTGATTTGCACTGCAGTGCGGTGCGAATCACATCCGTTCTCATAAACCGCTGCAATGTGAACCCAGCCTTAGTGACACTGGCAACGGGGGGTGATCACGGGGTTAAACCTTTATTGGGGGGGTTAGGGGGGTACATTAGAACTAAAGGGGGCTAACCCTAACTGCCCTAACAGTTATTACAGTCACAAATGACACCAATGCAAAAAAATAAAAATAAATGCATTGGTGTCACTGTGACTGGGGGGGCAGGGGTAATTGGGGGGGTGATCGGGGGGTAAAGGGGGGGTTTGAGTGTGCCTGGCATGTTCTACTGTGAAGTGTCGTGTTGGTGCAACTCACCGATCCTCTCTCCTCGGTGTCGGAACGAAAAATACCGACACGGAGGAGAGATTACATCACTTCCTCTCCTGTGTTTACATTACAGGAGAGGAAGTGATGTCACGAAGGATTTCCATTCGTCGGGAGCGATCGCAAGGGGTTGGCCATGAATGAATGGCCGCCCCCTCATCCCGGATCGCTCCTGAACGAATACCGACCGCCGCAGGCACCGGGGGGGGGGCCCGATCGGGCCCCCCACCCGCGGGAAGGCAGGGACGTACAGGTACGCCCATTTGCCTGCCCGTGCCATTCTGTCGACGTACATCGTCGTGCGGCGGTCGGCAAGTGGTTAAAATAAGCGTTGGGATTTTTTTTATAATGAGTAGACCCAGCTAAGAAAATGAGGACCAAATCTCCAACACTGCAGGACAAAATGTAAGTAATGCCACGAAACTGTATTAAATGCTTTTTTGATATCTAAAAATAAGAGACAGATGGGTATTTGTTGGGATTTAGCTACTTGATTAAAGTAGTCCTGCGTACATTATCTGCCGCTTGGCACTGTGGGATAAAATTGACCTGGTCTTTATTTACTAACCGCTTCAGCCCCGGAAGATTCTACCCCTTTCCTGACCAGATCACTTTTTGCGATTCAGCACTGTGTCGCTTTAACTGATAATTGCGCGGTAGTGCGATGCTGCACCCAAACAAAATTGACGTCCTTTTTTTCCCACAAATAGAGCTTTCTTTTGGTGGTATTTGATCACCTCTGCAGTTTTTATTTTTTAAACTATAAACAAAAAGAGTGCCAATTTTGAAAAAAAACTATTGCTAATACTAATACTTTTTGCTATAATAAATATCCCCAAAAATATATTTTTTTTTCCTCAGTTTAGGCAGATATGTATTCTTCTACATATTTTTGGTAAAAAAAAATCGCAACAAGTGTATGATTGGTTTGCCCAAAAGTTATAGCGTCTACAATATAGGGGATAGATTTATAGCATTTTTATTATTTAATTTATTTTTTACTAGTAATGGCGGCGATCTGCAATTTTTATCATGACTGCAACATTAAGGTGGACACGTCGGACAATTTTGACACATTTTTGGGACCATTGGCATTAATACAGCGATCAGTGCGATTAAAAATGTCACTGGCAGAGAACCGAAAACTCTGTGTTTACACACACAGTTCTGGGTTCTCTGTGTCTCAGCAGTGATCGCAGGAGCCCAGCGGTGATCGAAACCGCCAGGCACCCGCATCGCCCCCTAGTGGCCACAGGGAAAAGCGATGTTACATAACGTTGTTTCCCCCAGCCATGCCATTCTGCCGCAGTCCAACTGTGGCGGCTGGTTGGCATGTGGTTAAAGAACCTATTACACTATTTAAGCGGGTCACTAAGACTTTCGCTAGTAACTTAATGTCAAGTTTGAGTAATGATATAGGTCTATAGTTAGAACAAGATGTATCATCTGACTGAGGTTTGGAGATCATTGAAATTATAGCCGTTAATGTGTCGGGACAAAAGGATTGATCATTAAGGAGAGAATTAAATGCGTCTGTTAATATTGGAGTAAGGATATGAGAGAATTTCTTATAGTATAGGGCAGAGAAGCCATCTGGGCCTGGACATTTATTTGGTTTAAGAGAGTTAATTGCTAATTTCATTTCAATAGCTGTAATGGGGCTTTCAAGACAATCGCGTTGGGCTAAAAGAATAGTAGGAAGTTTGATTTGTGAAAAAAATTATTCTGCTAAAGTTTGATCAAAAGATCCTTCCTTTTTATATAAGGAGGTAAGATGTTTTTGAAATGGTGTGGAGGATCTTTACTGGATTTCTAGTAAATGTATCATGAGATAATTTCAGTCAAATTGGTTTAAAGGGGCGCTTTTGTTTTTTAAGTGCTCAGGCTAAATGAGTGTCTGTCTGGTTTATTCGCTTTAAGATAAAATTTATGTTTTTAGACTTACATACCATTTTATCTAGAGATCCTGATAAAAAAAAAAAGGTAAAAGGGTCAAGGTTTAAATGTGCTTTATCAAGCTGTAATTTAGTCACAGGGGTAGGATTGGATTGAAAGATTGTGTGGCATGTATTAAATTCTGCTTATAATTTTTGTTTTAGTTGTTTTTATCTTTTAAGAAATAAGGCTTGGCATATACAAACCCCATGGAGAATGGGTTTATGAACTTCCCATAGGGTCAGTGGGGATATATCAGGGGTCTCCTTATTGGCCAGGTAATCTTTTATGGCTATTTCTAGATCAGAGTGTGAGGGATGAGATAGGATAGAGTCATTAATATGCCATGTAGAATCTTGTGTTTTGGGTATTCGAGAAGTGAAAGTTCAAAGTACAGCACAGTGGTCAGTCCATGTAAAAGGGATAATAGATGAAGAAAGGAGTTCCGGGGTCATGGCTATTGAGATCAAAATGTGATCAATACGGAAAAATGATTTATGGGGCTGAGAATAAAAAGTAAATTGGAACCTAGCAGGATTGATTTCACGACAAGAATCTACTAAAGAGCGTTGTTGAAGTTGTTGGAATTTAGGAGATTGAGAACTAGATGCAATAGGAGTTGGGGGTGTATTTAAAAAAGGATAAAGGACTTGATGTGAATCTCCACAGATTAAAAGTGTGCCTGTTTTTATAAGTATCAATTACCTGTAATAAATGGAAGAGGAATGAGGATGGAGTTTTGTTAGGAGCATAGTAGGATACCACTGTGATTAGAGAATCTAATAGATATCCTGTGAGCATAAGATAGCGATATTCTGGGTCTTTCATCTCTGTCAGAAGAGAAGAGTGTAGTACGATGAAATGCTATTAGCACCCCTCGTTGTTTCGTTTTGGCAGAGGCTGTGAAAACTTGGGGATAAGCTGAACCAAAATATTTAGGGGTCCCCTTATCTGCGAAATGGGTTTCTTGGAGGCATACAGGTTCTTTTGAGGAAGGTAAGGAGCGAAAAACTTTAGTTCGGTTTTGTGGGTGATATTTAGACCTTTTACATTTAACGTAAGGACATTTAATCACTTCCTGACTGATGCACGCCTATGTACGTCGGCAGAATGTCACAGACAGGCAAATGGGCCTACAGGTAGGTCCCTTTAAATTTGCCACAATGCCATTGCGCGTGCCGGTCAGGAACTCCATGAGTCCGATCACCGCAGGGATACCCACGATTGTCTCATGCGGAGGAAGAACGGGGAGATGCAAAATATACAGTAATATAATAATATATAATATAATATAAGTAAACAAGCATCTCCCCATTCTGCCTAGCAACAGTGTCACTGATCTCTGCTCCCTGTGATTGGAGCAGAGATCAGTGATGTGTAAAACACAGCCACGCCTCCCACAGTTAGAAACACGCCCCTAGGACACACTTAAAGGGGTTGTAAAGGTAAATGTTTTTTTACCTTAATGCATTCTATGCATTAAGGTGAAAAAACATCTGACAGTGCCTGCACCCCCAGCCCCCCCCCCCCGTTTTACTTACCTCACGCCTCAAAAGTCCCGCACTCGCCCCCCGACGTCCTTTCCACCGTTCAGCCTGGCCTCTGATTGGCTGGAGTGGATGGATGGAAAGCAATGCAGCCATTGGCTCGCGCTGCTGTCAATCACATCCACTGACGTGGAGTGCCGGGGGGCGGGCCGTGTGATACAGCGAGCGGCTATAGCCGCCGGCTGTATCACGAGAGCGCGCCCGCAGATGCTTCTCACCATGCAAAGGAGCTTGCATGAATGTGAGAAGCATCTGTGGGAAGAAGCCGAGACAGCCGCCGAGGGACCCCAGAAGAGCAGGTTCGGGGCCACTCTGTGCAAAACGAGCTGCACAGTGGAGGTAAGTATAACATGTTTGTTATTTAAAAAAATAATAATAATTCACTTTACAATCCCTTTAACCCCTACACTACCACCTAGTGGTTAACCCCTTCAATGCCAGTGTCATTTATACAGGAATCAGTGCATTTGTATAGCATTGATTGCTGTATAAAGGACAATGGTCCCAAAAATGTCAGATGTGTCCGTCATAACGTCGCAGTCACAATAAAAATTGCTGATTGCCGCCATTACTAGTAAAAAAAATCATTAATGCCATAAACTATCCCCTATTTTATAAACGATTTTGCGCAAACCAATCAATAATGACTTATTGCGATTTTTTTTTTTTTTTTTACCAAAAATATGTAGAAGAATATGTATCAGCCTAAACTGGGGGAAAAAAATGGAAAATTCCTATCAAAATACTTACCGTAATTTTCCTTTCCTGATGGACTCCATGGCAGCAACATGTGGGTTAAGTCCCGCTTCCACTACCCTATAGGACACTACTCCCATAAATCTTTGCTCCCTGCCCATGGCCGTTTTCGGTAACTAGCCTACTCCAGCCATTTTGGGAGGGAACTCCTGCTGCCATGGAGTCCATCAGGAAAGGAAAATTACGGTAAGTATTTTGATAGGAATTTTCAATTTTCCTGACAGACTCCATGGCAGCAACGTGTGGGAAATAACTCGCCAAACACACTCGGGTGGGCAAAAATGCTGAACAAAAATGTATTTAACACTGTCAACCGACAGCACCTTTAAACCAAAATCAACGGAAGATAAACTGGCAGGTTCAACACAATAATGAGCCATAAATGTATGAATGCATGACCAAGAAGCAGGTTTGCAGATAACCTCAGGAGCCACATGACGTGAAGCTGCCCAAGAAGTAGAGAGACTTCTCGTGGAATGTGCGGTAACCACCTCAGGAGGAGCCAAGCCCTTCTCTTTATAAGCCCACTGGATCGCCTGAACCACCCACGTAGAGATGGATCTAACCTAAGCCCTAAGGCCTTTGCTTTTACCGTGGAAAAGAACAAAAAGATAATCCGATTGCCGGAAAGAAGCTGTCGCCTACAAGTATCATTTCAGAATAACTCCCATGTCGAGAGGATGATGACAGAATTAAAGGTAGGAAGAGTAATATCCTGATTTTCATGGAAGACTGAAGTAACCTTTGGATTCGACCCCAGCATTGGCACTAGGACCACTCTGTCAGGGAAGAACATGAGGAAAGGTTCCTTTGACCATAGAGACTGTATCTCAGAGACTCTCTTTGCCGAAGATATGGCTACCAAAAAAGATGTCATTAGGGACAATTCTTTGATTGAAAGTGGTCTGTCCAGTTGTGAGAAGAAGTCAAGAACCAGCGGTAAATCCCGCTTGGGGAATCTAGGTTTCCTCTGTGGTCTAAGTCTAATTGCTCCTTTAAAGAATTGCTGAACCAAGGGATGTTTAGCCCAAGAAACTCCAGAAAAAGCCGAAATTGCCGAGACTTGTACACGAAGAGCGCTGACAGATAGGGAAATGTCTAATCCGGACTGTAAGAAACCCAAAACATCCTGAACCGTCAGATTATCGTCAGAGCAAGACCTGGAGGACATGTGTCTTGTGAATCTAGACCCAATCCTCTCATACACCTGGTTGGTACTTTTCCTCCTTGCACTCATGAGAGTAGGAATTACCTCCTTGGGACAACCCAGAGCCTCTAACCTTCCCTTCTCAAAAACCAGACCCTCAGACATAGATGGGCGGGACAGGTATGTAGCGTTGAGCCCTGGGATAGAAGATCGGGTCTGAGAGGTAAGGGAATCGGGTCTCTGACACTGAGGAGCATTAGTAGTGGAAACCATGGCCTGTTGGGCCAATAAGGTACTACAGTTTTCACTTCTACTGCTTCTGATCTGAGTCTCTGCAGGAACTGTAGAATAATAGGAGTTGGAGGAAAGGCGTAAGCTCTGTTGAACTACCATCGTTCCGTCAGTGCATCCACCCCATAAGCCTGAGGATCCCGAAACCTGGAATAATACCTTGCCAGTTTCTTGTTGCAAGGGGAGGCATACAGGTCGACCTCTGGGGAGAACCACAACGTTAGAATCCAACTGAAAACTTCCTCGTGAAGGGACCATTCGTTGTTGTCCAGACTGACTCGAGACAGGAAGTCCGCCTGAATGTTCTGCGTCCCTGGAACATAAGTTGCTGTAATGTTGACCAGGTTCTTCTGAGCCCGAGACATAATTGGCTTTACCTCCTGAAGTAGGGACAGACTCCGAGTACCTCCTTGTCTCCTTATATATGCCACTGCCGTCGTGTTGTCTAGTCTGAGTAGAACCGAGGTTCCTGAGATCAGATGACGAAAAGCTAGGAGCGCCCGGAAGGCTGCCCTTAATTCTAGAATGTTCGACACCCTCCTCCTAGAAGGGAAGTCCCAGGTGCCTTGCGCTACTTCCGTCAAACAGTGGGCGCCCCAGCCCCTGTTGCTGGCATCCGAAGTTATTGCTATCCATGAGATGGGGAGAATGGAATGACAATTGAACAGATTCTCCTTCTGAAGCCACCAGGGCAGAGTTTCTCAATGAGGATGTGATCCGGATAAGCTGAGTTTTGTCGCCTAGCCATTGGTGATGAAACCCTTTTTGGAAAGGTCTTCCATTGGGCCCACTTCACCATTGGAATTGTGGCCACCATAGTACCGAAAATTCTCAGACACTGAAGAGCCTGGAGATGGGAGGCTGAGAGGGCCGGACAAATTCTGTCCCGAATTACCGACACCTTCTCTTCGGGTAATGAGATGCTTTGCTGTGTTGAAGAGTACTCCTAGGAATACAAGAGACTGAGAAGGAATTAACTGACTCTTCTCTAGATTCAGGATCCAACCGAATTCTTGAAGAGTGGAGATAACCTGATCCTTGCGTAATAACAGACGGTCTCTGTCCTGGGCTAGCAGCAGAAGATCGTCCAAATAGTGGTGAAGACGAATTCCTTTGGTTCTTAAAAGAGCCACTACGGCTAACACCTTTGAGAAAACTCGGGGGGACGTTAAAAGCCCGAACGGGAGACATACGAACTGAAGATGTAGTTTCCCCACGGAAAATCGCAGAAACTGTTGAAAATCTTCTGCCACAGGGACATGAAAATAAGCGTCCTTTAGATCTATTGAAATCATCCAATTGCCTGACTGGACTGACTGTTGTATTGTTGACAACGTTTCCATCTTGAATCTCTCCCTTTTGATAAAACGATTCAGATGTGTAAGGTCTATGACTGGCCTCCAAGATCCGTTTTTCTTTTGGACCATAAAAAGAGGAGAATAAATTCCTCTCCCTCATTGATCGTCTGGCACGGGAACGGCAGCGCCTTGAGCCAATAAAGATTTCACGTAGGCCAACAGGATCTGCCTTTTTTCTTCTGAGGCCGGAAGGGAGGTGGGAACATATCTGAGTCTTGGGGGCCTGCTGAAGGTCCAAGAATGGCCTGAAGAGACCGTTCAGGCGGTCCAGAAGTCCTGGATTGAGGCCGCCCAGACATGCCGAAAACGTAGAAGATGAGCCCCCACCTGGCCTATCTGAGCGGGCCCAATCTCAAAAAGATTTAGCTGGTTCCCTCTCTCCTGTTGCACTGCTCTTGGTGGAAGACTGCCTTGACTTCCATGACCTGGAATATTCCCGACCAGGTCTATAGCTACGGGCCTCCCTGGCCTGCTCTTGATATTGCTTCTTAGGAAAAATCTTCTCTGGCTTTTTAAACGTCTATCCTGAGGAAGAAACCCTGACTTCCCTCCAGTGGCCTGGGTTATGGCATTATCCAATTTATTACCAAAAAGGGAAGAACCCTCAAAAGGGATACGGCACCACACCTGTTTTGACGCTGGGTCAGCCAGCCAGGGACGGAGCCAAAGAGCCCGTTTAGCGGTGACAGCTGAAAGCATAACCCGAGACACTAAGCGGATGATGTCAATCGAAGCCTCCCCCTGGATAGGAGGTGCAGTCAGCGGCGCATACCGAGGGGAATATCTCCTAAACCGTACAGGTTTAGGAGATATTTTTTTTACCTACAGGTAAGCCTTATTATAGGCTTTCCTGTAGGTAAAAGTCAAAAAAATGAGTATACAACCACTTTAAGAGGGGTGGGGGGGGGGGAACAATAGAAGTACTTCAATTTTAAAAATAACTAGATTTTTCTCTAAGATAAATATAAGTAAAAAATAAGAAAGGTTATAATCAAAACAATAGGTATCTCACTGGTTTAAGGGGGGGCTAAATAGATAAAACAAAAAATATGTTTATTTGAGGTTGTGGGGGTTAAAAGGGGGACGTTCAAAACATAATAGAACATTATTAGTATTATATTAAATATGTTTAGTCAGATTATACTGAAAGTGGTAAATTACTTGGTGACCAAAGAAAGGCAGTGCCTTAAGATTGAATACGCTTCAAGATGAGGAGTGAAAGTCATTCAATCCATTGTGTCTACAGGATCTATATCAGGAGAATTGAATCGTCTTCTCTTAGAGGAATTTTGTCAGCCTCTATCTTTTTCAGATTTGAAGGATTCTTGAGGGGAGTTTGATGTTGTGCATCGATGAGGGCTAGTTGAAGATCTTTTGATAAGATGTAGTTCTTGTAGAGTGTTTTTAGGAATTTTTGACACCTTGATAGGTAAAGCGGAGAGAAAATGGGAATCCCCATTGATAAGGTATCTGGCGTTGCTGTAGATTATGAAGTAAGGGTTTCGGTGCACGTCGTTTAGCCACAGTAATTAGGGAAAGGTCAACAAAAAGCTGATAAGGTTGATATTGAAAGATGTGGAAATCTTTTCCTCTAGCTGCATCCATGAGTTGTTCTTTGGTGCGATAGAAGTGGAATTTCGCAAATAATATCATGAGGGGGACCTTCTGGTTTGCGTGGTGTTAAAGCTCTGGGAATCCTATCCATCTCCAAACGATCGACCAGGATTGATGGTAGTAGTTCTTGGAAAAGTGCAGTCATAGTAGAATGAAGGTCAACAATAGTCTCAGGTATTCCTCATATACAAAGATTTGATCAACGCGCTCTATTTTCATAGTCCTCTGAGCATGTTGGCAGAATAAGGTTTTCTTCCTTAAGAGTCTCTAATTCATTATCATGGGACAGTACATTTGTTTCCATGTCATCCACTCTGATTCCTAGGTCAGAAGTGCGCTGGCCTAACTCACGGATTTCTTTTGTGAGACTTTCAGTTATGTAGTCTGAGGTCTGCTTTAAGGCTTTCTGTAACATATTTTTTCTATTTGTCTCAATATTTGGATGTAGAGAATCTGTTTTTCTTATGAGGCAGTGCTGTATTCACAGTCAAAGTCATTATAGGCATCCTGAGGTAATTGCAGTTGCTTAGAAGAACGAGATGTGCCTGTGTGTGTGGAAGGAGGCTGTGCCATTTTACAGGGGATTCTTGACTGTGTATCCTTGGCACTGTTTCGTTTATTTTTACCTCGGGCGGCACCAAAGACCATTTTATTTATCTCAGGGTCACTGAGAAGGCTTATGGTAAGACTATTTTCAGTTTACCATGCCTTGCGGGTGTCTTTATCAGCCAAGGAGACCCGAGAGAGTGGAGCTTCAGCTGGACATGTCTGTCGCCGGCGACTCTGCCTAACTGTGTTGAAAATGTTTTATTTTTTTATGAGAAATTCATGTTACTAGGGTTTCATTTTTGTACAATGTTTAGAGCTTCCATTAGGACACAATATCCTCAATCTCTTCTCAAATCGGGCTTTCCATGGTGTTTCATCCTAATTGTATTACAAATCATTGCTCAAGCCCTGAAGAAGGGAGTCCTTTCTCCCAAAACGCATTGGCTATACCCGATATTCTTTCCAAATAAATATTTAAAAAAAAATTCAACTTGGAAGCTTGTACTAGACACTCCTAAGCACACACCCAGACATTTTTCAACAATGCAGTTACAATATATATCTGCTTCCAGTCTTTAATTCCTGCTTTTTCACTGTATTAGGATAAAGAGATTTCGAGATGCAGCCATATTGAATACTGAGCTACCCTTTTTCAGTAATATTGAGTATTTTATTGAGTATATGGAATAATTGAGTATAATATAACATTTGACAAAATCATCCTGTAGCAAGGTCTCCGGCCTTGTCCATTCTAATGAGGACCTCCAAGGCCAAAGATAGCTGACATCCTTTTTTTTTTTTTTGTAAATTCTTTATTTATCAAGGTACAACTTGCGGAGATACAGACAGTTCATCAAAAACAAATATAATAACAGAACATTTTATGCATCCCTATATCTGTACTTTATGCAGTTATAATAACACTGTACGTAAAGTTTCCTAAGCAATTAGAGGCTTAGTGAATCGCCAGAAAGTAGAAAACCTCCGCACTCCGCTTTGCACCCTCAACTTTTCTTGGCCATAGCCATTTACCTAGAGATGAGGAATAGATTGGTGTCCTAATCCATCAACTCCGAGGAGTCAGTACCGGAGAACCGGCATCGGATAGGACGGAAGGCAATAAGAAACAGAAATGGAAAAGAAAGGGAGGGAGGGTGAGGAAGAAAGCGTTGGGGGGTAGTATAGACGAGGTAGAAAGGGGAGGATGGAGAGGAATAAAAAATAAAAAAAACCCCTGCCAGTCGCACCCTTCCTCAAGGGGTTCTGTTCACCAGTTGTCCAAATTTCGTTGAGTAAATGAACGCATGCTAGAAATACTATTTTTTTTGAGAATTTCTCATGTAGGCCCTTTTCTGTGGCCACCAAGTGCTTCATTGCATGGATGTCATTTACTCTTTTGAGCCATATGGCTACTGTGGGTGGTTGGGTCTGTTTCCAATACAGAGGGATACAGCTTTTAGCCGCTGTGAGCAGAAGCGGCATAATGGATTTCCTGTAGAGTTTTGATGGCATTGTGTGATGATGCAGGAGGAAGAACTTGGGGGAGTCCGGGAGTGCCCTGTCCGTGAACTTCTGTACAATACGATGTACCTCCATCCAAAAGGGCTGTAATAGCCTACATGACCAGAATATATGGAGGAGAGAACCGACTTCCTCCCCGCATCTCCAACACAGGTCAGTGGTCTGTGGTAAAATTTTAGGAAGTTTAGCCGAAGTGTGGTACCAACGAGACAACACTTTATAACCTGCTTCCTGATGTCTGGCACTTATGGAAGTCTTATGAGAGAAAAGATGAATCCGCTCAACCTGTTTGTCTGTAAATTGCATCCCCAGATCTCTTTCCCATCCAGCTATGTAAGAAGGTCTCACCCCGGGTGAGATGATATCAGCCTCTGGTACATTAGAGAGTTTGCATGTCTCAACGGAGACCGGTCTATACAAAGCGACTCAAAGGGTGTCAGGTCTCCTGAAGGTGTCAGGTGGAGGTAGGGATTTAATGAAATGAGACAATTGGATCTTCTGCCAGAAGGAGAGTCGCTGTAATGCTGGGTCTTCCATTATTTGTTGTCTAGTCTGCCATTGTCCATTAATAAGAAAATGACCTGTGATCTCCCAGTCTGATGAAGATCCAGGAATTTAGCGTCTCTGATTCCCGGAGTAAATGCCGGATTACCCACTACTGGAGTAAGTGGGGATGGAAGGGGTACGAGATCTAGTGCACGAAAGACCTTCCATGCAATCTGAATGGTTGGTTGTTCCCACCGTAAGATGTGTTTCTACTTCCTTCGGCAAGGGCCGCTGGCACCATGGAAGCCGAGCCAGCTGCATCCCTGTCAGGGAGTTCTCAATTTGTACCCATTGTTTAAGGGTGTCATGCCTACTCCAATCCAAGATACGATTAAGATGAGATGCTGCGTAATAAATATGGGCGTCTCCTCCCTTAATTTTTGGAAGTCGAAGTATTGTATGTGCTAGTCATGGGGGTTTGTTGGCCCAGATAAAATGGGTGATCGCCCTATTAACCGCTTTCAAGAAAGCGTTAGGAATGTGTATTTGGAGTGCTTGAAAATGGTAAAGGAGTCTGGGCAAGATATTCATTTTCACTATGGCGCAGCGCCCGAACCAAGTGAAGAAGCCATGTTGCCAATCTTTTAGGTCCTTCTTAATTGCTTTCAAGGGGTGGGAAGTTGACTTGAAACATTTCCACCGTCCTAGCCGGTAACTGGATCCCCAGATACTTAATATGGGAGGTAGCATACTTGAACGGAAAATCCATCCGGAGCAGTGAGAGAAAGGAGGCAGGCAAGTTCACATGATTTCTGGTAGTATGTGGTACTGAGATAACCTTTCGTATGCTTTTAGTTCTTTGAGCAAGTTTGGAATGGATACCAGGGGTTTCGTCAAAAAGAAAAGAAGGTCGTCCGCGAAAGCCGCTACCTTTTGGGGATAAGGAGGTGTCTAGATTGAGGCCTTCTAGATCTGGGTTGTCTCTGACCATGCGTAAGAGGTTCTAGGGTGAGGACGAAGATTAAAGGCGACAACGGGCACCCTTGTCTCATTCCATTCGAGATTTCAAATACTGGGGATAGACAGCCGTTAACCTTCACCTGGGCCGAGGGGCAAGAATAGATGGCCAACTCACTCGATCAAACGCCTTCTTGGCGTCTGTCGAGAGGAGCAACATCGGGGTCTTATGGGTTTTTACCGCCTGGATTAAATTAATCACCTTCATCGTGTTATCACGCTCCTCTCTCTTTGGGATAAATCCCACTTGGTCGGGGTGGATTAGGGACGGAAGTAAGTGTATCAGACGCATGGATAGAATTTTCGTGAATTTTTAAATCCACATTTAGAAGGGAGATAGGTCTGTAATTATGGCAATGAAGCGGGTCTTTCCCTTATTTAGGTAGGACAGTAATGTGGGCTCCCAGCGTATCTCTATGAATGGCCTTCCCTTCCCCTGCTGCATTATAGGCAGATCTAAAGTGTGCGGTCAACATGTCAGCTGACATCCTTTAATATGTAGTGGGTTGTAAGGCATAGTGGGCGCAAAGATGGTGAAAGTCATTGGGCGCCAGACACTTCTTGGATGTAAAAGAAGTTTTATTTCTTTTGACAGTCCTTTTTGTATTTTTGGGGGAAAGAGGGTTAGGGCCAGGAGCTCCTTAAGTAGTTATAATTTCAATTGGCAGACTCCAAGACTTCAATAGGAGGACAGCCGTGCAGGAAAAGGCCCCATCAAGGTGCCACTTCTCCACATGCAGGAATTCTGTCTTCTATGGCAACAGTCCTTTAACAGTTCCTAATTCCAATGTAACAGTTCTTTCAGCTCCACTACATCTGCTTCTTGTAGTTCTTCGAAACTGAGCTCCCGGTCTGTCACTAGACCCTCTGATTTCCTGACTCTGAATCCCTTGAGCTCCTCCAAGGTTGGTGGTGGTATCTCCCTCAAGCGTCACCCACGCTTCTCTGCTGGGTCCCTAGCTTGGCACTCCAGATAATTCTCAAGCTTTACCCCTGCTAATTGGTGAGGTCCCTGGCTTGACTCACAAGGCTTTCCCTGCAAGCGTCTCCTCTGCAGGTTGAATCCTTGACTTGATCACTGCGTGAAGTTTCCCAATTCTGCACCGTGCCCGTTCGGTGAGAATATGGTTTCCGGGAACTTTCTTCAGTTATTCACTGGGGTCCCTGGTAAAGGTGGTTGGTCCCTTTGTGGCGACAGGTTCCCTTCTACCTCCGACCACTGACAGGTTTTCCAGTCGACAGAACCGTCACTTTCGGTTGGACTGCAAGCTGCAGTCCCAACCCTGTGCTGCCCTCTTACTTATGGATAGGCCCTCACACAGCCTGGCAGCCAGATGCCCCCAGGACAGGCCCAATCTCCGGACTAGCAGCCCAGGGAGTACGACAAATGTCCACCCAGATAGCCGCCCAGGTGACATAGAACATAGATCACCTGACCTCACCCTAATATATAGGTTCTCCCAGCAGGCCAAGGGATTCAAGAAAACTCCTGCCCATTGGCTGAGATACTACATGTACCCATATGCTGACCTTGGGTTGCCCTTCTCAAATCTAGTACCACCAAGCACCCGGCCACCTAGTGGTAGAAGGGAAAAGTGCAACAAGGCCAAACTTAGGGAGAAATTAATTGAACTCTATCAATCAACCAAGATGACTACTCTTGGCAAGTAAATTGGTGAGGAGCTCCCTGACTAAATCCCAGGGTGCTACAATCCTATTAAATGAAGACTTACAGAAACCACAGCCCTTTAATATATTGCTATGGACTGTTTTGATGCCAGTTGGGAATCTCAACGAGATGTATTAGCTTCAGGACTCCACGGGAGTCATATATTAGAACAGTTGTATATCAAATAATGTGCAATTTAACATTCATAAATGTTAGCATTAATCAAAGCAAAAGCGACAGCTTAATTTTGCATGGTAATGCAGTCAAAGAATGACTGTCAACCGATTTTCAAACAAAGTAGATTCATTTTCATAGCAGCTCATTCTCTATACAAATTGTGTACATAAAATAAATCTGAACTATGAATAAAAAAAGTTACAGAAAATTAGAAACTACAAACAGTATTGATACATTTCCCCCCACACCTGTATTTCTGTTCTAGAACATCTTTTTTCTAGAGTTTTCTAAAGTTCTAGAACAATCTTAAAACAGAATTAATCTTTTTTTTTTAATTGTGAGCGGACAGGACATTTTGCAGATGAGACATGCGACGTCAATAAAAAAAACCTACCTATCTGCTCATAGTCTTTATTTGAGTATACTGTACACTGAGCTGCACATGTGTAGGTCATTATACATTCTGGCACAGTTCCTGTGTGCCGGGATGACTGAACTTCTGCTCGTGCGTGGGAGTTACATTATTCTACTAAGGCTAATCAAGATGACAGAAGATCGACACACCGAAGAAGCCGGGAAGAAGATGTTGGTGCCGGCTAGGTAACTTTTTTATTTGCTCTAACATACAGTTTTTCAGGACAAGCTTTCAGGGTATATTCCCTTCTTCAAGGTCCAAGCAGTAATCAACCTTGAAGACCTTGAAGAAGGGGACATACCCTTAAAGCTTGCCACTGTACCCATCAATTGCAGCCATTGTGCCCATCAAACGTAGCCACTTGTGTCTGTCATATGCAGCCATTATGTCCATCAACCACAGCCACTATGCCCATCAAATGCAGCCACTTGTGCCCATCATATGCAGCCACTTGTGCCCATCATATGTAGCCATTTGTGCCCATCATATGTAGCCATTTGTGCCCATCATATGCAGCCACTGCGCCCCATCATATGCAGCCACTTGTGCCCCATCACATGCAGCCCCTTGTGCCCATCACATGCAGCCCCTTGTGCCCATCATATGCAGCCACTTATGCCCATCATATGCAGCCTCTTGTGCCCATCATATGCAGCCACTTGTGCCCATCATATGCAGCCACTTGTGCCCATCATATGCAGCCACTTGTGCCCATCATATGCAGCCACTTGTGCCCATCATATGCAGCCACTTATGCTCCTCATATGCAGCCACTTGTGCCCCATCATATGCAGCCACTTGTGCCCCATCATATGCAGCCACTTGTGCCCCATCATATGCAGCCACTTGTGCCCCCGTCATATGCAGCCACTTGTGCCCATCATATGCAGCCACTCATGCCCATCATATGCAGCCACTTGTGCTCATCAAATGCAGCCACTTGCACCCAGTATATGCAGCCACTTGCACCAAGTATATGCAGACACTTGCGCACCGTATATGCAGCCACTTGTGCCCATCAAATGCAACCACTTGTGCCCATCAAATGCAACCACTTGTGCCCATCAAATGCAGCCACTTGTGCCAATCAAAGGCAGCCACTTGTACCCATAAAATGCTGAAAATTGTGCCCATCATATGCAGCCACTTGTGCCAATCAAATGCAGCCACTTGTGCCCATCATATGCAGCCACTTGTGCCCATCATATGCAGCCACTTGTGCTCCATCATATGCAGCCACTTGTGCTCCATCATATGCAGCCACTTGTGCTCCATCATATGCAGCCACTTGTGCCCATCATATGCAGCCACTTGTGCCCATCAAATGCAGCCACTTGTGCCCATCAAATGCAGCCACTTGTGCCCAGTATATGCAGCCACTTGTGCCCAGTATATGCAGCCACTTGTGCCCATCATATGCAGCCACTTGTGCCCTGTCAAATGCAGCCACTTGTGCCCATCAAATGCAGCCAGGTTCGGCTGTCACTTCACTAACCCCCCCGTGGCCAGTCCGGCAGCACTTTCCGCTAGTGTGGCGGGGCTCTGCTCCTTTCTTGGAGTGACGGGGCTCTCCTCCTTGTGGGGAGCGGCAGCTTTGGCTCCTATGTCCACTCGGCTCATCCTCCGGCTTCCTCCACCGTGTCTCCTCTTCCGCCAAAGCGTTAGGCATCCAATAGGATCGCCTAATGCTTTGGCCAATCGGGAGACAGGTCTCACTGACCTGCCTGCTGATTGGCAGGGAGGAACGTTAGTGTGAAAATAGGGAAAATTAATTCGCTATGCCACACAACAGGGTGGGATCGGGACACAGTACCCTGCGCCCCGAGCCCACCCTATTAGAGCCTCTGTTTCTAATCACGTGCTGCAAAATACACACCCCGCCTATTCCCGCCATAGTATTTCATGTGTCCCGCTTCATGAAAGGGGCCGGGCACATGAATACGGAGGGCAGCAGAAGTGTCAGTGGGTGAGCGTCGCCTGTGCTCCCACAATGCACAGACTGCCACTGCTCACCACCCTATTGTTCCATTTGGAGATGTCTTTGATGTTCGGCCGGGAGATGTGGTCAGAGCAGCCCTGGCTCTTCCTTTCCCCTGCCTCCTATGGTAAACTTTTTGCTAGAAGGGCTGACTAAGCAGGGGGCATGTCAGACCTATGCAGAGAGACCACTGCTTCCACACAGAGAGCAAGGGATTCTCTACAGCATTCTAGCAGTGGGTGGGCCTATTTTACTGTAGCTGTAACTGAAAACGAACTGTGAAACTTTGCACCTGGAATGTACTCAACCTTTTTGAAATGAAAGATCAGTTGGGCTTTGATTTCCTCTCAAAGGATCTGACGTTTTTCGGGGACATGTTAGGAAATGCGCTCCAGCCCACTGCCACTCACTGGAAGAGAAATTGTCTTGAACCAGCAGTACCTGTATTAGCTGAACAGCAGCAACATAAAAAATAAATTATGTAAAATGACTATGTCTCTGACACATTATTTCTAATGTTGTTGAAATATATAATTAGACCACAGGCTGTTAACTGTCATGCTTTGGTAGTTACTCTGGAACATTAATTCTAATGTCTATGAAATAAAGAGATCACAGGCTGTTAGCTGTCATGGCTTTGGTACATAGCTTTCTAGTTCAAAACCAACATTCTGTAGTCACAGTACATAAGAGTCTCCAGCGTGTTGAAATTGGTACCTGCCAAAGTAATGATCTGTATCTCACAGCAATGTAAGCCGTATGCTTTTGAAGCATAGCAATTTTTAACAAGAGCAGTGTGTTGTGAAGCAGACACTTGGGTACATCAAGCCGAAAATTATAGTGTTTACAGACAAATAAGTGCTGTGCTCCTGTTGCTACAGAGTGGTTTATGTTGTGGTTTAAAATGAAATGCAACATAATAGCTAGCTATCTATGATGTGTACTAATTCTAATACAATGGTTCATGCACCCTTACATACATGCAAGCATTGCTATATGTTTATTTGATCAAATAAGGAATACTAATTTAAAGTGTGACTCCACTTTTGTTGAAAAAAAAAACAAAAAAACATTCCCCTCTGGGTGATCTATGTACATCACAAGGATTTTAACCAACTTTTTTGCAGATTCCTACCTTTTGTTATTCTAAAGAAATCCCAGTGTCTGTGTCCATGTGGTAAGTGAATCTAATGGGAGTGGTTTCATGCTTATCAACCAACTGTTGCACCTGCAGGGCTCTAATGAGGAAAATTGCAGGGTCTGCATCCCTTTAGACGTGATTTCCTATTGGAAGTATCTCACTAACATTGACATTTTTGTTGCAGGGGGTGCCTGATATCTGACTTGTATCTTAGTGTAGATTTCTGGGAAAATAAGTGAGCCAATCACACAAGCAGGAAACTACATTTCTGGGAGGCATATTGCATTTTACAGAAAATTACAGAGCTGCAGATTAAAAAGGAAGGGTAATTTTTAATAACATTAAATAACAAAATGAATTGTGTACGTTACAGCATTATTTTTTATTTGCTATTTTTTTGTTTACAACAACATTTTTAATTTTAAAAAGTGTATTTTCCCCCCCCCAAAAACTGTGTTTGAAAAACCGCTGCGCAAATACCATGTGACATAAAAATGAAAAAGAACTGCACTCATAATGCCACATCCATGAATTAGAGGGGGGAAAAAAGGGGTATTAGAAAAAGTAACCAAAGGTCGGACTTTTAAGGCAAGAAAATAATAAAGAAGTAACAAAAATAATATTTATTGGAAAAAGTACATGGTATGATTAGAGTATTAAAAAAAATTACAATTTGTACAGTGAGCCTTTGTACATCTACGCGTTTCGCTATAAGGCTTCTTTAGGACGATCAAGGTTCAGAGATATAGCAAAGAAAAAGGGGGGGGAGCGAATCTCACTATCTTTAGGTGGACTAGGCCTTGTGTACAAATATCCAGTGGTGAGAAGGTTACCAGAGATGTGGAATATTTCCAACAAATGGCAAGTAAATAAATGTTGCTACAGCAGGGGCAGGTATACATCTCATAATGGATAAATAGCACTTGAATGTCTAAGGTCCACACAGGAAAATGCCATTGAAATTCAGCGAGGCTAGTGGCATATAGTATATCCCAGCTAGCAAAAAGTGCCTTTAATAGAAAGATACGGGTCCTGAGATGAAAGAAAATGCCCTGGGAGACAGCCTGGTGCTGTACACACCAGGCTGTCTCCCACATTATTCCACATCTCTGGTAACCTTCTAACCACTGGATATTTGTACGAGGCCTAGTCCACATAAAGATAGTGAGATTCGCTCCCCCCCTTTTTTCTTTGCTATATCATTGAACCTTGATCATCCTGAAGCGCATAGACATACAAGGGCTCACTGTACAAATTGTATCATTTTTATATGATTTTAAATTTTTTTTTGAATACTGTAATCATACTATGTATTTTTTTCAATAAATATTATTTTTGCTACTTCTTTATTGTTTTCTTACCTTAAAAATCCAACCTTTGGTTACTTTTTCTAGTACCTCTTTTTTTCCCATGTGGCATAAAAATTTGTAAAAGCCACTAATTTATTCTCTAGGGCCTCTACTTTTAAAAAATATATAATGTTTGTGGGTTCTAACTAATTTTATAGTAAAAAAAAAAAACAGATTTTCACATGTGAACAAAAAGTTCCAGAAAATGCCCGGTCATATTAAATAAAATATGAGCAGTTTTACTTATCTGTGACATCCTTGAGCTAAAGCTGTATGGAAGAATTTGGTTTTCCATAAACCATTAAATTAACATTAAACTCTCAACATTTTTAGCTTAAAGTGATTGTAAAACCAAATAAATCAAAATTCCGATGAACACACCATCTGATTCAGCAAAGCAGGACAAGTAATCAGTCCCCAGTCTGGCCGGGAAAGGAGAAGGCACTCTTCTGCAATCCTCCTCAGTTTCCCTCAGTTAAAAAATCAGTCACAGATAAAAAAAAGTGTTGTCACGCCCCTCTCCTGTGATTGACAGGCTGAATAATTAGACTCATGCATGAGCACGAGAAGTGGTCGTGACTTCCGCTGCCGCAGCCACAGATCTCCTCTTGCTGCCCCTGGATTGGCTGTTTTGCGCCTCAGCATTGTGCGCGCACACCCTATTACACCCGCCGTGTGCGCTATTCTCCCAATCAATGAAGATGTGTTGGGGTGTCTAGAGCTAGGAGGGGCTTTCACAACATACCCACGGAAAGGGACAGCTTCTGTGGGCTATTGTTGAACATCGGAGTTATCTAAAAAGGTAAATACAATGCAATGTAACACAGTGTGATAATGGCAATGTACAGATAGTAGTAGTCTAAAGCGTTTGTTACCCCAATATGTGCCTGTTGTACCATGTACTTGTATGAGAAAATATCCTGTTCTTTTTGTATTGCTTCCTTTATGTGAAATCCCTGGAGTTCCTGCTAGTCCCTTTGCTTTGCTATTAAAAACGGACCACGCTAAGCAGGAGAACACATCGTGGTCAGTTCCCTAGCTATGCTGGGACCTCAGCCTGCTCTCCTCCAATGATCAGACTTGCCCTGACACACCTCCCCTGCAAAGCCATTCACTGGCAAACTCAGTGTTCTGCTGCTCCCCCCCCCCCCCCCCCCCCCCAGCTCCTATGCAGCTGAGAACAGAGGGAATGCAAAAAGGGGAAAAAAAGGTATTTATAATTTTTTCATATCTATACAAAACTCTTTTGCCTTTCATTTCTGTTTTAAACTGAATGGGTTGTTTTTACAAGGTCATTGATTACAATCATGTTAAGATTGATGTTGCATGGTATTCTAACCACTTTAACACGTTGAGCACTATAAAATAAACATTGTTCAGTGTGTGCAAGGGTGGCTACATAGGAGGCTACAAGAGAGGAGCCACTCTAAGGCCCCATTCACACCTGAATGTGGTGTTTTCAGGCAGAAAATCGCTCGATTTTACCGCAATTTTGCAGCGTTTTTTACGGTGTTTTGTTGCGTTTTTTATGGTGTTTTGCTGCGATTTTGTGCAAGTCAAAAGGTCACCAATGTAAAAAGCAGAAAAACGCCCAAATCTGCCTAAAAATAAAGTTCCGGAACTTGTTTGAGCTTCAGGCATTTTGGAGCGGAGATGTGAACCATCTCCATAGAGAATAATTGATTTTTTCCCCTCCAGCATTTTGTAGCTTCAGGCTTCAAGCTACAAAATGCTCAGATGTGAATGGGGCCTAAAATCAGAAACGTGAGGTGGTGTCATGGCATCAGCCTAAACTGAAGCATATGCAAGGTTTAAAATATGAAAAAGCTGCATACTCAGTGAGTGATTCAAGTATAACTAAAAAGAAATACCTAGAGTGCAGAGGGATTAGAACACCTGTCAGTTTCTATTGTTGTCTGTGCCCCCGTTAAGGAGAACAACCCTCTCCATTTGTCCTGTTTAGTGTTATCATTGAAAGTGAAAGTAAAAGAAAATTCCAAATTTTGGGTTGTCCCCAGAAAAGTAATAGAGGAGAAATCTTCCAATGGGGACACTAGTTCTGGTGACCTGGGGGTCCTAAAGGAATTCCCTTAATTTGCAGGGATTTACTCTCACTTCCTGCTTGGCTATGGGACAGGAAGTGAAAGGAAATCTCCACAATGCGGCACAGATGGCAAAAAAATAAAATCTGACAGGAGTTATAACCATTTCTTGCTCTGTTCAAAATGGGAAAAAGTATTTATACCCCTTGCTTTTCTACATTTTGTCATGTCACAACCAAAAATGTAAATGTATTTTATTGGGATTTTATGTGATAGACCAACACAAAGTGGCAGATAATTGTTACGTGGAAGGAAAATTATAAATGTATTCAGAGCCCTTTTTAAAACTATTTATTCTTTTTTATTAAGAGAAAAACAGAGCCTATTGGGCATACCCAGGCTCGATACATTTTCCCATTTCATTTAAATGCTCTTATTTATTAACACATAATTTTCCGATTACAACTTATAAAAACAAACAACACTGACTAAATACAAAACATATTATTCCGAAGCATATTATCACATCCTAGCAGCATTTTATTATTAGATAGTTTTTACTTCCTATTTCCTTATTTTTCACTTTACCTTCATCATACACCTATATATTACATACATTTATATTCATACCCCTTCCTTCCTACCCTCATACAGAACATATATCTCCCCTAGAAGTTTAAGGCCAATTTTGGTATAATAATCATTCCTAAATCCCCTGTATCTTAACCTCCCTAGCGATAATCCCGAGTCTGGCTAGGGCTGCAATTTCAGTACCACGAGCGGTAACCCCGAGTCAGCCTCGGGATCACATCGTTGGATACAGGGAGAGGTTACTTACCTTGTCCTCTGGATCCAGCAATGTCCTCCATGCTGTGTGATCAAGTTGTCCTCCGCTCGATTCACACAGTGCCCGAGTGCCGCCGAGCTCCATTCCCTGCGATGTTACGGCGCACGGGAGCGGAGATCGGCGCCAAATTTAAAAAAAAGTAAAAATAAATAATACACATACAGTACTGTAATCTTACAGATTACAGTACTGTATAAAAAAATACACACCCCCTTTGTCCCTAGTGGTCTGTCCAGTGCCCTGCATGCACTTTTATAAATACTGTTTTTTCTGCTTGGAATTTGGAGATTGCCCATAGCAACCAAAATGTGTCCCTTTATGTCAAAAGTGATTTTAGACCAACTAGAAAACAGCAATTATAAATTATAATCACTTGCAGAATTAAGCAATAGCGATTTCTGGAGAGATCCGTCAAAAAAACACTAAATCTAATGACAGCGACAATTCTGCAAATGAGCACATTTCTGTGTTTTTGGATTTGATTACATTATTGAATAATTTTTATTATTATTTATTATCATTATTTATTATATTATAAACTTTATCATACCCGGGATGTCTACTAGACTCTGGTTTGAACAGATTTAAGTGAGTTATTCCTAAGAATTGCAGCCCTACAATATAAAACGCCAAATTTCCATGCAAAATAATTGTACCACTTTCAGCACCTAAAATCAGAAATAATCATACCGCCAGGGAGGTTAAGGATGATCTATCCACACTTATAGTACCATCAGGTATTATGGAATAATAATAAGGCATCGTTAACTTGTAATCTCCATTCCTCAAATGTGGGTGCACCAGAAGACCTTTATTTACTTTAGAGCTATAATTTTTTGGCTATAAATAACAACCTATTAATAGGTATTTTTACTTCCACTGAATATCTTTCCTTTTCTAAATAGCCAGTATACACACCTTAGAGTCCATTTCTATGCAGGTTTCATAAACACCATTAATGGTGTCTACCAAACTTTACCAATATCGAAATAATTTAGGACATTTGCACAACATATGCAGTAAGTCTGCAGGGGATATGGAGCATCTCGGGTAGTTCGATGTATCACGCCTACCCTACTTATACAGTTTAAGTGGAATCCTATACACTCTATGGGTTGTAAATAGCAGAGACCATTCAGATTATTCAGCCCCCTTTACTCTGATACCCCTAACTAAAATCTAGTGGAACCAATTGTCTTTAGAGGTCACCTAATTAGTAAATAGTCCACATATGTGTAATTTAATCTCAGCATAAATACAGCTGTTCTTTGGAGCCCTCATAGGTTTGTTAGAGAACCTTAGTGAACAAACAGCATCATGAAGGCCAAGGAACACACCAGACAGGTCAGGGGTAAAGTTGTGGAGAAATTTAAAGCAGGGTTAGGTTATAAAAAAAAAAATATCCCAAGCTTTGAACATCTTATGGAGCACTGTCCAATGCATCATCCAAAAATGGAAAAAGTATGGCACAACTGAAAACTTACCTAGACATGGCCATCCACCTAAACTGACAGGTCGGGCAAGAAGAGCATAAATCAGAGAAGCAGCCAAGAGGCCCATGGTAACTCTGGAGGAGCTGCAGAGATCCACAACTCAGGTGGGAGAATCTGTCCACAGGACAACTATTAGTTGTGCACTCCACAAATCTGGCCTTTATGGAAGAGTGGCAAGAAGAAAGCCATTGTTGAAAGAAAGCCATAAGAAGTCCTGTTTGCAGTTTGCGAGAAGCCATATGGGGACACAGTAAACATGTGGAAGCAGGTGCTCTGGTCAAATGAGACCAAAATTTAACTTGCTGGCCTAAAAACAAAACGCTATGTGTGGTAGAAAACTAACACTGCACATCACCCTGAACACACCATCCTCACCATGAAACATGGTAAGATGGATGGAGCCAAATACAGGACAATCTTAGAAGAAAACCTGTTAGAGTCTGTAAAAGACTTGAGACAGGGGCAGAGGTTCACCTTCCAGCAGGACAACGACCCTAAACATACAGCCAGAGCTACAATGGAATGGTTTTGATCAAAGCATATTCGTGTGTTAGAATGGCCCAGTCAAAGTCCAACCTAAATCCAATTGAGAATCTGTAGCAAGACTTAAAAATTGCTGTTCACAGACGCTCTCCACCCAATCTGACAGAGCTTGAGCTATTTTGCAAAGAAGAATGGGCGAAAATCTCACTCTCTAGATGTGTAAAGCTGGTAGGGACATATCCAAAAAGACTTGTAGCTGTAATTGCAGCAAAAGGTGGTTCTACAAATGCACACCACACTTTTCACATATTTATTTCCACTTCACAATTATATGCCAATTTGTGTTTGATCTATCACATAAAATCCCAATAAAATACATTTACGTTTTTGGTTGTAACGTGACAAATTATGGAAAATTTCAAGGTGTATGAATACTTTTCAAGGCACTGCAGTTCTACTTTAGGTCAGATGCTGAAAGTGCTTAAAAAAGTTTAATATAAGTTTAAATATTATTGGGATGATTTATCAGTCTTTTCATCAGTCATAGTGTGTAGATATGTGAAAATACTGGGGTTTTGACATACAACTTTATTGCCCAGGGATTTTTTGGCAGATACCGTAAATGTAATTTTTTTTACATGTCATTCTCTCTTCATTATGTCAGCCAGGTTTTATCAGGGTAGAGCTTCCTCGTTCTGTGCTGATCTAGTGACCTGCAAAGCTTCTCCCAAGTCCCTTTTGAGTGACATGGCTTTATACCATACTCTCAGCACCACGCTAGTCTCTCTGTAACATCTGCTTTGGTAGCTAAGATCTACAGTAAAGAAGCTTAATGATGAATGCATTTGTTTGGAAAACAAGAAAACAGCATTTTTTTTTTTTTTTATCTTCCTACAACAATTGGGTGTGTATCCTATGCCTACATACTGTTGCTAATAGGTGTCCCTTGTTCCTATGTCCAAAAGTTGTGCATACATCTTGCAGATAGGAACGAGGGACACCTATTAGCAAAAGTATGTAGGCATGAGATACACACACTGCCATGCCCCCTTAAAGTAGAATTATATATAAAAAAAAGATTAGTTAAACCCACAAGTGTTTTTTTTTACCGCTACTATTCCTTTATATTGGATTTTGACATTTACAAATGCAGCAATTTAGAAATTGGATGAAAGGTTTAGCACTGGGAAACGCTTTTTGAAAGATAAATAGTGCATTTTATATACAATTATATAGATGAAACCAAAATGAGGGATGAATGAGGAGGGAAGAGGGACAGAGGGACTTTTTTCCAAATCAGGTACAGCCCCTTGAAATTAGGGACAGTTGGGAGCTATGCATGTGGATGTTGTCAGCAAACAGAAAATCATACAATTCATGATTTATGATTGGATTTCACAATTATGTTTTTGTCCACACTTTTGTCAGATTTGTAAGCTTCTCATTGTAATCACGGACTTTTTTACTGCAATATGCAAAACCTTGAGACATTACACAAGGGGACATGTGTAGGAGCAGCCATTCCTAGGACCAGTGCTCATAGGACTAGTGAACTAGTTTCATTCACATACAGGTCAATGGAAATGCAAAATCAGCTTTAGGGCTGCTAATTGGGGGGGGGGGGGTTAGTTAGAGGGAATAGGGGTAGGTGATTCAAAAAGGAGGGGTTGGGGATTATCATTGTGCTTACAGATAATAATGGAAACCATACATATATAAAAATATATACATTTATTAGGAACATGATTAAAAACTGAACATAGCAATTTGTTGAGTTTTGTTAAACATCTCCATTATGGTGGTCATGTGAGAAGGGTTCCAGTTAAACAGAGATTTGATATTCATATGCTATCCCGACATGTTTCACCTTATGGCTTAATCAGAGGATATATGAATCAACCAATGACTACAAAAAAACTATGCAAGAAAATAGAGAGTACTGCATAAGAAAATACATCAAAAATAAACATAAATACACATTACAAAAAAAAACACATAATTAATTCGCCAGTGTCCACCCAGACAAGAACTTATCTCAGAGCCCCCAGAAGGGTCACCACCCGAGGAAAGACCACCAAGAGGAGGCACTGCGCAGTCACAGAGAGCACACAATGAACAGGCTAACAAAGAAAAAAGGGAACGAATCCTAAATGTGTGTAATTTATATCAATTGGAAAAAAATTGCACCAAAATGCAAATAGCAAAAAGGTGCGAAAAGGATAAACCTTAATTATAAAATGGGGATGTTCCCAAATAAATTACTTATTTAAAAGCAAGTTTATTCAGAGTGTGTATATGTATGTATATATATATATATATATATATATATATATATATATATATATATATAAAATAAAATGAGGGCGCCTGTATGTAGAACACCATGTGTCCAAATGGAGACAAAATATATGATGCTAAAATGGGAAAAAAAAGAAAAAGTAAAAGGGAAGAAAAGTGGCGTGGAAGAAATAGGGTAATATTTAGTAAAATCCTAACATTTAACTCAAGAAGGATCATTTAAAGGGAACTCTAAATACTGTATATTTATTTTATGAATTAAAAAGAAAATATCATATAGTTGTTATATTATATATAATAAGGTAAAAAAATTTGTTAATTAAACAAACATTCATCTGTTAGTTGAATTTTATAAATCAGTACTGCAAAGTGCATAGGACTACCGTCTCACTCTTTATAACTAATATAACAGACATCAGGAATGGGGATTTGTTTAAGGAAAAATAAGGGGGAGTATAAGATATATTGAATGAGTAATGAATAAGCCAATAGGACTAAGACTCGTAATATAAGGACTTAATTGCCCAACGGCGTTTGGGGGGGCATATATGGAAAGTGAGTGGATCATATTGGGCCTAGACCAGCAATATCCAAAATAACATTGAATCATGGGGTAATAACAAGGAGAATGTAATGACAAGTTTTGAAGATGGGCTCAACCAGTCACAATGTCGGAAGGCCGTCCATTCCACAAATCAAGCCGGGTGGCCGATTGGTCACGAGGAGGAGAGGGGTAAAAACACTGGGGATGCTGGTGTGCTGGGGATCGGATGGACACCAATAGAGGGGAAATTCTCGAGGGAAAAGAGGAACAGGTGCAGCGCAGCGGTGCAGAACGGGTGCTGACTTGGGCAACCCCCTCAGTGACCTAGGCGTCCGTATGGTTGCAAATGTGCCCACCACCTCAAGGGGTCCCATGCAGTGGGGGGGGCAATTAGTGGCACAGTCCTGAAGGAAGTGTGGGACCGATGACCACATACCGGTAACCCATAACAGATGTGGACAAGGCAAATTGATTCATAAGACAAACATACATATGTAATTAACTTCAAAGTTTTATACAATAAACAAACTGTGCTGCTCATAATCAAATTTTGAACAAAAACAAACGAAATAAGGAAAACGCACAAAAACATCCCATAGTTATCAAAAATTAATAATAATAAAAGAATTACATAATACAAGAAAGGCAGAAGGGAAAGGAAAGAATGAGAGAGAAGAGGGAAGAGAGGAGAGAAAGAAAAGGGGAAATTGGCTTAGTAAACCACTGCGAGAACAGATACATAGAGGCAAAAAGAGTACACATATTGTGAAGTTACAAAAAAGGTTTGAAACTCAAAGTTTCCTTAAACACAGGGTATTCGGTGGCTTTATAGTTATAGATCCACCGAGCCTCTAGTTGTAAGTTGTAACCGTGTTTTATCCACACTACCACTTCTAACATGTATAGGTATGTGTTCCAAAGCCATAAATTTGATCATATTAGGTTTAAAATTATGATTAATTAAGTACCCACGTTGACTGGTGGCCATCTCCATTGTATAGGTTTAATATGGTCTCTAATACGCTTGAAAAAAAAGGGTGCTTCGTTTTCGCTATATAGAATCCTCTGTAGAGGCAACTAGCTGTAGAGGCTTCTATATAGGGAAAACGAAGCGCTCCACGTGTTGGATTCTTCTGGTTCCGCCAAGCAATACATATCACAGGGTCCCAGAGCACCTGGGCAGGGCCCATGAGTGAAATATACAGCATGCACTTTTACCTTTTCCTTGGACAGGTCAGACAACGGGTACACCACCCATCACTGTACAGACAGAGGACATTTCGGTGATGAACACCTTTCTCTCTTCATTCTCCAGAAGAATGTACAGCCAGGTTACGGTAAAAAACGTAGGCCTTACTTCAGCAGAGGCTAAATTTAACAATCATTCCAGTAACAAATGGAAACATTTCCAGCATAGCGGCAAAGCAAGGACCATTCAATAAGTCAAATGTTTTCCCTATTTCAGGGTAACTGAGTAGTTATTTCCTCCATAAAGAAGACTTCTTCCAAAAAGGTACTCATGGAGCATTGTGCAGTCCTTTTTTCTAGCCCATCATAAAGGGGAACCCTTGCTCACTCAATGCGTGGGTCAAGCTCTCCTATTTTTGCTCCACCCACTTGTCTATAATTTATCCTAAGGGGCCTAAAGTGAGAAGCTTTATCAGGTCCTACAAATGCCCACAAAACTAACTCAAATTACTTGGACAAACAGGGGCCACAGTTTAATTCATTCTATTTCTTGCTTGACTGATCCCTCTATAAAGCTAGGTTCAGACCTATGCAGGCTGCGATTGAGGCGTTTTCCCAATGCGATTTGCGTTTACTTACACACTTTTTGGTGTGTTTTGTGGGGGGTTTTTCGGACATGGCTGTTGTCATGCAGGAGAAACCAGCAAAAACGCAGCAGAAACACATAAAAAAAAAGATCAAATTGCACAAGAGTGTATGCGACCCATAGGAAATCATATTAAATGGACTCTAGTGTGTAAGGGTGCCCCTTAATGGAAGTGTACATAAGCACTTATATAATGCATTTCTGCAAAACTGAAAAGGCAGTGAAAAATGCAGAGGAGTGAACCTAGCCTAAGACACTTTGCTGCTACTGATTATGTGTTTTTTTTTTTTTTGCATTCATTAGATAACAGCATTAGGATTTTTGTGTAGCTTTTTTTTTCCCAACAAATTTGATGTTTAAGTCTTGTTGGCGTACAGCAACAGCACATTCTTTCCAGTTCAGAAGACCAAATTAAAACACTGCCGGCAGCCAGATCTAAGCCATTTCTTAAATAAGCAAGGCAGTAAGAACTGCATAAGTTATATGGGTGAAAATCTAAGAAAACTCAGGTTTCTTCCATTTGGACTTCAATGAAGTCCATATTTACCAATTTAATATGCAAACCTATGCAGTCAAGGGCCCCAGTAGACATTAAAGAACTGTGCATCTTTGAAAAAAGTTCATTAACTTTATGGTCAAACCTATAGGTCATTTGGACCTCCCAGATACCTGGCTAAAAAATTCTGTTAACAATTCCCACATGCCTTGTTGCTAGGATGTTTAAACCTACAGTTGATCACTCCCAGCATTACAGGAGTGAAAACCTACAGTTTATGCCTCCTAGCAGCAAGGCAGGATGTGGGGATGCTAACCAGGAGTATTTCAGGCAGACTTCTGGGGTGACCCAAATGGCCTACAGGTATGACAATATAATGAATAAATGTTTTACTCAGCCACACAATTTAATACCTACTTGGGCCCCTTAAATGCATAGACTATTTTCTGGAAAAAAGGTGAACATAGCCTTTAAGAAACTTGTTAGAAATAAATACTTCTACCAAGTTTTTTTTGCTGACAATGACCATACTGGGGAAAATTCACTTCCTGTCTCTGTGACAACAATTGGTACCAAAACAGGAAAACACATACCCATTTTTCTGAAAAAATAAGTGTTTTCTTGCAGTCTGTGTTTCTACTGGAAATCTATCTGGCAGGATCACAGTCTGCAGTAAAAATCCAACAAAGGTTCCAACCCTACCCGACTGTGTACAAAAATTTAAAAAAGTTTGGGCTGGAGCTTAAATTTAACTTTCATTCTCCTCACCATATTTCAGAATAGGAACCCATCTTACTTTCAAGGTGTGTGAGGGGGCACAGAAGTTTGCCTGCATATTCAGCAGCAATAAGGCCCGTACACACGCTTTGATTTTCAGATGTCAATTGTGTTACAACGACCGATTTTCTGTAAATCTTACTGATAGTACGGTGTTTGACAGCCGATTTCACTTTTTCGTCAGACAAAAGCTGGATGTGCAGACTATAAAATTGTTGTCGGATGTGAACTCAATGTCTAATTTTCGTTTCATTAGTATGGTTTTCGTACGAAAAAAATCGTAAGAGCAAGACTACACATGCTCACAAATGAATACATACAAAACTATTCAACACGTTAGGTCACTTCTGACGTTGTATTCTGTCAAACGAAAATTCTCGTATTGTTAGTAACCTCTTCACTTTCAACATGAGACTAGCGCACCACAAAAATCAGGTGTTCTGTCGTCCGAAAATCAAAGCGTGTGTACAAGGCTTTAGACCCCATACACACCATTAGATTTTCTGCAGATTTTTGTCTTCAGATTTACCAAAACCATGTAGTGCAAGGGCTTGCCTGATTGCATACAAATTGAAACTCTAATGCCCCATACACACAAGTGGAATTTCCGTTGGAAAAATCTTGGATGGTTTTTCCGACGGAATTCCGCTCAAGTTTGGCTTGCATACACACATGGTCACACAAAAGTTCTCTGAACTTTCAACCGCCAAGAATGCGGTGACATTCAACACTACAACGAGCCGAGAAAATTAAGTTCAATGCTTCCGAGCATGCGTCTAATTGTTTCTGAGCATGTGTGTTTTTTTGCGCATCGGAATTGCATACAGACGAAAGGAATTTCCGTCAAGAACTTTTTCTGACTGAAAAATACAGAACCTGCTCTCAATCTTTTGCTCGCGGAAATTCCAACCAAAAGCTCACATCAGACTTTTGCTGGCGGAGTTTCCAATCGTGTGTACGGGGCATAAGGCCTCGTACACGCGCTTTAATTGTTGGATGGCCGAGCGTCTTATTTTTGTCAAAAGTGCACGTGTAGGATTTTGTCTAGCATACGAACGATACGCAAATTGTTGTTTGACAAACACGAACGTAGTGACCTCCTATGAGAGTATAAAGAGGAAGTTCATTCCTCAAGCGCCACCCTTTAGGCCCCTTCTCCCAGTTTCAAGTTAGTAGAACTTTGGTGATCGTTGATTCGTAATTTTCAGATCATACAAAGCAAAGGCTTTTTAAAATACGTTTGGCATAACTACATCAGTATCACCAGCAAAGCAGCTTCATTATTATCCCATTAAAGAAAATGAGAATGTGCGCTGCATTCCAGCATTTCATCAATTGCTGCGTCACAAATGTTAATTCTAGATTATGAATGGAAGTTTACACCAAACTCTTCCCAGTTGTTCCTTGATTCTGATCATGCGTGTCTGTACTTTCGACTTTTGTGTGACGGATTTCTGTACTGACGATTCGAAAATCAGATGTTGAGTTCACATCCAACAAAAATTTTATAGCCTTCACATCCAGCTTTTGTCTGATGTAAAAGTCAAATCTTCTGTTGAATGCACCATACTAACGATCCAAAAATCCGCAGATAGCTCATCTTCCCATTGGAATTCCAACAGAATTCCACTCAAACTGTCTTGCCTACACACGGTCACACCAAATTCCGAAAGCCAAGAATGCGGTGACGTACAACACGTACGATGGGACTAGAAAAAGGAAGTGCAATACCTAGTAGCCAATAGCTTCTATCTCGTAGTTGAATCTGAGCATGCATGAGTTTTTGCGCGTCGGAATTGCGTACACACGATCGGAATTTCCGATAGAAAGTTTTTCCATCGGGAAAATTGAGAACATGCTATCAAATTTTTGCTGGCGGGAATTCGGCCAGCTAAATTCCGATGGAGCATACACATGGTCACATTTTCAGATGAAAATCTCTCATCGGTCTTTTGCTGGCCGAATTTCCGATCTTGCATATGCGGCATAAGGGCTCCTTCACATGGACTGGTCCGTGTTCGGAGCCTGCTCTGCTCAGCGGGGGATCGCTCCGTCTATCCCCGCTGAGCAGGCAGATGACAGGTCCGTCTCTGCACACTGTGCAGGGACAGACCTGTCAGTGCGCCGCTCTCCCCTATGGGGGATCGGATGAGGACAGACCATAGAGTCCGTCGTCACCCGATCCGCAGATGGATGGAAAAATATTTTTTTCCTCTGTCACACTTTTTTGGATCGGAGTGGGTCGGATATCGGCAGACATGTCACCGCTGACATCCGTCCCTCCATAGACCTCTATGGAGTATCCGTTCAGAGCCGCCTAAAAAACTGACAGACGGACCTGAACGGATCGTCTGTGCGAAAGGGGCCTTAAGGTTTGACCTCATATTATATAGTTTTGGTAAATCTGAAGAAAATCTAAAGTGTGTATGGGGCTTAAGAATCCTGCAGAGAGAACACAGTTGTGTGTGTTTTCTAATGACTTGATCACCACAATATGAAGCAAATGTAGGAATGAACAGGACTGCATTTAAAGTACAGTACATGAACATCTTCAAATTAAAATGCTCATAGCTAACGCCTTAGCCCCTTAAATACATTGATCTGGGTCCCATTTTCCCCACCACCTCCATACTTACATTCTCTTCCATCATAAAGTTTTTTTTTTCACTTCCATCTTAAAGTTAGAAAATTTAAAACGTAAATCTGATCCCCACTGATGTCTATGGGGGGGTACCTTTTAAATGAATTCTAGCCATTTTACAAGGCTGTACAGGGAGCTGGGCACTGTCATGGAGGGCATGTACCAATGCAAACAAACAAAAACATGTTTTAAAATACTGTACAACGGGGAAAGGGTCCACCTTACATGCAGCTTCGAGGGCGACATGGGAAAAATACCAAACCTTTTTACTACATGCTTGGAAAATGCCTTTAAAGCTGTATGTGGTGTTATGGAACAGTACTATTCTCATAGATACACATGCAAAATATGTGATGCCAGAATGCAGTAAGTGATTTGCTTAATCCCCACTCATTCCCGTACTCTCAAAATATAGACTTCAGGTATGTGTTTGGTAGAGATTTACCAGTGTCAGCAAGACAGTACGTGAGCCCTTTTCCTGCCCCTCCTTCTTAAGCATACGTAGCAGCCATTAATATTGAGGAATATTTATGCACCTTTTTCTTATTCCTCAAGAGTGTATAGCAGTAATTTTTATTTTTTTAGGGGGGGGGGGGGCGCTATGCTAATGCTCCATTTTCTCCTCCTGCTCTGCTAACCCCACGATAGGAAGAAGAGGGACGTGCTGCTGGTGTTGAGGTTAAGGAATTAAGAAAAATCAGAGCAGTCATTTGCCGTCAATTCCTGTTAATGTGCCCCTTTCCCTCTTGCCCACACTGCTAGGTATGTCTATATGCCATTTCTATGGACTAATGTAGCCTTTTCCTCCTGAGCTAGGGTGCATAACACCCATGTTTTTTGGCCTTTTGATGTGCTATGATCCCCCCTCCTCCTTCAAAGATGTGCATATCAGCCATTTTATATAGACTCCTACAAAGGCTCTTCCTCCTCCTCAAGGGCAAATGACAGTCATTTTTGGAGCCTGTGCTACAGCACATTGGCGAGTGTCCAGTCTGCCTTTATTTGGACCAGGAGGTTCTAAGCTAGTGCCATTATTATGTACACAAAGCTGTCCCTGCCCTCCACCTGCCTGAAAAATGCCATGAGGCAGCAGGAGGCTAGGGAGGGATATGAAGAAAAGGAGTGTTGGGGTGCCTGCACTGACAAGGGGGAATTTTTTCTAAGTCCTCCACCATCAAAGAAGATTTTGATGGGATCTGATGCCAGTACCCAAGAATGTGCCCACAATGATCCACTCTACAGAAGCGGTGAGAGGCAACTCTGTCAACATTACCCGATCGCGTCTAGATCCACCGTACTGTAGGCACAGCTGCAGGATAAAAACCTAAGGGCATACGCTGGCCACCCTCCCACATGGAGTCTTTGGTTTAACACTTTTTGCTGACCTTTGTACGCAACCTGTCACCATATATTTGTGCACCAAATCACCTCCCTTCATTTTAAACCCCCTTATTAAAAACAAGGTCTACCAGACCTGAAGTGAAAGGGCAGGACATTTTTAAAAAGCAATTTCGGCACCCAAAATTACCATGGACAAAAAAGCACAGGTAGGGGTTCCAGTATGAAAACGACGAGACTGCAGAAGACACAGCAGTGAAAAACAATTTTAAATTGCAAGACTAAGCCAAATTAGTAGCGATACCGCTCCATAAGGATGTTGAATGACGAAACTAGCAGAGCGGGGCTAACATGCTGGGATCACCACGCTTGCTGGGTTTGCACTCGCGCCTTGTACACTGCAGCCAGAGGCTATTGGCATACAACATCACAAAGCGCTTAATTCCCTACTGTTGGGTTGACACTTGTAATATGTGAATGTTTTAAATGTTTTTAAGCTATGGAGATTTTCCTTCCTCACCCCCCATACATGATTGAGTTACATTCGAAAGAGTTGGGAGCAGCAGCAAAAGGTCTCTTCAGTTGGATTGGTTTGCACAGAGCGCTTCTGCTGGTTTATAACTTGACCAGCAATTGTTTCTGGTGAGTGATGTCGGATCAAACGGTGAAAGAGCACATCGGGTGTTGGTTCATGTGGATAGAATATTCATTTTTGATCATCTTTATTCTTATGTGATTTTTGAACTGACTTTTTTTGGAATACTTACGTATTTTATTTAATTTTTTAAGCACCTTATGGATGCATAGTAGATGTTTACCCTTGTACTGAGCACTTTTTCAGCACAGATTATTTCCACTTTTAAGATCTGCACTTTATTGATTTTCTCATTTACATAGTAAGGTTGAATAAAGACACCAGTCCAACCTGAGTGTCTACAATTGTCCCTATGCCTGTACATTGCACACTCACATCGGTCCCTACCCTCAAGGAGCCAACAATCCAAGGTCCCCATTCATATACTAGTGCCAATTTTGGACAGAAGCCAATTAACCTACCGGCATGTCTTTGGAGTGTGGGAGGAAACCGGAGTTCCCCGAGGAGGCCCACACAGGCACAGGGAGAACATGCAAAAGTAGTGTCGTGCTTTGGATTCGAACCAGCGACCCTTTTTACTGCTAGGTGAGAGTGCTAACCCCTACACCACTGTGCCGCTCATTGCTCATTAATAATTTCTCACACTTAAGCATCTTATTTTTAGACACATTGATTATGTCTATATAGAATCATTTATGCACTGCACAGCTTACACATCATATTTTTATGATTAGGTTTAGTAGCGGGTGTAACAGGTTTTGGTTGAGACATTATCTGATTTGAATTGCTTCTCCTTTCTTTGTAATAATACTAAATAAAGCACATGCAGCACATATATTTAAATTGGAAGGTAAAAGAACAGGCCAAGATGTTATAAAAGGCCAGTGGGTAGTACAGGTAATCAATTCCTACATGTTTCGCCAAAGCATTGGCTTCCTCAGGGAAATGATGTATGCCTGTGCCAAAATCGTAACCTTTTGTTGGACTTGAGGGGCGTCTGATTGTGGCAGCTTAGTGACACAGTGCTACACCTTTGTCAAATATAGGTTGCTAGCCCTTGCCGCAAGCTGACACCATACAATATCCTTCCCTTCTGGGTGATCTCTATATCTCAAATAGGGATTACCGTTTTTTTCCTTTTCTTTTTTGGTTTGCCATCTAATTTCTAGTTACACATTTAAGGAGACCGATTACACATGAATCTCCCTATCAAAATACCCCCGTCATCCATACTTCCCGGCGCCCCTCCTTTGATATTGGTTTTTAATATATATCCGTCTTTGTCTGCTCCCACGGCACAACTTTGTTTACCATCGTGGGGTATCTTCCTCTTGTCATTCCATCTGGAGCGAAGGGAATTTACAATTTTGGCACAGGCATATATCATTTCCCTGAGGAAGCCAATGCTTTGGCGAAATATGTAGGAATTGATTACCTG
Source organism: Lithobates pipiens (assembly GCF_037356315.1). Lineage (NCBI taxonomy): Eukaryota > Metazoa > Chordata > Amphibia > Anura > Ranidae > Lithobates > Lithobates pipiens. Next base: position 43,437,783 of record NW_027507787.1, read on the forward strand.
TACTACCGACTGGCCTTTATAACATCTTGGCCTGTTCTTCTACCTTCCAATTTAAATTTATGTGCCGCATGTGCTCACACCCTTGAATGTATATTTATCGATACCCTTTTGTATATATGTAATAAAGTAAATGGATTTTTTTACTCTTCTATATCTGACACCGCTATAATCCCTTCTTCCTGTCCTTATCCTACCAATATTTTGCCATATTTATTGGGATGAGGTGCCATATATTCTGAGGATTCCCCAGCCACACCCCTTATGCAATGTGCATGGATAAGAATTATACAAAATCAGTAACCAAAACCAATAAAAATTTATTGAAAGAAAAATATTGTGTGACTAGCAGACAGAGGGAGCTTATGCAGTGTGCACAGTTAAATTTTGGGGAGTTTTGGTGCTGTCACAACAGGGTTTGCTTCCTGCAGATGCCTTCTTCCTGCAGTCTTGTAATCATATGTACAGTTGTGAGTTTCTGCGTATCGATGAGTGGCACAAAAGTTATTTCCACATCTAAAAAATAAAATAAAAAGTATTTATTGAGTGAAAATAGCCAGTATTTTAAAAGGAAGCGACCATCATTTATTAAGAAGGGATAAAGCAATAATTTTGCCCAGGATTGTGCACATTTAAAGACGAACTCCACCCCGCCCCCCCACAAAAAAAAAAAAAATGCAGGCAATGTTACACCACAAAGCAGATGCTTATGTCCTGTACAGGTTTTAGCCAAATAGTCGCTGTTAAATGGAGACCCATATTTCCAGCTGCTGCTAGAACGAACCATCTATTGCACAAGAAAAAAATAAAAATAAAATCTTTGCCAATATAGTTCACCTTGAAAAAAATCCAGTACCATGGATGGAGTCCCACTACTTTAGCTGCAAGGCAAAAGGGAATAATGGACAAGGCAAAATGCACACTACTAGGAGATCTCACAACAGAGTCCCACAAAAGTATATATGGCCAGCATAAACTCCAACACATCAGTCTCAGCAAAATCTGAATTCGAATATTGGGCTGTATGCCACCAAAATGTCTGTTAAAATCAGCAAGAGATAAAAACTGGGTATATGTGTGTGCATATATCTATAATATATACAGTATCTCACAAAAGTGATTATGCTCACATTTTTGTAATTTTTTTTATTATATTTTTTCATGTGACAACACTGAAGAGATTGTTACAATGTAAAATAGTGAGTGTATAACATGTATAGATTGTATAACAGTGCATAACTGTATGATAGTGTAAATGTGCTCTTCCCTCAAAATAACTCACGCAGCCATAAATGTCTAAATCGCTGGCAACAAAAGTGAGTACACCCCTAAGTGAAAATGTCCAAATTGGGCCCAATTAACCATTTTCCCACCCCGGTGTCATGTGTATAAGAAGGCTACCAAGACCCTGAAACCGAGCTGCAGCACAGAGGCCAAGACCATACAGAGGTTTAATAGGACAGGTTCCACTCAGAACAGGCATAGCTATGGCCAACCAAAGAAGTTGAGTGCATGTGCTCAGCGTCCTATCCAGAAGTTGTCTTTGTGAAATAGACGTATGAGTGCTGCCAGCATTGCTGCAGAGGTTGAAGGGGTGGGGGATCAGCCTGTCAGTGCTCAAACTATACACCGCACACTGCATCAAAATTGGTCTGCATGGCTGTCATCCCAGAAGGAAGCCTCTTCTAAAGATGATGCACAAGAAAGTCCAGAAACAGTTTGCTGAAGACAAGAAGACTAAGGACATGGATTACTGGAACAATGTCCTGGGGTCTGATTGAGACCAAGATAAACGTATTTGGTTCAGTTTGTGTCAAGCGTGTGTGGCGGCAAGCAGGTAAGGAGTACAAAGACAAGTGTGTCTTGCTTACAGTCAAGCATGCTGGTGGGAGTGTCATGGTCTGGGGCTGCATAAGTGCTGCTGCCACTGGGACACTACAGTTCATTGAGGGAACCATGAATGCCAACATGTACTGTGACATAGTGGAGCAGAGCATGATCCTCTTCCCTTCGGAAACTGGGCCACAGGGCAGTATTCCAACATAAGACCCCAAACACACATCCAAGATGACCACTGCCCTGCTAAAGAAGCTGAGGGTAAAAGTGATGGACTGGCCAAGCATGTCTCCAGACCTAAACCCCCTATTGAGCATCCTCAAACGGAAGGTGGAGGAGCGCAAGGTCTTTAACATCCACCAGCTCCGTGATGTCGTCATGGAGGAGTGGAAGAGGACTCCATTGGCAACCTGTGACGCTCTGGTGAATTCCATCCCCAAAAGGGTTAAGGCAGTGCTGGAAAATAATGATGGCCACACAAAATATTGACACTTTGGGCCCAATTTGGACATTTTCACTTAGAGGTGTACTCACTTTTGTTGCCAGCGATTTAGCCATTAATAGCTGTGTGTCAAGTTATTTTGAGGGGACAGCAAATATACACCGTTATACAAGCTGTACACTCACTACTTTACATTGTAGCAAAGTGTCATTTCTTCAGTGCTGTCACACGAAAAGACATAAAATATTTACAAAAATGTGAGGGTGTACACACTTTTGTCAGATACTGTATATACATACACAATGTATATGCAAAATGGCAAATTGCTCCTTTTTTAATCGATTGTATTTTAATAAGATGCTTGTACTTAAAGAATCTGGGCAAGTACCAACCACCCATAGCACTGGGTGGTGGTAGTGGTGGTCATCACTGGTGAAAGCAACACAGATTTAGCAACCTAATGTTATTACATTTTTTTTTTCTTTTTTTAAACGTTTTTTTTAAAAAGGGACGCCCTGAATGTAAATGATCACCTGCACTCGAAGCTTGTTGCCAAATTGGTTCTTTTACGACACAGGAAACAGTGCTTAGTCGTTTTCTTCTTATTGCGAAAGGCAGGCTTTACAGGAGGAAAAAGATGTGTTGCTTCAACTGTGAAGAAGACAGAAGAATACATCTTTATAGGTCACTTACAGCACTGTGGTACCCATGAAAGAAAGAAATTCCCTCCCAGAACACACACAAAGAAGCAGTTCTTTGGATAAAAACCACTTCATGCCCTTATCAAGATATTTGCTCGGGTTTTGTGCTACAATAGAGAAAACTGCAATTTCTGTGCCAGGAATAGCAATCGTTTTAAAAACAAGCTCTAAAATTTGAGGGCAGGAACAAAGGTGTATCTTTTGTGATTAGAACATCAGGGTAGATACAAATGGCTTTTGGGTTTGACTCCATTCCCCACTGGTGTGTTTGTGTATATTATATAAAAATAAAAAACACATACTCCATACACTGTTGTAAATACCAAGTATAAAAAGTAAATGGTATCAACTGGTGAAAAAAAGCCAATTCATTAATGAAAAATACACCCGTTTTAACATTGGTAAAACTATAAAAAAATAACAAAACAAAAAAAAAAAAAACACAAAAACAGTGCACTTTCAGGAGATATATAAAGCTTACCTGTAGGTAAAATGCATATAAGTGACTACAGCTTTAAAAACAAATACTGAGGCCAACAGTCTCCCTTTTGCAAAATGGTATGGAAAGCATCAATACAAAATGCTTGTGGGGGTCCAGAAGGGTGAATGTGGATGCCTATGGGATGGGAATCGCTTGGGAGGTTGATTGTACTGTACAGTCACTCAGTCCATTATAGTAAGAGAAGAGAATAAAAATATGGAACATGGAAATGCTGCAGCATGAATACGGTGTAACATTAGCTGCATGCATGGCATTTTTTTTCTTGCAGTGTATGTTATCAGAAAACCCCTGGAATTAATTTATAGCAGTTGCTCAGCCCAGGGTTTCTGGACCTGCAGACCCATCCTGATACCTGAAGTTGCTAGAATCATCCATTGATAATTCTATGAACTGGATGACACATAGCCCTTACCCATTTTCTTTCCAAAATCTGCACTGGCCTCACTCTCTCCAAGTCCATGAGAAGTCTAGGGAAAGATTACAGAAAAATAGTATTTATCTTTGATGTGGATGAAAACAAATATTCACATTGATGACAAAAAGATAATCACGTTTTGTCAATAAAAGAAATTGGCAAAAAGTGTAATTAACTATTAACAGATTTATATTACTTTAACCACTTACCCACTGGGCACTTAAACCCCCTTCCTAACCAGACCAATTTTCAGCTTTCAGTGATCTCACATTTTGAATAACAATTAATCAGTCATGCAACACGGTACACCCACATAACATTTTTGTCCTTTTTTTCACACAGCTTTCTTTTGGTGGTATTTAATCACCACTGTTTTTTTGTTTTTTTTGCGCTATAAATATATAAATAAAAAAAAATTATAATTTTTTTTTTTTTATAAAAAAAAAAAAAAGATAAATTTTTCTTCGTTTGTTATAAAATTTTGCAAATTGGTAATTTTTCTTCATAAATTTTGGCCAAAATTTATACTGCTACATATCTTTGGCAAAAATAACCTAAATTAGTGTAAATTATTTGGTCTTTGTGAACGTTAGAGAGTCTACAAGCTATGGTGCCAATCTCTGAAAATTGCTCATACCTGATGTACTTAAGGCCTATCTTATTTCATGAGACCCCCAACAAGCCAGGACAGTACACATACCCCCCAAATGACCCCTTTTTGGAAAGTAGACATTTAAAGGTATTTAGTAAGAGGCATAGGGAGTTTTTTTTATGTTATTTTTTCCCACAATTCTTTGCAAAATTAAGATTCTCTCTCCCCCCTCCACAAAATTGTTTTTAGCAGGTTATTTCTCACACACAGCATATGCATACCACAAATGACAACCCAAAACATATTCTGTTACTTCTCTTGAGTATGGCGATAGCCCATGTGTGAGACTTTTACAGCATTTCCTGACAACTTATAACACCTCTGAAGGCCCTGGAGCAGCAGGACAATGGAAATGCCCACAAAATGACCCAATTTGCAAACCAAACATGTCATTTTTTTACATACATTTTTGGAAAGTGTGGAAAGAAAATGAAAACGCATTATAAAATAAATGTTTTATGGCACTGATGAGTATCCACTGATAGTGTGGCACTGATGAGCACTATTGGGCACTGATGGGGCGTTGTTGGGCACCGAGACACAAATGTGCACTCATGGGGCACCAATGTGGTAATGCTGGGTACTGATGGGGCACGATTTGGATACTGATAGGCACATATCTGGCACAGATGTACACTGCTGGACACTCGCAATTTGGGGGAAAAGTAAAACAAAAAAAACACACAGCCTCCCGTTGCAGCTTCTCCCTCTGCTCTTCACATCGATCGTTCACCGATCGAGAACTGGACACAACGCCGGTTTGTTGACAGTGATCACTCAGTCATTAAACGGAGGAAGAATGTGGTAAAGGGCTGCTCTCATTGGCCCTTTACCCTGACCTTTGACCCTCTGTGTTCCGTGAACCTGGCGGGCACAGACGGCCCTGTGTGTGTGATCCAGGGGGCACGATTCTGGGAGGATGTCATAATTACACCCTCACAGAGTTATCGAGCCACGCTGTAGCCGTCATTCGGCTATGTCACAGTTATTAAGTGGTTAAGGGGACTTCAATCTTTTTTAGACAACCCATTTTACAGCACATGAGCACCAGTTGACCATTTTGCTACCAGGCCCTGCTCTGGATTTTTCATCTTAGGTGGCTAGGCCATTTTTGCAATTCTTCACTTACAGCTTCCAGAGTTTGTAAAAGACCATACATTTCTGAAAGCACTGGACAAACAGAATTAATATATGGTACTACTGATTTTGTAGACCCCATTATAGTTAACAAAAAACAAACAAAACAAAAAACACAAATGGTTAATAATGTACATAAACACAACATAACTATAAACATTCCTACTGTCAGCCTGAGGGACTTAAATTGTCTGCCTCCTATGCATTTACCGCAATGCAGCTTTACATTGCATGGCAATAAGCTACCATGCTTAGAATATGCCATGCATTTTAAATTGTTCATATACATCTTAAAATAAAGTTTGCATAACTGTGCCCATTGATGCACATGACAAATTAGGTTGGAGTTCTAGGATCAAAAATTCCCCATTATTAGTGGTCAGAAAATAAATAAATAAATAAATAATAATTTAAAAAAAAGTACCAGCATTGGTCAGAACAGAGATGCAACTATAATTTCCAGAAGGAGAGGTCAGCAATAACAGCAGCCATGTATCCCTTATGACAAGTTTCCAATAACTACTTTTGAGAGAAGATATTGGCCCCATAGAGAATGGTATTATAAAATGGTTGATTCATAGAACTGCACTGTGAGTAGGAGCAGTAAAGGACAGCCCTTGTGTAGCACTGCAAAGCAAAAAAGCAGAGCCTGTGTATGTAATGAACAAATAAAGTCTGACCCCCCCATGCACATATATAAAATTACAAAATTGTACAAAGAAACAAGGATTATAAAATAAAAACATTAAAGATGGAATTACAGCTTAAACCTAACTTAAAACGAAAACTGAATATATATTACACCCACACTCAAACCAAAATATATATGCCAAAAATAAAAATCGAAATGAAGAACAAGAAAAAAAAAAAAAAAAAGAAAGAAGAACAAAAAGGAAGCTGTCGTCAAGCAATATAAATAAATACCCCAATTTAGGGTAAAGACAGCACTCTACATCTACTATAAATATCAATGCTTATAGTGTATAAATTCACAATTATAATTCACGTGTATAAAATGCTTGGAGCATAAAAAGTCAATCCACATAAACGTGCATCGTGCCCAGTCAAAAGTGTGCCCTCTCCTCCGTGCCTTTAAAATATATACACTGCACACACAAGACATTATTGACTTAATATGAAGTCAAGTGGTGTTTTGGTAACTGATGGTCCTTTTGGTAACTGTTGGTCCTTTTAAGCTTCAGCCTCTGGGTCCTTTGCCTTTTCAGGTCTTGAATATGCCTCCCTTTAAGAACACTCAATAGTAAAGTACATACTAATGCACTTTATACATGTAGATTATAATTGTGAACTTATTTATACACTATATGCATTGATATTTATGGTACATGTAGAGAGCTGCCTTTATCCTAATTTAGGGTATTTATTCAGATGTGCTCTGCTTGTGTCCCATCAATCTCCAGGATTTTCCTTTAATCCAACTGTCAGCAGATGAATTCCAGAAAAAAAAATAAACAATTGTATTATTTTTAGAGAAAATATATAAAATAATTTGAGAAACACATGACATGTTAATCATGGCAGTAACTAATTACCACGTGGAGACCGTGGAGTCACAAAGCAAACAAATTAAATACTTACAATGAAGATGCTCCCTTTGTCATTAAGAGAGGAAACCTTCTCATTCTGAAGATAAGCTGAAGGAGCAACAACAGTGCGGAATCTGGAGTTTTCCCTACTTCCACTTCGAGCCAGCGAAGCAAAAAATCTCAGGTTAAGTGAGCCCACGGGTTCCTGTGATGATTTGCTGGCTACCTCAGTCGCTTCACTAGTTTCCACTTTCGCAACCGCACTGGATCTCTTTCTTGGAGATTCCACTCTAACCCCTCTAAATCTAGACGTCCTAGAAAAAGTGGGATCAGCCATGCTTCGGAGCTGCAGAGAATGGAAAAGATTGTGTGACGCAGGTGGCCTCAAGCCTCCTAAATCAAAGCATTTAGGTTGTCTCTGTGTTTTTGGGAAGACATTATCATTGATTGGGCTATAAAAGTGAATGGGAGACAGAAATTTCTTCCTTGGAGGACTCACTTCTGTTGCATTAATAATCCCAGTCTCCATCAAATCAGAGTTTAGAGCATTTGGGACTGAGGCTTGGTGGGTCTCAATGGTTGGAGCCTCTTTTTCTGTTTCAGCCAGTTCAAATTCTGACTTTACCTTCCCCAAACTGCACAGTTCCTCATACTGCTCTGAAGGTCCCACATCTGTTAACAGTGCAAAGCACTCTGTGTCTGATCTAGTTGCTTCTTCGGAAGAAATTATGTTTAGATTTGAATGCAAGCTTGAGTCATTATCTTTTTTCAATATATCTTTTTTAGGTAAGGAATTAATATGGGGGATGACAGTTTTTGTCAAAAGTTGGGCATTTTCAAGTTCTATCGGGGTTACTTTGGGGGGGAAGGTAATACTCGCAAGTGACGAAATCACAGCTGAACTTTCCAACGTCTCCTCTTCCTTTAGATTATTACCAGCAGCAGCAGTTAGAATAGAAAGTGCATTGTGGGAAGGCCCAGAAGCATGTAGGGTCCCAGGAGGTAGGCACGTCTGTCCAATGTGCGGAAGGACTTTTAACAGCCTCTGACGACCAGATACCACTGAACCATTAGAGGGACGTGGAGCCATAGGGGGTCGTGGTCTCAAGATTGAAGATCTCCTCAGCTAAAAATTAAAAAAAAGTATATATATAAAAAAGAAGACGACCAAATAGAGACAGTCAACATTTCCTGAACAGGGTAAAAAGAGAACAAGTATGCACAGATTGGCTGGAACAGGTTATGACAATTTTCTATGTACCTAAAGCTACCCATTGATGAGACAAACTCAAAGATATCAAAAGATCTTCCCATTGTTTCTGCTACTCTACACTAAGCTCACTTAGACATTTCTACCTGACTTGGGGGAGAAACTTGTGTACATGTGCTGCAAAAAGAAAACTTTCGGTATTAGCAAAAAAATAAAAAAAAAAGGGAGTAATTTTGAGATAGCTTCAGAGACTTTTCAATGCAGGGAAAATATTTGTAACCAATAATGAAGATTGTGAATCCAAAGCACTCAACACATTGGAAAAATCCTGAGATGGAGCACCAAAATTCAGCATATACTGCTTCTGTTAGCCAAGATGGGTAGAGGAGCATAGGAGTCAGACAGTATGCATATACGCGTATCTGTCTTTGTGCAGTGCACTCCCGCACCAGGAGCCCCAGGTCCTGTACCAAGGATCGGGACCTGAAACTCCTGGTTCCAGGTCACCTGATCGCTGCGATAGGCTCTGATTGGCTATTACAGTGGTCAATGTGAAGCCTGCCCCTGTATTTCTCTCTGTGAATGGAGAGGAAAAATATATTGCATCTCCTAAAATACCTAGATCAAGATTTGATCTAGGTCAATGTCAGAGTTCATGCTTGGGTAAAGTAAGGGTTAAAGGTCAAAGATCAGTCAATTAGGATCAGTGTGTTTTAGGTAGGATAAAAAAAAAAAATTATATATATTATATATATATATATATATATATATATATATATATATATAATAATTCTCACTAATGTTTTTGGGCCATACTATGGGTACAAACTAACAAATACATATGTATCGCTGCGATCATATTGTAGGGAGAAGAATTTGTTTTGCATTGTTCTTTGGTGGTAGGTTATGGTAGAAAAGAAGAAATATATAGGTAAATTAAAAATAAAAATGATTTTTTTTCCCCACTATTTTGGGCCAGCTTTCCTTTGAAAAAATAAAAAATTAAATGAGTTATAATCCACCTGAATGTACAAAGTAGTTGTGACGATGTGTGGGTTTATTAACACATGTCAAAGTTGTCAAATTGTGCTTGGGCATTAACTAAGGTTATACCCTCGGCGCAAAGGGATTAAGGAGTAGGCTTTTCAATTTAAAGTTGAACTATAGGCAACGTTTTTTTTTTCATTTTGGTTAGAGAAAGGGAGGTTGCCATAACCCGCCAGATTTTTTCTTTTGCCATCTGTGCCCCATTGGGGAGATTTCCCTTTGCTTCCTGTCCCATAACCAAACAGGAAGCGAGAGGAAATCCCTGCAACTTAAGGGAGTTTTTTGGGGACCCCCAGGTCACCAGAACTAGTGTCCCCATTGGAATATTTCCCCTCAATTCCGAATTTTGGGTTGTCCCCAGCAAAGTAATCGTTTACTTTCACCTTCAACGTTAATGGTCACCAGGGCAAATAGAGGGCGAGTTTCCTTAATGGGGGCACATACAGCAATAAAAACTGACAAGAGTTCTAATCCCCTCCACTATATCCAAAACAAAAGACAAAAAAAAAGTACTAAAAAAAAAAAAAATGCAGCCCTCCATTGCTTCTGCCATGTTCATGAGTAATGCTTTTCTTTGCTGTAAGTGACAACCCCCTCCTCGTTATATGCTTGTCTTGTTTGTATTTTTCACTTGCTTTACCCGCAAATAATTGATATGCGAGCCAAACCTTCAAAATTCACAAATGTAACCTTCCCTTATTTCTAGATCTTTGTATTGTTACTTTAATGACCCCAATGAGATTTCCATCACTGTGAACATTTTTTTTTCCTTAAACATTGTTGGTCTCCGTTTTGGATGCCAAATCTTAAAAAAAATTGATTTTCAAAGAAAAAAAAAAATTTTGCTTTTAGTTACACTTTAAGGAGCCTTTTATTCCAGAGTTGGTTTACCTCCCCCTGTTAATCACCTAAATTCCAACTAACCCGGCAATCTAAGGCCTGATTACGGGATAACCTTTATAGACTCTTAAATGCACTGGCTTGCTGCCTTTGTCATCTTTGGTCTTCTGTTATGTGGTCAAAAAAGACAGGCATGAGGAAAGAGAAAAAAAAAAAAAAGAAATAGAAAAGACAGGAGAAAGGACAAGTTAAAAAAAAGAAAAAAGTAAAAAAGGATTATGAAAGATGAAATGTTGTACAGGGGGCCATTCAGGAGGTTTGCCTAGATTGGTGGAGGATGGCACCTTTCCCTTTCACAGAATTGTATTTTCACTGTGCACTGGACTGATGAGTCGCTTGGTGGCGGTTCATGGACTTTCTTATTATTATCACATTTACATAGCTTATTCATATTTGTCACATGCATATGTTTATATGAGTAATTTATATGGAATAATTTGGATTATTGAGCTCGGTATGACATTTTTCAATTTCTTTTTTCAAAACAAAATATTAGCGGACAAGGGTGACCCTGTTAAGGGTAATTATCGCCACGTATAAAATGAAACCGGATACTCCATCACAATTATGGTTTTGAAAAGGGACAGGTGAAATGCACAAAAACATAGGATGACAATATGAACTTGTGTGCATGTAGTAGAGTGTGTAATGTAGAAAGAAGAATGCTAGTTAAAAGGAATTTTTGATTTATTCTGTCACATTTAAAGACCTTTTTATTGAGGTCCATGCTCTCCATCTTTGATTTCAACAACTTCATTTTGATCCTAGTGATTGAATTATCTATTATTTGATCAGCAGATGGAGAAGCCTCAATTTCATCCTCATCTTCGGCGTACAAGTTATTGGCCGAACCTCCACTACAGAGAAGACAAAAATAGAACACTTTACAGAAGAAACACAAGCTGCACACATACACAAGCATAGCCTCCCATATAAGATCATACATCCACCTTCACCTTTATTTCACGCAATTCAAAAATGGGTTACAGAGCTACTAAGAACTTAACCTTAGCATTATCATTTTATAGAGAACATTATAGTCTGTAGTTGTATTTAAAATTTGGATGTGTCTTTGGTGGGAGATATAAAGGAAAGTATTTAATTGTCAATGTATAAATTAAATCATATTGAGAATGGCCCATTGCCCTTATCTGTGGATCTAAATGTTATCATTGTAAGAAATCAACTCTCCATATATTTTCAATATGTGGCAAGGTTTTAAAAACCTGGAATGTTTAATTTGAAACCATCTACACATAGGCAGCCAAACTTGCTCATTGCAGATTCAACATCTTCCTCAAAATACAAGTATACTGCATGTGTGTCAACTGACCCCTTAAAAAATAAAAAACGCATTTCACTTCCTATGGGGCAAACTTTTTACTAAAAGAAAAGTTGGGCTTTTTTTTATTTTTCAAAAATCATACTCGCCTAGGTGGATGGAGCATCGGTCAGATGCTGCATCTCCCCCTGGCGGCTTTAAGGCCAAGAACCGAGCGATCAAACACTGCTGATTGTTTGGTTCTCAGAGCTCCGTGTGCAGAGAGCTGGTGAATGTCAGTCGCCGCTCTCTGCTCTGCCCTCTCCTCCCTCACTGGAGCGCTGGGCTGGGATGGAGGTGGGAGTAGACAGATCAGGGTCTTAGCGGCTCACTGAGAGGCTGATCTGGGCGGCATTCCAGGCATGTGGGCAGATCCCGACTATATCTTGCCTGAGCCTGGACCGGTACTGACACATCAGCCGACAGCAGCCTGCTGTCTGCAGAAAATGGGTCACAGGATTGCAGAACAAACTGCACTCCTGTGATCCACAGGAGAAGTACAGCCAAACAAGCTTTGGCTGTACTTCTCTAAGAAATGATGCATAGTGATGGCAGATAGAATAAACGTGTCCTCTATTATTTCAAAAATTATTTTATTTTTTAGTCCTGCCCATAATAAAATGATGTAAATAAAACACATAACCACAATATATTCCTTTTCAGAAAGGGAGAACAAGGCTCATCTTGTGATCCTACCAGGAACACTTCCTGTCCTAGGGTGACAACGCCTGCTCATTGTCCTCCAAGTATCCAAGTACAGTGTTGTCATCCTAGGCTGCTCTCCTTATTTGGACTACAAGCACTGCCCTCCGCTTCCCTGCCCATCTACATAACATAGGGAGGAAGTGTATAGTTACTTCATAGAAATTAGCTGACAAAGCTGATAACATTAGTTAAGCTTTTAGTTCAATGCACAGACATTACAAGGACACTGTGTGAACATAGAATTAGATTATAATTATGCCGAGTGAAGCAAGGCCATGCCCAAAGCGTGGCAAGGGCCTCTGTGTTGGAATGTGTTGGAATATGGCGTTGCGCATGCGCACTCCAGCGGGTAGAAAAATGTGATGGGTAGCCGAATGTGACGTGACAGGGGCAGCAGTGCTGAATTCTGTCGTTTGTACAACTGTTATTTGTACTGCTTAGTGCAGGGGTAGGCAACCTTGGCCCTCCAGCTGTGGTGAAAGTACAAGTCCCATGAGACATTGCAAGACCCTGACAATCACAGGCGTGACTCCTAGAGGCAGATGCATGATGGGATTTGTAGTTTCACCACAGCTGGAGTGCCGAGGTTACCTGCCCCTGGCTTAGTGCATAAGCCTAAAAGTGTAATGTTTTTGCCAAAGGTTGTATGGGCATGTGCAGATAGATACAAAAATTACAAACCTTCACATGGGTCCCGGGCCCTAATTATATTGTCTAAAGAGAAGGAAATGGATAACTTCTTTCAATGGCAATCTCATTTTAACCACTGACCTTTCTGCTTCCATTTTACCAGCGCACATAGGAATAGGCAGGCTGATAATGGACTGATGTCCACCGGGAATACTATTATTTTTGAAAGTCAAATTTTTGTAACGCAGTCCTTTTAACAAGAACCTGATCACATGACTTTTCATATAAACCCACGATTTACCTGAGAGATTCTGATAACGGAGTTAAAGCGCCGTTCCTTTTGTCCACCACGCGAAAGAAATTCATCTGATCTCCATCACGGTATACCAAAAATGTAACCTGCTTATTAGAGGAGAGCTTTTCCTGCATTTCATCTTGTACAGGATCCACAAATTCAGCCAGCTCTCTGATCGGGTCCTCCAGAGGAACTGGATACAGCAAACAAAGCAACGCATGTTTAAAGTAACAAAAAAAAAAGAACAAACATTAGCCCTAAAGTGTTGGTGAAGTTTAGGTAACTAAGAACACACACTCATTTCCACACCATTATTGTTTTTTAACGCTAAATATTAAAAAGGAGACGTCCAGCCAAAGCTGGTTTGGCTGGGCTTCTCCTATGGATCATAGGAGTGCAATTCATTTTGCACTCCTGTGACCCATTTTCAGCAGAGAGTGTGACGTCACCGATTTCAGACTGACACAAGTCTCAGCCTCTCAGTGAGCAGCTGAGAGCCCGAGATGGCCGCTCCCCACCCCCTCTATAGTTCAGCGCTCCAGTGAGCGTGGAGGGAGATGAGCAGGAAACTGTGACTGACAGTCTACAGCTCTCTGTTCACAGAGCTGGGAAAACCGAGCGATCAGCGGTGTTCGATGCAGAGGCGTCGGGTACAGATGCAGCATCGGACCCATGCTGCATCCACCTAGGGAAGTATAAATAGGAAAAGAGGAAAAAATGAAACCCATACTTCTTTTTTATGGTCTTCAAAAGTCCCAACACGGAACGGTTTGCTTTTAGTACTGATGTTTTAGTTAACCAAAGTAAAGATTCTGATGTTAATTAGTGTTAGAGATTTGATTAGGAATTACGTCAAGCCTGGTACACACCACTGTTTTTTGTTTTTTTTTCCTCCAATGGGGGAAGAAAAAAAAAAAAAAAAAGAGAAGGACGGACAGCTCCGTTTGGAGCGGCTGTACCAACAATTCAATGTTAGTAAAGCGATCTCCCCTGCTGTTCTATTGTGTTCCGATAGGGGGATTGCCCCTCTCGCCAGAACACTCTGATCAGTGCCATCAGCCATTGGTTAAATTCTTACAGGATTACCAGTTTAGAGTTAGAGAAGGTCTAGCACTAGAACTATACAACATTTGTGGTGTTACCCCACATGCATGGTGCGAACACCATTTACATATGTGATGGGGACACTTAAAAAAATAAATAAAAATGTTTTAATTACTTTTATTACACTGTCCCTTTAATTTTTTATCAATCCTATCACAAGAAACGTAAACATCCCTTATGATAGCAATAAGGGAAGACAGGTCATCTTTACTGCATCATCTGGGTTCTATGAGATCCCAGACCTCTTCTCTACCCTGAAAAGCATGAGATCAATAAAAAAAGGCAGCGTTTACATCTGCCTAATCGGAAGTGACGTCATGATGTTGCTTCTAGCTTCCTAGACCATAGAGATGGCCAGGGACCTTCTAGTCTGGTCCCTGGCCAGCTCCGATCACCCAGTGGCACCGCTGTATCAGATTAGGGCTACAACGATTATTTTCATAATCAATTAATTGTCAGATTATTGTTTCAAATTAATTTGTTAATAACCTTAAAAAAAAGAAAAAAAAAAAAAAAAAAAAAAAGTGTGGTGTATAATTTAGTTAATATGTAATGTTTTTTTTTAAAAAAAAAAGGCAATTTATTCTTAAATATCTCTATGCAGTGGTAAATATAAATAACCAACTACATGGTTAGAGAGCAAAATCTCTAATCCACTCTGAGAATAACAGACAGAAGAGATATACTGTATATACTATTAGAAGAGATATACTATTAGAGGGTGAAGCTGGTAAATATCATCGCACTGCAAGATCACTTTTTTTATTTAAAAAAAAAAAAGTTAGACTGTTTTGCAGATTTTCAAAACAGAACTGAAATATATTATATTATATGTTGGCCATACAAAAACAATGTCTTCCTTCTTTTGAACTTTTCTTTGATTTTCTAATAGTTAGTGGGGTCAAATCAACGTTTGTTTTCAAATTGGGCGGCACAGTGGTGTAGTGGTTAGCACTTTCGCCTAGCAGTAAGGGTCACTGGTTCAAATCCCAACCACGACACTACCTGCCTGGAGTTTGCATGTTCTCCCTGTGCCTGCGTGGGTTTCCTCTGGGTACTCCGGTTTCCTCCCACACTCCAAAGACATGCCGGTAGGTTAATTGAATCCTGTCTAAATTGTCCCTAGTATGTATGAATGCAAGTTAGGGACCTTAGATTGTAAGCTCCTTGAGGGTAGGGACTGATGTGAATGTACAATGTATATGTAAAAGCGCTGTGTAAATTGATGGCGCTATATAAGTAACTGAAATAAAAATAAAATAAACAAACCACAGTGAGGAGAAAATTTTGAAATAGAAAGCTTCTTGTGTATATGGTTTTCGTTCAGAAAATCACATTCATTTTAAAACAGAATGTTAAAAGCAAGTGAAATTTTCAAACATTCTTTCATTCAGTGAACATACAGAGATTTTTCGTATGAATATTCTCGTCTGAAAATTGATCCGTGTGACCAGAATAAGGCATGGTGCACACTTATGCAGTTCGCTTTTCATCTGTTTCTGTAGTGCTTTTTGCTGTGCATTTTGATTTTTGCAAACGTGATTTTGCTGCGATTTGCATTTTTTTTTTTTGCTAAATTTGTTGTTGGGCAGATAAAAAAAAAAAAAAAAAAAAAACACAAAATTGCTGCAAAAACAAAAAACTTGCTTTTCTGCAGCTTCTCCATTAAAGTAAAGTATATTGAACCAAAAAAAAAAGCACGGTTTTGCGTTGAAAAAAAGTCCTTGACCCTTTCCAAATAGGCAGCAGCTGAAAAAAAAAAAAAAAAAAAAAGCATAGATGCGAACGTGTCCCATAGGAAACCATGTTAAATGAACTATAGTGCGTTTCTGCAAAAAAACACATAGGTGTGAACCAGGCCTAAGACATTTAGTAAAATAATGGGGTTAAAAAAAAATAAAAAAAATAAAATGAACCCTTTATAGTACAAAAAGAGCAAATCAATACTGTAAGGGTTTTTTTTTTTTTTACTGTGGAAAAGTGAAAGTAATATTTAGAGTAGCCACTATTTGTTCTTTTTGTACTAGAAAGGGCTAATTTTTGTTTTTTTAACCTCATTATGTTACTGGCTGATTAATTGATTATGAAAATGGTAATTGATTAATTTCACAATCGATTCGTTGTTGATCAATCAATTAGTTGTTTTGGCCCTATATCAGATACTGGGCTCTCCTGCACAGGAGGGCCCGGAGAAGCGCCACTGGGCAGCAGCCTGTAAAGGCAATCTGGTAGTAGGGCTGGGGGGGAAAAAAATAAATAAAATAGATTTGAATCTTGAATCGAGTTGAGAGGTCAAATCTATTAAAATTTTCAGCAAAATCGATTTTTTAGATTTATTTTACCAGGACTGGTGCTGACACCGCGCCGGTCCTGAGGAGCTGCGGGCAGGAGCTTTTAGGCGAGGCCGCGGCCTCGGCCTAGTCTAAAAACTCTTGCCCGCGGCTCCTCAGGACCGGCGCGGTTTTTTTGGAGAAAATCTGCCAGCTCTATCCAGCTTATCAGCTGCTAGGATTGCGTATAGAGGAAAGAGCATATCCAACTGTACAAAATGTATACATAAAATATTCACACCGGGGTTATGGGATACAGCTGCACACATAACCCCAGTATAACCACCTGAAGCCAATCACGTACACCTGTACGATTAGACGTCAATTGGTTAATTTATTTGAAATATTCAAAAGCAAACTCACCCATCTATCCAGGTTTTATATTGCTGAGAATTCACTTTGAAATATACCCACCTAGCATTTCTGGCCATCTTAAGTGAGGGCAGATGATTAATGTAGCATTTACTTACTGGAATCCATCTGCCATTAGCCCTGGCATACATGCAGGAGGGTGTGCTTAGCTCAAAATGTATGACATAATTTACCTAGGCCAGGAAACCAGTAGGTAACTGAAGAAATGTAATAATAATAATAAATAATTAAATATATATAATATCCATTTATTAATGCTAGCAGAATTACAAATAGTCAGTGTTGATTGAGAGAGTGAAGTTCCCCTTTAAAGCCCAACTAAACCCTTCAAAAAAATAAATAAAAAGCTTATACTTCTGGCTGCCTGCAGAGCTATAGCTCTGACAAGGGGTCATGTCAGATCTCTGCAGAGAGACCGCTGCTTCTGCACAGGGAAGACGGTCCTTCTCTGCAGCATTCTGGCAGGGAAAATGCTTTTCAACTTTCTAAAGAAAACAAAAATTACAAGACACTGATTTGATGCATCTGGAATTGATGTAGCTATTTATCCTGAAAGTTCAATTAGGTTTTAAAGTCCTCCTTTCCCAAAACATTAAACTTTATGCATTCATCAGTAAAAACATTTGCACTTTCATTTCTGTCATCTTTCCACTGTCCATTATTTGAGCCACAGTTACCTTTGTGTACCAATTCCCTTACCTGACAATGGATTCCTAAAACCTTAAACCGACTAAAAAACATGGCAAGAGTTGCTTGCCTTTAGACATGCTGTCTCTCATTGAAAATGTGAATAAAAAAACAGCACAGATGGGGGGGAGGTCGCTGCTTTGACACATTTACTTTTATGTGTTTTCAAGTTATTTTTTTTACAGAAGTAGAAAGTAAGGAGAATCTGGAAAACTGAACCATTAGTGCCACCTGCTGGCTGGATAGTAGACTGCATATTTATATGCGATGTAAACCTGTCACAATGAATATATAAAGAGTCTTTTATTGCTTACTTTCTCAAAAATGTTGGTTACCTGGTTGTTATGCTGACCCATAATTTCTGACTCATTAACCTGCAGTTAGCATCCAGATCAGTATATCTGCCCCAGGTCAGGGACACAAAATATAAAATAAAAAGGATCATCAGGGCAACCAGGTGACCGGAAAAGGTAAGCAATGACAACTCAAAAAACAAAGCCACATTGATTTGTGTCTCTTAGATCTGCCACGAGTTCACCTTTAATGAGAGATATTTTTATAATTATATTATATTATATATATATATATATATATATATATATATATATATTTTTTTTTTTTTTTGTTTTTTTTTTAGGGAACTGAAAGTGTTTGAACATTTTTTTCGTTACATCACAGTATCATTCAGCAGCACTTTTTCTAAGCCGCATTCGACAGTCATGTATGGATTTCAGAGTTCAGTGGCTTTAAATGACTTCTATTTAAATTCAGGTGGTTTCATGTGTACAGAACCACGGATGTTCTTTTCCGAGAAGCTTCCTTTTTGGAAACGCCTTTTGGCAATAAAAACAACAAATTCAACTTAACTGGCCCGGTGAATGTATAAATATTTATGAAAACAATCTTACATTGGAAAGTTGTTTTTTTCCCCCTTGCGTTCATTGTTTTTTCTTGTTTTCAGGATTTGACAGATCCAGATTGTCTGCTTTAGTTTGACATCAGGCCTTACCTTTACTTTAGTCTTGCACACTTGGCCACAAGTCTCCACGTACACACGGTCGGATTTTCCGGCGAAAAATGTTCGATGGGAGCTTTTTGGCAGATTTCTGACAGTGTGTGGGCTCCATCGGACATTTTCCATCAGAATTTCCGACACAAAAATTTGAGATCTGGTTCTCAAATTTTCCAGACAACAAAATCCGTTGTCGGAAATTCCAACGCACAAAGTTCTACGAATGTCGAGAGTCAAGCAGAAGAGCCGCACTGGCTATTGAACTTTAATTTTCTCTGCTCGTCGTACGTCACTGCGTTCTTGATGTTCGGAATTTCTGACATTGTGTGACCGTGTGTATGCAAGACAAGTTGCCAACATCCGTCTGAAATAAATCCCATGGATTTTGTTGTCGGAATGTCTGATCGCGTGTACACGGCAATAGTGTGCATTAGAAGCTACAGCAAGTCAGATAAAACCCGACTCATTTTCTGTCTGGAGGACATCCAGCGTTATCTACCCCCCCCGAGCCCGACCATCCATGAGCCACCCCTTTCATTCATTGGATTTCAGTTCCTTCACTCATGAAGGCTCAGCATCACATGTAAAATCCAGTCTTAAAAGGGGACTTTGAACACTGCTTTTTTTTTTTTTCCCCCTAAATAACAAAAATCTCATACTTCTCTCCACTGTACAAGGAAAACTCAAAAGAAAACAAATCAGCACAATAAAATACCACTAAAATATTAGCTGCTAATATAGACCAAGGGTAAAAATTTCAATTCCCCCAAGATAAAAATCACAAGAAAGGCGGGGAGGGGTGCTTGGTTACATGACATAAATTTTTCACCTTAAATGCATAAGATGGAGAAAAAAAAAAAAAAAAACACCAGCCTTTAAAACCCCTTTAACCACTTGCCTACCAGGCCAATTCTGACACTTCTCTACTACATGTAAAAATCATAATTTCTTGCTAGAAAACAGTTTCATGGAAAAAAAATAAAAAATAAAAAAAAATAAACAGTAAAGTTAGCCAATTTTTTTGCATAATTGCAAAGATGATGTTACGCCGAATAGATAAATACCTAACATGTCATGCTTTAAAATTGCGCACACTCATGGAATGGCATCAAAAAAATCTTCATAGGCGCTTTAAAAAATATTTACAGGTTACCTGTTGAGAGTTACAGAGGAGGTCTTGGGATAGAATTATTGCTCTCGCTCTAACATTCGCAGTGATACGTCACATGTGTGGTTTGAACCCGGTTAACATATGTGGGCACGATCTACGTATGCGTTCGTTTTTGCGAGTGAGCACGCAGGGACAGGGGCTCTTAAAAAAAAAAAAAAAATTGTTCATTTTACTTTTATTTTTTCTATTTTTACCCTTTTTTTATTTTAAATCACTTTTATTCCTATTACAAGGAATTTAAACATCCCTTGTAATAGGAATAGGGCATAACAGGTTCTATTCATAGCAAGATCTGGGGTTTATAAAGTCCCCAGATTTCACCTCTAGGCTGGAAAGCTTTTCAAATGCAGAGGTTGGACATGACGTCATAACATTGCACCCAGCCTCCAAAAGGGACAGAGACTTCCGGAGACCATCTGGCCTGCCAGATTCTCTAGGATCAACTTCCGGCGCTGGCTGATTCCTTCTCTGGTTCACCGATCGCACGGGTGAGCCGGTAGAAGCACCAGAGGGCGGCCCGGGGGGAGAATGTCCCTTCCGCCGCCTATAAAATCAAACCACTGAACAGCCGCTACGATTGTTTTTATGGTGCTGGGAATCGCCAGCTGTAAAAGAGGATACTGGAATGATGCCTATAAATGCAGGCATCATTCAAACATCAACAAAGTCTGCGATATCATATGATGGCGTGGGGGTGGGAAGTGGCTAAACTTTCTAAACAAAGGGCCAGATTATTCACTTTCAGACTTTAGAGGGACTGAACTGTGGCTAGTAGGGGTAGAAAATGTCCTGTGTCGGTAATAATGCCCCATCATTGGTGTCCCCGTGGGAGCAATAGTGCCCCATCATTGGTGTCCCCGTGGGAGCAATAGTGCCCCATCATTGGTGTCCCCGTGGGAGCAATTGTGCCCCATCATTGGTGTCCCCGTGGGAGCAATAGTGCCCCATCATTGGTGTCCCCGTGGGAGCAATAGTGCCCCATCATTGGTGTCCCTTTGGAAGCAATAGTGTCCCATCATTGGTGTCCCTGTGGGAGCAATAGTGCCCCCATCATTGGTGTCCCCGTGGGAGCATGAATGAACGAAGCACACTAAAAACTCAGAACTTAAAGAGTTCCAGTCCCTTTTAGGAGCATTACTATATAGTAAATCTCTGGATAGTCCTGACTGAGGTGACGGTGGGCATTACAGACATTTATTATAAGTCATAATTGTTAGGCCTCTTGCATACGATATGTATTTTCACACATTTTCAAGCACATGCGTCAGCACAAATTTCCGTGCATGCGTGGAAACTTGTTCTCGCATTGACAATGTCAATGGTCAAATCTGTGCAATTTGCGAGCTTCCTCCTTCCTGTGTAAACAATACACAGTGGGAGGAAGCTTCTCATTGGCCAGGAGCGATCCACAGGGGGTGGCCGAAAACCAACGGCCATCCCCTCATCACGGAACGCTCCTGGAGCGAACCGGACCGTCGTATCCAGCGGGAGGGGGTCCGATCGGACCCCCCACCCGCTGGAAGGCAGGCACGTACATCTACGTCATTGTGCCTGCCTGTGCCATTGTGATGACGTACAATGGCAATACGGCGGCCCTTAAGTGGTTAAATTACTGACCAAAAATGCAGATTTTTCTAAAAAAAGAAGAAGCTGTATTGAGCATTTTCAGGCTGCGGTGTGCAAGAGGCCTTAGTGTGAATGTTTGAGATTTTACAATAAAAATATCTGATGGCAGTGATTAAAATTGGTGTAGAAAGGGTTAAATTGCTTAGTTAACCAAACCCAGGTACGATTACAGTCTGCTGGCATTTGATTGCAGTCCCGCAAGCTAGAAAATCTTTGTGCAAGGTGAGGCCGAGAGTGTCATTGGGGGTTATTTACTAAAGGCCAATGTATATCAGTGATAGAGCAGTGCGAGTTTGACCAGTCATTTGCCACAAGTTGGTGAAGGCGGCCATGGTTTGATGCCATGCCCGTCACACTACATACTGTATAACTCTCTGGGCAGACTGTTTCATAGACATGCTCATTTAAAAAAAAAAAGTTTCAATTAGGATCATGGTACTTTTATGGGTACTAAAACAAGAAAATAAGAGAAAATAATAAAAAGAGTATAATGCTAAACACAATCTGAAAAATGGCCAATGTACAATGAGCCTTTTTAGTAATTTCCAACTTGGGTGAGGAATAAAGTATGGCTAGAACACAGAGAATTTGCATCAGTTTAATACCTTTATAAGAACAATACAACAAAGCCAATGAAAATAGCAAGCAAGGATTGTATTTATTTAGAATTAGTGGTCATATCATAAGTATTTGGTGACAAGGGTGAAGAGGAACAAGAGGAAAAGTGGAGAACAAAACAAAATTAAGCACTAAAGAGAGCGAGTAGGTGTAACTTCCCCCACCATATGTGGACTGCAAAGTAAGATTTGAGATTCTCAGGAGACCCCTCTACTGCTTTTCTTATATATTCTAATGGCCAAGGATACAAATCACTATGTTTCTTTGATTCAGCTGTAAAGGTCTAGCTTTGGCAGGGTGTCAATCACCTTCATTTCAACAGATACTAAGCAGCACTCTTTGTCTAGACATGGGAACAACTTTTCCGGACGTCTACATACATCAACTGGTAGGCCTATAAAGAGGAGATCTACGGTTTTCATTGGGGCAAAGCAGTCAGTCATTTTATACATGAAGAAATTGGCCGACTTCTATCCATTACGTGTAAATTCCAGGAAAAGTCTGAAATGCACTGAAGAGGGCAAAGCAGTCAGTCAATCATTTCATACATGAAGAAGTTGACCAAATTCTTTACGTATATACTCCAGGCTAGTATAGAAGAGAACTTTCTGAAAATCAAACAAGAGAAAAAAAAAAAAAAAAAAAAAAAAAAAAAAGAGAGAGAAGGGGGAGACATCACCAGCACTTCATTGCAAACATACACACTCATTTATTAGTGCAATGTCACATCAGCCTAATGAGCCAAAGCCTAAGGCCGCGTACACACGGGCGGACTGTTTGCCCAACTTTGTCCGCTGAACAGTGTTTCAGCGGACAGTCCGCTCGTTTGTGGGCTTCAGCGGACAGTTTCAGCGGACAGTCTGACGAACAAAGTTTTTCGGAATTTCCGTAAGACAGTCCGCTGAAACTTGGTTTCAGCGGACAGTCCGCTCGTGTGTAGGCTTGTTCGACAAACTAAGTTTCGCGCATGCTCAGAAAGGATTTACACGGCGAAGGTTGCATTGCAGTGTATTGGACGTCGTATTTCTAGTCCCGTCGTACGTGCCGTTCACGTCATCGCGCACGCTTTCAGCGGACTGTTCGTTCATCGTGTGTGGTCAAGTCCGTTCATGCAAATTTTGAGCGGACTGTTTGACGAACAAAGTTGGGCGAACAGTCCGCCCGTGTGTACGCGGCCTAAGGGGCTGTGAAAGGTCTCTTGCCTTTTCCCTTCCATATTGGCAAAAAGCAGTGTTCGCCAAGTATCCCCACAGCCCATGTTTTGATCATTTCCCTTAGAGATAAGATAATGTCAATGCCAGCTAAATACTATTTGGAGAATAGTTAAAAATGTTTTATTAATATATATATCTTGGAAAAACCAGTGTGCCTAGAATAAAAGCCTGGAAAGCCTTAAGGCCTCATTCACATGAGCGTACTTAAGCACTAATCCATGCAAAGAGTCATGTTTACCTGCAAGGGATGCATAGGTTTTCCATGCATCCAGTCCTATTCTGGTCTCAACAAAAAAAGAAAGGGTGCCCCGACCTAGTGCATTACCAACATAACCATTTTTTATTGAGTAATAAAATGTAATCTACTTACAAACACTTAACAAGCATAGGCATTTAAAACGGTGCAGAAGAGACCACCGCAAAATTCCACAGTGTTCGGCCAGCGGTGTGGAAAGCCCTCATAGAATCCAAAGGTTTACACATTTCAATTGGCAAGCCTTCTTCATCAGAGCCCAACCAGTCCTACTGGGACACAGCCGCTGCTTCCAATTTGACATCTGTGTGGATGCGTCTCTCTCAACTCTTACAGTGACTGTGGGGGCACACACCCACACAGATGTCATATTGAATGTGCATACAGCATATAGATGTCCATACAGCTGCTGTGTTCCAATAGACATGTATGGGATGGCCTGCACATCTGTGCATCCCTGCATCTGCTGCGTTCCAATAGACATCAATGGGACTGCCACCAGGCAGATGCATAGAACACCTGATGCATTCAGTGTGGTCAAACGTCGCCCCTCGCACAGATATATGAAAGTTTGCCCGAGTGAATGAGGCAATTTATAAGGTTACCTATTGCTAACAGAGCTGTATTTTCCATGCTTGACAAAGTCTGGGGCTGCTGAACAAATCCCACCAAGTAATGTGCCGATTAAGACAGAATATCAACATTATAGCACCTCACCACAGAACTAAACCTGGTCTCTGAATTTTGGAGCCAGGCCCAGCGCTATTTCGGGCCGCATGGTGCCTCTGGGACAGATTTTTATCATTTCTAGCAGGATTACAGTATTAGTCACAGGTGTGTTTTTTTTTAAATGTTGTCTGACTTGAAGTTTACTGCATATTAAAATCTCAATAAAAAATATGCGCATCCCACATCATCTAAAGGGTTAGGTAGTATACACGACTGGTACAAATACGATATGCTATATATTGTATGCACACGGCCTGAAGAAACTGGTTGTTGCATCTGATCTGACACACTAACACCAATAAAGAAATGTGTGCACACTCACTAAATGCGGTACTAAATATTACAGCCAATGGACTAAAAAAAAAAA
Organism: Lithobates pipiens; assembly: GCF_037356315.1. Taxonomy (NCBI): domain Eukaryota; kingdom Metazoa; phylum Chordata; class Amphibia; order Anura; family Ranidae; genus Lithobates; species Lithobates pipiens. The sequence continues at coordinate 43,462,603 of NW_027507787.1, forward strand.
AAAAAAAATAATCAGCTAGACATCTAGTCTTTACTACTGCCGTAGTCGCACATATTTATTTGGCATATATAATTCTGCACTAGAGCTCCTGAATTCTACATGGATTTATCGACATCTGCTTTATAGGTATATTAGCTGTGCTTGTTTAGATGTAGGTTGTTAAAAACCTCACTGTTGTACAGATTTTGCGCCTCACTTTACAATGCTTATGTAACTGTCTGGAAAACTAAACAGCGCTACACACAAATGGAAAAAGGATTCCCTTACCAACATGCAAAATGCTGCCAAATATTATTGCTGGGCAAATCCCAGAGATGCAGCACCAGTGCCAAGTACATTAATACTCGACCTCATTAATTTCACATTATACTGTTAACCCCTTGAAATACCTCTAAACTGGAAGCTTTCCTGCACCACAAAATAAACTGGAATACCTATAATGAAACAATATCTTGTATGTCATTAGGCAAAGCCTAAAGCTTTAACAAGACCACCTTTGACAGAAACATGTAGAAAGTTTTGTTAGTGACTGTCTGAAAGTATATGCTAACCGAGAATTTAATATTTCAGTGATGTGACTGGGTGCATGTTTTTATAAAAAAAAGCTTTTTCTCTCTTAATTCATTATTTTCAAGACAAATACCTGGTTATCTTGCCAGTTGACCTTTACCCAGGTTTAATCTGACCATGCCAAGCACAGAACCACATCCATGCTGGCAGGGTCAGCTTTGTACCTCCTGCTTTGGAGGTACAGGATTCCATGTAACTTCTATACTATGTAAACAGCTACCCCAGCCCTGTCTTGATTGACAGAAGCCCCCAGCAGGACCCTTATTGTCAAACCGTAAACACCAAGCTTATGCGATGTCATCACACCCGCATACTGACATGCATTCTTCTTGATATACAGAACAGGAACCTATGAGAAGGCTTGCCATCACATGACCCTACAATAAAAAAAAAGTAAAAACCCTTTTTTTACTTTAAAAGAGAAGTATGTTTTTTTTTTGGATTCATACTTGGGTGGATGCGGCATCAGTCCGGTGCCTCTAACACTGAGAACTAATCGAACACCGCCGATCGCTCGGTTCCCACAGCTTGCCGAGCAGAGAGCTGCTGACTGTCAGTAGCTCTCTACTTTGCCCCCTCCTTGCTCACTGAAGCGTTGCGCTGTGGAGGCTTACCGAGAGGCTGAGCCGGGTGTAGGTCCAGGGATCTAGGCATATCCAGACTCCATGGTTGTGATGACGCCTGAGACTGGACCGACTCCGACTTCAGCAGAAAGCGGACTTCAGCCCGATCTAGGCCGAAAATGGGATACAGGAGCGCAAAACAAAACTGCACTCTTGTGGATTCATAGAAATACAGCCAAACAAGCTTTGGCAGTAGTACCCCTTTAAATATCATTATGGCAGGGCTTGACAAATTTGTTTCGAATCTAGGAGCCAGCTAAAAAAACTTAGGAGCCAGTTTGTGCGTGGCGATATGCAACGTGTATCACAATGAAAAATTTTTTATGCATAGATGCCACAACGCGTGCGTTTGTAAGTTATGCATGTGCATGTCTCCCATGTGGTCCACTGAATTTAATGCAGATTGCACTGCATTACATTCTTTCTCAGCCTTGCTGGCCGGGGAAACTGAACAGGGATCCGGAAGTGATGTCATACACATCACTTCTGAGTCAGGAATAAGATCTACCCTGCGGCACACGCTATGCCGATCCCAGGCTCGTAGAGCCCGGGATACATAGTGGGGGCATTTTACGCAAAGCAGCAGAAGGCATGTGGACCATCCCGAGTAAAAAACAGGCCCAAAGCAGAAAGACAGCATCACAGCCTGTCAGGCACCTGGCCACCATATGCATGTAAAGCCCCCCCCCCCCCCCCAAAAAAAAAAAAAAAACACGGGTGTTAGTACAGGGATCTCCCCCACTTAGCTATTGTGTTTTGACAGGGGGGCGGCCCCCCAGAACACAAGTCAGCGCTCTCGGCTGCTGATTTTCCAGTTTTACCGGCTTCTGATGAACCAGCTGCCATACACACGGGCCAAATGTCGGCAAGTTTTCATTGAACCGCCCGATGTTGCATTGCATTCGGCCTGTGTATACAGGGCTAGATGGGGTGATGGGCCGCAGCTCACTAGGGAAGGACAGTGCAGCAAGGTGGGGGGCAATAGGAGATCCAGCGACTCATGCTACTTTAGGCCCCTTTCACGCGAGCGTCTCCGCTAAGCAGAATCAGCTTGCTCCGCAGGGGCTCTCTCCGCTAATCCCCATTGAACATGATGATACCAGGTGTGTGTCTGCTCCGCTATGCAGAGCAGACATGGACAAAATCATGCTCTCCTCTTTGGGGCAATCGAATGGAAAAGCACCACCTATCCATTGCCATCCGATCTGGAAAATAGGATCACCATCCATCTGTTTTTGGCGGACAGGATCGGATCAGATCGAATGGCGATGGACGTCAGCGGACATGTGTCCGCTGAATTCCGCCTGTCCATAGAAGAGACGGAAGGATCAGATCAGGTTCGCCTGAAAAAACGGACAGGTGGACCTGATCAGTCAGCTCATGTGAAAGGGGCCTTCAGTTGTGTGGTGGCTGTGGCAGTGCAAACTGAAAATGAATTTTAATGAAAAAAAAAAATGGAAAACTGGTTCCATCTTTGTGAGGGAGGGACAAGACATCTGCTGCAGTCTATCTCAGGCGCCAATGCGACCTGGGGTTTGTTGAGCCCTGAATTATGGTAGAGATTAAATAATTCCTCCTACATTTTACTGTGGCTTTTTTATAGCAAGTTCACATATTCTTTAATGTGGTTCTAAAGTCAGAAGATTTTCTACCCGCGTGCATTCAAGTATAAAAATAAAATAAAAACAAACATCTGTGTACAGCTCCCCCCAAAGGAAGGAGCCAGGAGCACTGGCAGGCGACCTGAGAAGAGGAGGAACAGGGCTGCTCTGTGCAAAGCCATTGCACAGAGCAGATAAATATATCATGTTTGTTATGAAAAGAAAAGAAAAAGAAAAGAAAGAAAAGAAAAAAACACACCTTTACAATCACTTTCAACACATTTCTCCATAGTTTTATAGCATATACTGATTTGTTACTAATGATAAGATATAATATGTATACCTCAAGAAGGGAAGAAAAAAAAAAATAAATAAATAAAAAACACCCCACCACATACACACACCTGTCTTGCAATAATGCAATAACAGACTACAGGATCAATTCGCAAAGCTTAGCAAAAAAGGATAAAGATTTTTATTATAGCAATGCGATTGTAATGTTCAAACACCACTGGGCTCAATGAGGCAATAAATGCCTTTTTTAAAAAAAATAAAGAATCTCATCCTGGTGTGCAAGCTTTGTGAACTGAGCCTTATATAGGCCAATAGGCCCATTCCTGCTATTCAGGGGAATGTGCAAAACAATACAAGCTAGTGCGATGCAGTGCTATTCATTATAAAATGGCACTCCAACACAGCTTGCCAATGGATGTGCGCTGCAAGACACAATGCATGCTAACACACTACTATTCCTGGAAGGAAGGAAGGAAGGAAGGAAGGAAGGAAGGAAGGAAAGGAAAGGAAGGAAGGAAGGAAGGAAGGAAGGAAGGAAGGAAGGAAGGAAGGAAGGAAGGAAGGAAGGAAGGAAGGAAGGAAGGAAGGAAGGAAAGGAAAGGAAAGGAAGGAAGGAAGGAAGGAAGGAAGGAAGGAAGGAAGGAAGGAAGGAAGGAATGGAAAGAAAGGAAAGAAAGGAAAGAAAGGAAAGAAAGAAAAAAGGAGTATATGCATCTTTTTTGGTGTGCTAGGTAGCCTATTTAAAATTGACTAGCTGCTTTTTACACAATGCATGTTAAGGAAGAACTCTAAACTCAACATAGAACATTTTTGATTCTTATGCTGCAAGCATTCGTAAATAGTCAGGAAAGTAGATCATATTTACTGGTTTTAAACTCCCCCCCCTACATTTATTCAGTTGCTTCCCGGTTTCTAGGCCTAGGGCAGGGCAAATGTCTTACATCCCAGGAGCTTTCAAGAGGGGTTTTCTCAGGCAAGCACACCCTCCTGCCTGTATGGCTGCCAGGAAGTAAATACTACATGAATCATCTGCCTTTACTCAAGAAGGCCATGGCAAGAAATGAGGGGGGTTGTTTTTCAAAGATTTCCGAGTATAATAAAGCATGGAGACATGGATTGATGGGTGCGTTTGCTTTGAATATAAAAAATGAATAAAATATAATTTTTGGCTTTGTGATGCTCAGAAGAAGCAAAGTTCCAATTTAATGACTGTGTTCTACTATGGTGCAGCAGCATGAAAGAAACACAATAAAACTTTACCCGTTTACGGTAACATCACCTAAAGTAAACTGACATGGGAGCCTACCCAGGATGGATTCCTGCAGTGGGGAGGCAGCAAGAAGCGCGATTGGAGAGTATGTGTTGTGTAGTGGCCTCTCGGGGGATGCACTTTGCAAAAATTAGCATTTGTAACAGGCAGATTTTTTACTACTACTGTACATTAAGTAGTTATTACAGAACCAATTGTTTTATGTAGAATAGATTAGTAGATAGAAGTTTCTGCACATACCTCTACGAGTGTTAATTGGGCCTGCTCTCATTGCCAACACCAACTTTAATGTACAGCCTTCCGAGATCCTTGGGAGGAAAACACAGTTCCATGTTTAATTCAACAGAAAATACAGCTTTCACCATTAAATGGACAGCACACATTATTTCAGTATACTTACATGTAATCATTTAGGCAAACATCATCCTTGAGATCAATATTATTCCATATTAAGTGTTGCTGGGTTATTGGAATACCTGAAAATAAAACCATCAATTAGTCAAGATTTATTATCTGGAGGGATAAAAAATAAATAAAAATATTGAATTACAAACCTTAAAAGATAATTGGGACATTATAACAAAAAAGTAGCATACTGTGCAGAAACCGCAGATATTTTGGCAGCACCCAGGGAGATGACCAGATGTTAATCAAGCAACTTTTTTGCGCCAAGATTTTGAAGGGAAGTCTGTATTTAAAGTGGAACATCAGGCTTTCAATCAACACTGACCATTTTAATCCTTATGCTGTTAGCATTAGTAAATAGATAAGTGAATATGATATACTTTCCCGTTTTAAACTTGTTTTTATATCTTTCTTCAGTTACTTCCCATTTCCAGGCCTAGGCAAATGATGCAACACATCCCAGGAGTCTTTGCGGGGGGGGGGGTTTCACAGCCAAGTACACCCTCCTGCATGCTTCAGCTAAAGAAAACATGGATTCCAGAAAGTAAATGCTACATGAATCATCTGTCCTTATTCAAGATGGCCACAGCCAGAAATGCTAGGGGTTTTTTTCAACGCGATTTCACAGGGAAATTAAGCATGGAGAGATGGCTGGATAGGAGAGTTTGCTTTGAATATTATACATTTATTAAATTACATTTTTTGTTTGTGGTGCTCAAAGGTTGTGTAGGTATGCGTGAAGTATGAAAGTATTCCCCCTAAATATACTAGTTCTTTGGAATTAAAAAGATCCAAAGGCTTCAAAACTTTTGAAGGCCTCTTTCACATGACCTGCTAAGGAAGATCAGAGTGGTACAATGTCAAATTTGTGACATCCCTGTACGTTCCAATTTTCCCTGGACCCATATAATCCTTATGGTGGGTGGATGTAAGCGGACTTGCTTATGCCTATATGCCCCCACATCAGGTCCAGTCAGTAGAATTTTTCGGAAGTCTCATACCAATAAAAACGTTACCCTAAAAGTTTCAAGAGCCCAGAGGCGGTCTTTTTCACGGTGACCACCATGCTCTTGAAACATTGGTTTACCTGTTTTGTCATGCTCCCACCCTTCGCAAGGGTTACCAAAGCATGGCTGTGTGGTTTGGCTTGATTATTAGCAATAAAGTCCCTAGGCTTTAGATATTGATTAATGCTTTGATGTAAGATATGGTGACCTCTTTAGGCTTTAATCCAGGTTCTTGTGTTATGTTACACCTATACCTCCTTTACACAAAGGAATAAATAGGGTTTGCTCAAAAATGTAGTTTGGATGAAAAATTTCTACTACCACAATTCAACGGCAACACAAAAATAAATTTAATTGTGCAAATGAAGGACATGGACAATAAAAAACAAAAATGACCTTTAACAAATGTCACAGTTATAGTTGAGTTTTATCAATGGCTGGAACTCAGCAGGGGGGAAAGAAAGTGGACTTACTGGAAGTATTGTTTACACCATGTCCCCTAGTGACAATACAATAATTAGCGCTTGTAGAAGGACATAGTGACAGAAAAGGACGTAAACAGATCAGCCAAGCCTACCTGCTAAATGTCAGCTCAGACTAATGTGCTAAACATGCCCTATTCTGTACTACAAACAAGGATGATCCATAGCAAAATGTATTATACGCAACTTTATCACCAATAAGGGAAAGTGCTGCATACCAAGATATCCCCCGCACCATCCTTAGAAGTGTTTTTCAATTTTTGCAGCTGAAGTTGAGAAAACCACCACTGTATGCAAGTTATGAGTTCCCATTCAAACGGCATACCTAAACATAATTTAAAAGCGGATCCACCTTTTACATCGGGTTACATCTGTATTTAGCGTGCAACACGTAGCATAATGCAAATGGTAACCCCCCCCATCTCTATTGGCACATGGCCAACAGACGGATGGGGAACAGATTTTTCTGTTTTTAGAGGATAGGATTGGATCGGATCGGATGGCCAATAGGTGTAAATGGACAGGCGATCTGTTTACATCCGACCTCCCATACAGGACAGTGGGCTGTGTCTGCAAAAGTGGAGTGGACACGTACAAGCTATTTGCCTACTAGCAGAGTCCGACCCATGAAAAAACTAGCCTAATAGGAGGGGACATCTTCCATTGAGGACGCCACTTCTGGTGATATCTAATCATTCCCTCACTTTGCAGGTATTTCCACTCACTTCCAGTTTTGGCTGTGAGAGAGGAAGTGTATCGAAAAACTGACTCTGAAGATCCCTACGCAATTACCGTACTTGAATTCTGTGATGTGTATTCACTATGCCCTGTGAGTAGGCACTGCTGTGTCACACATTTCACAGAGCCTGCCTTCTGAATTACAGAAGTGCTGAGAGGAGGAGTTTCAGGAGGCGAGGTCAGTACAAAAATCAGGCAGCAATGTATCATGGGATATGTAGTCCTTAGAAGTTAGTAGACAGGAAGAACTTAACATGAAAAAGGAGATTTTTCAAGCAAGCCTCTAATGAATTGTCAAACATAATTACAAATTGTATCCCAAAAAAGCAATTCATGAAAGCAATAAAAACAGGTTCACCATTGCCAATCATACTATTATTCCCCGCTGTGTAAGAACCACTTTGTAAGCTGGAAATGCCAGTGTGTACATCCTACTGAATATTAGACAGGTATAGATGAAGTATAGTAGTACAAATGAGGAAATATGCTGCCCTGATAATACACTCAGTCCTAGGCTGAGATCTTTCAGCCAACAAAAGACATCTACTGATATGCCTCTTAACTATTAGCTTTCCCAAGATGTAAACTGGGGTATCTCACGGAATGTAACATGTACCATCTTCATTCCCTGGTCTCCGGTCAGAGCAAGTAAACCACGATTCTCAGGTTATGTATGTCAGCAAGGTGAATCCTAAGTCATTTCTCAGCTGTCAATTCTACCTAGGTTAACCAATCAGTAGGAGGTATGTATTTTGTAATGACAGCACAGGAATTTCCCATTACTGGAAGGGAAACAGCTCAGGTCAGAATAAATATTGGAAACCAGCTCTCATACAAAACACTAAGTAGCCCAAGGCCCCTTTCACACAAGTGGACCGATAGGTCCGCCTGTCAGTTTTTCGGGTGGACCCTTCATTCCCCTCTATGGAGTGGCAGGTGTAAACAAACACGTGTCGGTTTACAACCACTGACATCTAATCCGATATGCTAAAAACAGTTCCCCTTCCATCTAGCGGATCAAAATGGCAGTCCATATACATCCGACTGCCCAAAGAAGAGAGCGGGCTGGCCAAGGCGTGCATTCTTCTATGCTGGAAATCCACACAACCCCCATCCATAGGTCTATGGTTCAAAAAAGTGGAGGAAATCAACAAAATGGAGGATCTGATCCTCACAGCCCGCCATTAACGTGAACACTCTGGAACACATTTGCCTTCTCTGATGAGAGACGAGCCCTCTTTGAAAGTGACACAGTAGACTACTGCAACCCTAGTATAGCCATGATGGACGTCTGTAGCCTGCTGACGCTATTCACCGACCCTTCCAGCTTGTACTGCAACACCTCCACCCTGCCCCATCCCACCCACTACTCTCCCTTCCCTTTTCATCCCCCTCCCTCTGTGCCCCAATACCTTCTTTCCTCCCTCACGCTTCCTGTGGTTTTCTCTTTTTTCCCCCCCTTCAGTTTCTATTTTTATTTTATCTACAGATATATATCTTACTACTGTTTTATAATATTTGAAAAAGGTTGGGGCGGGGGTCCACGAAACCACCCATTGCAGTACATTGAATCCCAGGGAAATAGATATTCAATGATTCAGTTGTAAGGGTTCTCAACCACATTCTCTCAGACCCTTCAAAGGGTATACATTTCATGTGAAGAACAAAAGATGTGCTTGTCGGGTTATGCTTACTTGTATTTAGCAATTCTGTTTATGACATGGTATGTGGTTTTACCTCATCCTATACTGTACCATACCTCTTTCATGCAACTGAAGATGCTGGGTTTCGTGCGCCTTTGCATCTTTCAATAAAAAAAAAATATAATATATATATATATATATTTTAAAAGGGAAGAGAGCGGGGCTGTGTCTGTTCTGCAAAGGCAGAGTGGAAACAGACCAGCGATCTGCCTGCTCAGCAGAGATCATCTGACAGAACCTCTGCTGAACAAGCGGAGCCAATCCCGATGTAGTAGGGGGTACGAAGGATGACTTTACCAGTTCATAAGGCAGGGGGAATGTTTATTTTTTAAACATATATAAAACAAATTGAACACACAAATTTAATTTGCTTCTGTGGACAATGAAAATTGTAGAATTACAAATCTGACCAATATGGGTTCTTGCACATAGACACCTAAAAATGGCAATATGTAGTGCATAAACTTGCACTACATATAGATAAAAAAATAAATAAAAAAAAAGTTACACACATACACTATAATATATACAGTGCGTGAACTCCACAAATCTGGCCTTTATGGAAGAATGGCAAGAACAAAGCCATTGTTATAAGAAAGTCATAAGAAGTCCCGTTTGTAGTTCGCGAGAAGCGATGTGAGGGACACAGCAAACATGTGGAAGAAGGTGCTCTGGTCAGATGAGACCAAAGTTTAACATTTTGGCCTAAAAGCAAAACGCTATGTGTGGCAGAAAACTAACACTGCACATCACCCTGAACACACCATCCCCACAGTGAAACATGGTGGTGGTAGAATGTTGTGGGGATGCTTTTCTTCAGCAGGGACAGGGAAGCTGGTCAGAGTTGATGGGAAGATGGATGGAGCCAAATACAGAACAATCTTAGAAGAAAACCTGTTAGAGTCTGTAAAAGACTCGAGACTGGAGTGGAGGTTCACCTTCCAGCAGGACAACGACCCTAAACATACAGCCAGAGCTACAATGGAATGGTTTAGATCAGTGATTCTCAACCAGGGTTTCTCCAGAGGTTGCTAGGGGTTCCTTCAACATTGGGAAATTTCTGTTGTAGAGATCTAATTTTTAGCAGGGGCTCCTTGAGACCGGAGAACTATTTAAAGGGTCCCTCTGTGTTGAAAAGGTTGAGAAAGGATGGTTTAGATCAAAGCATATTCATGTGTTAGAATGGCCCAGTCAAAGTCTAGATCTAAATCCTATTAAGAATCTGTGGCAAGGCTTGAAAATTGCTGTTCACAGACACTGTCCATCCAATCTGACAGAGCTTGAGCTATTTTGCAAAGAAGAATGGGCAAAAATGTCACTCTCTAGATGTGCAAAGCTGGTAGAGATATCCCAAAAAAGACTTGAAGCTGTAATTACAGTGAAAGGTGGTTCTACAAAAAGTATTGACTAAGGCCGCGTACACACGCGGGGACTGTTCGCCCAACTTTGTCCGTCAAACAGTTTCGGCAAACAGTCCGCTCAAACTTAGCATGGACGGACATGGCCACACACGACGGACGAACAGTTTGCTGAAACCGTGCGCGATGACGTGAACGGCACGTACGACGGGACGAAAAATACGACGTCCTATACACTGCATTATAGCTTTCGGCGTGAAAATCCTTTCTGAGCATGCGCGCAACTTTGTTTGACGAACAAGCCTACACACGAGCGGACTGTTCGCTGAAACAAGGTTTCAGCGGACAGTTTTTCGGAAATTCCGAAAAACCTTGTCCGTCAAACTGTCCGCTGAAACTGTCCGCTGAAAGCCCACACACGAGCGGACTGTCCGCCCAAACACTGTTCAGCGGACAAAGTTGGGCGAACAGTCCACCCGTGTGTACGCGGCCTAAGGGGGGCTGAATACAAATGCACACCACACTTTTCACATAATTATTTGTAAAAAGGAAAAAAAAAATACATTTGAAAACAAACAATTTATCATTTTCCTTCCACTTTACAATTATGCAGCACTTTGTGTTGGTCTATCACGGGGGTAGGCACTCAATCACAAAATTCCAATAAAATACATTTTTGTTTTTGGTTGTAACATGACATATTTTACACACACACACACACACACACACACACACACACACACACACACACACACACACACACACTGCAGGACAGTATTTTACACACATACAACACACCCAAGAAAAGCTATATGATTTTTAAGTGAATGCGAGTGTAAATATGTAACAGCGGGTATTTTTTTACTTAGATCAATGTAAGATGTATTCTGATTGTATTATTGTACAAAACCTATTGCCATGTATGGTAGTCTCCTCTAAACATTCTATCCATATACACACACAGTGAAAATATATATATAGGTTTATCAGCACAATGCATTCTTATGTCGAATGAACCTGCGTTTGCTAGATGAGAGGAGGTGCCATTAATAATTAATGGTACGCACATGTGATTGCAGAAGGCAAAGCCAAATGAGAAGAAATAGTGGTGTTCAGTACCAGACTTTCTATTTTTATCAGGTACAACATAAGCTTCACAGGAACCTGGTATTTGTATTCTGAATCTGCGCTAGGAGTTGCATCACATAAAATCATATCAAGAAAAGATGAATACCTTCCAGCCTCTGAATTTTTGCTTTAACGCAGGCCACGGTTTCAAATGGTGAGACTCTCAGCTCAAAGCAGGTTCCTGTCAAAGTTTCAATGAAGAGTTCCATTGTGAAAGGTCCCTTGCAGAGCAAAGATCCATCTTTATCTTCATTAAAAAAAGGAGGTTCCTTTTTGTGTGTCATTGCATAGTTTATAAAACGTGGAACGAGCAGACTTAAAATTAGGAAACCTCAGGCCCGAGGAGTAACGGCTTGTTATAGCCGTTCATCTTGAAATATTCAAACCTAAAACATATAAGAAAAAAGGAAGTATTAGACAGAAGGTAGTATATGGGCTTGACATATAGTCATTAGAGACATCAAAGGCCACATTTTTTTCAACTCACAGGTAGATGAACTGAGGACATTTGGGAGCTTTATTTTATTACTGGTACTGTACTTATATAGCACCATAAATGTACACAGTGCTTTACATATATACATTGTACAATTACATCAGTCACTGCCCTCAAGGCTTAAAGTCTAAGGTCCCCAACTCACATTTATATATACACACAGATTTAGACAGGAACCAATTAATCTACTAGCATATCTTTGGAGTGTGGGAGGAAACCGGAATACCTGAAAGAAACCCATGTAGGCACAGGAAGAACATGCAGACTCCAGACAGGTGGCGCCGTGGTTGGTATTCAAACTGACAACCCTAGTTCTACTACACTGTGCTTTATAATAACGTTTAGGTCTTGGACATTCTGACTACATTGCAGCAAATTTAGGGTGTACCAGCCTGCATTTGGCAGTGCTGTGTGAACATTAGGTTCACTACTTGGAAAGATCAAGCCAAAATACAACATAAGCAAAGCCAACCTTGAGCATACTAAACAATCCCTGACTGTGAAGCACATTAAGCTCTTTTTGGGATGCCCATTAATTGACCTTGATGGGGATGGACACTGGCACTCTTCACATGTATATTAAAGGACCTTGGTGGTGATGGATATTAGGTTCTCTTTGAAAGCCCAATAACGGACTTTGATGATGATAGACATTATGCAGTCTTTGAATACCCATTAATAAACCTTGAGGGTGATAAGACATTAGAGTCTCTTTGGGTGCCATTGATAGACCTTGATGGTGCTAGACATTAGGCTCTCTTGGAATGCCCATTAATGGGCCTTGATGGTGATTGGCATACGGCTCTCTTTGGATGCCCATTAATAGACTTTGTTGGTGAAAGACATGAACATCTCTTTGGATACCCTTTATTAGACTCCATTGGTGATGACTGTTAGAGTCTTTCTGGATGCCCATTATTTCACCTTGAGCCTCCATCTACCCCAAGCTAAATAAGCTTGCAATTACTTTTCTCAATTTTGACTCTAGGAAGAGAGATGGTACCATATGGTTCCACCCAACCAGATAAGTAAACACCAATGCCGGTTTGCAAAATCCAGGGCAAAAAAAATTAAAAATTAAAAATAAACCACAAAGCCAGTCAAACTCCCTCTTTCAAATTAAATCTACTTTTGTGCATAACATCTTCGGTGCTGCTGCAATTTTTATAGATCTATCCCACTGGCTCTAAAAGTGAAAAAACAGCACTAGGGAAATATATAAGTGTTCAAATACCCCGTGTCTCCGATGCTGAGTTCAACTAGGTGTTGGAATCCCACACTATTACCCAAGATAAAAAAAAGAAAAAAAAAACAACAACAAACAAACACCTCACATGCACAACCAGTACACGAGTGGAAGCTGCGCTGGGATGACAATACCCTCTCTTTTTTTTTTTTTTTTTAACTATTCAACATAAACACATGTAGCAAATGCATGTGGAAAAAAAACTCAATATTTGTATGTGTTCTTCACATGCATTTGCCACACCCGTTTATGTTGAATAGTTGTTTAAACATTTTTCTAGGTATTGTCATCCCAGCGCAACTTCCACTCATGTGCACTGGTGGTGCATGTGTTTTTTGTTTTTTTTATTATACCCCAGTGGTAGAATACTATACAGGTATAACGTTCTGATCCATCCTATGGATGATAACAGTAATACTCCCTATACATTGCTAGCAGACCCATACATGTCTAATACTGCAACGTAGAATTTCTGTTCATTTGGAAGGGAAGGGGAACAGAGGTGGTTACACTCTCAGTGTATTTTGGCAGGCACAAGGATGAACTGTTTGCAGTTTCTCCCTGTCAATATACATAAGGCAGACAGATCATCACTGTCAAAGGAAGGCAAAAATTGGTGCTCAAACCTTGATCCGATGCCTTTGTACAAAGAATTTAATGCTCACATCATCATAAATGAACAGATCTTTAAACCAATAAAACAAACAAACACTCTATGAGATGGCAAACATCCAATCATCAGCAGGGACTGAAACAATAGAATGCAATGTCGTTTTTTCACATAGATTTCCTGGCAGAGTGTAAAGCCCCATACACACTATCAGTTTTTTTCTGCTGAGTTTTTCCTTCAGGTTTACCAAAACCATGTAGCGCAAGGGCCTGCCTGATTGCATACACATAGAAACTCCTACAGTTTGACCTCATATTATATGGTTTTGGTAAATCTGAAGGAAAAAAAAAAATCAGCAGAAAAACTGATGGTGTGTATGGGGCTTTACAAGTCTTATCAGCTACAAGGGCGGGAACATTTCCAAGATGTGGCCAAGACGGGCCGTAGTTGATGAGATCTGTGGTTGCAGGAAAGGGGGGGGGGGGGATAAAAAAATAGGGTTGTTACTGATTACAATTTTTATGTTCGAATAATCGTTTTTTTTAAAATGATTAATCGCCTAATTTCAATTATAATGCACATACAGATCCAAGTACCTTTAGCTGATATCCTTGCATTGCAACTCTGCATTAGTCAGGGGTAAATTTGGTATACGCTATATACAATCACCCGACACTAGTTTGTTTCCACAATCTATGACTTAACTTCACAGTTCACACAAATACGTTTTAAATCCAAACTGTAGCACTGACTTTTTTTCCACAGTAGCGTGACAATCCCTCCACCTCCAGTCTAACTAATCACTTTCCCTTCATGGCATGGACCCCTGTGCAAACAGGTGGTCATGCAAGCAGGTATCAAAAGGGTTAACACGGATCATAAACTTCTCTCATGTCTCCTTAGATCTCAGCAAGGACGCCAGGTCATGGGTAGAAAGAAAAGATCGCTTAAGTACAAGATTTAATTTTTGTGTTCAAACACAAACTACTCACATAAAGATGATAAAAACACAGCATGTAAAGCCGACAATCGTGTTAGTTTCGTAGGACAGCAGCGGGTGACTTCATGTGTAGCTCCTCCCCAGTACGCTTTGCATTCAATCAGAACTTCAACGTCACCGGACTCCTCCCCTTCATTAGCAGATGGATGCACTTGGGGGAAGGGGGTTCAGTGACGTTAATGACCGCAATGTCACCGGATCTCCAACGGAACTCCCTGAAGCCAGCGAAGAGGTGAGTACCAATCAAAAGAATTTTGATCGATCAAAAAAATTTAATCGAGGAATTCATCTTTAATTTCCACAGCCGTAAAAAAAACAAAAAATACAATACAGTCAATGTTGAAGGGGGAACGCCTCCAGCAGAGCTATAGTGTTCTCCTGGCGGGGAAGGGGTGTGAGGAGCAATCCCTGGCATGACATCACTGTGTATTGCTACAGCCCCTGACAATCGCATGTAAAAATCCAACATGCTGGTTATACTGATGTATCGACTTGGGTACAGTCAGCCTACCCATACATGGTTTGAATCTTGGTCAGTCCCTGCTGAACCAGCTGAGATTAGAACCATCTATTGCCAGCCTAAAGCCTTGTAGTCTACCCTAACTTAATAACCAGGTTATGTTACAATGACCAGGCCATTAATCGAACTGGTCGTTAAAATATTGATTGCTGTACTGTATTGTGAATAAAAAGGTCTAAACACAAAACTCCAACTCAATAACGTTGTTTTAATTTGCATAAGTACAGAATAAACGAAAATTCTGTACTGTACAATACAATGAAGTACAGCACGTCGTTCTTGTAGGGAGAGCTGGTCGGAAGTCCGAGCGGTCATTAAACAGGTAAGTCGTTAAATGAGGAGTATCTGTACACACGATGAGATTATTGGACAAACGATTGTCCGTTTTTTTGTTTTTGCATGCTAGTCTCATATCGAAAATGACAGAATAAAAATGCGGAAGTGATGTAATGCATTTGTATTGTATTTTCTGGCCAAAAACTGTACTGATTAATCACTGATCAGGCCATTTGTTTGCGATACGGCACTGCATTACTTTAACTGACAATTGCACTGACCTGCAACGTTGTACCCAAATAAAATTTGTGTCCCCCCAAAATAGAGCTTTCTTTTGGTGGTTATCTAAATACTAAAAAAAAGGCCGACAATTTAAAAGAAAATAACATTTCTCTTACTTTATGCTATAAAACATTCTCCATCTTAAAAAAAAAGAAAAAAAAAAAAAAAAAAGAAGGGTATGTCATCAATTTAGGCTGATGATGCTAAAACCGTTGTCGCACTAGCAGAAAAACTTGCTGCAATTCATTACTAGCTTACCACTAATATACTTTGTCATGTTTATTGCGGAATATAATGGCTTTAACAGAAACAAAAGAAAATGAATGTGAGATTTTCTTAGTAATTTGTAGTTTATGCCTCATTTGCCTAAATGAAAATGTATAAATAATCAACTAATGACTACACTGCAAAGCAATGCAAGCTCTAAACAAAAAAAAAAAAAAAAAAATTAAACTCACCCTTGCAGATCTCCCTGCCACTCCGCACTGCAAGGGTTAAATGCTTGTTATGTCCAGGGGTGGTGCACAGGAAAGGAGTGAGTAAATACTTACCTTAAGCCTCGTACACACAGTACGATTGTTGCCAGGGGATGGTCTGTTGACAGACTTATCCTAAAATCTTACCGTTAGTACGCTCCTTTTGACAATTGTCGTCCAACTTTCGGCCAACAAATGTTGGATGGCAGGGTACTAAATTTTCAGCCGACAACGGTTTGACGTCAGATTTTTGTATGGTCAGTACACAAAATCGGCCATACAAAAGTCGACAGTACAAAACTAACCCCCCCCCTTATGTTTGGAACAAGCAGTGAACATTATTTGTGGTCTGTGCACTGCTCTGTACACACTACAAATCCCATAGTTCATCTCAGGAACAAACGAGAGGGTTGCCATGTTCTTACATACCAGTGGGACCATGGAGAATGAACATAGCCACCCTCTAAGAGGAAGTACAATCACGGCACAATTTGCTGAAACAAATTTCACCTCAGAGAAAAACTAAACTGGAGGAAGTGGAGAGCAATAGCAGGTACTTTGAGGAGAATGTATTTTAAACCAGACTTTAGTGTCAGCTTAAGCTGGCCATACAGATTATTTTTTTGTGCAGCCTGCGAGCTGAACAAAGAAATCTAACAGATTCTGCAAAAACCTCCCAAATAACAGCCGCATCTGCTGTTTGGCTGTCTAGTTCCTTTGATTTTTCATGGGATGTCGGGCTAGAGGCGGCCAACAGAGCCATCCAATGAGCGAATTGAACTGATGAAGCAGACAAAACCCGTACAGTGTATGGCATTTTTAGTCAGGCACCCATGTCCTCAATGGGGCTGCCATTGAAGACTTCCTCATAACATACCTATTGTTTACCTATTTGAACAGTGTCAATGATTTCTTTATTATGATGAAGAAGAAGAAGTATGCAGGTCAGAAGTTCATTCCAATCCAGTTGCTTCCTCTATTCGCTCCAGTAACAGAGTTGCACATTTGAAGGTGGGGACATATGAGTAATATGTTATTAATAAACAAAATGTGCGTATGAGCCGTTTTGTTTAGTTGGGTTTAATTCTCTCATTGGATTCCAAGAGGGTCCTGAAGAAGCTATATATGAGAAACGCATTGACCTTGTGGGTCTAAAACAACCTTTGTAAGACCTCTTTCACAATGGGGCGCTTTTCATGTGTTTTAGTGATAAAAATAGCGCCTGTGAGTCACCTCTCAAGCCACCCCGATTGCTTTCAAACTGGGGCAGTGCGTTTGCAGGACAGGAAAAAAAAAAAAAAAAAAAAGTCCTGCAAGCAGCATCTTTGGGGTGGTGCAGGAGTGGTGTATACACCGCTCCTCCACCTCCCCTGCCCATTGAAATGAATGGGCAGCACTTCCGGAGCCCCTGCAAAGCGATTTGGCAGTGCTGCAAAACTGGTGCTATTAACCCTTTCCTCTGCAGCTAGCCGAGGTTAAAAGTGCCACTATAACAGCGGTAAAGCCCCGCTAAAACCAGCAGTGCTTTAACGCTAACCCCCGCACTGCCCCAGTGTGAAATGGATCTTATGTAAATTGTAGACTAATTGTTTCTTGGAAATTGCGTGCTGAACCACGCTTAAACTATTTTTTTTTAAAAATATGTTGTAAAACAAAAATAAAATGTAATAATTTTTATGAATCGTGTCAGCTCATGTGTACCAGTAAAGTCTGTCGTTTTTTTATTTTATGTGTGGGTTAGGATGGTAGGATATGTTATAGTGACAGTGGTCCTTTATATAATACTTGCTTTCTAAAGTAAATAAACTGAAAGACTTGAAAACCCTTTTGTTTTGGAGGCACATGGAATGCATTTAGCTGGATTAACCTAAAAGTTCAGATGGGGGGGGGGGGGGGGGGGGTTTAACCTTTTTTTACTGTCATTGACACATGTCATATGTCAGGGGCAGTGGGGGGTTTCACACACACTCCCAATCACTTCCACAAACCCCTCCAGTATCTTCCCTCAATTTGCTGATCTCCCCATTAAGTAAGAACCCAGAAGTGATGAGTATTTTGTTTTGGTGTGGAGCACGATCTGTGCTCTATTATCTTCAACGGAGTGCAGGGGACACATCAGGGGTCTAATAGACCCCTGATGTCTCATGAAAGAGAACCTGTCAAAGTAAAAATGCCATCACGTTTGATCTCTATGTGATAGCAACAAAGTTAAATTGGTACTAAACCCAAAACAGTAAAATCAGTCTGTATATGAAGTAAAGAATGCTCGTTATACTCACTATGGAACCTAAGGGGTTAATCCTCTGCATTGCGTAAAAAGGCTGTTTGATCCTGTCTTCTCTGTTCCTGACTTTCTGCCACAGTCCCCAAACCATCTCCTCATAAAACAGAGGCTTGGGGGACAAGATGCAAATGCTCAGTTTGGTGTGTCTTCCTAGGAGTTTCTTTTTTTCTTGGGAAAGTGTATGTGATCAGCACAGGGCCAATCAGCATGGTCCAGACAGAGGGTCAGGCAGCCTTATAGGACAATCAGTAGAATAAAACAACTTTTAACCAGACACTGATAGAAGTCATAAGACTGCTCTAACTGCTGATGAGAAGGTATTTAGTAGTTTATATTTACTAAAATAATTGCATTTCCATGTTCTGTGGGAGACCAAAAATAGTGAACACCAAGTAAAAAAAAAAAAAAAAAAAAAAAAAAAAAAAAAAAAAAATGTATGACCAGTTACACTTACCGGTAACTGTGCTTCTGGGAAGTCTTCGAGGATGGCACCCTGAGCGATGACTGGTCCCACCTGACAGGAAACACAATCAACAAAGAGGTTAAAACCTCTGCCCCTACCTGTGCTCCCCAGTTGTGAAAAAGTATTGACCCACACCAGTGTATGAGAGTGACGCCCTGGAAGACTTCCTAGCAACACCATTACCGGTAAATGTAACTGGTAATTTTCTTAAGTTGTCTTCCAGGACGGCACCCTAAGAGAAGAGATAGTAGCTCAGGCCTACCTTAGGGCGGGACAACAGCTTGTAGGACCTTCCTACTCCTGAGGTGACAGCAACTCCACCCTATAATGTCTCAGGAAGGTGTGCTGGCTTGTCCATGTAGCTACTCCAGGGGTAGGGAACCTCGGCTCTCCAGCTGTTTTGAAACTACAAGTCCCATGAGACATTTGATTCCCTACCCCTGCTCTAGACACTTGCTGACCCTTCTTCTGGCCAGAAAAATTAACTAATAAATGGCTGGACCTTGTAAACTCTTTAACTTTATCTAAATAAGCCAACAGACAACGTCTGACATCTAAGCAATGAAAATAACTTTCTCTCTCGTTCTGATGATTGCTGCAAAAGGAAGGAAGGACAATCTCTGTGGAACTTTGAGGCTACCTTCAGGAGGTACAGCGGGTCCTGCCCAAGTACAAACCTGTCAAATAATAGAAAAAAGGGCTCTTTTATTGACAGAGCCTGAATGTCATTTAGCCTCCTGGCCGTTGTAACCTCCAGCAGGAAGGCTATTTTTAATGTAAGCAACTTAAGAGGGATAAGAGCTAACGGCTCAAACAGTGCCCTGGTTAGCATTTCCAAAACTAATGTAAGGTCCCAGGGTGGAAAACAGGACAAGGCTGCAACCGGAATCCCAAGTGTTGATCGCCAGCCCATGAACCGCACCAGCCTGGAGAAAGTCCAGGATGGCAGGGATCTCTCGTTGGGAAGTCGCCTTTGCCTGGCACCAGCGCAAGAAGACTCCCCAGACTTTTGCGTAAATACGCCTGGTAACCGGCTTCCTACTCAAAAGAAGGGTGTTGATTACTCTCTCAGAACACCCCCTTTTTCATAGGTTCTCCCTTTCAAGAACCAAGCCATCAGCCTGAAGAAGCTGGGATCTGGGTGGCAGACTGGGCCCTGAAGGAGAAGGTCCTGCCTGATTGGAAGATGCTGAGGAGGAACTATGGACCAATTTCCCGGGGAAGGGAACCAGGCCCTCTTGGAACCACCATGGGTCGATCAGAATCAGTCTGCCCTCTGAGAGACTTAGCTTCTGCAATATAATATAATATTCCTGAGGGCTTTGGATATATGAAGATGTGTGAGTAGAATTCCTGCCCAAACTGTCCTGCTGGGACTGGCACTATGACCCCCTGCTCTGCCAGCTCTCCAACACTGTGCAAGATACCCACTGCTTTGAGAGGGTCCTTGGGCAAGTGGGTTAAAAGGAAACTTGGAGGGGGGGGGGGAAGAATAGAGAAACTTCAGTCTGTAGCCCTCTCTTACAATCTGGAGGATGTGGGGACTCTGACTAATCCTTTCCCACTGAGGGAGAAAGTGGGAAAGTCTTCCCCCTACCCAAACCTCCCTTCTGTTTACCTTTTCCGACCCCCCCCCCCCCCCCCCCTCCTCCCCAAATATGTCTGTTAACAGTACCTTTTTAGCACTAAACTGGTTTTTAGCCTGGGGGCCCCTCTGAAAAAAAAAAAAAAAAAAAATTCCCCTATACTTAGGTTTAATGGGAAACTTCTTGTCCTTCTCTGGCCTGATCCAACCCCATGTCAAAAAGCAGGGAACCCTCAAATGGAAGACCACACAACCGAGTTCTAGAAGAGCTGTCCCCCATCCCAGGTCTTGACCCACAAGGCTCTCCTTGCAGAATTTACCAGGGCACCGGTCTTGGCGGTTGTACGCACTGTCTCGACTGCCACATCTGCCAGGAAGGCTACTGCCCCAACTATCATCTCTAAAGAGTCTAAGACCTGTTTGGACTTGGAGGTTTGTGATACATGATCCATTCGTTTGGCGACCCACATGTCTGCTTTCCTCGCCACACAAGCCAAAGCCAAGGCAGGTCTCATTGCTGCTGCATTGGCTTCCCAGGCCCTATACAAGAGGGTCACACCTCATCGGTCCATCTGGTCTCTGATGTTGCCTGCATCCTCAAAAGAGAGGTCAGACTGCCTGGACACCCACGCCAGGGAAGCATTTAGTCTAGGTGTTTTAAAGAATCTCTCTTCCTCTTTAAAAAAAAGGGACACCTACATTTCCACATTTTAAACTTCAAAAGTTTTCCTTCAGGATCCTTCCACTCCCTGAGGATGATATCTTTAAGGGCCTGGTGAACTGGGAGAACTTTGTACTGGGGCTTAACCAAGCCTCTGTATATTCTGTCCTGGGCAGACACTTGGCCTGCTCATTCCTGAATTTGTTCTGATGCATATACTGCCCTAAGGAGGCCCTCCATGTCATCGGGCAAAAAGATATGTCTGCTGGGTCTGGAGTCCTATTCCTCCTCCTCACTGTCTACCAAGCCCTCATCAGAAAGACTGATCAGGAGCCTCAGCCTCTTCTTCCTCCTCAGAATCCTGAGAAGGGAGAGATCTCAGGGGTTCAGGACTCCTTCTACTGCCCTCTGCCCTGTTAGAGGAGGAGCCTTCCTGGGAGGAAGAAGAGACTGAGGATTCTGGCTCCCTAGGCTTAAGGGATGTTTGGAAGGCCTTAAGAGTTGACAGCATCTCCGTCTGTATGGAGAGAAAGTCCCTCATGACCTGAGATGTTTCTTTCCCCACCAACTTGTGAATAAATTTGTAGCAAAAGGGTTTAGAATGCTCCTGGGGTAACTTATCGTTACAATACCTGCATCTTTTAGAGCAGGAAGGAGCCTTCTTAGGATGGCTGGCAACCCCCTGGGCAGGGCAGCAATGTTCTTGCCTGTAAAAAGACACACAAGCTAACTTACAACAAGCACAGAGCTGTGTCCCGTAGGGGTAAGAGTCGGTGTCCCCTCCCCCATCACGACCCCTGGCAGCTAGGCCGACTCACACCCTGTGGCCTCCTCCATAGCTGTAGCCGCAGTGGGCCTCTCCCCTCGCTCCATCCGCCTACGTCCTCCAAGTGGGCGGGTACTGACCAGACTGGCGAGAGCAGGATGTGGACGCCTGTTCCTCTGCCAGTCAGACCTCCGCTCCTGGTTGAAAAAACATTCTCTTGAAGCCTGGAAGCGACACAGGGGATGCTGTGATGCAATTTCCAGTGCAGGAGAGGAAACTACTTCATTTCTTTTCCAAACGCCGGATGGCACTGGGCTCCCACTCCTATGTAAGAGACCTGATGACCATCGCCCCTTATTGGCAGCAAACTGCGCGACCCAGCAGGAGCCTCGAGGAGTCAGGGAATGCCGTGAAAGTGATCACTGTAGATTCTGGCACTCCCCATGGGAAAACTGACTGCCAGCTCTCCTGTTGAACGGACGCCCAGTCAGATAAGGGGGAGGGAGCAGGAAAGTGGCCCCTGAAGTTCTGGGTACCCCACTGTACCCAGGATCCTTCAGTACTCAAGGGGGCTCTTCCAAGATCTGCTCCCCCCCCACGTCCCGAGAGAAAGGGAGACCCCACAGGAAGGAAAGAAATCCTACCAGAGCCAACAAAAAGCTTCACAAGCTTGTGGTCTGGCTCCCAAGGGGAGACCACCAGCCCCAGGCCTTGGGTCTTTTTTGGGGAAAAAAAAAACATTTTTGCAGTGTGGAAATACAATCAAGAACTGAGGAGCACAGGGGGGGGGGGGGGGGGGTGAAGTAGTAAGAAGGAGTACACCCAATCACTAAAAATCCTCCCTGCAAAAATGTTTCACCTATCCTACCCCACCTCCACATCTACACGTCAGGGACACCAACGTTCGAGAACATCAATTGTGTTAAGCATGTTACATAACGCTGCTCATGCTGGAGTGAGAACAATAATTCCACAACTATTACTCATGGTTAACTCTAAACTGATGACCTTTGAAGTGACACCTATTGAAAATTTGGGGGGTCATCACTTCACAGGCGCAATTTTAAGGCTTGACATGTTGGATATCCAATTTACTCGACAAAAAACAAAACAAAAACACATCTTTTCTATTTTACCAAAAATTGGGTAATATATTTGTGAGTGTTGAGTGCACGAGCGCTGTGCAATTTCAATGCAGTGCGGGAAACTCACAGGATTCACTCCATTTCCCGCACTGCATCAGTGTGAACCCAGACTTAGTATATTTTTACCACCAGTTTATTGTCGGCTTTTAGAAAATATATAATGTTTGGGGGTCTAACTAACCTTTAGGCCTAAAATTATTATTATTAATTTTTTTTTCTTAAAAATAAAAATAAAAAAAAGGCTCTGGAAGCAAAAAGGTTAAAGTAGATATAAACCATAATGGAATGAGATTTAGCTGGCTAAAGCAGGGTATTACAAGTAAAAAAAAAAAAATATATATATATATTTTTTTTTTTTTTAATTTAATTTTTTCTTTTTTTATTATTGTTTACACTTTTTCCTTCTCAGCATTGCTGACCTCCTGCAGCCTTTCACACATGTCCTCTCTACATACAATTGGCCGTTGCTGGTCTGGATGAGCTTGTTTGTGATGACATTTCACCAATGTAAGCTGAAACGGCCATTTGCAGCCTTCATCGGACACCAGTTTTGTTTTGTTGTTTTTTTTAAAGCCCGGTGTGTGAACACACTCAAACGCCACCTGGTGCAAAAAAAGTGCACACCAAAAAAGTGAAACACAAAACATGCACAGGGTGTACACATAGTCCTCCTCCGAAGAGAAAGTACCCTAGCCCTGATCCACTGGGGACTGGAGTGCTTCACATGGTCCGTCTGGCCAAAACCAGACGGACCCCGTTCGTTGGGTGTTCTGCTGAAACAGACCCACCCAAGTACTAGGTGGGGCTCCCCCATAGGGAGACCCCATGAGACAGGGCGAACCAAGCCAGACGGCCATGTCCACTCCCTCCCAAGACTTTGTCGGATGCCAGTGTAACAACGTAGGAGAGCAGCTGGGTCACAGCGCTGTCACCCTACCCTAGCAGGAAAAGCCTAAACATGGACCTTCCTGGCAGGATCACCTAGGTGAGAATGACATTTGGTCCTGATGCAGGCATGCCACCAGTTTCCCTGCGCATGCAGATTGCTTTCAGGCCCAGCAGAGGACCATCTGCGCGCACACATGGTGGCCTTCCCCACGCATGCATGAAGATGCCATCAGTATGGAGGTCCCACATCTCAGGTTTGTCTGCACATGCGCAAGAAAAATGTGCCCGAGGTCTCTGCCAGGTGCTGAAGGCTGGATAGAGCCCTACGCCACACCTGCGCCTGTGTTGGATTTTCAAAGATGGAGGCATCATAGGGGGGCGGGGTCATCATAACAGGGACTGAAGTGATTGGGCTTACACATGCTTTAGGGTCCATTTACTGGATTCTGATTGGCACCACAATGCACAAGGTAACATTTCGGAATGTGTCACATATCCGCCTCCTCCTATTTTTTTTTGGATGTGTCAGCAGCCCATTATTTTCCATGCAAAAAATGTAAATGAGCCCTAATGCATGCCAGCCATTCCGGAGACCTGCCACTCATTCACAATGGAGATCCCACCACCAAGGAGGACCATGAGCAGCCCTGGTGATGGGAGAAGGTCCTGATCCATGGATGTCATTGTGGGGGATGGGACAGGCAAGTGTCACCCTTCTCGTCCTCCATAATGGGGTGCTGTGATCACACCCCAGGACGATGTACTGGCAATGGCTACAGGGATGGCAGTGTAGGGGAGGTCATGACCTACCTCTGCATGTCTTCCTGCAGATCACCCAGCGGGGGGCACCACACACACCGCCTACATCGCTCTCCCGACACTGCCGGCTGCTACCGTCACTCGCTCATCGCCCCCCGATTGTTAGCAGTCAGTTCACCCCACTCCGACTTCCCCCACCCCAGCGACTGACCCGGAGCTCCGCCCTCTCGCCCCGCCTCTCCTTTGTGACGATCCGAACTGACAGGCAGACCGACCATTCACCGCAGACAGCTGGGGTCTTCCTCTTCTCTCCCCAGAGGCTGCCAATAGGAGAGGTGGGTGGAGTCAAGAATACAGTGCACTGGGCTGTTGCCAGAAAGGGGGCGTGTCAGTGGGGGGTCTGTTGTTGTTACGGCACGACGCGGTGGCCTTAGTAACTTCGCTCATGTGACTTCTCTTCTCTATGGAGAAGGCGGTGAGGGTTCCGGGTCACGTGGCCGGTAAAGGCCGTCCGGAAATTGCAGAGGTGTCTTATGTCAGTGCTGCGTGCCAGGCTTATAGGCCAACCAGGAGCTTTTTACATTGTGATTTAGTAATGGAAAAAGCCAGATTAAAATGATTCCATTCGCTAAGTACAATACTTTATGTCACAACGTATTTGCGCAGTGTTCTTTCAAGCGCAATTTTGTTGTAAAAAATACACTTAAAAAAATAAGACAACATTAAAGTTAGCACAATTTTTTAATATATAATGAAAGATGATGTTACACCGAGTACATCGATACCCAACATGTCACGCTTCAAAATTGCGCCCACTCGTGGATTGGCGACAAACTTTGATCCTTAAAATCCATAGGCAACATTTACATTTTTTTTCCAGGTTAGCAGTTTTGAGTTACAGAGAAGGTCTGCGGGACGGGGTGCTTTACATATTTTTTTTCTTCTTTATTTTACTTTTTATTTTTATATTGTCTTTTTTTTTTTTTTATTGGGGTCACTTTTATTCCTATTACAAGGAATGTAAACATCCTTTGTAATAGAAAAAGCATGACAGGACCTCGTAAATATGAGATCTGGGGTCAAAAAGACCTCAGATCTCACATTTACACTAAATGCAATAAAAAAAAATGTAATGTCATTAAAAAAAAAAAAATCCCCTTTAAGACCATTGGGCAGAAGTGACGTTTGACGCCGCTTCCGCCATCTATTATGGAGCTGAGTGGGAGCCATCTTTCCCTCATTCAGCTCCAGGCCTGTCAGGGGAGAGGATGCGATCAGCTCCACCGCTACCAACGGCTCCGGTAAGCGGCAAAGACGAACGCAGCGTTATTCTGCTTTAATGATACAGAACTATCACAGTAAGAATATACTATGAGGGGAATATACGAAGACTGGAATAGACACCTGTGCATAGTAACCAATAAGCATTCAAATTCAGTTTGTTCAGGCAAGGCTCATTCACACTAGCAGTTTAGGCAGTGGCGTCACTAGGAGGGGGCCATGGACTCCCCAAAATTATGCTGTGTCCTCCCAATTAAAACGCCTTTTTTTTTCCTGTAGCGGGTGCCTGCGACCCTGCCCCCCCCCCCCCCCCCCCGGTCAACGTCAAGCTGGCACAGGCACAAGTCGGCTTTCACAAGCAATTCCGTGCCTGTCAGCTCCTGCGGGAGATTTCTCCCCCCCTCCCTCTCCTCGCTGATTCCACAGCCAGGCCACTGTTTTGTTAGATTCTGTAATGGAACTGACATTCTGTCATCCCCATCTTGGTGCACCCAGCACTTGTCCACAGTAAGGATACAGTGAGAAGGCGGCAAGTGGACATCTTGTTACACCCACTAGAGTCTTGCATTTCACACTTATTTTTACCAGTAAACTCAGCTTATATAATGAAATTTAGTATTTTGAAATCCATCAGACTGTTAATTTTAAAAGTAGCAGTGTTTTGTCAGATTAGCAAATCTGTGAGATCAGCAGGCTTGCTGCTGTATTTAAAATTCAACATCTAAACAGTCAGATGGATTTTTAAAGTGGTTGTAAACCCTTACAAACCACTTTGACCTACAAGTAAGCCTAGATTAAGGCTTACCTATAGGTCCAAGAAATATCTCCTAAACCTACACGGTATAGGAGATATTTACAAAAAGACAGGCACCGCTGTCAGCGGTGCATGCGCCATAGACAGCGGCGTGCAGGCACACTGAACACGCCACAGATCACGGCGATATGCTGCTCGTGACAGCTCCCGCGCGCATGCGCGGGAGTGATGTCACCGCGGCTCCGGCGAATCACAACGCTGGAGCAGCGAGACCTGGAAGTCACTCCAGGATACATGGCAGCGGTGAAGATAAAGGAGGAGGACTGCTTCGGGGGCTTCGTTCTCAGGTAAGTTATTCATAATGAGCTAGTATGCTATGCATACTAGCTCATTATGCCTTTGCCTTGTAGGTTGCATTTTATTTTTTTTAAAGTGCCTTTACTTTCTCTTTAAATACTGTATTTCACTAAATAAGCTCAGTTTACTGTTAAAAATAACTGTGAAATGCAAGATTCCTGGGGGTGTAATAAGATGTCCTCTTGTCACCTTCTCGCTGTATCCTTACTGTGGACGAGTGTGGGGTGTAGCAAGATGTGGGCAACAGAACGCCACTTCCGTTACAAAATCTGACGGGTCGCCTAATCTGATGAAACACCGCCCGTCTGCTCCCTCCCCTGTATCCTTATTGACAGGAGGAGAGGAGCCAATCACAAGGACTTCACAAGCAGAAGGGGCAGCTGCAAATGGATTCCAGGACATGTAGTCCCCAACCAGAATGGCCCCATAGCCTTGTATGGGGCTGTCACTGCAACTCTTGTTACCCAGTGGCTCCATATGCATAGAGGGGCCCTGCAGCCTCCCCCCTCTTGTCACTGTGACTGACTGCAGAAGCAGCAGACAGGAACCAGCGGCTTTATACTATAGGAATGGCTGTTGTAACCCACACCCTTCTCAAGGCGCCACATTTGATTGAGAAGAACAGAGTACTGGAGCCTGGAGAAAGAGCCAAGCTGCTGTGGGGACTGGGGAGGAGGGGAAGAGGGTGTAGAATTGAGCAGGAGAAGCAGTAGTATCCATTCAGGTGAAGGTAATCTGGAGATTTACTGCAAGAGCTCCTCTCTTTATTTTCTGCTGTCTCTCCTCTCTCCCGCTCCACTCTTGCCCCCAACCCCCCCCAGTCTCTCCTCCTTCCCTCTTTTGCCCTGCTTTTCACTCCCTTCCTCCCCCCTCTTTACCCCCTCCCCTTCTCTCTCTTTTTTTAACCTTTCTCCTCTCCCCCCACACTCGCTCTTCCGCTCTCTCTCGCCCCCTCTCCTTCCTTCCATTTCCCTTTCGCCGCTCCTAAAACAATTCCACTTACAAAAGGGTGTGTCACCATCACTAATATACTACAATTTTATGTTTTGAATTGTTTTATTGTTTGAAAGTTATAAAGTTGTACATTTTGGTTTACATCAGCCTATTAGAAAGAAATGATTAACCGTTGAGGGGAGTGATGGGGTTCATTAACATTGCCAGTAATGCAAGGGGTTCATTACCACTGCCCCTGGTCATTGCTGTATTAGTGGCCATGTTTATTAACCCCTTGCTTTAGTAGCTAGTGGAAATTTTGTTTTACCCTCCCCAATCTCCCAAGAGGTTAATCATATCTTTGTACAAAGCTGCAATAGTGGCAATTGTCATTACCCCCTTGCAGAACTGGGTAGTGGACTCATTTCCCCAGGGGGTTAATAATTTGTACAAAGCCACATTAGTGGGCAGTCACAGTGTTAACCCCGGTTTTGGGCGGTTATTACAGCGTAAACTGGCAAAAATACTAGGCTTTATTTCTGCGTATACTGGCATCAATACTAGGGGTTATTACTGCGTAAACTAGCATCAATTCTAGGGGTTATTACTGCATAAACTGGCATCAATACTAGGGATTATTACTGTGTAAACTGGCACCAATACTAGGCTTTATTACTGCGTAAGCTGGCATCGATACTAGGGGTTATAACTGTGTAAACTGGTACCAATACTAGGCTTTATTACAGCGTAAACTGGCACCAATACTAAGCTTTATTACTGCGTATAAAACAGAAGGGTGATCTGGTGGAGGTGGATAGCTGGTCAGAGGGATGATAATGATGAAATGGCACTCCTGGCAGCACTTTGGTTAGAGGAGGAGTAACTCTGAAGATATAAAAAGGAAAAGAAAGGCGTCTCTAAGTGCAGTATGCAAAATGCAATGAGGTACACAAAGGGTTAAAAGCACTTACAAGATCGTTGAGTGTTAAAAAGCATGATAAAATCAGAAGTCCTCATCTGTGGCATTTGTCCATCCTCGGCACTGTGGTAGAGAGCAGTGTAGAGCAGTCCAGCAGCTGTAAAGCCTTCTCATACGTACTGAAGAGAGGAGGCAGCAGGGAAGCCTGTGTTCTGGGTTCACTGCGGGACACGAGGCTGATGGCTTCAGTGAGGTAAAAGGGGCGGCAACGCGTTTCGGAGCATTGCGACTCTTTCGTCAGACGAAGCCGATACTGCTCAAGCTGGCTTATGAATGGTAAGGGGAGGAGTATGAGCGGATGTTGGATACACAATGATAAGGGAAGTGACAAGTGTATTATGAGGACGGCCAAAACGACCATGCACCTGCAAATTGGATCATTAATGACAGTGCTACATACAATGAAGTCCTGAAGGAATTTGACACAGAGGTACAAGGCACCAATGGCAGTGGTTAAATTAACAATAAATAAGCATACAAACATAAGGTTGACATTAAATCAATATACAGGTATGTTACATGGGCAGCTGGGCGTCTATATGCACGTGTTATAAAGGTGGGCGGGCGTTTGTACATTTGTAAATAAGGTTGTAAGTCTAATGTTGAGTTGACAATTAATAAATATACAGCTGTGTTACAAGGGCGGCTGGGTGTCTATACACATGTGATACGGGGGCAGCCACATGCAAAAAAGGTAATAAATCTGTTAAAAAGGGATTTTAAAAATAGGAATTAGCGATAGGATATAGTGGATGTTGTGTGAATTGTACCAATTAGGGTTGTAACAATGGTAAAACAATGCTGAATATTACTTGACTATGAATAAGTGCATAGAGGTGTTACAAGGGCGGACGAGCGTCTATACACTAAAGAGGTAGCGCAAAGTAGTGGATGCTTATACATTTGCAATAAAAAGTATGTGAACCCTTTTGAAATTATATGTATTTCTGCACAAATTGGTCATAAAATGTGATCTGCTCTTCATCTAAGTCACAACAATAGACAATCACAGTCTGCTTAAACCAATAACACACAAAGAATTAAATGTTACCATGTTTTTATTGAACACACCATGTAAACATTCACAGTGCAGGTGGAAAAAGTATGTGAACCCCTAGACTAATGAGATCTCCAAGAGCTAATTGGAGTGAGGTGTCAGCCAAATGGAGTCCAATCAATGAGATGAGATTGGAGGTGTTGGTTACAGCTGCCCTGCCCTATAAAAAAAACACACGCCACTTTTGGGTTTGCTTTTCACAAGACGTATTGCCTGATGTGAATGATGCCTCGCACAAAAGAGCTCTTAGAAAACCTATGATTAAGAATTGTTGACTTGCATAAAGCTGGAAAGGGTTATAAAAGTATCCGCAAAAGCCTTGCTGTTCATCAGTCCACAGTAAGACAAATTGTGTATAAATGGAGAAAGTTCAGCACTGCTGCTACTCTCCCTAGGAGTGGGCGTCCTGTAAAGATGACTGCAAGAGCACAGACTGCTAAATGAGGTGAAGAAGAATCCTAGAGTGTCAGTTAAAGACTTACAAAAGTTTCTGGCATATGCTAACATCCCTATTAGCGAATGTACGATATGTAAAACAATAAACAAGAATGGATTTCATGGTAGGATACCACAGGGGAAGCCACTGCTGTCCAAAAAACCCCCCATTGCTGCACGTTTACAGTTTGCACAAGAGCACGTGGATGTTCCACAGCAGTACTGGCAAAATATTCTGTGGACAGATGAAACCAAAGTTGAGTTGTTTGGAAGAAACACACAACACTGTGTGGAGAAAAAGAGGCACAGCACACCAACATCAAAACCTCATCCCAACTGTGAAGTATGGTGGTGGGGGCATCATGGTTTCGGGCTGCTTTGCTGCATCAGGGCCTGGACAGATTGCTATCATCGAAGGAAAAATGAATTCCCAAGTTTATCAAGACATTTGGCAGGAGAACTTAAGGCCTTCTGTCCACCAGCTGAAGCTCAACAGAAGATGGGTGTTGCAACAGGACAACGACCCAAAGCATAGAAGTAAATCAACAGAATGGCTTAAACAGAAGAAAATACGCCTTGTGGAGTGGCCCAGTCAGAGTCCTGTCCTCAACCCGATTGAGATGCTGTGGCATGACCTCAAGAAAGTGATTCACACCAGACATCCCAAGAATATTGCTGAACTGAAACAGTTCTGTAAAGAGGAATGGTCAAGAATTACTCCTGACCATTGTGCACGTCTGATCTGCAACTACAGGAAACATTTGGTTGAAGTTATTGCTGCCGAAGGAGGTTCAACCAGTTATTAAATCCAAGGGTTCACATACTTGGTGTGTTCAATAAAAACATGGTAACATTTAATTCTTTATGTGTTATTAGTTTAAGCAGACTGTGATTGTCTATTGTTGTGACTTAGATGAAGATCAGATCACATTTTATGACCAATTTGTGCAGAAATCCATATCATTCCAATGGGGTTCACATACGTTTTATTGCAACTGTACAAATTGGACGAATTGTGCAGATGCCTTTAGCAATAATCTGATGGTTAGGGGTAATACTCAAATGTGAATTAGTATATAGAAGTGTTGCAGGGGTGGCTGGGCATCTATACACTATAGATGGGTAATAGGAGGTGGTGGATGCTTATGCAAATAAAGTATTGCTACAGGCATAATCTGTACTGATGATAATGGATAATATTAGATTGTGAATCCCACTATTCCATCCACTCCCAGCTCCAGGGTCACCATAGACTATTCCACTATAACTAGTGCTCAGCTCACTACAGACGCAGCACTACCGGCAGTCTTTCTTTAGGGCCAAGCCTCTTCCCCACCAGACCGTCAAAAAGAAAACACATCTGGCCGAAGGGGTGAGTTTTACCGGTCTTCTGGCTAGGATTGGTGCTGTCATTGTTCCTGTCAGCGTCCGGTGGAGGAGTTGGCGTCGCCCTGAAGAGGGATCGGGGTGGTGCTATGCAAATCTGCCAGACTGATGGGGGCCTGGAAAGGCTAGTACCAGTGGAGGCTGCTTTATAGTCGGTCCCCGAGAAAGCCTGGAAGGGCTCTCTATCTGGCAGGGATGGAGGACTGCAATGGTCTGGCTCTGAAAAGAAGCCCATGGTGTATGTGCCCCTGGAGTGGCAATCCAGGGGTGCCAGAAAATCACTGTTAGTGAGGGTCACTTTGATTTATGGCAACATGGTCACTGCACCATATATCACTTTTTTTTCCACCTGCCTCCTGGGTTGGGCCTTTTGGCTGGGACTGGAAGAATTTTTGATTCCTGGCCAGAGGGCCTGGTCATTGTTTTACACAATGACCACTTTTCACTCTCCTCCCCACTTTCTTTTAAGATTTTATGTTTGTACATGGTTTTTGTACGTGTGACTGGTAGGGTGTAGGTCCTTGGGCCTGCCCTGAAAGTTTTGGAAAGTGGTGGACATGGCATGGCTTGCCCTCTCTCATGGGGTTTCCCTTCAGGGGAGCCCCACTAAGTACTTGGATGGGTCTGTTTCGGCAGACCCTCCAGAGAAAGGGGCCTGTCTGGTTTTGACCAGATGGATCAAGTATAAAGTACTCCAGTCCTTGTCTGGAGCCTAACGGCCTGGGGGATTTTAGAGGGCTTGTGTACGCCCGTTGCATGTTTTTGTGTTTCACTCTTTATGTGTGTGCATTCTTTTGGCACCGGGTGAAGTTTTTGAGTGTGTTTCACACGCCAAGGACTTTAAGAAAAATAAATAAAAATTCTCTCCCACCTGCTCAGAGTCTCCCTCACGGACGTCTCTCTGTAGGCTCAGTGAGCTTTGTACCTGTATCTCCAGCAGAGAGGAGAAAGCAGCAGCAGACACACCCCCTTCACACAGGCTCGGGTATGTGTCTCATTACAGGCTGTCAATCAAATAAGGAGAGGGGGGGGGGGTAGAGAGGACAGGGGGTCTTCTTCCTGCCATACTTTGTACAAATTTGTGCCCTTGTTCTTTAGATTTAGTGTTCTGTTTGTATTTGACTTTCCAGGTTTACCTCCACTTTATGTTTTGTGATGCTTAAAGCGGAGGTCCACCCTAAAGTGGACCTTCCGCTCATCGGAAACCCTCCCCCCCTCTGGCGCCACAATTGGCACCTTTCAGGGGGGAGGGGGTGCAGATACCTGTACAGTACAGGTATTCTGCACCCACTTCCGGGATAGCTCTCTGCGGAAAGGGGCGTAGATTACGCCCCTTTCCGCAAGTGCCCCGCTGCCTGCTGGGAAACACACAGTTCCCAGAGGCAGCGGGGACCGTCCTTATTGCGCAGCGCGGCTCGCGCATGCGCAGTAGGGAACCGGGAAATGAAGCCGAAAGGCTCCATTACCTGATTCCCATACCCAAGATGGCGGCGGCAGCACCCGACAGACAATCTAGAGATCGGCTTTGGGTGCCGACATCGCGGGCGCGCTGGAAAGGTAAGTGTCACTATTTTAAAAGTCAGCAGCTGCAGTATTTGTAGCTGCTGGCTTTTAATAAAAAAAAAAAAAAAAAAAAAAAAACGCGGAGTCCCGGCGCTTTAAGCTGGCCCTTGATGTTTCAAGCTATGGTACCATGGCTTTCCCCTGCTTATGAGCCATATTGAGTATTTATGGGTTGGACTTGTACCCTTTAAAAGGTCATTAGTACCAATAGCTGTGCTCTGATGGATGGATGCTGTTTCTCATGGACAAGACCCCTATTAATCCATACATTTCCATACATGGTGGTCAAGCCTTAGTGGGGATTTTTAGCGTTGCCCACTTATTCCAGTCGGGTTCAAATGTGCATTTACCATACGAGATGCTACTCCAAAATGTTTGCCCAATCTAACAATCTTGACCTGCATCATTTATTGGTTCTATGAATGACTTGAAGAGCAAGAAGCTGTACATATTTTTTACTGGCTCATATACTGTATATGCATAGATTAAAGTGGTTGTAAACCCTTTTTGTTGACTTTTACCTATAGGTAAGCCTGAAACAAGGCTTAGCAATAGGTAGTGGAAATATCTCCTAAACATGCGCCGTTTAGGAGATATTTCACTTGTAGTGCACCGATATCATCAGCGAATGCGCTGTGAAGAAACAGACTAACGCGCCGTTTCTTCCCCCCCAGCGTGTGCCTTGACTCAAGGGTCCCACGCACATGGCCTTTGAAGGGGACAGCGCGGGCTTCAGTTGCAGGCAGGTATCATATAATGGGCTAGTATGCGATGCATACTAGCCCATTATGCTTTTCATTTGCAGGCCTTGCAGGGGGCAAAAGAAGTAAAAAACCCTTCGGGGTTTACTTCCTCTTTAAGCACTTGAGACATAGAAGAAATACAGAAGTTTGATGAATTTCTTTCAAATCATGGAAAACCTGATGCTACCATATGCTGTGAAATTCCATAGGGGTGTTTTCAGCATAGGATCATTTCATAAATGTGTCACATAAAGAGATAAATGCAGTTTATTGTCTTTTTTTTTTTATGAGGCTGGATTCCCTTTGATACATATATCGTCTTTTTAAAGGTCCTGCAGGGGATAGTTCAAATATAGAACCTGCTGCGGGTTTATCTACTTGATTCAATTTAACCACCTTCAGACCGGACCATTTTGCTGGTAAATGACCAGAGGTCTTTTTACACTTTGGCACTGCGCTGCTTTAACTGGTAATTGCGCGGTCATGCAATGTTGTACCCAAACGAAATTTGCGTCCTTTTCTTCCCACAAATAGAGCTTTCTTTTGATGGTATTTGATTGCCTCTGCGATTTTTATTTTTTGCGATATAAACGTAAAAAGACCGCAAATTTTGAAAAAAATGATATTTTCTACTTTTTGTTATTAGAAAAATCCAATAAACTCAATTTTAGTCATACATTTAGGCCAAAATGTATTCAGCCACATGTCTTTGGTAAAAAAAAAGTCAATAACTGTATATTTATTGGTTTGCGCAAAAGTTGTCACATCTAAAAACTAAGGTACATTTTCTGGAATTTACGCAGCTTTTAGTTTATGACTGCCCATCTCATTTCTTGAGGTGCTAAAATGGCAGGGCAGTACAAACCCCCCCCCCCCAAATGACCCCATTTTGGAAAGTAGACACCCTAAGGAAATTGATAAGAGGCATGTTGAGCCCATTGAATATTTTATTTTTTTGCCGCAAGCGATTGAATAATGACAAAAAAAAATTTTATTTTTTTTTTTTTTTTTACACAAAGTTGTCACTAAATGATATATTGCTCACACATGCCATGGTTATATGTGGAATTGTACCCCAAAATACATTCTGCTGCTTCTCCTGAGTACAGAGATACCACATGTGGTCGACTTTTTGGAAGCCTAGCCGCGTACGGGGCCCCGAAAGCCAAGCACCGCCTTCAGGATTTCTAAGGGCATACATATGTCATTTTACTCCTCACTACCTATCACAGTTTTGAAGGCCATAAAATGCCAAGATGGCACAAAACCCCCACAAATGACCCCATTTTAGAAAGTAGACACCCCAAGCTATTTGCTGAGAGGCATGTTGAGTCCATGAAATATTTTATATTTTGCCACAAGTTGCGGGAAAATTACAAACTTTATAAATTTTTCACAAAGTTGTCACTAAATGATATATTGCTCACACATGCCATGGGCATATGTGAAATGACACCCCAAAATAAATTCTGCTGCTTCTCCTGAGTACGGGGATACCACATGTGTGGGATTTTTTGGGAGCCTAGCTGCGTACGGGGCCCCGAAAGCCAAGAACCGCCTTCAGGCTTTCTAAGGGCGTAAATTTTTGATTTCACGCCTCACTACCTATTACAGTTTTGAAGGCCATAAAATGCCAAAATAGCACAAAACCCCCCAAAATGACCCCATTTTGGAAAGTAGACACCCCAAGCTATTTGCCGAGAGGCATGGTGAGTATTTTGCAGCTCTCATTTGTTTTTGAAAATGAAGAAAAAAAAAAATAATGTATATTTTTTTTCTTTTTTTTAATTTTCAAAGCTTTGTGACAAAAATGAAGGTCTGCAAAATACTAACCATACCTCTCGGCAAATAGCTTGGGGTGTCTCCTTTCCAAAATGGGGTCACTTGGGGGGATTTTGTGCTATCTGGGCATTCCATGGCCTCCGAAACTGTGATAGGCAGTGAGGAATGAAATCAAAAATTTACACCCTTAGAAATCCTGAAGGTGGTGCTTGGATTTTGGGGTACCGTACGCGGCTAGGCTCCCAAAAGGTCTCACACTTGTGGTATCCCCGTACTCAGGAGAAGCAACAGAATGTATTTTGGGGTGTAATTTTACATATAACCATGGCATGTTTGAGCAATATATCATTTAATGACAACTTTGTGCAAAAAAATAAAAATAAAAAAATAATAATGTATTTTTTCCACAACTTTTGTCAAAATATAAAATATTCCATGGACTCGACATGCCTCTCAGCAAATAGCTTGGGGTGTCTACTTTCTAAAATGGGGTCATTTGGGGAGGTTTTGAACTGTCCTGGCATTTTATGCACAACATTTAGAAGCTTATGTCACACATCACCCACTCTTCTAACCACTTGAAGAAAAAGCCCTTTCTGACACTTTTTGTTTACATGAAAAAATATTTTTTTTTGCAAGAAAATTACTTTGAACCCCCAAACATGAAGTGTTTTTTTAAAGCAAAAGCCCTACCGATTAAAATGGTGGGTGTTTCATTTTTTTTTTTCACACGGTATTTGCGCAGCGATTTTTCAAACGCATTTTTTGGGGAAAAAACACACTTTTTTTTATTTTAATGCACTAAAAATCACTATATTGCCCAAATGTTTGATGAAATAAATAATATGATCTTAGGCCGAGTACATGGATACCAAACATGACATGCTTTAAAATTGCGCAGAAACGTGCAGCGGCGACAAACTACGTACATTTTTAAAAGCCTTTAAATGCCTTTACAGGTGACCACTTTAGATTTACGGAGGTCTACTGCTAAAATTAGTACCCTCGATCTGACCTTCGTGGTGATACCTCACATGCATGGTGCAATTGCTGTTTACATATGACACCAGACCAACGCTTGCGTTCCACGTTGCGCCTTAGCAGGGGGGGACAGGGGTGTTTTTTTTTATTTATTTTTTTTTTATTATTTTTTTTGCTTTTTTATTTTATTTTTAAACTGTTCCTTTCATTTATATTAATTTTTTTATGATTTTTATTGTTATCTCAGGGAATGTAAATATCCCCTATGATTGCAATAGGTAGTGACAGGTACTCTTTTTTGAAAAAATTAGGGTCTATCAGACCCTAGATCTCTCCTCTGTCCTCAAAGCATCTGACCACACCAAGATCGGTGTGATAAAATGCTTTCCCAATTTCCCAATGGCGCTGTTTACATCCCGCAAAATCTAAGTCATGAAATGCTCGTAGCTTCCGGTGTCTTAGGCCATAGAGATGATTGGAGCCATTCTGGTCTCTGATCAGCTCTATGGTCAGCTGGCGGAACCACCGGCTGCATTCTCAGGTTCCCTGTTGGGACAGGAGAGCCTGAGAAAACCATGGAAGATGGTGCGGGGGGGGGGACATTCCCTCCCACTGCTTGTAAAAGTAGTCTAGAGGCTAATTAGCCGCTAGGATTGCTTTTACATAAAAGCCGACCGCTGGCTGAAAAGAATGATACCAAGATGATACCTAAACCTGCAGGCATCATTCTGGTATAAGCACTCAAAGTCCCGCAACATACCAGTATGTTGCTGGAACTGGTTGGGCATATATTGTAATTTTTTTTTCATGCAGCCTGTGGGCTGAACGAAAAAAAAATATTGATCGGTGGGTATGCCCACCATTAGATACCTCCCTTCATCCACCCACTTCTAATGGTGGGCATACATGCACCATTTATATATGCCGAAGCATGGGGGCATCCTCCCGCAAAAGGTAGGAGCAGATCGCTCCTCCACCCCTTATGCCCCCATGCTTCGGCATATATGCTCTTTTTTAACTGTGGTGGTGAAATCACCCCCGACAGTGCTGGAGTCGCGGCTTTATGTATCATGGGAGCAAACGCTGTTGCTGTCAAGATAAATAAATCCGCGCTGCAACTGAATGGCGTACCTGCTAAGCAAATGATGGTTAACAATAAAACAAAGTAACATTACAGTATAACAGTAAGACGTACCATACCTGCAAAGCAAATACAAAAAAATAGCAAAAAATAACACATTTAACACAATCTGTGCATAAAATATATATATGCCGAAGCATGGGGGCATCCTCCCGCAAAAAAGTTATGCCGCGTACATACATTCAAACTTTTCCACGGGCAAGCCCTCCGTCGGAATTTTGACTGTATGTAACGTGGCATTAGGAGCAAAATCGCTCCTCCACCCCTTATGCCCCCATGCTTCGGCATATATGCTCTTTTTTAACTGTGGTGGTGAAATCACCTCCGACAGCGCTGGAGTCGTGGCTTTACGTATCGTGGGAGTAAACGCTGTTGCTGTCAAGATAAATAAATCCACGCTACGGCTGAATGGCGTACCTGAAAACAAAAAATGGTTAACAATAAAACATTGCAGAATAGAATACAGTACAAAGGAGCAGAACAATAGAGAGAGAATAGAGAGAGAGAGAGAACAATAAAACGACAACTATTTTTGGTTTTTTTATTTTATATTTTTTTTGGTTTTTTTACTTTTTTTTTAACACTTTTTTATGTAACTTTAACACTTCTGTTGTAACAGTTCCAGCGGTTTGGGTCTCTCAAAATGTGATGGCATCTTGGGAGACCCTGTGAACGTGTGCCTAGCCTGTGCAATGCTGTACCCTACGCTAATACTCAACTAGTTCATGGTAGCGTTCAAAACACTCACCCTGACAAAGACCAGGATTGCCAGGACAGCGTGGACAATAAGAACGGGTGTCACGCCTAAATCCGCGCTTTCTGCAGACACGACATTTTCTTTGGGGGGCTCGTTGGGTAGGGGTACTCGGGAGGACATAAGAATAATGCCTCTCATGCAGCCGGCTTACTGCATCTGGTAGGGGAAGGTGAGGTGGAGCACCGCCTGGATACAGAAGGGCTCTGACGATATCCTCCTGGAATTTGAGGAAGGATCCAGTCCGTCCTGAAGCTTTGTGTAGTACATAAGCATTCAGTATAGCCAATTGGAATAAATAAACAGACACTTTTTTGTACCAGCGTCTGGACTTACGGGCAACTAGATACGGCGCCAACAACTGGTCATTGAGGTCCACCCCTCCCATGTTAAGGTTATATTTGTGGACACAGAGGGGTTTCTCCACAATACCAGTCGCCGTAGGAATTTGGACCGTCGTGTCTGCATGAAGGGAGGTAAGAACGAAAACATTCTTATTATCCCTCCACTTCATAGCGAGCAAATTATTACTG
Organism: Lithobates pipiens; assembly: GCF_037356315.1. Classification (NCBI taxonomy): domain Eukaryota; kingdom Metazoa; phylum Chordata; class Amphibia; order Anura; family Ranidae; genus Lithobates; species Lithobates pipiens. The sequence continues at coordinate 43,501,918 of NW_027507787.1, forward strand.
CGCAAGCAGGCTCTCTCCCCCAGCCTAAGACGGGACTCTACAAGCCGCTGGGGAAAGCCCCGGCGATTAGGTCGCACGGTGCCACATGCTCCAATCTGCTGATCAAACAAGTGACTAAACAGTGGCACGCTTGTGTAATAATTGTCCACGTACAAGTGGTACCCCTTTCCGAATAAGGGTGACACCATGTCCCACACTATCTTGCCAGCGCTTCCTATGTAGTCAGGGCAGTTCTCCGGCTCTACGTGACTATCGTTACCCTCATAAACCATGAAACTACGTGTATAGCCTGTGGCCCTGTCACAGAGCTTATACATCTTGACCCCGTATCTGGAACGCTTGTTGGGGACGTATTGTTTGAATGACAAGCGACCAGAAAACTTAATCAGGGACTCATCAACGCAGACAACTTGATCGGGAGTAAACAAGTCTGCAAAACGTTGGTTGAAGTGGTTTATGAGGGGCCGAATTTTGTAGAGCCGATCGTATTCAGGGTCTCCACGAGGACGACAGAGTTCATTGTCGCTGAAGTGCATGAACCGCAAAATCATCTCGTATCGTGCCCTGGACATGGAAGCAGAGAACACGCGCATATGGTGAATTGGGTCAGTGGACCAATATGACCGCAACTCACTCTTTTTGGTTATGCCCATGTTGAGGGAGAGGCCCAGAAAGATTTTAAATTCGGAAACCGTAACTGGTTTCCATTGTCTGGCAAGGGCAGACTGGGGAATAGTGGCGATGTGTTGAGCAGCGTACAAATTGGTTTGGTCCACAATAGATCTATAGAGATCTTCGGTGAAAAACAGTGAGTAAAAGTCAAGTGTCGTAAAATCAACTGTTTCCACGTTAATGCCAGGTTGGCCAGTGAATGGGGGAAGTACGGGTTCTGCAGAAGTGGTGGGCACCCAAATAGGATTGGCGAATTCTGCAGGAAGGGCACTATGGGTACGACGGGCCTGTCTTTGTCTTCTTCTTGGTGGCAGCGGGACACTACTTGTGCTTGCCACCTCGCCAGCTTGAACTGCACTTATGGGACTCGCCACGTCACCACGTGTTACTGCGGTGCTGGATGTAGGTCCAGGGTGTACTAGGCCGCTGGTGCTTGCCAGTTCACCAGAAGGATGAGCGGCTCTAGTACGTCTCTGCTCCATACGAGTGGCCTGCGGTTTATGCACCTCAACAACAGAATGGCCGTCCCCTCGTCCGGGATCGCTCCCGAACGAATACCGACCGCCGCAGGCACCGGGCGGGGGCCCGATCGGGCCCCCAACCCGCGGGCAGGCAAGGACGTACATGTAAGCCCTTATGCCTGCCCGTGCTATTCTGTCGACGTACATCGTCGTGCGGCGGTCGGCAAGTGGTTAATTGTGCTAGAAACAGGCTTTTTGGATGTTATGGTACTGGTCTGCATATTGATTTTAATAATACAATTTGTCAAAAGCTTTCTTTTTAACAATGTTTGTTTATTATGCTTTAAGAAAAAATATGATTTTGTGGAATTAGTATGTGTGCATAGTGGGATTATCATCTGGCAGGTGTTATTTATCACAATTAATAACTATATACTTTTGTATTATCAAATTGAATGAGTTTTGAGTCTAAGCCAGGATTCTATCACTACATTTTTTTTTGTTAGAATTTGCTATACCAGCAACTTCTCCACATTCTTATTTCAAATATTTGTTGAGACTTTTTTAAAATTCCTTTTTGTGATAAATGGACACAGGTCTGTTTACGTTTGCTTCGTTATAGGGCTCTAGGGACCTTCCGATCGGGTCTGCCTGAAAACAGACAGGTGGACCTGATTGGAACAGCTGTGTGAAGGGGGCTTAAAGCCAGCAAATGGCTGGTGTCATAAATGATCACATGTGCACACCACAGCAGATCAGACAGGCTAAATTGGCAGCTTCCTTGGCTATAAAGGATAGAAGAGTTTAGTTCCCCTTTAGGCCGGGTTCACACCGCTGCGATGCGGGAACGCCACGAATCCGCGGCGTTTTCCCGCATAGCACACCTCCCGCCGGCAGTTCACACTGCCCTATGCGGACGGCTGGGAGTGTCAATGATATGTTAATGACACCCCCAGATCCGTCCGCATATCGCAGTGCGATCTGCCGACTCGCACAGGAATCGGATCGCATGGTGTGAACCCCCAATGCGATCCGATTCTGTTGCGGACCAAAAAAAGGGTCCCGTGCGAGTTTGCTGCGGGAGCGATGCGAATTCAGCCATACTATCTGTATGGCTGAACTCGCATCGCTACGGAGATCGGATGCGATTTGCGGTGTGAATCACATCCGGATCTCCCCCCGCAGCAGTGTGAACCCAGCCTTAAGGTTACAGCAAGGACAGCGCAAAGGTTGTAAGGAGGAATTTCATCTGTTGGTCAGAAGGATCTTAACTGCCCTTGTGTATAGTGGAAAGGTCTTTGCATCTGTAGGACCCCTAAAGACCCACAGTCTGTGGGGACCTTGAATCTGAAGCGATAGACACTCTGACCATGGCCTGGCCTCTTAAGGTCGTGGGGAGATCAAAAATTAACTCTGCAATGCAGGCACCTGACAGGCATTAAGAACATACCGGAGATCAGAGTGCCACATGGATTTTTTTTTTGCAAAGCAGGAGCAGCAGTTGAGAAATGCTTTGTCAATGCTAAATGGTGGTAAAGCAAGCATTAAAGCAGGGGTCTCAAACTGGCGGCCCTCCAGCTATTGCAAAACTACAAGTCCCATCATGCCTCTGCCTATGGGAAGTTATGCTTGTAACTGTCAGCCTTGCAATGCCTCATGGGACTTGTAGTTTCGCAACAGCTGGAGGGCCACCGGTTTGAGACCCCTGCATTAAAGTGATATTAAAGGCAATTTAACAAAAAAAATCTGAGCGTGCCTAAGGCTTTCATTTCTGTCCGTGGCTGATTGGAAACATTTCACTGTACCCTCCACAACACCTATACTCTGTCCTGGGTGGTGTATGGTACTAATTGGCTGTGTGCATGAGCCCAAATTTGTATGCGAGTTCTTTCATCTTCCACTCTAGACCAACTAGCCGTATTTATCAGCGTATAACACGCACATTCATTTTAAGAGGGAAGTGTCAGGAAAAAAAAAACCTTAAATTTTTGTATTGGCATATAACACACACACGCTGTTTGCACCAGATTTTCATGGTGTAAAAGTGAGTGCTATACACCAATAAATACAGTATATGAAATCTTTTCTTTTGTACAAAACATGCTGCAGATGTTACAAAATAACAAATGCTACACCAACCTAGAACATTTTATTCAATTTTTTTTTTTTTTACCACCCAGTTAGAATGACTTTGTATTAACATAATTTACAGTATAGATTGCAGATTTTATTTTAATATGGATAAAGATGAAAACATATATGGTTTATAAAAGACTTTGACATAATATATGTTGCCGTTCTGAGTGGAGGATTCTCCAAGTGAAAAAATTGTGACTGATGCATTTTCTAGTACAGCTTGGGAAAGGAGGTTGAGGCTTCTTAACAGTCTTCTTTGAAGTAGAACTATAGGGCAAAACTTTTTCTTTTCATTTTGCAAAGTGTAAAGCCCCATATACACTATCAGATTTTCTGCTGTTTTTTTTTCCCTCCAGATTTACCAAAACCATATAAGATGAGGTCAAACCTTAGGAGTTTAAATTTGTATGCAATCAGGCAGGCCCTTCCACTACATGGTTTTGGTAAATCTGAATACAAAAATCAGCAGAAAATCTGATCGTGTGTATGGGGTTTAAGGCTGCATTGACGCCTGAGCGTTTCCAGCTCGTAAAACACCCAAAACATGCTCAACAAGAAAAATCCCATTCATTTAAATGGCCCCTGTTCACATCTGAGCGTTCTGTAGCCTGAAGCTCAAAAAAGTACATGAACTTCTTTTTGGGGAGATTACGGGCGTTTTTCTGCTTTTTACATTGTGATCTTTTGACCTGTGCAACATCACGGTAAAAACGTGCAACTTTCTACCTGAAAACAAAATGCTGAATGCAGCCTAAGGGAGGGTTATATAACCAGTCAGTTTTTTTGCCATGTGTCCAATTGGGGAGATTTCCCTTTACTCTCTCCCATCGGCAAAACAGCTCAATGCTTGATTTCATTTGTTGCTACCCTAAATAAAGTTATGGAAATTGCACAGTAGCATCACCACGCATTTTCTTGATGAATGGCATTATATGACTGTACAGTATGCTTTTAATCGACATTTTTTTAAATACAATTTTCTATCCAATTTTTATACAAAGTATTTTTCTTTGTATTTATGTGTCCATGCAACTGAAAAGTCCCATATCCCCCCCCCCCATTAGCCTCTAAGTCCAGCACGATCTCCACCCTCCAAGAGCAACAATAGTCAAAAACAGGAAGGGTGAGAAATCTCTGCAAATTAAGGGAACCCCTTAGGTAGCACAGATCACCAGAACTAGTGTCCCATTGCAAGATTTCCCCTCTATTACTTTTCTGGGGACAACCCAAAATGTGGCACTCTTACTTTGAGTGATAATGGTAAACAGGACAAATAGAGAGGGTGAAGCACCCTAACGGAGGCACAGACAGCAATAAAAATTGACAAGCGGCCGCTACACTATCCAAAATTATAAAAGAAGTTTTGCCTTTAGTTATACTTTAAAGTGTAACTGCACTTTTGTGGAGGGGGGAGGGGGGGGGGAAACAACAACATTCCCCCCTAGGTGATCGATGTACATTGCAAGGATTGTAACAAACTTTGTTGCAGATGCCTACCTTTTGTTATACTGAAGAAATCCACGTGTGTGTCTATGCCACTGTTCTGAGTGGGTCTAATGGGAGTGTTTTCATAATTATCAGTCAGGTGTGGAGCTGAAGGGCACTAATGATGAAATCTGCTGGGCCTACATCCCTTTAGACGTGTTCCTATTGAAAGTATCTCTCAAAAAATGACATTTTTGTTGCAAGGGATGCCTGAAACCTGATTTGTATCTTAGGCAGACTTCTGGGAAAATTGGTGAGCCAATCACACAAGCAGGAAATGATGTTCCTGGGGAGTAGTCAGTACACACTCCAGGAAGCCATATTACAACATATAAAATTGCATTGACTACAGATAGAAAAGGAAAGGTAATTTTTAATAACATTCAATTACAATATGATTTTTTTTTTTCTTTATTTGCCATCTCCCCCCCAAAAAAAGTAGAGTTGCCCTTTAAGGCTTATATTTGAAACAACCCGTCATGATAGAAATGTGAAGGCTGCCACTGATTTATGGTTGTCACCCGGCTCCTTTATCCACTTCATAGTTCCCTTTTGTACCACATCATACATGCTTGTTTTTGTTCAGCAAAATGCGGTAAAGCAAGCACCTACTTAAGCAGGTCAACAATAGCAACTTTAATGCTTCTAACTTGGCAAACTCGCATTAAAATGAAACATGTAAGATATTGGGGAAGCAGGGCATGGGTGATGCCATAGCAGGCACAATACAAATGATAGGGACGGTATGAAGCTGCCAATTAAAAATTGTATTAAGCTGCAGAAGGGATAATGTATTCTAATTACCGATGTATACAAAAAATATTTCACGCAATCGCTCTTATAAAATATGTTAACGTGTTCTTAAAGCCATACAGGTTTTGTACATGCAGGGCAAAAAGTAGCAGGTGATGGCAACCCTCCTGCAGCTCATACTTCCCTTTCCTTCACTCCCACGCTGCTCTGTTCCATGAGCAAAACACCAGTGCTACTGGTTAAGGCAGAACGCTCCCCTCCTCTCATGTGATAGTGCTTTGTGATTGGCACAGCACCATCAAATAGGGTTAAGAGAGTCCATAGCCCTGTGTAAAATCCAATACAACTCAAAGCCTACTAATGGCTTTTTTCCCCATCAACTTAATACAGCAGTGTGGGAAGAAAGAGGAGTATGTACTGCTGGGAGGGGAATTCACTTTAGAGCTAAAGAACTCAGAGAAAACAGCTAAAAACACAGATGCAATATAAAAGGGAGCCGTTTTACCTGCCAAATTTGTACCCCTTTTTATCCAGTCCTCAGACTTACACAGCTCTATCACATAGAACAGCCTTGTCTGACAGGGAAGGAGACACAATTTTTTCTCTGCTGCAGTTTAGCAACATTTACAGGTCTTGCCTCTCCTCTACCAATGACTGAACAGTGAGGCAGCAGATTGATGAGCTTGTCTCTCCGTTACTTTGTTTCTCCTATCAATATTTTCCTTGTTATCACATGTGCATGGCAGCACTACCGATTAGCTTCTTGTGCTGCTTCTATATCCCAGGTCCAAGGAACGCAAGAGCCTGGAACCAAGTCAGGTTCAGGTACACTGGTTGCATTTACAAAATACATTTAATGATGTATTATTGAAAACATAGCTGCATTAAGTTTATGTCTTTTACAGCTTCCAGACTTCAGCTTTGAACCAGTGTGTGTGAAATCAATATGGCCGAGTTCTTACCATTCAGAAAACCGGTTTGACATGGTAGGAGTTAAAACACTGAATTCCTCAAAAAAAAAAAAAAAAAAAACATTCTTCTCTTTGTATTTAAATCAATAGTTCGTTTCGGACAATTCAAAAAAAGATACTTTTAGACATGACCTAGATTTGTAAAATTAGTATAGCCACCAGTTAAGAGGTCTCTTTCACATGGGCAGCTGAGGGGGGTTCTGACAACCTCCAGGAACACTCCGATCAGCACTCTCTGCCACTGGCTGCTGGGAGTCGATCGCCTGCTGGTTTTCCAGCATGCATGGCTGGCTTCTGTTAGACAGACTGACATACATGTGAAGAATGTCGGACAATTTGTTTTATACTCTCAAACGTCTTCCGACATTCTACCCGTGTGTACGGGGCTTTAGGGCTAATCATCAGTTGGAAGAGCCTATTTGCATACTGTAGCAAATTTAACACATCCTCCCCAGTCAACAGACTACACCACCTGTCAAAGTCAGCTATTCAAGTCAATGGGGCCTCGCCACATTCATGAGCTAAAAGCTTGGCTCACAAAAAAAAAAAAAAGCATGTATATTGCCTAAACATCACCCTCTGATCAGTTATACACATGTGCAGATCATTTCTCAATCTGAAATCATGGGAAACCATAAAAACGAACAAAACACTATATATTAAAATTATATCCATGTCATAATATATGCTATAAAAAAAAAAAATCTTCATTTCAAGGTTCTTCTTTAAAGAGGACATGTACAGAAGGACATACAAAGTCTCCCATTGCTACCTCCTTTCTGCAAATGCTAACATCTATGCACCATCTGGCTTCCATCCTTTGACCTGCAGACCCAGAACTAGCCCACAGACTAGAAAGTCAGACTTCCTGATCTGTACTGCTGGTCATTGAATCAAAATACTAAAGTCAACATTGCGTCTGACTGTCAAAGCCCCCAGATCAGAATGGCAGCTAAGCAAGTACATTTTTCAGAACGATATGTGAGCAATGTCAGCCTCCTGGGTTTAGTTTAAAGCAAACATCTATCCTTACCTTCAGTCTTGCATAGATGCCCAGGCTCCTTTTTTTGTACTGAAATTGCTTACTATGCATACTGTGAACTTTTCACAGTAGTCATAATAGTTGCATATATTTAGATACAGCCTGCCTAATTTCCTCATCATCTTCTCCAGCCTGACTGTCCATGACCCACCCCTTTTATTTATTGGATTTCAGTTCTCTAAATCATGCAGGCTCAGCATCACATGGGCATTATCTAGAGAAGCCTGCAAACATGCTGTATACAGCCTGTTTAGGAACTCCAACCCTTCCATGCTGATATCCATCAATGCCTATAGATATTTGCATAATTCCTCACAACAACAAGTCCACTGCTTGCATCAGGGCTAATGTCTCTTTAGAGCAGTGATCTCCAAACTGCAGCCCGGGGGCCAGATGGGCCCTTTGCCTTTATCCAGCCCTCGAGGCACTATGCCATACACTGAAACCAACGGTGGGGCACAATTTCTCCCACAGACACCAATGGTGGGACACCTTTCCTCCCATAGACCTCACAAATAGGGGCATAATTCTTGACACCAACACCACCCACTCTCACCAACGATGGGGAACTATTCCTCCCACTGACTGCAAGGATGGGGTACTATCTTTTCTGCTAATGGCAAGGATGAGGTACTATGTGCCACCGGGTGATCCCAACGATGGGGCACCATTCCTCCCACTGACGCCACCGATGGGGCACCATTTCTCCCACTGACACCCACAATGGGGCACTATTCCTCCCACTAAAAATGTGGTATTATCTACTTCCACTAGGACATTTTCAGTAACCACGTGGGCGCCGGGCAACCACCCCCCCACCGATGGGGCACTATTTCTCCCACTGACACCCACAATGGGGCACTATTCCTCCCACTGACACCCACAATGGGGCACTATTCCTCCCACTAAAGATGTGGTATTATCTACTCCCACTGACACTAGGACATTTTCAGTCACCACATGGGCGCCGGGCAACCCCCCCCCCCCCCCCCCAAGTCTGAATGACAGTAAACTGGCCTCTTGTTTAGAAAGATTGGAGAGCCCTGCTTTAGAGGAACACAATGGGGGTGGTGATGTTTTCAGGAAGCCATGTACTGTACCCTGCCAGTCCTTCCCAACAGCCACAATCTGTCTTCAGGGAAACAGAGACCCAATGATGACTTCACTGGGTCTAAAATTTGGTATATAAGGAAAAGATTTTATGTATTGGTTTTTAGAGCACATTGGGGGGAGATAAGAAGGTATCGGGGTAGTCAAAATATAAGCAGATTAAACTTGAGCATAAATGATCTAATGTAACCAATTCTTTTCAAATGTCAATGTTTTCCAGTTTCCATCTTTATCCTTAAAAAAAAAAAAAAATCCATATTTTTATAGCTGTCATTTCAAAGCAATTTACAAACAAGAGAACAAAAATGCTGTTGTGCTGTGACAGTACATCAGAAACAAGTAAACTGCGCTCAGAGGTATAAAATCCAACTGGGTCACACATAGAATAAAATGTATTCTGCTAAAGTATCAGTGCAACTAAAGTAAAGTAACCTGTACAGAGTACATGGGTAGTGGAATGTCTCAAAGAAGAGAGGTTTCTGTACCAGCCAGTCCTGCAGTATCCTATCATTAAGGAACCCTTGTCATAGTTTTAACAAGGCATGAATGTTTGGCACAGACATATAAGTGCTTCAAAAGAGCTAGAACAGTTACTTTGTCCTGCTTCAGCTTGTAAGTACAATAGTGACTACTGTTATTATGTATTGTATGTTCAGCCTTAACATGAGACTGAGCAAACAGCCTCTCTGCAAGGGTTGCTTTACTTCATTTACCAAGAACATTTAATGGATCATCAAACATGGAGGAAACTTTAGTGTCCTGCTTTGTTTCCGATGTTGGAGGAGTGGACTTGGCTTTTGGTTTGCTTTTCTTCGTGCTGGAGGCCGAGGTTGAAAATATATCATCTGCATGAGAAGAAATATAGAATGAATAACTTGTTATACAACAGTAAAAAGGTAGGGATTTCTGTTTATAGATCCTCCAATTTTATATAGCTTTGCAGCTAAAATCAAAAGATCATGATCTACAAGAATGGGTCCCGAGCAGATAAAAAAAATATAGATATAGGTAAGATTCTGCTTCACAGATTACCGGTATTTGAATTCAGAATTGACAACTAGCAGACAGTGGACCGCTGTACCCTCATACTGAATCTCCAGCACCAGATAACTCGTGGTAATAACACAACCTAAATGACAATCTGTGGGGAGGTCTATTAGGACAGTGCCTATATACATTTGTTGAGAAAAACAAAAACTCCCCTCTGGGTGATTTAAGTACATTGCAAGGATTTTAACAAACGTTGGTGTAGATTCCTACCTTTTGTTCTTCTAAAGGAATAGGGAGACGCCGAAACCATCGTTTGAACGTTGGATTCTATCCTATGCTGTTTTTATCTGGAAATTCTTGTAAGTGCAATTGTTTATTCTACCAATAAACCAGTGGCGTTTATACTGCACTATGGAAGCTCTCTTTTTGTTTTCTATCTTTGAGTTCCGCTGGAGCAGTGTGACTGAGGAGACTCTATAAGGTTTAAGTGAGACCTAATTCCCCGTGTCCTGCTGACCTCCTATAACATAGTGGTCATTTATAGCTGGTAAGCAGTTTGTATTAACTCACATTGGGTGTGGAGCAGGATTCTCTCTGATCCCAATATCATCACCCTCCCTGCACTTGTTTTTTGTGCCTGTCACACGGACAAGGACCTTTCTATTTTTTTTTTTTTTTTTTTTTTTGCGTTTTACATATACAGACACTGTATTCATTCTAAAAGGTTACAAATAACATCAGTGGACCAAGCATTTCCTGATAAAGGTGTAACTATCTTACAATAGGTAGTTCAGTGCAGTTCCTTAATCTAATACAGAAACCACTCGGGTCTGCTAAAAACAGGATCTCACCACTACTTTTTCACTATTTCTTCCATATGAGCGGAAATTGAAAATCAAAGAGAAAAGGAAGGGGTCAAAAGAAATAGAGGCAGAAAAGAAGGGTAGCAAGGGAGGGGAGGGACGGAGGAGGGCCAAAAACCGGGGGGGGGGGGGGGGGGCAGCCAGAGCGAGGATGAGTGTGAGAAAGTATACCGCAATATAGTTTTAGGTATACATCTATTGGTCAGCTATGGGTTCTGGAGGGATTTTCCCTATTCTGAGTAAATAAAGGTATTCAAGATGAGCCAAGTAATCGAATATTTTTCCCGTTTATGCTGTGCCAGGAGGACCAGATCCTCCGGTTTATTAATTTCCTCTACCTTCCGCAACCAGTCCGCAACTGTCAGTGGACATTGTTGCTTCCATCGGAGCGGTATGCATGCCTTCGCTGCATTCAGTAGGTGACGGAGTAATGATTTTTTTATATTTTTTGAGTGGGATTCTTGACAGATGGAGGAAGAAAGCTGCCTCCTCCGGAATCGTATATTCCGCAAAACTTCTGAGTGATAAGTCTAACTTCCCTCCAGAAGTTCTGTAGTTTAGAGCAGGACCAGAAGATGTGGAGCATTGAACCCTCTTCCTCTCCACATCCACAACGGTCTGAGGTGTTGGGGAAACACGTAGCCTGGATGGGGTGAGGTACCATCTTGTTAGGATTTTATAATTTGACTTCTGTATTTTGGTGCATAATGACGTTTTAGTAGCACAAGTAATAATTTTCTGCATTTGTGTCTCTTGAGAATTTACAGTCAAGCTCTACCATCTCTCTAAGCATAGAAGATGGGGTTGTGTAGGAGGTGAGTTGAGCAGTGTGTACATCTTAGAAAGGGTTTTCGTTCGAGGTTCCGTCCCTGAGTTCCTCAAAAGTCGTTAGCTGGCGAGAAAAGTCTTGAAGATTGGGTATCGAGTGGAGGAAGGGGTGCAACTGCACTGCATTCCAGAAAGGAAATCGGTAATTACCTGTCCCTTCAGTCAGTTTCGGTATGGTAGGCCAACGTCCCGCCGACACAAACTGCTCTGCATGGTCAGCACCTAAGCTCTCTGATGTTACAAATTTAGCAGGTCGTAGCCCTGGTGTAAAGTTTGGGTTTCCTAAGATTGGATATAAAGGAGAGCTATTTGAGGTGAGGGTTGATTGGGTGGTTGTTTGTGCACTGTGCCTTAGGGTAGTGCCCAAGAGAGGGTGTGTTTTCAGTCCCAAAGGGAGTGAGTCGTAGCACCACAGTGCTCCCTTAAGCGGGATGTCTGTCTGCGCTTGTTCTATTTGTAACCAGAGTTTTGTTGTCATGTTGCGTCACCAGTCCGGTATGCGACCTGAGTGGCCTGGAAGTATTGTTTAACGTTCGGTACCGACAAGCCTCCCTGATGTTTAGGGAGCGAGATTTGGGTCCTGCTCAAGCGAGGTTTTTTATTTACCCAAATGAATCAAATGAAAAGTTTGTGTACTTGTTAAAAAAGTGAGGCATGTGGATAGGAAGGGCCTGAAGCAGGTAAAGGAATTTTGGTAAGATACACATTTTAATGAGGTTACACCTACCAAACCAGGAGTGCAGCCCTCTGCCCACCTCTCTAGGAGAGAGCGGACCTTAATCAGGGTGGGAGGGAAGTTCAGTTCAAACCCTTTCTACTTCTTTTGCATATATGGACAATATTTATTTTTTGTATGTTTCTGGGAGGTGCATTTGTGTTTTATTAACTTTATAAGACCATGTGACTGGATTTTTACCATCCTTTAGTGCTGCACGGTTTGTATATTTTATTTGTTTGGAGTCTGTATCTTGGCTTATTGAGTGCTGGCAGCTAAGGTTAACCCTTTGTTTTCTCTTTCCTTATATTTGTATTCTAAAGGAATGGCTGTTTGTCTATGTCCACGTGCGGAGTGAATCTGTATGGGAGTGGTTTTATAATTATCAATCAGCTGCTGCACCCAAGGTCTGCATTGCTTTTGATGCGATTTCCCTTTGAGCGCATCTCACCAAAAATTACATTTTTGTTGCAGGGGGTGCTAAAAATCGGACTCTTATCTTAGTGCAGATTTCTAGGAAAATCAGTCAACCATTCACATGAGTAGGAAATTACTTTTCTTGGGGGGGGGGGCTGCAGTTCACTGGCAGGGATAGTGCAGTTGGTAAAAGCTGTGCATCTGCCTGTCCCTTCACAGAGAAGGATAGACTTGGAGGCAATGGGTATTGGGGCGCTTCAGTGCAGACAATGCAAATAGGATGGAATTTCTGTGCCTTTTGCAATCCCCATCTCCTTCAAAGGGATGGAGAGGCCAATGCGGTTACCTTGTCGAGAACCCAACTCTGCCTGTGGTTAACTACAGTAGACAATTCTCACCTAATGTCTAACCTCCTATCAGTACATTCTAAGCCTGGCACTTGCCCTGGGTTTCCTTTCTAAGACAGCCAACATCCCAAGTTATACATACCCATATCATCATCAAATATGGACTTGGCCTCCACTTTCTTTTTTGATTTCTTCTCCTTAGGTTTATGTGTGAGATCAGCAAAAATATCTGAATTATCATCAAACAGATTTGCTTCAGACGCAGTTTTCTTCTCTTTTGACTTTTTCACTGGCTTAATAGATTCTGCTGCAAATATGTCATCCTTAAAAATATTAAAAAGAAAGGGCAGATATAATAAATATTAGGGACGTTATAATAAAAATATTTTAGCTGCTATATTTTAACCCCCTGTCTACCAATGTATGTTTATAAAAGTCCTGGAGCTAAAACAAGCTCATGGCTGCTGCTGCCAAACCCTTTTGCCTTTATAACCACTTTAATGGTTAACGCTGAACCAATAACCTGTAAAGACTTTTTAAAGCATAGCCTATGGACAATTTTGGGTACCATCATTTTTCATGTTTTTACAGCAATGCACAATTTTAAGGCTTGAGATGCTTGGTATCTATTTACTTGGGACAACCCCCTCTTATATTTTAGCTATAAAATGGGTTTAAAATTGTGTTTGTTGGTTATTTTAGAGTATTTTTTTCTGAGAACCACATTTGACAAAAAACTGCAAATAACGTGAAATAGAAAAAAAAATGCTATATTTTTGCAGGGGGTTTTAAGTAATATTCAAGCAAAAAAAAAAATAAGCTGCTTTTTACATGTGTGAAAAATGTAAAAATTGCCCTGGTAGAAAAGTGGTCAAGTCTTAAAACTCAACTTCAAATGGACAAGTCAAAGGCTGGTATATCATAATCCTGAATATAACACCACATACCTCAAATATATCTGCTGTAGTCTTAATGTTTTTGGGTGGAACAGGCTGAACATCTACTTTTTTCTGGGGTTTTTGGGCTCCAAAGAGATCGTCAGGTTCATCATCTAGCAGAGATGTGGATTTAAATGTCTTCTTGTGCTTTTCCTTGACGGATTTAAAGAGGTCATCATCACTACCATCAGCATCAAAGACAGAAGATGAAGGTTTATTAACCTCTTCCCTAGGCTGGCTCAAAGCTTCATTCACAGGAAGCTTTTCTTTCTGCCTGGAAGTAACCGGGTCAGGTAATGAGCTACTGCCAAAGAGATCTGAACCAAATAGATCTTTAACATCAGGGGTGAGAGGATTTACAGGAGCTTTTGGTTTGGTTCTGGACTGTACATCATTCTCAGAGAATGACAGCTTCATACTGGGAATAGGTTCCTCTTTATCTAGTTGCCAGTTTGACTGAGCAAGTGTTGCTTCAGATAATGTATCTTGTGTGGGAGAAATTGCTGATGAATCGCTAACATCTCCAGCTTCACCGGAATCTTGGGATGCAAGTTTTCGGCCCATTCTTGTAGGAGGTCGCCGCTTTCCAGAAACCTTGGCACGAGACTGAGAAAGAGACAATCAGCAAATGAGTTCAGAATAAAAAAGGAAATAGAAAATTTAAGAGAATACTTCGTAAAATAAAATCAGATTATTTGAAGTGGGGAAAAAAAAAAAAAAAAAAAGAAATTACAGATCCTGGTCCTTTAAATCAGATTACACAGCACAGTGCTCGTGCTGCGTAATCTACCCCCCTCTAAACAGTAAAAAAAAAACCTCCCTGAAACCCCCACTTCCTGTATGCCCTCTCTAGTCTGAACACTATAACCAGGGCTACTAAGCCCTGATCACCGTGGTCAAACTGCGTCCCTCCGTCATATCTCTCTCTCTCTCTCTCTCTCTCTCTCTCTCTCTCTCTCTCTCTCTCTCTCTCTCTCTCGTCAGCACCCCTCTCCGCCCTGTCCTGCCACTATTATTGAAAATAAAAAAAACTAAAATGGTCACTGCCAGCCTGTTAGAGGCTGGCATACAACGCTGTAAATCCTTTCTAAAAACGAGCAGTGCAAATAGCTATTTAGAGCAGTCTTCGGGCTGGTCACGTGACTCGCGGCCACTTTACAGCTCCGAGATAGTGCAGGAGAAGCCAAGCGGCCACATGATCTCCCTGGCTGACGTCAGAGGGAGATCACAGTCGCTCTTGCAATAGCCGTTTAAAACGGCCACGAGTCACGTGATGAAGACAGCTCTAAATAGCTATTTACATGGCTCGTTTTTTAGAAAGGATTTACACAGTGTTGTATGCCAGCCTCTAAGAGCAGCTGGCAGTTATTAAAAAAAAAAAAAAAAAAAAAAAAAAAAAAAAAAGCCTTAAACACTTTAAAGCTGATTATCATACAAACAAGCAAAGCGTTTAACTCCTTAAGGACAAAGGTAAAACAAATCTCAGTGGAAAGAAAGGCTCTTTCATTCACCTCCCTATAATCAGATAACACAAGAATATTACAGTTTGAATTGTGAAAATGGATTTTTACTATCTTATACGACCTAAAAACTCCTCTTGTCATGTGACTTCAAAGCCCTTGCCTTTAGTTTGGCAGGGCGGATGTTGGGTGTGTCCACTGCCTCCTAGTATTGTCCTTCCTGGAGGACAGGAGGAGCTGCAGCACATTGCTGACATTGGCGCTGATGGTTGTGTTGGGTGGGGTGGGAACAGGGGCATGGCCAATCAGAGCTGTGCTGAAATTAATACAAAGATACTGACAATGGTTTAAGGAAGTGCCATTTTAGCAGACCCTTTCAGCTTTACAGGCACACCATTATTGGTAAAGCTCAGGAGATTGCAGATTGTCTAAATTAGAAACAGCAGTCTAAGCTAGACAATCAGCAACTGAGATAATGAAGAATATAAAATGTTTTGCTGTTTTATATACAACGCATAGGCAAATTTGATTTTTTTTAACTATAATTCCACTTTAAAGCGGTTGTTATGCCCTAGAAAAAAAATTAAATAAAACCTGTAAGGCAAAAAGGTATGTATGCACCGCATACTAGCTCATTATGAAATACTTTACCTTAGAACGAAACTGCCACACCGCCGCTAGTCATCGCTGAGGGAGCCGACATGTTGCCTCTGCGATTCTTCCGGGTTCGTGGCTCCAGCACTGTGAGTGGCCAGAGCCGCCATGACGTCACTCCCGCACATGTGCGCGGGAGTCCTCTTTCCGGCAAGGAGTTCTGATTTTCTGGCAGACACTGCCAGACCTTCAGAGCGCATGTGCCACTGACGTCAGCAGCTGCATGCAAGGTGAATATTTCCTAAACCGTACAGGTGGAAAGACCACATATCCCTCTGCTTAGTAGTGGTATCATCATGCTTTACCTTCCTGTAAGCATGTTCAAAATGTTAGAATGACAGCACTGTAAAAATCAGTAGTGCCGTGTCTGCTGTATACAAGATGGCTTTATAGGAGCCTAGGCTGCAAACGTAAACCTACACATGTAAATAACATTTTCTGATTTTGATGAATATATAACTAAATGAAATTGTTTTAAAGGAAATCTGTAATCTGAGTGTAATTAGGGAGGCTAACCACTCCTTCTCCAGTATACTAGTTCCCTGGCTGCCATCCTAAAGGATTTAGAGCTTTCCAACATGGAACAAGTATGCCAATCAGGATTCTGACTTGAAAGACTTTTCTGATCTGCATACTTGTTTCAGGTCAGGATGTGAAAGTACTGGAGCCAGAAACAGCCAGGGAACAATCACTGTAGGAAGGTGGTCAGCAATGGCAGGCTCTGCATTTTTCTCAGTATAAGGTTCCTGTATATGCGCCTGGAGTTCAGCTTTTACATTAGCTACAATTTACTGGTTCATCTCAAGAACTGTGTTCCCTTATTATTAAAGGAAACTAATCATGAAAGACATACAGTGGCTGCCACTACTGGATCTCCTCCTACAAAAATTCTACATAACTGGTCATATAATTCCCAATCACAGAAAGATTAATTCCAATAAAAGGACGGTAAAGCTGTTTATGTTCAACCTTATTCACTAACAAATCCCAGCACTATTGTCATATTTTTTGCTAAATACATTATCTTAGCTGCCTAAATCTAATAAAACTATATTTTCCATAACTGTTAGTGCTGACCCCAAGTCTATAGGGAATAGCAGGGGAGCTTAGAGCATCATAATTGGCTGCCCTGCTGTTTACCAACAAAACGTCATCCCCCTTAATGCCCTGCACTGTGAGCGGAGAGGAGCATGGTCTAGTGCATGGTCTTAGTGAACCTCCAGCTGTGGCAAAACTACAAGTTCCATCATGCCTTTGCTTCTGGGGGTCATGCTTGTGGCCGTCAGAGTCTTGCTATGCATCATGGGACTTGTAGTTTTGCAACAGCTGGAGGTCCGCTAATTGCATATCCCTGGTCTAGTGGCTAAGATAAGTGGAGTAAGGCTTGTATAACTAAGCAGGCTTTCTAGTGGTGAAAAATGCCTGCTGTGACAGAAAAAGTGCAACTACCCTGTCACTGTACACAAACCTGCCCACGGCTGTTCCATCAACATAGCCTAGAACGTGACTACAGACTACAACAAGAGTAACTTGCCTATAGGTAACTGAGCTGTGGGCAGTGACAGTGGAGTTCAGAATTGCCTTGTCATCGCCGATGCTCACTAGCCTGCACATACATACAATATATTATACAAGCTAGTCACTTATGTTATTGATAACAAGCATACAGGGATGCTGCAAGTGAAGGGAAGACACAATATATAGCTGTTAATGCATTCTACCACGTTGTAGGCTAGTATTCATGGGCAATAACGGGTCAGTTTTCAACTGCCACCACTGATTTTATAAAAGAAGCCGAGTAGCTGTCATCAGTAATACAGAACAACCATTTTTCTAAAACCAAGCAAGTGACTTAAAGCAGAACTAAACCCACTGATTTAACTTTGAGCCAAACATAAGCTCAGGTTATAAATGTTCAATAAAAGGTTATTAAATCCTTAAACACATCAATGTTTTCAATTACAATCGCTGGATTTGGTGATCATCTTATGTTTGCCAGCCGACAACTGTCTGGGGGAAAAAAATATTTATTATATAGGATTTATATAGCGCCCACAGTTTGTGCAGCGCTTGAAATTATCACTTGGGCAGGCAAGACAACGCTGATAAGCTAACGTAGGCGTTCTCTTCCCTGCTCAATCTTCAACTCTCCAAAAAAATTGGTTTACATTCCACTAACATTTTTGACACTTTGAGACCATGAAATGGCAAATTTCATTGTGGGGCGACCATCTTCATACTTACTGGCAAAAGGCAAAAAAAGAGAAATATGTCATTACCTTGTTAGCACTATGAAGGGTGTCCACCTGTGCAGGGGTCTCAAAGTTTACTCCTTCCACACTTTTTCTGCCAACATCCAAACTTTGACTGCTCTCTGCAACAGGTAAACCTGAAATATCTGCCTCTAGAACAGTATGCCTCGGGCCAGACAGTTTAGGAACTGCACCTGGTAACAATGCTGCCGGGTTGATGTGCAAATTTGCCTGTAAATAAAAGAGAAGTGGATTAGCTGATGCCTACTTGCTTTATTAATGCTTGCCAGCTTAATGCATAAATACTGTATATGGTAGATTTTGCAGGACCTGTAGCTGAAGTCAAACAGAATTAGAAAAAGAGCAGTAAGAAAGGTATCAGATACATGCACTACCCAAGGTAAATCCAATCCAGCTGAAAGTATTACCAGTGAGAAAAAAATAAAAAGCAAGGCATTTAGTTTTTAGAGATTTTCTCATTCTTTCAATGGAAAATGTTGGTGCAAAAGAAATTAGGAGAGAACAGTAAATGTAAAACACTATAGTTACTTGTAGTTTCCCAATCCGAGTGGAGGGACTTTTAGATTTAACTGGTGGTGGCACTGTGGGTTTCTGTACAAAATGAAAGTAGATTAAAACAGCTGCACATTTGAAATGCATCATTCATCTGTGACGATATGCTACCGTGTTCTTACCAGTAAGGACTAAGTCTGTAAGTACACCTGTTAGAAGTACAGCTTCTACTATTTAGCTGGCTCCTTTCTGAAAAGGCTAGTTACCGGACTGCTTTAACCACTTGCTGACTGTGCACTGTAGCTTTACTGCTACAGGGTGGGCCGGCTGCACAGAATCATGAAGACGTAATTCTGCTCTTCCAGGTAGGGGGCGCACCGCCTGTGCCGCGATTATTCAGTTAGTATCAGACTGCCTGTCATTCTATCGCAGTACCGCTAAAGGTCGCTGATTGCCGACATTACTAGTATAAATAAAAATTCCAGTATATATAGTTTGTAGATACTATGACTTTTGCGCAACCCAATCAATATATGCTTATGAATTTTGAATTTTTTTTTAACCAGAAATATGTAGCAGAATACATATCCGAAATTAATGAAGACATTTGATATTTAAAATGTTTTTATTGAGTTTGTTTTATAGCAGAAAGTAATGAATAGTTTTTTCTTTTTTTTTTTCCAAAACAGTCTTTTTTTCAATAATAGCAGTATAAATAACGCAGTGCCATATAGCAAAAATTGCCCTGGTTATGAAGGGGGGGGGGGGGGGGGGAGGGGGGTAACTTACATACTTTTAGTCTAAAGGCAAAAACAAGCTTTCTGTAACTCAGCAGTCGAAAGAGTATCAGAATTCCTGATCCCTATAGTTGTTCCAGGTCATTAACACAAAGTACTGAAGCCAAGGAGCAAGAGTTCCTAAAAGCAGAGGTCAGCAATGATAGGGTACATAACACTTTCATTACAGCTGTATGTTAAAGTAAAACAGAGTTGACTTGAAAATTTTGTAAGGTAACAGCAGCGTTGAAGTACAGGTTAAGTCAAGATTGAGCGCCATCCCATCATTCAGTGGAGAAATGCTAGCAATTCAGTTGGCAGGTAGTTTGACAACTAAATGACAGCCGTAATGCCTAAAATTTGATTTGGACATTAAGACCCCTTTCACACTGAGCCGCGGGCAGCATTAGCGGTAAAGTGCTGCTAACTTTAGCAGCACTATTTGGCTGCTAGCGGGGTGCTTTTAACCTCTGCTAGTGGCTGAAGAAAGGGTTAATGCGCCTGTGTAGTACCGCTGCTGAAGCACATTTTAAGGGGCAGGGGTGGTGTATACACCGCTCGGAAGATGCTGTTGGCAAGACTTTTTTTTTTTTTTTTTTCTAACATCCTGCCAGCGCAGCGCCCGCCCCAGTTTGAAAGGACTCAGGCTTTCACATTGGGGTGGCAGGGAAGGCGGTTTACAGCTCTTTATAGGTGCTATTTTTATCCCTTTAGCACCCGTAAAAAACCTCAGTGTGCAAGGGGACTTTCAACCTAATGAGTTTCCCAAACCTTTCATCACATGCCACCCACATTGTTGTCTGGATATTATAACTAGTAAGAAAAAACTAGCCCCTTTTTCAAGCGTCATTCTGCAACACAGCTTAAACTATATAAACTAGAAGAAACGCACAGGATTTAGGATTACCATAGACGTTCATTCAGTGTTGCTGCTGCATTTGTTATCAAAGCATTAAAGCAGAGTTCCAGGTTTTTTTTCATTTATTAAAAGTCAGGAGCTACAAAAAGTGTTGCTCCTGGCTTTTAATAAACAGACACTCATCTGTCTCACAGTCTAGTGAGGCGGCCGCACAGAGCCCCGCTGCTCTCGACCTCCTCTCCATGGTGCGTTCATTAAAACTGTGGGACAGCTTGCAGCTTCACGGCCGGGCGTGGATTGCGCATGCGAGTGTCACGCTGCACTCTGAGTGGCCAGGCAATCTTCTGGGACATTTGACATATTCCAGAAGATTGCAGAGAGGGAGGGACCACATAGGGGGAGAGAAGGAGTCGCCTAGGCGGCCCATAGTCAGAAGTAGGAAGTGGGACAAGAAGTCCCACTTAAAACTAGTCACCCACTCCTCCCCCAAAAAAACCACATGCCAAATGTGGCATGTAAGTGGGCAAGGAGTGCTTAAAGCAGAAGTTCCACTTTTGGGTGGAACTCTGCTTTAAGTCTTGTATACAAGGTCTCCATTATGTGAAAGAGCTGTGTACACCATGGGGGAGATTTACTAAAACGGGAGCATTTAGAATCCAGTGCAGCTGTGCATGGTAGCCAATCAGCTTCTAACAGCTTGTTCAATTAACTGCTTCAGCCCCGGAAAAGATTTTACCCCCTTCCTGACCAGAGCAATTTTTACAATTTGGCACTGCGTCGCTTTAACTGACAATTGCGCGGTCATTCGACGCTGTACCCAAACAAAATCTGCATCCTTCTTCCCCACAAATAGAGCTTTCTTTTGGTGGTGTTTGGTCACCTCTGCGGTTTTTATTTTTTTGCGCTATAAAACAAACAAAAAAAGAGCGACAATTTTGAAAGAAACTTTTTTTTTTTTTTTTTTTTTTTACTTTTTTGCTATAATAAAATATCCCCAAAATACAAGTTTCTTCATCAGTTTAGGCCAATATATATTCTACATATTTTTGTTAAAAAAAAAAAAAAAACACCAAAAAAAAAAAAAAAAAAACGCAATAAGCATATATTGATTGGTTTGTGCAAAAGTTATAGCGTCTGCTAACTATGGGAAAGATTTATGCCATTTTGAAAATTGTTTTTTTTTTTTTTTTTTTACTAGTAATGGCGGTGATCTGCGATTTTTAGCGGTATTGCGATGGACAGATCAGAGACTTTTGACACATTTTTGGGACCATTGGCATTTATACAGCGATCAGTGCTATAAAAATGTACGGATTACTGTGTAAATGTCACTGGCAGGGAAGGGATTAACACTAGGGGCGATCAAGAGGCTAAATGTGTGTTCCCTCAGCATCTTCTAACTGTGTGGGGGATGGGAGTGACTAGGAGAGGAGCCATATAGTTTTTCCTACTTAGGAGGAAACAATATGGATCCTCTCCTCTGACAGCACAGAGATTTGTGTGTTTACACAAACAAATCCCTGTACTGAACACCAGTACAGGGATTTGTTTGTGTAAACACACAAACCTCTTTTGCAAGTGATCGCACATGGCCGGCAGCGATCGTGCCCGCGCATCAGGTCCCCCCGCCGTGCAGCAGGTGCGCACCCTCTGGTGGCCGAAAATGGGTAGGACGTACCCGTATGGGATTTCACCCAGGAGAGCCATTGTGCTGCAGTATATCTGCATGACAGGGTCGGCAAGTGGTTATGCTTTTGGTTTCTCTGCGAACTGCACCAGATTTTGCACTCTCCAATATTAGTAAATTCCCCCCCCCCCCCATTTTTTCCAACTTGTTCCTTAATCTCCCAAATGATATGTAATAAAGCTGTACAAACCTCTCCATCTTCTGCCTTCACAATCGTCTCCTTTATTGCATTAAAACTGCTGGGTTCTTTGGATGGATCCAAACTGTCTTTTTTAATTACAGTTTTCTTTTCTTTCTACAAATGCAAAAAGAAAGCAGAATTCAACCTTTGTTATTTGAATAGAATACTGCCCTATTTTTTAGGCTTAATGTACATGGGACATTTTACAACCGCTCCTGAACGATTTAACTTGACAGATAGTAACTGACGTTTAAAAATGTCAGTTTTGCTATGTTTACATGCCGTCTTTAAACGCATTTGCGTTTAGAAGTGTTTTTTTTTTTATTGGCAAAAATTAAAAACGTCTGTAAATGAAATGCGACTAAACGCGAGTTACCGAGTTTTACAAGCTGTTACAGGCGTTTGGCGTATCAAATGCCTCTGAACATCTGTCCTGAACGCATTTTTTTGCTTTCCAAAAAAAAAAAAAAAAAAATGCTTCTAAACTCAGCTACCTAGAAGCCACTATAAAAGACCCTGTGTACATGGACAGGTAAGATAAAATTGGACGAGTTCAGGGGCAGCCGAAAAAACACCCAACTGCTCCTATATGTCCGTTTATCAGCAGCAGTGTACATGAAGCCTTAAAGTTTCAGGATATTTTGTATACAAGATATACCTCACAAGGAGATATTATAAAATATATATATAAAACACACACACGGATTCTTCAAAAAGTTTCCCCACATTTTTTTTTTAAACTCCATTAAATATAAAACTGTAATATATATATATATATATATATATATATATATATATATATATTTTTTTTTTTATTCTTTTGATCGGTACTCACCTCTCTGCCAACTTCCGGGTCTTCAGGGAGTTGCGTCGGAGATCCGGTGACTTCACTGGACTGCTCCCCCCTTCCCCAAGTGCCTCTGTCTGCTAACAAAGGGAAGGGGGAGGAGTCTCGTGATGTCGAAGCTCTGATTGAACGTAATGCGTACGGGGGAGGAGCTGCACATGACATCATCCACTGCTGCCCTACGGAACTAACACGATTGTCGGCTTTACATGCTGTGTTTTTATCATCTTTATGAGAGTAGTTTGTGTTTAAACACACAAATGAAATCTTATACTTAAGCGGTGAGCACTTAGATCTTTTCTTTCTACCCATAACCTGGTGTCCTTGCTGAGATCTAAGGAGACGTGAGAGAAGATTATGGTCCGTGTTAACCCTTTTGATGCTCGCACAGGAGTCCATGCCATAAGGTGAGAGTGATTAGTTAGACCGGAGGCGGAGGTATTGTCACGCTACTGTGGGGAAAAAATAAAATTACTTACGTCAGTGCTACAGTTTGAATTTAAAACGTATTTGTGTGAACTGTGAAGTTAAGTCATGGATTGTGAAAACTAACTAGTGTCGGGTGATTGTATATAGTGTATACCACATTTACCACTGACTAATGCAGAGTTGCAATGCAAGGAGATCAGCTAAAAGTACTTGGATCTGTATGTGCGTTATAATTAATAGAAATTAGTCGATTAATTGATAAAAAAAAAAATCGATTAATCAAACACGACAATTTTAATCAGTAACAGCATACGCATACATACATATATATATATATATATATATATATATATATATATATATATACACACACACACACACACACACACACACACACACACACACTATATTGCCAAAAGTATTGGGACGCCTGCCTTTACACGCACATGAACTTTATTTATCCCAATCTTAATCTGTAGGGTTCAATATTGAGTTGGCCCACCCTTTGTAGCTATAACAGCTTCAACTCTTCTGGGAAGGCTGTCCACAAGGTTTAGGAGTGTGTCTATGGGAATGTTTGACCATTCTTCTAGAAGTACATTTGTGAGGTTAGGCACTGATGTTGGATGCAAAGGCCTGGCTAGCAGTCTCCGCTCTATCCCAAAGGTGTTCTATTGGGTTGAGGTCAGGACTCTGTGCAGGCCAGTCAAGTTCCTCCACCCCAAACTCACACATCTATGCGTTTATGGACCTTGCTTTGAGAGCCAGTCACACTCTCCTGTCATGCAAATTGGATGCGGAGAAACCCGCATCCAATTTCCAAATATGCAAACCCAGCCTGATGGTTTAAAAGGAGCTTTATCAGGGACATAGCATTTATTTAAAATGTCATTATTGAGCATTTGTTTATTAATTAAAGGAGAACTTTACCCATAACAACTTGATAAAAATAATGTTCTTTAGCAAAGAACATGCATTCCACGTTAATAATTATGCTACCATAATTAGTGTGCGCTGCCTCCAGCATGGTTTTGGTTTCTTCTTCTTGGAGGCTGCCATTTTTCGGAAGCTCAGAGCCCCTGAACAGCAGTAAATCTTTAGGCTGTCAGCAGATCGACCTCTACAAAATCGGCACAGTGCCTAAAAATAGGAGACTAACTGAGCATGGCTGATTATTACTGGATTTTAAACAGTATAGGCACAGCCTGAAGTGATCTAGCAGGACCTAATTTTCTGACTAAAGTTAAGTTCCGCTTTAAACGCTTAAGGACCAGCCGCTGCAGTTATACTGCAGCAATGTGTCTCGATCCCGCAAATCACAGTAGGTGTACGTCGACTTGTACATGGGGGATTTGTGGGCACGCAATCAGTGGGTGGGGCGGACTCTATGTCCGCTGGCCACCCACAATCATTCCCCTGTGTAAACAAGGCAAATCTCCATTCTGACAGGGGAGATCACACAGATCCCGTCTTTCTTCTATGCAGGAAGATGGATCTGTGTGTTTCTCCAGTCATACAGTTCCCCATACAGTTGGAACACACAGTGAGGGAACACATTTAACTCCTTGATCACCCCTAATGTTAACCTCTTCCCTGCCAGTGTCATTAGTACAAGAACAGTGCATATTTTTAGCACCGATTACTGTAATAATGTCACCGGGTCCCAAAAAAGTGTCAAAAATGTCAGTTAGGTGTCCGATCTGTCCGTCGCAGTCCCACTAAAAATCACCAATTGCTGCCATTACTAGTAAAAAAATAAAAATGCCATATACCCCAATTTGTAGACACTATAACTTTTGCTCAAACCAATCACTCACTATACACCTATTACACAAATATTTTACCAAAAATATGTAGAAGAATACATATTGGCTTAAACTGATGAAGATTTTTTTTTTTTTTTAAATAAAAGAAAAGAAAAAAAAAAGTTTTCTCTTTCTTCAAAGTTGTCGCTCTTTTTTTCTTTATAGAGCAAAAAATAAAAACCGCAGAGGTGAATAAATACCACCAAAAGAAAGCTCTATTTGTGAAAAAATAAGGATGTAAATTTTGTTTGGATACAACGTCGCACCACCACGCAATTGTCAGTTAAAGCGACGCAGTGTCGTATCGCAAAAAATGGCCTGGTCTTTAAGGGGGAAAATCTTCCAGGGCTGAAGTGGTTAAAAGGCAAAAAATTCTAATTTGTATTTAAAAAACTTCGGTTAATACAAAAGCTAGACAGATTTGTTCTATTTAGAGATACAAGTGACACCCTATGATATATTACAGGAAGGTTTCACTTTCAACCAATTTCTCTGCAGTCAGATGAGGTGGGAAACACACTAAAAATATCAGTATATTCTTTGTTTTTCTGCATGCTTCAGTGCCTTCCGCTACACCCAGACAGATATAATCCAATTGAAGAACTCTTAAAGCGGTAATAAACCCCAACGGCCTGTTCCCACTAGACTTCAGTGCAAGAAAGCTGCGTAGTCGTACCCTTGCAGCTCCCCGAACTGCATTCCAATCGCACTGCCCTTGCGATATGCTGCGGGGGGTCAGTGCAAAGTTAACGACAGCCCAAGACCCTTTTCACACTGGGGCGCTTTGCAGGCACTACAGCGCTCAAAACAGCGACTGCAAAGCGCCCTGAAAGAGCTGCTCCTCACACACCAGTGTGAAAGCCCCGAGGGTTTTCACACTGGAGTGGTGCGCTGGCAGGACGGTAAAAAAAGTCCTGCTAGCAGAATCTTTGGAGCAGTGAAGGAGCAGTGTGTATACCGCTCCTGCCCATTGAAATGAATGGGGCAGCGTGGCTATACCACTGGCAAAGCGCCGCATTCTTGTGTGATTCACATGTAGTTTCTAGTGTGAATGAGTCCTAAACCAAAAATGTAACATATTTCAGGTTACCGATTCTTTGATGTGGCCGCATTCGTTTTTGTTTTTAAAAGTTTTCACTTGGTGATCTCGCCAATAGCAAACTCCCTGTATCAGAGTGCCCCCACTCTGGATGAAGGAGCACAGAGGGCACATTTGGACAGCAGCATTGTCAGTCCACAGGCTGACAATGCTCCCCCAGGGGGAGCCAAGTCTTAGTTGTACTAGCAGATTTAGACACTCCAGCTAACACTTTATAAGCAATTACAGCAAACAGCTTTGTTCGTTTTGTTTCACATAAATAAAAGCTAATCATTGTAAGCACCCATCAGTGGTAAATGGTATGTCTGATCCCTGTGACAAATGCATCTGCAGGAGAGCTTGCTCCTTTTGAAAAAAAAAAAACAAAAAAAAACAAAAAAAACAAAAAAAAACAGCCTTACTGGCTGGATCACCAGGTGAAAAAAGAAGAAATCCTAAAATAGAAAGACCAATGCAGCCATTAAATCCAAGAATTAGATGGAAAGAATAAGGTGGTAAACTAATGCAATAAGATAAATGTTTGCTTATGGGTTTAGTACTACTTGAATTTCACTTCTCATAAACGTGTAACAAACATAGCATAACCCAAATCAATGTAGGAAAAATAAAAGGCCACAATGAAGTGCTAAGTGAAGGGTGCAGTAACCAAAGAAACAAAATCAGCAAGACTGTTACAGGGCTCTTTCACACTGGGCGGATCCGTGATGATCCGCCCCATGGATATCCGCTTGCTCAGCGAGGATCGCTCCTTTGATCCCTGCTGAGCAGGAAGATGACAGGTCCATTTCTGCACAGGGACGGGCCTGTCAGAGTGCCCTATGGGAGATCGGATGACGACGGACCGCAGAGTCCGATGACTGATGGAAAAGTAGGTTTTTCCTCAGTCACACTTTTTCGGATTGGAGCGGGTCGGATGTCAGCGGACATGTCACTGCTTACATCCGGCGCTCCATAGACCTCTATGGAGCATCCGTTCGGGTCCACCTGAAAAACCGACAGGTGGACCTGAACGGATCGGCCGTGTGAAAGAGGCCTTTCATAGGAACAAATGATGGACATAAAAGGAGGAGATAAACAAGGGCCTGTGTTCCATCACATATTACAGTCAAGACAAATATACTTGTTGAGGATTTTATTAAGAGACTTGCATATGCCCTTAGAGCAAACCCTTTCCAGCAACACATTCACTTTCCTCTCATCCCTCTTTTGAGACCATTCCACTTCACAAATGTTCCTCGACATAAGTGGAAGGCCCCTGATGGCCATGCAATTGTATAATGCCTCTCACTAACACGCCAAAACCTGAAATGTTACTGTTTGACACTCGGACAGTTTTTGTCATACTACACTGTAAGCTTACTGCGGTCACTTGACCCCCTGTATAAGCATTACTGTTATATCTTTTCCAGAAAAATTAAGACATATCGAAAATGGAAAACAGATATGTAGATAAGCTTAAAGTAAAACGTTACCCATAATAATAATTAAAAAAATGAATGTTCTTTAGCAAGGATTATATACATTCCACATTAATAATTATGCTACCAAAATGAGTGTGTGCTGTAAATTGCCTCCAGCATTGCTCCCGTTTCTTCTTGCCGGAGGCTGAGATTTTGCTGAAGCACAGATCCCCTGAACAGCAGTAATTCATAAAAAGGAACTAAACCCACCGATTTAACAGTTTCAAAAAACAGTTACATTCCTGGAATGCCGGGTTGCTAACTGTCACATTTGTTTGTTTCCTCAACCAAACTGTAAAACAATTAAATGGCTGGTGTCTTAACAAATCACATGTGCAGCACCATGGTAGTAGATCAAACTGAAGCAGCATCCTTGGCTGTAAATCAGGGGTGCCCAACCAGTGGCCCGGGGCGCCCTCTGATGTGGCCCAAGACCTCCTTTCCTGGGATGGCAGATTGGCAAACCCAGATCATGGGTTGTGGACCCGCCATCCCAGAGCATTCACTTTGTTAATGAAGCCAACGGTGGAGAAAGCAAACAGCTGTGGAGCAGAGCTGTATAAGCTGATGCTTCCTGTATAGCGCTGGCTCCTGTCACAGGCGGAGTGATGCCAAATGCATTGTACCTGGGAAAGCAACAGCAGATAATACCTGAATGGGAAGACTGTTATTAAAGGTCAGTTTATTACTAAAATTGCAGTGTATATTATGGGCATATCTGCGCAGTAGTTACTGGGCTGCTTTTAAACTGATCCGCAGGTACAGTGCACCTTCAGGTTACCTGCACTGAGGCATAGACTTCTCTTATTACCTGCGGGTTTGGTGAGCTTTCAGAAAATGCACCACACCTGTAGGATATAATAGAGGTCTAGGGCAATGTGTAGCTAACCCGTAGGAAAGACCCAGGTGCACAGCGCTACATTAGTGTGAAAAAGTCTTAGGCCCCTTTAGGGACTAAAGCAGAGCTCCACCCAAAAGGGGAAGATCCGCTTGTTTGCTTTCTTCCCCCCCTCCAGTGCCACATTCGGCACCTGCTTTTGACAGGTACTCATCTCCACTTCTGGACCCCCTCTTTGGCACATGCACAGTAGAGTTTCCCTTTCAAGGAACAGCAGCAGCACCCGATAGCGGAATGAAAAATTCACTGTGCTGCAGACATCGCGGGACTCCTGGACAGGTAAGTGTCCTAATATTAAAAGACAGCAGCTACAGTATTTGTAGCTGCTGACTTCATTTTTGGAGGGGGGGGGGGGGGTACGGCGGCTGGAGCTCCGCTTTAATTTTCCAACTAAAGTTCCATTATAATCTCGCAAAGTGTGTGGGAAATTAAATATAGATTGAATTTGTCTTAGGTATTAAAGTGGTTGTATACCCATTTTTTTTTATTTTTACCTACAGGTAACCCTATAATAAGGTTTACTTATAGGTAAAAATTAATATCTCCTAAACCTGTACAGTTTAGGAGATATTCACTTTGCAAGTAGCCGCTGATGTCAGAAGCACATGCGCTCTGAATTTCCGGCAGGCGCTGGCAGAGCTTGCTTGGAAGAAGACTCCCACGCATGCCGTCATCGCAGCTCCGCCACTCACAGTGCCGGAGACCCGTGAACCCAGAAGACACGTCAAGGTCAGAACGTCAGATCCCTCGGCGTGGATCAGCCTGCGATACGTGGACCTCTTTCTAAGATATTTCATAACGATCCTGGACTATGTTTTTAAATTTTCGTTTTAAATAAATAGTATTATGCTATGGATATTGTCTGTTCTTTTTTTCTGCCCCATCTGAGGAGGAAGTGATCTCTATAGAGTCCATGTCATATTCCATGTGAGCAGGCACTTACCTGCACAAGCTCAGCTATCTTTTTAACTAAAGTAGTCATTTTAATCTGGTAAGGAGATTATTTTATCATCACGATTGGGTGGCTACGTGTTCAATACCTTTGGTGAAGGGATCTCTAAATAATTTCAGAAGACTTTACTGCATTCTGGAAAGCGGATCGAGTTGAAGCATATCACGAATGTCAATCTGTGGTATTTAGTCTTTGCATGGACATTGGATATAGGTTTTTCTTCTAGCATCTAATTGGGACTATTTTACTAATTAATTTTTGCAATTGTTTTTGCATTACTGCACGCACAGTGGGTTGCAAATATCACTATAATTATGTGTTGGTGTTATTGTAGGATATTTCACTTATTAATTCTTTAATTTAATGCCTAGGGAATTAGGTTTTTCCATTTCAACAGCGCCCCTATTGTCACCAGATCACAGATAATACGTTTCTTACTTTAAATTCTTCGCAGGGAGCAGCTATATAAAAAAAAATTCACTATATGTAATAGTTGTCTAATTATAGTAATTATAATTAGTATCACGAGCAAACTAGTAAGTGGCGCAGAGTTTATTGTAGCTGTTAGCTGCAAGTACACATTGATCCTGGACTGTAGAGGGGTCAACACAAGATGGTATGATGTCCATATAAGCCAGGGGTAGGCAACCTCGGCCCTCCAGCTGTGGTGAAACTACAAATCCCATCATGCCTCTAACTCTAGGAGTCATACCTATGATTGTCAAGGTCTTCCAATGTCCCATGGGACTTGTAGTTTCAAAACAGCTGGAGGGGCCGAGGTTGCCTACCCCCGATATAATCTAATCGATGCACACAACATATTGCTGGATTGTCCCAACTGCCATTTCAGTATTCAAATATTTCCCAGAGTAACTGCCAGCAGGTCTGAAGCAGCCAAATCTGCCCGACAACTGACCAGTGCGCGAGAAATGCAAATGACATGCTTGAACTTTAAGCCAAAAACAGAAATACTATAAATTGCATTACAGAAAAATATAACACTGGTTACATTTAGACTAAACACAAACTGCAACTAATAAAATAAAACATATACCTCAGGCAAGCTTGTGCTGGCAACAAAAAATACACAACACATGCTTAGCTATACCCTCCAACAAAGCAGTCATCTAAATGAGGTGGGTCAGTCTCAACTCAACCAACTCAGGCCATTCCTGAGGAGGTAATATTTTGATCAAACACATTGAATGGGATTAGTCTGTGATGTCCTCACATCTAACAAGATAATATTGGGGACCCCACTTCTGATACATGAAGGGAGCAGTGTCCAGTAAGGCGTTTGTTAACCACTTCCCGACCAGCGCACGACGATGTACGTCGACAGAATGGCACGGGCAGGCATATTGGCGTACATGTACGTCCAATCGTCAATGCCGCCCTGCCATCGGTAGCGCCGCCGCCGGCGGTGCGCTCCCGCGCTGGTCGGGACCCCCGTGAGTCCGGTTGCTGGACCCGCGGACTCGATCGCCGCGGGCATACCCGCAATCGTCTCACGGGATGGCTGAATGGAGGAAATGCCGTGTAAACAGCATTTCTCCATTCTGCCTAGCAACTAGTGACGCTGATCTCGGCTCCATGTGATTGGAGCAGAGATCAGTGTTCACTAAATGAAAGCCCAACCCCCCCACAGTTAGTAACACACCCCTAGGAACACTTAACCCTTACACTGCCACCCACTGGTTAACCCTTTCACTGCCATTTACACAGGAATCACTGCATTTATATAGCAGTGATTACTGTATAAATGACAATGGTCCCAAAAATGTGTCAAAAATGTCCGATGGGTCCCCCACAATGTCGCAGTCACAATAAAAAAAACAAAAAAAAAAAAAAAAAAAAAAAAAAAAAAAAAAAAAATCGCTGATCGCCGCCATTACTAGTAAAAAAAAAAAAAAAAAAAACAAAAAAAAAAAAAAAAAAAGTATTCATAAAAATGCTATAAAACTATCCCTATTTTGTAAACGCTATAACTTTTGCGCAAACCAATCAATAATCGCTTATTGTGATTTTTTTTACCAAAAATATGTAGAAGAATACGTATCGGCCTAAACTGAGGGAAAAAAATGTTTTTTTTCTATATTTTTGGGGGATATTTATTATAACAAAAAGTAAAAAAATAATGCGTTTTTTTCAAAATTGTCGCTCTATTTTTGTTTATAGCGCAAAAAATAAAAACCGCAGGGGTGATCAAATACCACCAAAAGAAAGCTCCATTTGTGGGAAAAAAAGAACGTCAATTTTGTTTGGGAGCCACGTCGCACGACCGCACAATTGTCAGTTAAAGCGACGCAGTGCCGAATCGCAAAAAGTGGTCTGGTCTTTGACCAGCAAAATGGTCCGGTCTGTAAGTGGTTAAACAGTGCTTTATAGTACATGGAAATGGGAATTCTTATTATATTGGTTTTTAAGTTCTAAAATGTTTTATGCTATGTGAGCCTCTTTTCCCTTAGACCCCTTTCTCACTGAGGCGTCAGCAAAGTGCTATTTTTAGTGGTACTTTACTGTCATTTTTGTGGAGGTTTTCGGCCACTAGCGGGTCTCTTTTAACCCAAGCTATAGGCAAAAAAAAAAAAAGGGGGGGTTAAAAACGACCCGCAAAGCGCGCTTTGCCGGCAGTTCAGCGGTGCTGCCCATTCATCTCAGTGGGCAGGGTCAGTTATGCACCGCTCCAAAGATGCTGCTTGCAAGAATTTTTTTTAATGTCCTGCCAGCGCATTGCCTCAGTGTGAAAGCACTCGGATTTTCCCACTGAGATTGCAGGGGAGCCGTTTTTTAGGTGATATTTTTAGACCAAAAGCTCCTGAAAAATGCCTCAGTGTGAAAGGGATCTTATTTTTCCTGAGTTGTTCCTGAAAGAGAAGCCTGTACATTGGAGGAGGAAAGAGGCGTAAAGAGAGGGGATTCAGCTGAAAACACAAATTTTGACCAACTTAAAGATAAGTGGTCAATACCATCTGGTGAGTGCTTATCCTTTAGTGCGGGCACCATGGTGAGCAATTTGTGAAATTGGCAGAGGACACAAAAGTTATTGGAAACAGTTTAAACACATTTTCTCCAAGCACATTATTTCTACTGATATTCGTCTTGGAAGATGAGGAATTGTTTCAGAGTGGACTATTTTTTTTATTATATACATGGTTTTATTTGCACTTCTATTTGATATTGAAAATTATGATTGTTAATCTAATTGTTGCTATATAATTTCAATTGTTGTTTGATGGTTTAGACAATTTATGTACATAGTATTAAGTTTGAGAACACTGGAAGCACTGGGCTTTACACTTAAATCAATCGCAACTCACTAAAACGTTCAATTCAAAAGCAAAAAAAAAAAAAAAACTGTCTTTGTTCATTCATATTAGCTATACTGCACAATGGGAATATAATTACCAGAGGCTTTACGGTACTAAAGAGATCATCTTCCTCCTCATCTCCAAACAATCCCAATCCATCTGGTGGTTTAGCAGCACTTGGTTTCTCAGTCTGTAATATACAAACCATAAATCAGTCATTACTAACCTAAAAGGAAAATGGCAGAGAAAAGGTAATCCACAAATTAGGATTTAGAAGGATCTGGTCCTAACAATTGTTCACATATACTATTATTATTTAGAAAAAAATAATGTGAACTTGTCTGGTCCTAAAGCAAACACTGAATATCCATAATTAAAAAAAAAATTCAGCCTTTAGAGAACTTTAAACTTTATTTTAACCTTTACTTCTACTTTAGTCAGCTTTGCCTGGTACCAAAGATGGTCATTATATGTGGTAATATTCAGTCAAATAAAAGAGCAGAGCACATTTAAAAACAGAATTCCAGGATAAAAACATAACTAGTCTAAAAAATGCTCCCTCCCCCCTAAACCCGTGTATTAGGTGTATATACTTATATACTATTTTTTGACTGCTATGGTCTGGTCATATGACCCAGCTCCCCTGTGTCAGTTAGCAGCAGCTGCAGGGGAGAGGAGGAAGCGCCGACCACGAATGGGCCAAAGGAGCATATAAGTGACATCATGGCTTCAGGATTAACCAGTTGTGGTTGAGCGCTGGTTGACACGGGGATCATGAGACCAGAGTGGGCTGAAAATAGGTAAGTATATAAATCTTTCTTACATAGATTAGTCAGCATAGTTGTTATGAGACAGGAGGGAGCATTTTTAAGACTTTTTAGGATTAGCCTGGAATTCTAGATGGATAGAGGAAGGAATAAATGACTAGAGGCTTCAATCGATGATATAACCAGCCAAACAAGATATTTTGTTACAAGTAGATCCTGGTTGGACATGTCAGCTTCTTGTATGTCCAAAATATGCCAACAATAAGGTTTCCCTGTTATTAGTTCTCAACTCTGTTCCACCTGGGAGACTTACATGTTCTTGGCCACCTTTGCCTTTTCCATCATATAAAATAATAAAAAAATACAAGACAAAGAGTGGGGAACACCCCATAATGGCTACCGCAGACCCAGATACTCAAGGACAGTTTAGGACTTCTTAGAGTACTCCGATTTTAAGTTACATTCATATAGTTAATTAAGATGATACTAAAGTCTTGTTTTTTTTGTTGTTTAAAAATAACAAACATGTTATAGTTACCTGCTCTGTGTAGTGATTTTAGATAGGAGCAGCCCCAAACCCCCTCTTCTCAGATCTCTTGCTGGTGCTCCTGGCCGCTCTCTCCTGCTGAGTGCCCCCACAGCAAGCAGCTTGCCAATGGCGCCTGCTGCTGTCTCAGCAAATGTAGAAGGAGAGTTACAGACAGCCGAGGCTCTCGTGCAACATCACTGGATCGATATGGGGTTCAGGTAAGTATTAGGTGGGCTGCTGCACACAGTTTTTTTTTTTTTTTATCTTAATGCATAGAATGCATTAAGATTTTAAAAAAAAGATGCCTTTAGAACCACTTTAACTTAAAATGTATATAATGCATAACAAAGAAAGAAGAAAAGTAAAATTTGGATCCGATTGTAACAGAAATAATAAGATCAAAACAAACTTACAGATTTTTTACTAGTACTGGCAAAGAGGTCTACGTCTGGATCATTATCTTTTTGTAGCTCCTGACTGAAGAGAAGTTCCTCATCTTGGAACACACGTGTACTCCTTGCCTGTGTGCTTTTCTCAGTGGAGACCTATCAAATAAAAGAAAGAGGTGTTACTTGATGTCATCCGTGTTTACTATAAAAGTGTGTTCCCACTTGTAGCAAATTACATCATGAAAGGATCATGCTAACATTGCATAAAACTATAGCAACCTTCCAAAAAAGGAACAGATTTGGCACAAATCGAAATGGACAGTTGTAAAATCACTTGCATCTGATGCAGATATTTAAGCACCCATAACCTGGGTGCATTGTATGTTTGTGCATACATTTTTGCTTTTCAAAGCAGAACAAAAACTTTTTCCATGTTCTTGTTGCCGATCTCCTACCTTCAACAACTAAGTCATCCATGTTTTTCTGAGCTCTGTAGTTCCTCTGCAATAGCCTGCTGAACTTGCTGGAAAAAGGTTATTGCCTGGTGATTTCCTGTTTGCGACACCGCTGGCTACTATTCCTCCTCAGCTAGCGGTCTGACGCACCCTTGCAGTCCTCTGAAAGTGAGCAAAGAGTTCTATTTCCGCCTGGCTTGCTGAAGTGGGTGGAGGGCCCCACTCTGTGCCACCCATAGCGGTGGTTTCTGGCAGGGAGGACACAACCCCCCCCCCCCCCCGGCCATTTCTCTTCAGTGCAGGGAGAGTTGCAGATGCTCCGGATGACAGAGCGGGTCTCGGGCTGACAGGTCTGTATGCTCGTCATACGGCCCCCTCCTCCCTGCACATTGTAACAGTGCGCTGTGTGCTATCCAGTGCGGGGCTGTAGCACAAGCGGTGTACTCACATACAGACCTGTCAGCCTCAGACCCGCTCTGTCATACGGAGGATCTGTAACTACCCCTGCTCTGCAATAAGCTGCACTGGCGACACTGGCACTGATGGGCACTGCTAAGCTGCACTGGCACTAAAAAGCTGCACTGGTGACACTGGCACTGAAAAGCTGCACTGGTAACACCGGTACTGCTATGCTGCCCTGGCGAGCACTGATAAGCTGCACCAATAACCTGCACTGCGGTGGCACTGATGAGGCTGCACTAATGGGCACTGAAAAGGCTATACAGATCGGCACTGATCAGGCTACACAGATGAGCACTGACGAGGCTGCACTGATTAGCATTGGACACCATGCGCTGCCAAATATCAATATAGGAGGGGTTTCCACCATCCCTGCAAAGTTTGCAGTCATTTTAGGTCTTATTTTCAGTGTGACGTGTATTATATGTGACATTACATATATCACAGAGACTGATATTGTGGTGATATTGAAGCTTATTGAGATGGTTACACATTAGATGGTTCCACCATTATTGTGGTATTAGTAAGTTAGCGCTGCACTTTTTAGTATTTTTTTTCTCATGCTGACATCTACTTGTGTTAAGCGTGATGTAAGGGGCATGGCTCAACTCTCTGTGGTGCGGCTAGGGTTGTTCTCATACGCCATACAAGCGCTGATTACTATTAGAAAGATCTCAAAGCTGCAGGAGGAGAAATATTTCTAATAATAAATGACAGCAGAGTACAGTGTGTAGAATATAGAATTATGGGATGTGTATACAGTTCAGTACTGATTACATAAAGCATGTAAGGGAAATCTGCTTATCTGTTGTTGTGACTGGAGGGGAGAGAACAGACATGCTTTACAGTTATAAGAATTATCCCTCTATGTCTGTGTTGGGCTCAGTAGTGTGGCTGCAGAATGAGGTGCATGATTTATGTTGAAGTGGGCTCATTCACATTTAGTGTAGCCCCCACATTCACTGCAATATGCAAAGCATGATGGGAAATGTAGTTTAATGACAGTTTAAAGAGGATACAACTCAATCCCTGTTCTAACACCACCTCCTCGCCAGAAAACTGGCAGCATTGTTTCAACTGCAGAGCGGACTTCCTGAAAATTCAATTCAATTTTTCTCTTGATTGGCAAGGAATTTCACAAATGTAAGAACCATTTAGTGTTTTGTGTGTGTGGGGTGTACTAAATGGGGGAATTTTTGCCAATCCCAGAGTTCTGCTTTAAGCATTAGGTCAAAAATGTGTCGACTTGCCACAAAATTTGAGCACAAACGTTATATTAGCACCAGTAATGGCAGAATTTGTTGTAGCCCAATGATATAATTATACATGACATAATTAAACTATTAACTAAAGTTTTAAGCCTAGGTCTGTTCTGACCAGGAAATACTGGTGAACTAATAATATAATAGTGGAAATCGGCACAATTATCATACAGTGGTAACAAAAATAGTCAAATGTGTGTTGCACATCCCAACACAGTGTGCCCTGTGATATGACTTCCTCAGTTGGCCTACTGAAGAAGCACGATCGCAGGGCGCAACGCATCTAGTATGAAGTAGCCGAGCCTGTGACATCACGCCGGAGTCTGTATTCGGATTAGCGCTTTTAATTCTGTTATCTTGTAAGTGTATTTTAGTGCAGGGTTTTTAGATAAAAAACAAAAACTAAAATGGAGTACACTACATTTGTGCCTCTCTGCCTTGTAGGATATGCGAGCTGAGTCTATGGAGTGCTTTGAAAAGTAGATGGGACGGATGACCTGTGTAAACTGAGGAGGATACGAGAAGTGAGCAGGCCCCTTCACCTGGTGATGGATGTGCACTATGCATGAAAAGTGAAGACACGGGGCGTTTTTTGGAAAAATTTCAAGTGGCAGTTGCATGATATAATCTATCAAATATACATTTTTGGGATATTGGACTGTCTTATATATATCAAATAAATTTTTTTATGCACGTGTTGTGCTACACTGATTTTAATTCCGATACTGGTGAACTATTTCTTTATATTTATCTTTACCTAGGAAGAAAAACTGGATGTGATAGTAATGGAATGCTAAAAGCTGGGCTGGGTTTGGGGGGGGGGGGGGGGGTGTTCTTTGGGGACACTCACCAGAGGGAAATAGCTGGAAGCGCTGGTGGGGGCGCCTGAGAAGAGGAGATTTGTGGCCGCTCTGTGCCATTCCATTGCACAAAGCAGTAAGTATAAACTTCTGTTATTTTAAAAAATTGAAGCTTTACAAGCACTTTAAGTGTGAAATGCAGTTACCTTTTCAGAATCCTTCGAAGAGGCACTGGTTGACAGCTGATCTTCTATATCCTCATCATCCTCTTCTCCAAAAAGACTTAGCACATTGGTGGTCTTAGGCTTTGTATGTTTAAGAGTTGGTGGTGTATCTGCAAACAAACCATCTGACTCTTTCACAGAAACAGATTTTACCTAGGTACAGAAATTGAAAATAATTTTAAGACATAATAGCACTTAAAATTGACAGAATTTTTAAAACATAAAATATGAGCACTTTTTAAAGCTGCATTCCTTTTAAGAAAATAGATAAAATAACTGTAAATGTTCAAAAAGCTTATTAGATTATATGCTTATTAAATTGCATGTTAAATACTGTACATTAAAGTACTTTACTTGGTTTTAACATGACTCGAAACCATCTTACTGTATTCTTTTGCACTGTAGGTGGCACTGCATCCTCAAAAGCTGGAACGGGAGCCTTAGACTCGGGATTTTTATGAACGTCATCAAACAAGGATACCTTCTCTGTATCTACTTTCACAGGAGTCTTTGATTGTTCCTTATTTAAGACAATATAGGGAAAAGATCACAAAAAACAAGTTACGCTGAAGTGTTATTTAGCTTAATTTTAATGCTTTAAAGGGCAACTAATAGTGGGTTTTACTAATTTGGTCAGGACTAAAAAAAAAATAAAGAAGAAGAAAGCCCAAAAAAATAAATAAATATGGGCATGGCAATCCACATCACTGATAACAATACGTTTTTTATATCCTCGTTATAGTGTGGGTTTTATCCAAGAACATACCAGTAAGATAATAGGCTTCTATATAAATTGCTTATAGAGTAACTGCATAAACAAAATAGAACCAGTATGGTTGTAAGCTCTACTGGGTGCAGGGACTGATGTCAATGTTTCAAGCATTAAGGAATATGTTGGTGCTATATAGGCAAATACAACAATAACCAACATCATCTTATAAATGCTATTAACAGTTATACTAAGAGTGGTTAATAGGGTTAAAGGATCACTCCTAACAACTTGAATTTCCTTGAAAATTATATAAACAAACCTTGAGCCACAGATAAAAAACAGGCGTACCAGCAGTTGCTATAACCCTTTATGGATAGTAATGATAAAGAACTAGGCAACTGCGTTTAACTAATTCAGACCTTGTTGTATGTTACATACAAGATCTGAACTAGTTAAGCGTGGTTGCCTATTTTATCAACTTTAGCCCACGTACACATGGTCGGAGATTTTGCCAACCAAATCTGTCAAATTTTGCCAGTCGGATTTAGTCTGAACGGATTGTGTCCCAAACTGTTGCATACACACGGTCGGGCCAAGTTGGCGAAAAATCCGATATTTCAGAACGTGATGATGTAATTTCATTACGATGGGACTACATTCAGGCTAGTAGCCAATAGCTTTGATGTAGGAATTTGATCTGAGCATGCGTGGCACTTGGTCCGATGAAAATGCTCTACACATGATCGGATTAGGTCCGTCCGGCCCAGTTGGTCGGGAAATATTTCCAACATGATGGAAAATTGGGTCGGACAGAGATTCGGACGGAATCAGTCTGATGCATACCACACACAGTCAGATTATCCGACGACACGGTCCGATAAGACTC
Organism: Lithobates pipiens; assembly: GCF_037356315.1. NCBI lineage: Eukaryota > Metazoa > Chordata > Amphibia > Anura > Ranidae > Lithobates > Lithobates pipiens. The sequence continues at coordinate 43,541,312 of NW_027507787.1, forward strand.
ATTCCGACAGATTCTCCGACCGTGTGTACAAGGGCTTAGACTTCTGCCTCATATTTATGGTTACCTTTATCAATGTGTTAGTCGAAAAGAACACATTGCTACGTAGAGCTAGGAGAGTGCTGCTCACCCCAGACGAATCAGAGTAGAACAAGTTCCCCCACAAAACGGGGTTTTTAGGCAGCAAAAAAACAGTACTAACGCATGTCAAAATAATATAAAAAGTATTTTAATATTTGGTAAAAAACATGAGCTCTACCTGAGCAGTTTAGAAGCGAACTCTTATATACAGAGTACAACAATATCCATGGGCGTACATTAACAGACACAACTATAAATTACACTGTATATTATAATAACAGTAAAAATATATATAATTCTAACGCGTTTCAACCCCCTGGGGGGGTCTTCTTCAGAGAAATGGTGGTCTGTTGATAAAACAAAATTACACTGAATGAATACATCAAGTATTATGTATTATTTGTGTTGGAAATACCTTTATCAATGTGGATTGTAGTCCATGTTACCGCTAAAATAATTGAAAGTTTTTTTTTCCCCTTCAAAAAGCATCTATGCAAAAATGTTATAAAGGGCAGTGAAGTGAATTAATTTGCGTGGTAGCAGCAGTAAATAAGTAAAATCTAAAGACTTCCAGGAGGCAGAGATTAGACATTTTATTGTTCAAAAAATCTGAAACTACTCTGTGGGGAAATACATTTTCAAAACAGTGTGAAGTTTCGCTTTGTGTCAATTTGTGATTGGAGGATCAATAGCCTTAAAGCATTGGTGAGACAAAAGCAATAAAATCCATGGGGACCATGTTAAAAATAAAAACAGGTTAATATACTTTGTTTTTCTAATTCGCTTCTAGGTCTATGTAGTCTTTGATTGGCCACTGAATTCAATGGTTAGAAGCAGAGTGATGTCAAGGCTTTTAGGTTAGCAAGGCATTGGATCTCTCAGTGTGAGCCATTAACTACCAGTGTCATCCTGCATCAATACATCTCTTCTGTTGTTCTCACAGCACTTCCCAATTCAGTCATGTCATTGCCTGTAGGGAAAAAAGAAAATACAGTTCCCTTTATCCTCGCTGCCTGTCACTTACCAAAGTGTGGCCTGTGGATTTAGTAGAGCTCCCTGCTGGTGAAAATAAAGGCTCTTCACTGTTTTCGTCATCCTCAAACAACAGAGAAACCCGCTGATGCTTCTTCTGGCTAGAACATATACATTATGTTATTTTGCACCACACAGCTTTAGTTTCAAACAGCAGAAGTTTCTTCTTTTTTTTTTTTTTAAACAAAAAAGTGCAAAAGCAGCAAGGTGTTTTTTTTTTTTTTTTTTAGAAAATAATTGCATGGTAGCCAGAGAGCTATATTCACCTCCTATCCTGTCAAGATAACCCAACTTGGCCAAACATGGTACAATCTGATCATATTACACACTTGTTGGTAAATTGACGCAGATTGTACAAAAACCTGCTCACTACCTATGTTTTTTTTTTTGGTAAATTTAAAAATGCATACAGTTATTAATATACTGTATACAGCTCTACATCGCCAAACAATTTGGGATTATTATTATAATACAGGATTTATCTAGGTCCAACAGTTTGCGCAGTGCTTTACAATGTTAGGGCAAACAATACAGTTACAATACAATTCAATATAGGAGGAATCAGATGGCCCTGCTCGTTGGAGCTTACAATCTAAAAGGGAGAGTCAAGTGATACAAAAAGGTAATAACTGTGTGGGATGAGCTGAGGGAGAAAATGAAAATACAGTTGTTGGGTGAGGGCAGGCTAGACTTCACTGAACGAAAAGCTTTCAGGGACTGCCTAAAAGTTGATAGAGTTGGAGATAGTTGAATCAATAGGGGTAGAGAATTCCATAGGATGGGAGAGGCTCGGGAGAAGTCTTGGGAGGCGAGTATGGGAGCTACAGAGCTGGTCGTCTTTTTTGCTGTATTTTGAGACTAGGTTAGTGATATAGCTGGATGACTTTGAAAGTTGTTAGGATTTTGCATTTAATTTGTTGGTTGAGTGGCAGCCAATGGAAGGATTGGCAGAGAGGAGCAGCAGACACTGAACGGTTGGTAAGATGGACAAGTGGGCAGTGCAGCAATCATCAGTGAAGCCCACCAGTGCGCCCATCAGTGCTGCATATTCATTCCTCATCAGTGCCTGTCTGTGAAGGAGAAAAAAACGTACTTAACAAAATTTTACCAAAGAAATTAAGGTTAAAAACTTTTTTTGTTTTTTCAAAATTTTCGGTTATTTAATTTGTTTAGAAAAAAAAATGAACTGGCGATTAAATACCACCAAAATAAAGCCCCATTTGTGGTGTAATAAAAATCCTGTTTTTTGTTTTTTTTTGTTTTAACAGCTTACCTGTTAAATACTTTTCTTTGAAGTACAAAACGGGACACAGAGCCAAAGTAGTTACTATGTGGGTTATAGGCCACCTTCAGGTGATGGACACTGGCATGCCCCAAGACAAAAAGTGCACTTCCTATATATAACCCCTCCCACTACTGGGAGTTCCTCAGTTTTGTAGCCAAGCAATACACGTGTATACCAAAGAAGGGAGGGACCTCTGGGGCCCGTGATGTACTTCAAAGAAAAGGATTTTATAGGTAAGCTGTTATAAAAATCCTATTTTTTTATTGTACATCACGGGACACAGAGCCATAGTAGTTACTATGTGGCATGTCCCATAGTAATGGTAACTGAAGGGAGGGACACACAACAAAAAGTAGGGCATTAAGAGACTAGGGGACTCATACTGAAGCCTGCAGTACACTGCGCCCAAAGGCGATATCCTCATGACCTTTTACATCGATTTGATAGAATCTGGTAAATGTATGGACTGAAGACCAAGTTATGGCCTTGCAGATCTAAGCCACGGAGGCCTGGTGATGCACCGCCCAAGAAGCACTAACAGCCCTGGTGGAGTGTGCATTAACATGAAAAGGAGGAATTTTCCTCTTTAGACCATAAGCCTGAACAATCACTTGTCGAATTAATTTGGAAATAGATTTTGACGCTGCCTGTCCTCGTTTAGGACCATCTCGCAATACAAACAAAACATCTGTTTTGCGGATCTGAGTGGTCACCTTTAAATAGACTTTGACCGCTCTCACTAAATCAAAAGCATGTAGTGACCTCTCTTCCATAGACCGAGGTTCTGGGACAAAGGAAGCTAGGACAATATCCTGGTTTAAATGAAAACTCATCACTACCTTTGGTAGGAATCTAGGATAGTAATACCACCTTATCCTTACGAATAAGCAAATATGGCTCTTTACAAGAAAGAGCCGCCAACTCTGATACTCTTCGAACAGAGGATATGGCAACCAAAAAAATGATTTTCCTGGTCAAGAGGACCAAGGGAATATCCCGTATAGGCTAAAAAGGCTGTTTTTGTAAAGCCGACAGAACTAAATTCAAATCCCAAGGGTTCAGGGGTGTCCTGACTGGAGGATTAATCCACGTTACCCCCTGAATAAAGTTACGAACCAGAGAGTGAGAAGCAAGAGGCCATTAAAAAAATACAGATAAGGCCGACACCTGGCCCTTGATAGTACTTAAGGCCAGCTTAATTTCTAATCCCATCTGTAGGAATTCAAGGATCCTACCTATGACATTTTCTGGGTTGCCAACCCCTGGATTCACACCAGGAGACATATGCCTTCCAGACACTATGGTATATGACTCTGGAGGCTGGCTTCCTAGCATTAACCAAAGTAGAAACTACTGAAGGTGACAGCCCACGGTCCTATAGAATGTGGATCTCAATAGACAAACCATTAAATTTAGCGTCTGTAAGGTAGGATGAAATACCGGAACTTGCGCAAGAAGGTCTGGCAACAGGCAGGGTACAAGGGCCCCCTACCACAATCTTTATGATCTCAGCAAACCAAGATTTCCTGGGCCACACTGGGGCCACCAGACTCACCTCCTTCCCTTCCTGCTTTATCCTGCAAAGGCGGCGCAGAAGCAGCTGAACCGGGGGTAACACACAGATCAGTGAAAACTGATCTATGGAAAGACCAAGGCGTCTGTTCTGCATGCCAGTGGATCCCTTGTCCTTGACACAAAGTTGTCGACCTTGTTGTTGCATGCGAAAAGATCCACGTCCGTAACACCCCATCTTTGACATATTGACAGAAAAATGTCAAGGCAAAGGGACCATTATCCCTGGAATGAAAATCGCCGATAGGCAAGGGACGTTGCATTCTGCCCAAGATAGAACACGATTCACCTCTCTTTGGGCTGCACGACTTTTCGTACCCCCTTGGTGATTGATGTAGGCCACCTGCTGTGGCACTGTCGGATTGGATCCTGACAGGACAATTCCGTAGTCTGAGCGTCCAGGCCTCTAGAGCCAGACGTACTGCTCGAATTTCCAGAATATTGATGGGCAAGGTCCTCTCTGACTTGGACCACTTCCCTTGGACAAATGCTTCTTCCAGGACTGCTCCCCAGCCTAGAAGGCTGGCATCTGTCGTTACCACTTTCCAGGATACTGGTAGAAAGGATCTCCCCTGTTGAAGATTGATGGATATCAACCACCAATTGAGGCTCTGGACACACCTCGGGGGATAAGCACATTGGAAAGTCCAAAGCCTGGACCTTCTTGTTCCAAGTTGACAGAATACTGTTTTGCAGCAGTCTTGAATGAAACTGCGCATAAGGAATAGCCTCGAAGGAGGCCACCATCTTTTCTAACAACTTCATGCAAAGCAGAATAGAAGGACTTTGTTTTGACAAGCCAAATCAGTTCCCTTATGGAACTGATCCTTTCCTGGGGTAAGAACACCCTCTTCTGAACTGTATCTATGATCAGCCCCAAGTACTGCAATCTCCTTGATGGTTTTAAGGGGGATTTCTCTAGGGTGAAAATCCAGATTAGGAATTCTAGGTAACTCACTGCTGTGACTAAACTTTGGTTTAGGCGGGTTACTGACTGATCTACCAAGAGGAGATCATCTAAGTAGGTTAGTATTCTTATGCCCGAAGGCTCGATTCACATCTATGCATGTTGCTTTTGAGCGTTTTTGCAGTGCTTTTTGTGGTGCTTGTCGCGTTTGTGGACACACGTTTTTACCGCGATTTTGCCACGTTTTGCGTTTTTTTCCTTTTTTAACACGGTGGTTGCTTAGCAACCAGATATATACAGTGAAAAAAAACACAAATCGCAGCAAAAAAGCGGTACTTGCGTTTTTGATGCAGGTCCATTGACTTCCATTACATAGAAAACCCTGCATTTTGCATGAAAAAAAGTCCGACCCTTTCCAAAAAACGCAGAGGCACAAAAATGCATTGATGTGAACATGTTCCATAGGAACCCATGTTAAAAAATTTCCCTGCATTCCTGCAAAATGCATAAAAAAACGTGTTAGTGTGAATCAAGCCTAAGCCCTTAACCTGGCTAAAGGAGGGGCGGGGATCTTTGTGAACACTCGAGGTGCAGAAGCTAGACCAAAAGGCAGAGCTACAAACTGAAAATGATGATTTTCTACCTCGAAGCGCAAAATTTCTGGTAAACAGGGAAAATTGGCTCATGAAGAGAAGCATCCTTGATGTCGACTGATGCCACAAATTCTCCATTGGAGAATTTGTGTTATTTTTCATTTGTTTAGCAAAAAATAAACTGGTGATTAAATACCACCAAAAGAAAGCCCTATTTGTGGTGTTAAAAAAAATAATAAAAAAAAATGGCCTGGGCAGGAAGGGGTGAAAGTTCCCAGTACTGAAGTGGTTAAAGGACATAAGAGGCTCCTATTTGGTATATATACTTTTTTTACATTGTCTGAATAGTGGTCATATTAACTGGATATTAAAGTTGCACGGATTCAACAGCAGCCTGTACGGTTTCAACGTAATGAGTATATTAATGGGCGGTAAGGAGATGATCAGTGGCAAGGGGTGCTAACTAACGGGGGCAGAATAAGGGGTGAGTAGAAAAGTAAGGAGCAGGATAAAGGAAAAAAAACAGGAAAGAAAAGCAGCAGAGTTGTAGCATGTTAGATAGTTAAAAGTAGCAAGTTGAAATTGGCTGGCAGGTAAAAAAAGAGTGATTAAACAAAATGTTTTTTTTTTTCCCCCACACACTGTAATTTGTGACAGCTGCAGAATTGTTTTTTTTTCTTAAGGAAACCTTATGCAATCACCATGGATTGGGTGTCATGACTGGGAACCATGCAGATAGGTTCTAGTCTGTTGAGTGGGTTTAGCAACATCAGTGACACAGAAGGCGTGTGCTTTCATTTAATTCTCCTCCGCCCTTCTGAGTGCCCCCATAGCAAGCCAACTGCTCTATTGCTATCGAGGCTTTCATTTCTCACTGCCCGCCCTCTCTGTCTGGTGACCTTGATCTAAGTGTGGGGGGAAGGAGGGCCACATTTTTGTCCCAGACCAGCCCTGAGCACAGCGCTGGATTAGGATTGGGCTCAGGCATAACATACCTTATATATTCTCAATCACAACACTAATACTTAAAAATTACCTGTCTTTTGTAATCGCAAATAGATCGTCTTTCTCAAACAAGCTGGATGTTTTCTCAGTTTTTTCCTCCTTTTTTGGCTTTGGTGGAACTGACAAGTCTGTTTTGTTCTTCTCAACGGGTTTAGTGTCATTAGGGACTTTTATTGGCTCCTGTACAGTGGATAAACAAATGTTTATTTTATGATTTTTACTGTTATTTCATACTCTTGGGTACATCACATATTCACATTTGTCATTGTGTGCTATTGACTTTATGACTACTGGCTATAGAATGACAAATTGTTATAGCAAACCTTACATTTTTTATATCTTCCTGTACCACAGACATATTTCTATTTATGCAGATACACAACACTCCCTTTTTAACACTGTACTATGGTAACACTGTATTTTCTTGGGTTACAGTGTGCAAAAAAAAAAAGAAAGAAAGAATAACATGAAATATAAAAAAAAAATAATAATAATAATTTAACATACAGTCACCAGTCAGTATCCCAGTAGCCAGTATGACCACCACACCAGTTATATGATAACACTGTACTACACTGGTGACTGTATGTTAAAAAAAAAAGAAATAAATAGAAAAAATAATAATTTCATTTTCTAAAAAATTGGGACAAAAAAAAAAACCTTGCCATGCCTCTTACTAAATACCTTGGACAGTCTATTTTCCAGAAAGGGTTAATTTGAGGGTATTTGTGCTGTCCTGGCATTTTTTGGCCTTGAGAAATGAGGTACATCAGGATTGAACAATTTTTAGATCCATACCATAGTTTGCGAACGCTATAAAACTTTCCTACAGACTAAATAATATACACCGATTTGGGTTATTTTCACCCAGCTAATGTAGCAGAATACATTTTTACCTACATTTATGAAGATTATTTCTTTGCAAAATGTTATAACAAAAACAAAGAAAAACACTTTTTGTGTTTTACATATTCAGTATTTTTTTGTTTACTTAGTAAAAAATAAAAAACCCAGTGGTGACAAAATGCCACCAAAAGAAAGCTCTGTGTGAAAAAAAATATGTCTCATGGGTAAAGTGTTGCATGACCACGCAATTGTCAAAGTGTGATAGCACTGAAAGGTGAAAATCGGCCTGGGCAGGAAGGGGGTGAAAGTGCCCAGTATTGAAGTAAAGTGGATGTAAACCCTCTCCTATACCCAGTGTAGTGAACAGCCGCAGATGATACACAGAGATGAAACAAATCTCCCTACATAAGTTTTACATGTGTATGAGAGCTGTGCTGACAAGACAAGCCATCCGCTAATCTACTTTTTAAAAGTTATCATGCTGATCACAGAGGAACGAAACAGCAGAAAGACACAGGACGTGCTTTGGAGAGAGATAAGTAAACATTACAGATATATGTGCCCAGGTCAAATTTCATGAAGTGGGTTTACATCCACTTTAAAAACAGAGAGCAGAAGTCAGCCCAATACCCTCTTTTGTAAAAAGCAGAGGAGTAAATAGCTCCAAAGCAGTACTGTACCAACCCTTGTTTTCAAGATGCATGAATATTTAATGGGAATCTTTATTCCAGATGTAGAAGTGAACGTGATCATTTTAAGGTAGATATTTTTATTTTGTGTGTTAACTTTCATTTTACCTTTAGAGTTCATCTAAAGCCTAAAGCTTTTTAAGCTTTCATTAGACTAGGAAATGGTTAAAATTCATGAGGGTTATGTCCTGCCATCCATGTCCCATTGGGGAGATTTCCCTTTACTTCCTATCCCAAAGACACAACAGGAAGTGTGAGGAAATCCCTTCTTTAGTTCTTACTGAAACATGTGTTACCATAAAAAGATTCCCTTCTCTTGTTTCAATGAGTAAAATTTGGGATTTTTTTCTTACTCTGTCGCAGTAACAATTTCTCTGGACAGAGAAGGTGGATCTCACCAGCAGGGATACAGACCCCAAAAATAAACCTTTCACAACTAAAGGGCTTAATCAAAAAGGGCCCTTTATGATGAAGACCATTGGGTGAAACATTTCAGAAGAGTGATTCAGGGGGTGGGACCATGTGCTGAAGTTTGTCGACCGATTATAGTTTTGCCTGAGAACACATCATCCATGTGGGCACTATGAAACATTTGTGTGTCCTCTGCGTGGCAACATTACTTATTGAGCGCAGTGGCATCACACATTGGGGTGTAGAGTTATCTCATCTCATTACCCCCAATGCAATTGTTCTCTTAGTTTGCCCTTACGTCCCGTATGTTGTCTCTCTAGATGAAACCATGCATTTGCATTTTCCATTTAATAACAGCCATTCATGTATCTGCAGTGTGACACGAAGTATTGACCATCCAGGGGACATATATGTCTACCAATGTTTTTATGTAATGCTACCTGTAAAGTACAATTAGACCTGGGGTAGTTCAGGTATATGTAAAAAGTTGGTTTTATTTATTGGTTTGATTTATTAGGTATGTGTTTGTTGAACCTTATATGATTCTTTCAGGATTAGGCATGAGGAAGCTGTATACATACAATCAACCAGCAGAGCAGAATAAGTTACTCTGCCCTGAGGAAGCAACTGTTGGCTGTGAAACACATAGACCTATTTTGTTTACAAAAGCTTTATTCGTCAGTTAGAATGTACAAATAAAGTGCATAATATAGGGTTTCACAATAGATAGAGTAAAAAAAATTACAATAACAAATTGGGATTTAAACAAAAAGCAGGTGGTACAATTCTTAGATAAGGTGGGTAAAGTGATACAGTTAATAGATTTGTGATTCAATGGACGGATCCTGGAGAGGAAATGGCAGAATTGGGGGGGAATAATAAAAAATGATTAAGGCAAGGACCAGTATATCCACTTGTTGTTGAAAATATGCATGCTATCATGTAAGGTGTGGTAGATCCTTTCTGAGATCTTGAGCATCTCCATACGATTCAAAACTTGCAGCCAAGGAAGAGAACTAGTTCTCCAATTGAGTGCTATCATCCATTGTATCGAGCTAATTAAAGAGTGAAGCAGTCTAGTGCAAGGTGTTGGGGTGTTTGGAACATTGGCGTACAATATGCATATTTGTGGTGTGAGGGAGATTTTGTGTTTTGAGGATAGTTCCAATCTGGTGGTAGCTGCTTGCCAGATGGGTTTGAGATGGTGGCAACTCCAAAAAATGTGTGCAAATGTGCCTGGTTCTGTGCATCCTCTAAAACAGTTAGGGGATGTTTCGGGGTAAAAGGAGTGAATTTTGGTAGGGGTCATATACCATCTTGAGAATAGCTTGAGAGGGGTTTCTCTAAAGGCAATCGCATTATTGCTCTTTTGGAGATTACCAATCATCTCGTTCCATAGTTCTGGGGAAAAAGTACAGTTAAGTTCCTCTTCCCAGTGTAGCATTGGGGCAGATTTTTCCGGGATAGAAAAGGAGTTTAAAAGGTTATAGAGTTGTGAGATGAGACCTCTGTCTCGTGAGGAATGTAAGCAGATATGTTCAAAGAGTGTCTCTGAAGAGAGGGTTTGTAGGGTGTAGTGAAGGGCAAAGAATTGTTTTATTTGATTATAATGTGTAAATTCCGTATGGGGTAGGTTGTGTTTAAGTTGAAGTGTGTTGAATGTCGGAAAGGTTGATTTATAGATAAAGGAACCCAATGTGGAGAGTTTGTTATTGGACCATAAAACATATTGATTATGAACATCTTTTGATTGTGAAAATCTTGTGTCACCTAAATATGAGGCTAGTGGGGAAATGGTAGAGGCAAGGTTAAATGGAACTTTGATCTTTGCCCAAATTTGGAAAAGTTGAGCAACAATCATGTTGGCTTTGTTTAAAATGCGAAAATTCCATTGATCGGACCACAAAAGGCCTTGTAGGTATAGAGGAAGGATTGAAGTTGATTCAAAAGTTTTCCATGGGATATTATGTGTAGGGGCATGCCACTGGGAAATTTGTGAGAGCTTGGCAGCGAGGAAGTAGTGCCAAATGTTTGGAAGACCTAGACCGCCAAGGCACTGCGGTCTGTGCATTAGGGAATTGCTACATCTAGGTTTTTTATTTGCCCATATAAATTTGTTTAATTCTCTTTGGAGGGATTGAATTCTAGTTTTGGGAACTTTTATGGGGAGGGCTCTGAAATAGTATAAAAGTTTAGGGACTATGGACATCTTAATGGCACAGATTCTGCCTAGGAAGGAGATATGGTAGGTGGACCATTTATTGAGTAGGGAGCTAATGTGGGAAAATAATGGGGGGTAGTTCTCCTTGTAAAGGGATTTAAATGAGGGAGAGATATGGATACCGAGATACCTAAAGGAGCTCGTGGTCCACGTGAATGGGAAGTTTAGTTGTAGAAGATGTAAAATGTTTTGGGGAATGTTAATGGGAAGGGCTGAACATTTGCTGATATTGATACTTAAACCCGAGAGTTTTTGGAAGTTCTTTAGTTCAGAGAGAAGATTAGGTATAGAAATGAGAGGGTCAGACAGAAATAATAGGGCATCGTCAGCGTATAAACTTAACTTAAATTCATGGGGACCTTTGGTGTACCCTTTAATGTTGATGTTATTTCTTAACCACTTTCAGACCGGACCATTTTGCTGGTAAATGACCAGAGGTCTTTTTACAATTTGGCACTGCGCTGCTTTAACTGGTAATTGCGCGGTCATGCAATGTTGTACCCAAACAAAATTTGCGTCCTTTTCTTCCCACAAATAGAGCTTTCTTTTGATGGTATTTGATTGCCTCTGCGATTTTTATTTTTTGCGATATAAACGTAAAAAGACCGCAAATTTTGAAAAAAAATGATATTTTCTACTTTTTGTTATTAGAAAAATCCAATAAACTCAATTTTAGTCATACATTTAGGCCAAAATGTATTCAGCCACATGTCTTTGGTAAAAAAAAGTCAATAATTGTATATTTATTGGTTTGCGCAAAAGTTGTCACATCTACAAACTAAGGTACGTTTTCTGGAATTTACGCAGCTTTTAGTTTACGACTGCCTATCTCATTTCTTGAGGTGCTAAAATGGCAGGGCAGTACAAAACCCCCCCAAATGACCCCATTTTGGAAAGTAGACACCCTAAGGAAATTGATAAGTGGCATGTTGAGCCCATTGAATATTTTATTTTTTTGCCTCAAGCGATTGAATAATGACAAAAAATAATTTTTTTTTTTTTTTTACACAAAGTTGTCACTAAATGATATATTGCTCACACATGCTATGGGCATATGTGAAATGACACCCCAAAATAAATTCTGCTGCTTCTCCCGAGTACGGGGATACCACATATGTGGGACTTTTTGGGAGCCTAGCCACGTACGGGGCCCCGAAAACCAAGAACCGCCTTCAGGTATTCTAAGGGCGTAAATATTTGACTTCACTCCTCACTACCTATTACAGTTTTGAAGGCCATAAAATGCCAAGATGGCACAAAACCCCCACAAATGACCCCATTTTAGAAAGTAGACACCCCAAGCTATTTGCTGATAGGCATGTTGAGTCCATGGAATATTTTATATTTTGCCACAAGTTGCGGGAAAATTACAAACTTTTTTTTTTTTCACAAAGTTGTCACTAAATGATATATTGCTCACGCATGCCATGGGCATATGTGAAATGACACCCCAAAATAAATTCTGCTGCTTCTCCTGAGTACGGGGATACCACATATGTGGGACTTTTTGGGAGCCTAGCCGCGTACGGGGCCCCGAAAACCAAGCACCGCCTTCAGGCTTTCTAAGGGCGTTACAGTTTTGAAGGCCATAAAATGCCAAGATGGCACAAACCCCCCCCAAATGACCCCATTTTGGAAAGTAGACACCCCTAAATTTAGGGGTACACTAGTGAGACTAGGTAATAAATGGCGGGTGCCCTGAAACTATAAAAAAAATAACTAACCAACCAGCGTCACCTGTAACAGTTATATGGTGATCACTGGTGAAAGGGTTAACTAGGGGGCAATCAGGGGGCTTTATGCGGTAGTATATGGGGGTCCCTGGCGCTATAAAAAGCTGCGGCGAACCTAAATACCTACCTGCCTAACTAGCGTCACCTGTGACACTAATACAGTGATCAGAAAAACGATCGCTTATTAGGCTGGGTTCACACTGGAGCGATGTGGGAACGCCACGAATGCGCGGCGGGTTCCCGCATCACATGCCTCCCGGCGGCAGTTCACACTGCCCTATGCGAACTGCTGGGAGTGTCAGTGAAATGTTAATGACACCCCCAGATCAGTTCGCATATCGCAGTGCGATCTGCAAACTCGGATCGCATGGTGTGAACACCCATGCGATCCGATTCTGCTGCGGACCAAAAAAAGGGTCCCGTGCGAGTTTGCGGCGGGTGCGACACGAATTCAGCCATACTATCTGTATGGCTGAACTCGAATCGCACAGAGATCGGATGTGATTTGCACTGCAGTGCGGTGCGAATCACATCCGTTCTCATAAACCGCTGCAATGTGAACCCAGCCTTAGTGACACTGGCGACGGGGGTGATCACGGGGTTAAACCTTTATTGGGGGGGTTAGGGGGGTACCTTAGAACTAAAGGGGGCTAACCCTAACTGCCCTAACAGTTATTACAGTCACAAATGACACCCGCCGGGTGATCAGGGGGTTAAACCTTTATTAGGTAAAAAATGGCGGGTGCCCTGAAACTATAAAAAAATAACTAACCAACCAGCGTCACCTGTAACAGTTATATGGTGATCACTGGTGAAAGGGTTAACTAGGGGGAAATCAGGGGGCTTTATGCGGTAGTATATGGGGGTCCCTGGCGCTATAAAAAGCTGCGGCGAACCTAAATACCTACCTGCCTAACTAGCGTCACCTGTGACACTAATACAGCGATCAGAAAAATGATCGCTTATTAGGCTGGGTTCACACTGGAGCGATGCGGGAACGCCATGAATCCGCGGCGGGTTCCCGCATCACATGCCTCCCGGCGGCAGTTCACACTGCCCTATGCGAACTGCTGGGAGTGTCAGTGAAATGTTAATGACACCCCCAGATCAGTTCGCATATCGCAGTGCGATCTGCAAACTCGGATCGCATGGTGTGAACACCCATGCAATCCGATTCTGCTGCGGGCCAAAAAAAGGGTCCCGTGCGAATTTGCGGCGGGTGCGACACGAATTCAGCCATACTATATGTATGGCTGAACTCGAATCGCACAGAGATCGGATGTGATTTGCACTGCGGTGCGAATCACATTCGTTCTCATAAACCGCTGCAATGTGAACCCAGCCTTAGTGACACTGGCGAGGGGGGGTGATCACGGGGTTAAACCTTTATTGGGGGGGTTAGGGGAGCACATTAGAACTAAAGGGGGCTAACCCTAACTGCCCCAACAGTTATTAGTCACAAATGACACCAATGCAAAAAAAAAAAAAGCAATTGGTGTCACTGTGACTGGGGGGGCAGGGGTAATTGGGGGGTGATCGGGGGGTAAAGGGGGGGTGTGAGTGTGCCTGGCATGTTCTACTGTGTAGTGTAGTGCTTGTGCAACTCACCGATGCTCTCTCCTCGGTGCCGGAACGAAAAATACCGACACGGAGGAGAGAATACATCACTTCCTCTCCTGTGTTTACATTACAGGAGAGGAAGTGATGTCACCGGACATTTTCATTCGTCGGGAGCGATCGCGAGGGGGTGGCCATGAATGAATGGCCGTCCCCTCGTCCGGGATCGCTCCCGAACGAATACCGACCGCCGCAGGCACCGGGCGGGGGCCCGACCGGGCCCCCGACCCGCGGGCAGGCAAGGACGTACATGTAAGCCCTTATGCCTGCCCGTGCCATTCTGTCGACGTACATCGTCGTGCGCCGGTCGGCAAGTGGTTAAAGCTTGGGCAAGGGGTTCTATGGCTAAGGCGAATAAGAGGGGGGATAAAGGGCAGCCTTGTCTAGTGCCTCTGCTAAGTGGGAAGAATTTGGAGTTCATGCCAGGTATTTTGATCCTGGTATTTGGGGAATGGTAGAGAGCGTTAAAGCCATGTAGAAATTTGTCAGGGATTCCAAATTTGGGGAGGAGATGATTAAGGTAGGGCCAATTGACGCTGTCAAATGCCTTATGAATGTCTAGGCTAAGGAGACAAACTGGTTTAGAGTGGAGATTGGCATCTTGTATGATGTTGGTGACAAGTCTAATATTGTCGACTATTTGACGGTTGGGAATAAATCCAGTCTGGTCTATGTGAATGAGATTGTTAATGACTGCTGCAAGTCTATCGGCTAACAGTCTGCCGAATATTTTTAGGTCGTTATTTAGAACAGATATTGGACGAAAATTTTGTGGAAGGGTGTGATCTTTATGTGGCTTGGGGATCAAGGACATGTTGGCTAGGAGCATTTCCTCAGGAAACTGGTTACCCTGGAGAATATAATTGAATAGGTTAGTTAATTTGGGAGCTAAGAGGGGAGTGAATTTTTTGTAGTAAGAAGATGTGTAGCCATCGGGGCCTGGGGCCGTGGTCGTTTTGAGGGATTTGATGATTTTTGTGATTTCAGGAACCGTGCAAGGGCCATTTAATGAATTAATTTGATTATTTGTAAGGGATGGGAGGCGTAGGTTATTTATCCAGTCAGAGGGTGGGGCTTGGGTCAGAGAGTAGATTTTTATAGAAAGACGTGAACATTTCTAGAACTTCTTGGGGGTGTGTAACCAGGTTGCCCTTATTATCGCGTAATTTATCTAAATGTGGTGGGTTGATTTCTTGTTTGAGTTTTCGTGCAAACATAGTAGATGCGGAATTGCCATGCAGTAGGAATTTAGCCTTAAAATGTCTTAGGGCCTTTTCAGTGTTTGCAGATAGAATAGTGTCAAGTTGTTGACGTTTTTCTTGAATCTGACTATTAATTTCTTGTGATGGTGAAAAATGTATTTTTTTGTATAAGAGATCTAGATCTCTGGTAAGGCACTTAATTGTTGTAAGTCTTTCTTTATTTTTAGTTGCAGCAATGTGTATGAGGTGGCCCCTTAATACCGCTTTATGTGCCGACCAGAGAGTCGTGGGAGATATATCGTCCGTAGAGTTGTCAAGAAAGTAATTTTCGATATGGGTAGAGATCTTTTGGATGTTAGAGGGGTCTGTTAGTAGTGAGTCATTTAGACGCCAGTTAAAAGGGGTTGGGGGCAAACCTATGTAAGAGAAATCAATTGAGACTATATTATGATCCGACCATGGGCAGGAGTAGATAAGCGCTTTGGATGAGTTTGCGAGCAGGATGGGTGTGCAATATATGTAATCGAGGCGGGCATAACAGTTGTGGGGATAAGAGTAGTGAGTGTATTCTCTAATGCCGATGTTATGGGCTCTCCATGTGTCTATCATTTGCAAGCTGTTGAGAGTTCTATTCATAAATTTAGAAAAGGTTTTAGACGATGGTGCTGCGTTGCTTCTATCCAAAGCAGGGTGAGCAGCTAGATTGAAGTCTCCTGCTATAATCAAGTGCGGGGAGTTAAATTTCTCCAGGGTGTCAAAAAATTTGGAAAAAAATGCGTGGTGGGATTCATTAGGGGCATACAGTGATGAAATTGTAACAAGGCGATTATTAATCTTCCCCTTTATAATGATGAAGCGGCTATCTTCATCCTTATAAATGTTTTGGATATCAAAAATGATAGAGTTGCGAATAAATATGGCAACCCCTCTAGTTTTGTTGTGGAATGTGGTAAAGTATAGTTGACTGTAGGATTTATCAAAGAATTTAGGGTGATTTGTGGCTGAAAAATGTGTTTCTTGCATGAGGATAATGTCGGCCTTTAGTCTTTTATAATGTTGAAAGGCTTTTTTGCATTTGTGAGGGGAATTAAAGCCTTGGACATTGTGAGAAAGTATTTTAAGGCCCATTGGGAAAGAATTGAGTGAGATATGTTAGAGATATATTACCGATAGAGGTGACATAGGGTGAGCTAATTGTCAGTTGAAAAGGGATACGTAGGAGTTTAGGTGGTGTGAGTGTATCGTAATAGAAACCCACGTTTCGGAGAAAGTTAGATAAGATGGATCTTGTGAGTGTGTTGGGGATAGTGTGATATGAGATGAGGTCAAGAGGTATCACAGGAGTAATGGTGAAGTAGGACCATTGTACCAATGTAAAGTAACAAACAATATCAATGCATTTTTTAAACTGGGCCGTAAGGGCCAAATAACAACAAAATAAGAAACATAGGATATTCGAAAAGAAAAAGGGGGTCATATGGCAAAAGGCCAAATGACCCAAAAATAAAAATAGAAGGACAATTATGTCCTGAACCCGCTCACAGTGCCTAACGGGGCACCCCCTATAAGAGGGTGAAGTCGTCATGCACAGGGGCGGGTGTGGGGACAAACCAGCGACGGCGGATAAAGGGGGGGGGGGGGAGGGTAGAATAGTCGTACCCATATGTTGGAGCCACTGCCTCAGCAGTCAGTCAGGTGAGCTCAGTGAGAAAAATAAAAGGAGGTGACGACAAAACAAACAAAAAAAAAAAAACCCCTGTTTTTGAGTTGGTATAGTGATATAAAAAGATGGTGTTCAAGTGTGGAAGTTCAGAATCATGTTTTGGTGGATATAAAGTTGACTGAGTAGTGATCAGGTTATAAAGAAAAAAAATAAATAAATAATAAATTTTTTTAAATATAGTGGATTAAGACAAAAAAAAAAAAAAAAAAAAAAAAAAATAAAAAAAAAAAAAAAAAAAAGGGGAAGAAGGGGGGAGGACCTGACTATTCCTCTCTCAGACATTAAGTATATGCAAAAACCAGCAGAGAACTTTAGTTAACTTGGTTGAGATTCCAATAGCAACCATAGATATGGTAAAGTGGTTGACAACTCTCGAATGAAGAAAGGGGTTAGTCCTGGGGGGATTGTCGCCATCTTACTTGACCCCGTTGAGGGCGTCTTGAAGCTGGTGTTGACCAGATCGGCGAAGAGCGTGGGGTGGATACAGGTCTGGCGGGAGGCTCGGGGTCCAAAAGGCCCAGTTTAACTAGGAGTTCTTTTCCTTCAATGATGTTGTAGACGGTGTAGGTTGAGCCATTGTGTATTATTGACAATGTGAAGGGGAAGCCCCAGCGATATCTTATTCTAGCAGTTTGTAGAATTGAGGTGACCTCTTTCATCCTGCGTCTCCTGTCAAGTGTAGCTGGAGATATATCTGGGTATATCTGTATTCTGTGACCCTCAAATACAATATTTGGGGTATTTCTGGAGCCACGCATGACTTCTTTTAGTAGAAAGTCCTTCATACACATGATGATGTCACGTGGAGGTTTGTCAGGTGTTGGTTTAGGGCGAAGGGCCCTGTGAATTCTGTCGTAAGTAAATACAGATATTTGCTTATCTGGTAGTAAATTATGGAAGAGTTTGGAGATAGCTGGAGCGAGGTCGGTGACCGACTCTGGGATTCCGCGAACTCTAATATTGTTGCGTCTGTTTCTGTTGTCTAAATCTTCCATTTGTGCCTGCATAAACGCAAAGCTGTCGGCCAGGGTTTCATAATCTTTCCTGAGGTCATTGTGGGAGAGAGAGAGTTCGTCATGTTTGGTTTCTAAAATGTCAGTGCGGCTGTCTATGTTAGCAATCTCTTGCGTCAGAGCGCTGGTAGTTTTATGCAGTTCATGTTGTATTTTGTCAGCTAGTTTCTCATAAATAGCTGTTAGGCTATCATCTAGGTCAGCCTTGGAGAGAGGAGAGCTGTACTCACTGTTAGGAGTTGTGTGCTGTGCCAGCGCGGGGAGGCCGGAGACAACGGAGGAGCCGGCGCCATCTTGAAGCTTTTTAGCCTGAGGCTTCTCCATAGTTTGAATATGGTTTGTGGCGTGTTTGGAGCGGCTAATCCTCCGGTTTTTTTGGTTTGGCATGTGCTGGTATGTTCCGCAGGGGTGCTGGGTGGTTTTCGGCCGGGACAGAGACGAAAAGCCCTGGGAAATCTGGCTTGGCAGACCGGGTCAGACGGAGCTGATCTCAAGCACGTCCGTCCCACATCGCGCCGCGCATGCGCCCCCCCATAGACCTATTTTGAAGCATAACTTACACCTTTATCATTTTTTTGGGTACACAATAAAGTATTGATTAATGACCCATATGTTGCAGATGCTGTTGTATAGTCCTATCATTTTTGCAACAGTAACATTAAAGATTGAAAGTCACATCGAAAATTACTTTTAAATGAACAAAAACTACAAAGTGCCCTTTATAAATGGTCTACAGCAGTGGTTCCCAACCTCAATACTCAAGTACCCCCAAAAGGTCATGTTTTTGGAATTTGCCTCCCCCTAGCACAGGTGCTTTAAATCAACGTCAATGGCTTGGTATTATGACATCAATTTTAGCTAAGAGAAAATCCCAAAACATGGCCTCCTGGGGGTACTTAGGGACTGAGGTTGGGAACAACTGCTCAAGAGACTTAAACGTGCTACTGAAAAGAGCACTCAACACTGCCTAATTACAGTGCGACAGTTTTGGAATCTCTGTTTGCGTTATTAGCTGCAGAAGTAAGTGTATGAGTAATTGCACAGCAGAACCTTTTACACATGTCTTTCTAAAGCTGGCCATACACCTATAGATTATCTGTAGATTTTCTATGGTTAGATGGAAAAAGTGGGAGATTCCTCCATCCACACAGTTTAGCGAACATGTCGAAATCCGTTGCACGTTTTCCATCTAACCATAGAAAATCTGCAGATAATCTATAGGCGTATGGCCAGCTTTAGGAGGTGATTGCTGCATTGCCCTTGGAAAGCCAGCGGGTGCACTTCCCATCATTACCTGCAACATAAAGTGCTACGGGCATCCGTATTAGGAACACAACTTATTGTGTTGGGGTGATTTTTTTATTTCATTAACACATAATAATCATGTATTCACCATGATATGATACATTATAATTCCACAATAAAACATTACCTCTTCAACACTGGTGAACAAAGTGGACTTCTGGGTTTTTGAGGCTATGGGCAATACAGGCTGCTGAGTTGGTTTAGTAGTGGCTGGCATTGGCTTACTTTCTGGTGCACCAAACAAATCCTGAAACATTCCAGTTAGCAAATTGTATTACAACAATTATAAATAAAATAAATCAAATCAGCGCAAAAAAAAAATTTGTTAAACCTCTAAAAATTAATGCAGCTACCACAAAAGATCATCACATAATCCAAATAGAATTTACACAAAAGGGTGCAGCACATGAATTATATACTAATTAAAAACAGTCCAATATGGTCCAGCAGAAAGATAGGACTACAGATCTCAGCAATCACCAAAAAAAGGGTCCGCGTGTTGGAGCACACTTCAGGTAAAAAATGGTGACAGACCCTCCACCCCCAAAGCACTCGCTTCGCTCACCTCAAATCACCACTGAGCTAACAGGGGGAAATATCCTCCAGAAACGCCAGTTGATTCCCCTAGGGTGTAAAGAGGTGAGAACAAAGATATATCCAAGTTCACATCGTTGGCCAGTTTAAAACAACTTTTTATTTAAAAATGTGCTACTCACAAACATCTGTTGTAAACATGCATATCCAGAATATACCTGATGGTGCAGGAGATGCAGAATGGCATTTTAAACTGGCCAACAGTATGCTCTTAGATATAGCTTTGTTCTCACCTCTTTACACCCTAGGGGAATAAGCTGGAGTTCCTGCCTGTTTCTGGAGGATATTTTCCTAATGGGACTTGCTTTACTGACCATCTGTTAGCTCAGTGGTCTGTAATTTGAGGTGAGTGAAGCGATCCTCAAAAATTGTGAGGAAAGGCTCCCTCACCGAACTGTAAACTCACTTACCCTACGAGCGAAGGTAACTGCCACAAGAAAAATTGTTTTTAAGGTAAGTAACTTAACTGAAATATCCTCTAGGGGCTCAAAGGGGAATTCTACCAGAGTTTGAAGCACCAGGAACAGGTCTCTGGTTGGACAACTTCTAACCACTACTGGCCTGGACCTAAAAATTGATTTGAAGAATCTAGCTATAGTGGGATTTTCCGAGAGAAAATTGGAGAAAAAAAACACTGATAGCTGCCACCTGTGCCCTTAAAGGTACTAACTGGAAGACCTTTGTCGACAGCCTCTTGAAAAAATTCCAAAATTGAAGTAACATCATGAGCTAATCTTTGATCTTCAGATAACAATGAGTTAAAGAGGAAGTAAACCCTGATGGGTTTACTTCCTCTTTATCTCCCTGCAAAGGTAAAGCATAATGGGCTACTATGCATCGCATAGTAGTCCATTATGTGTCACTTACCTGACACAGGAGCCAGCAAAGTCACCGCTGTCCCCTGTAGTTCCGAGCGTCCATCTTCTTGGTGGGTCTCGCTGCTCCGGCGCTGTGATTCACCGGAGCAGCGATGACGTCACTCCCGCGTACGGGAGCCGACATTCGCGGCATATCGCTGCGATCTGCGGCTTGCCCAGTGCGCCTGCGCGCCGATGTCTACGGCGCATGCGCCGTAGACAGCGGTGGCTGTCTTCAGGTAAGTATCTCCTAAACCGTATAGGTTTAGGAGATATTTCTTGGACCTACGGGTAAGCCTTAATCTAGGCTTACCTGTAGGTCAAAGTGGTTTGTAAGGGTTTACAACCACTTTAAATTTCTTCCAAACCTTGGAATATATGGCTCTAGTGACTTGTTTTCTGCAATTTAACAGGGTCTTGACTACTTTGTCAGAGAACCCCCTGGGTGCTTAGTATCTTTTCTTCAGATACCAGACCATCAAGCTTAAGGAAACCACCTATGGGTGAGACACTGGACCCTTCAGGTGCACTGCTGTAATTGAGGCTAGATCCCCTTCTGCCCATGATAAAATCTCCTGGGAGATAGATTGAAGTATCCGACTCCTCGTACCTCCCAGTTTGTTAAGGTACACAACCGTAGCGATATTGTTGGATAGAATCTGGAAATTGTGACTCCTGATTTATGTTCAAAATGCCTGCAATGCTCTGAACCGCTAGAAGCGCTCTCTGATTCGACGAAGGTGGGCTCCCCATCTCCAGGAACTCGCACCCGTTGTGATCCTCT
Source organism: Lithobates pipiens (assembly GCF_037356315.1). NCBI lineage: Eukaryota > Metazoa > Chordata > Amphibia > Anura > Ranidae > Lithobates > Lithobates pipiens. The sequence goes on from NW_027507787.1 coordinate 43,562,779, forward strand.
GGTATATAGGAATGGACCATGGTAGACCTCTTGTTAGGTGCATGTGTGTCGTCCACCACCACAAGCTTCTTTTTACTCTGGAGGGTAACAAGACCCTTGATTCCAGGGAACGCGAGTCTCCATCCCAGTCCCTTAGTAGAAACCGCTGTAATGGGCGTTGTTGAAATCTTGCCCATGGCACTGCAAGAAAGCAAGAGGTCATCAAGACCCACTGCTCTTGAAACCTCTCTCAGCGAGACCGACTGATTGGTCTGTAAGGTCTGCTGGGTTTCACTCTTTTAAACACCAGCTTCCCAGCGTCCCTGTTCACGCAGTTTAGAGACAGAAACTAGCGTCTCCGGCGCCCCCTGTGGACGTCACACGTCCTCATAGTGACCCCGCCGGGTACTTCCTGTGGGCCAGCTTGGAACGCATAAGTTCCGCCCCTTTACGAGCTCTGATGTACACCACATTGCTGCCATTTCCCATGCACTGAGAAGCAGAGACGGCAGCCACAAGCCTGCTCTCCTGGTGGATGTGCAGCTCTGGGACCTAAAAAAGGTAGGTAGGTATACCATCCTAAAACACCACAGGAGCCATACTCATGAGACCTAGGGGAACCAGTTCCTGGAAACCTTACCCCTCCATCTGGAGGAAACACCAATACTGACGTGGGGCCTGGACGACCGTCCTTTTAGCTTGTGGGGGTTAACGCATTTCCTGTCCTGGTAGGAGGAGCCCTAGGTCTCATGGGCTTTCCTGGAAGACCCTTAGCGAAAAACAATTTTCTTATCAAGAGAACCATAGAAATATGCCGAATGGGCTCAGAGTTGCCTCTGTAGGACCCCCAGAACTAAATTGAAATCTCAAGGGCACAAAGGTGGTCTTGACTGGCAGCAGCAACTGAATCGCCCCCTGTATAAAGGCTGAAAACTAAGGCATGCAAAGCAATAGGCCTTTGGAAGATAATTGATAATGCCAAAATTTGACCTTTTAAATCGTACCTAAATCCAGATTAATTTCCACACTTCTGCAAAAAAGCAAGAATCCTACCGATTATATATTTACAAAGATGTCTTGGACCCTAAGAAAACAGGTGCGGACGGAGCGCAAGGACCCATGGCCTTCCCACTGCCAACTTTACAATATGCACGCACCAGGTCCTTCTGGGCCAAGCTGGGGCTACCAGAATCACAGTTTTTCTCTCTTCCTTTATCCTGCACAGAAGCCGTGGCAGTTGCTGGATTGGAGGGAAGGCATAGATCAGGGAGAACTGGTCTTAGGGAATCACTAAGCCATATGCCCCGAGTGCAAGTGGATCCCTGTTCTGGAAACAAATTTGTCTAGCTTGTTGTTGAACCTGGATGACAACAGAGCCATGTCCGGGACACCCCACTGCTAGGAAATTAAAGAACACATTCTGGGATGTAGGAACCACTCCCCTGGAAACATCTGCTGGTGATATAGAAAGTCCGAAAGGCCAGTTCTCTACCCCTGGAATGAATACCACTGACAGGAATGCAGGAATGGTACAAATCTCTCTGCCCATGATAGGATTTGATCCACCTCTTTCTGGGCTGTCTGAATCCTGGTGCCTGCCTAGTGATTGATATAGGCCACAGCCATGGCATTGGATTGGACCCTGACTGGGCATCCCTGTAGCCTGGTAGTCCAGAAACTTAGAGCCAAGTGAGCTGCTTGAATCTCTAATATATTGATGGGCAAGCTTTTTTCCATCCAGGATCATTTCCCTTGGACAGTGGCTCCCTCCAGGACTGCCCCCAACCACTGGTGTCCATCATCACCACCTTCCAGACCACAGGTAAAAAGGATTTCCCTTTTTCATGCCAGAGGTCTGACATGAAATCGTGCATAAGGAACTGCTTCAAATGAAGACACAGTCTTCCCCAGCAGCCTCATGCACAGGTGTATAGAGGGCCATTTCCTCCCCCATACGACCTGGACAAGATCTCTTATGAATCCTGACCTTCAATGGTGTTAACAACACCCTTGCCTTTACTGTGTCCAATAACAGAGCCAAATATTCTAGTAGCTGAACCGCCAGTAGGGCCGACTTTGACAAGTTTTAAACCTAACCCAGGCATTCCTGGAACTAAACTGCCTGGGTTACATTCAGCCTTAGACCTAGGGCCGATTGACCTATGGAGTTATACGTCATCCAGGTATCTACTACCGATATACCTTGCGATCTTAGAATTTCAGGAGGCAGAATCAAGGGGCTGTGGCTAACCCAAAAAGTAGGCCAACAAACTGAAAATGGTGGTCTTCCACTACAAAATCGCAGAAACCTTTGATGTGAGCTGCAAATTGGTACATGTAGATATGCATTCTTGATGTCTATGGATGCCAAGAAATGTTTTCCGTGCAGAGAGGCCACGACTGAGCGAACTGACTCCATCTGAAAAGGCTGAATGTTTAGAAACTGATTTCAGAGCTTTGAGATCTAGAATAGGCATCACATCTCAGTTTGGTTTTGGGAATATGAAAAGATTTGAGTAGAAGCCCCTGAACTTCTCATCGGCTGGAACTTCTGAAATTACTCCTTGAGACTTCAGATGATCCAGTGCCTGAAAGCAAGACTTTCATTAACGGATCTGTGGGTATGCTGGATCTTAACCAAGAGGGGGTGTTGAGAGGCGACCCCAGGTCACGGTGTGTATTGGCACCTTCAGCCTGGTTTTTGCAAAGACAGGCATAATGATTGCACACCTGTGGGCTGGGTTTATATTCCCCTCAGGAAGAGAGCTCAGGGCTCACACTTGGAAACAGCTCCACCCTACCGGCAGGTGGCCTGGTGTAGGAGTCGGGTCCACGAAAGAGACAGGTGGGTCTCTAGAAGTCTGAGCATGTATGTCTGCAGGAAGTAGATGTGGCCCGCAACCAAGCAGCATGCAGCTGAGCAAGTAAGCTCCAGGAGGGAGTTTGACTAAGTAAAAGTGAGTGAGCCGGGAGGCTGAAGTTTTCTGTTATATAATGATGGTGGGACCCTCTGCGAGTGAAGACTTTCTGTGAAGTTTATTTTAAATAAAATTGGGCTGCCATTCCCTTAAAAATACAGTCTGAACTGACTTTTTTCCTGAAACTGCATACACCACTTGAGCTTAATCACCCCTATTCTGTACCCCTGAGACACTATAGAAACAACCCATCTGTGCTGGATCACGTCTTCCCAGGCATCTAAGAACTGTAATAGCCTTCCCCCCCCACTTGACTGAGTGGGGCTCCCCTTCATAAGGTGGGTTTAGGGCCAGTCTTGGTAGGCCTTTGCCCCAAAGCTTCTTCAGCCCTTGACCTGGAGGTTTGCCTTTAGACCCAGATGGCTGAGGCCGTCGGCCTGGAATTTGAAGTACTTGGCATTGGACCACTAGCCGCCATGAAAGATGATCATTTACTTCTTCTCCTAACGGGTAGAAGTGCACCCACCCCCCTGAAATCTTTTGGATATACTAATCCAGATCGTCACCAACTAGGCGCTCCCCATGGAAGGGGGACCTGGCTAGTAACTTTTTACAGGGCAACTCTGCAGACCAATTATTTAACCACAGAATTCTGTGCATATGTAATGACAGAAGAGCAAAATGTGAAACCTGCTGAATGGAATCCTTAAGAGCATCTGCTTCAAAACACAAGGCACAAGGTAAATCTGCCAACTTCTCAGCAGACTCCCCTTGACCAAGCAAACCCTTAGCTACCTGTTCAATCCAGTCTTTTAATGACTGACAAAATTCCTATAGCTGCCACCGCCGGTTGTGCTGCAGAGCCAGCAATAGCAAATTAAGCCTTTAGCAAAGATTCCATTAAACTTTTATTTACAGAAGAAATGGCAGCACCCACCGTTTGTATACACCATTTCTTTGTAAACTTTTCCTCCAAGGGGTACAAAAATAAAAACCTTTTGGGAGGAACAAAAACCCTGCAAGGGTGATCCCAGTTAGCATTCATTAAATCGCTCCAACAATGGGTGCAAAGGGAGAGAGAACTCTGTGGAGGGTGCAAAGAGCCTAATGAAGAGAAAGAAATCTCAGAGACCTGTAATGGAGGCAACTTAAAACCAAACCTTACCATCTCAGTAGGATTAAATTAACAATCTCTGGGACTAGGAGGCTGAAAATGGCTCTTCCGACCTAGATTCCCAGGAAGTGGAATACTCAGCCTGACCTTCCTCTAGGTCATTTACAGCCACTTCTTCCACATCTTCTGCCCAATCCTGCTCCAATGGGGGGGGGGGGGGATCAGGTGTAGGCCAGCTGATGCCAAATTTTGCTTTGTCACGTAGGCTGAGGCAAAAGCCTTTGACGTAGCCACCATGCCAGACAACCGTAATGGCTCAGATTGGCCACTCGCTTTTGGCCTTTCAGGGGAGTTTTACACAGAGGATGCACATCGGCTGGCACCCCTTGCTGCTGTGCCCCCCGCCCCCCACTCTTCTCTCCGGGAGGACATTTCTCTAGGCAACAAACTCTGGCGGTACCAAAACCACCTGTGCACTCAATCCACCTGCAAGCTGTAATCAGCTATTGGCAGTACACAGATAGTTACCCCTGTACCGAACCTGTCAGTGCCTGATCCATCCACCCACAGTGACTCCCATGCCCAGCCGGAGTTGCTCTGTGTCCCTTTCAGCTTGTCTGTAGGAGTCTACATGGGTGAGACCTATTGTACAGGCAGAGAAATCCATCCCTGCTGCCCGCCGGGCTATTCAGGGAGGCCGGAAATCACCGAGAATATACATGCACCATAGCGGGCTCCTTGACATCACTGCCCTCTAGCGGGGAGATCCAATATGGCTGTGTCTATCTTTTTTTTTTTGCTTCAGGTAATGGTGCACAACGTCTTTCAAGAAATCACTTACTAATCCTGCCGCAGGATTCTGCTTATAGCCAGACTCCAATCTTCACCCATCACAGCGGGTTCTGTCTCCTATGGACCTTCAAGGACTAGGTCCCCCCTACATCTGTAGAGCACCCTGCCTGGATCTCTTTTGGAGTTTTTCTTACCAAGGGCACAGGATTCCAGGGTCCAGCGCCCCAAAAGGTCACATTACAGGCAACACCTTGTAGTGTTCCATCTAATTGAGGCTCAAGTACCATCTGGATGGATCCGATCATATAGTTCCTTAAATCCTTACCAATCTTTGTCTGGGACTTAATGCTAAAACATGAAGAGCTTCTCCAACCATAACCATCACCTCTCCAGACACTGACAAAAAAAACACAAAAAAAAACGGAGGTACTTTCTGTATGAGAGGTGTTATACAGGGGGGAAATTTCTGTCTTTGGATTTTCCAGTGTCCATTTCCCTATAGGGGGTGTATAACCCAGTTATTATGGCTGCTCTGTGTCCCATGATGCACCATAAAGAAATAATTATGTTCTGAAGGTTGAAGTGCTATGGACTTCTATTTTATAATGCTAGATATGACAGATTCTATATGCTGGCTTCAGCCTTTTGTTCATCAGCCCCTGTGTACCCTCAGGACTACTATCCATAGGGTTCAATAAACCAAACAGGAAACTTTAGACAGCATTGCAGTGCCTGTAAAATCAACAAAAGAGGTTCAGGTACACAGCAAGCATCCCTTTTCATCACACCAATGGGCTAATGTTGATATACCATTATTTATATGAGTTAGGTATGAGAATGTTTTTAAAATACCATTTTTAGAAATGAAAAAAACTTACTTCATCTTCATCATCAAAGAGAGACAAGGCTTTACTGGTTTTGCTTGCTGGTGCTGCCGACGTTGCTGCTTTAGGCTTGCTGCCAGTTTGACTTGGTAAAAATAAATCAGACTGGTAAGACAGAAATGGTGGTTAGATAGAACACTGTAAAGCCAAATAGTGACAGAAATAACAGGGAAACCCAAGTTTCTGGATTTTCCCCAATTATTAAAAATATCTAGCTGAAAACTCAAGCATGTATTTACAGTGTGCCCTCAAACATGATCTCTTCCACAGGGTACATAAAAAACACTCTTTGATTTTTCTTTACCTGTCAGATATAAAAACACCTTCTAGTTAAAGCAGAACTTTAGTCTAAGCCCTTGTACACACGGTCAGAGAATCAATCGGAAGGTGTCCTATTGGACCGTGTCGTCGGATAATCCGACTGTGTGTGGTATGCATCGGACTGATTCCGTCGGAATATCCGTCGGACCCAATTTTCCAACATGTTGGAAATATTTTCCGACCAACTGGTTCGATCGGACATACTCCGATCATGTGTAGAGAATTTTGATCGGACCAAGTGCCACGCATGCTCAGATCAAATTCCTACATCAAAGTTATTGGCTACTAGCCTGAACGTAGTCCCATCGTAACGAAATTACGTCATCACGTTCTGAATGATCGGATTTTTCGACAACTTAGTCCGACCGTGTGTATGCAACAGTTTTGGACAAGATCCGACGGACAAAATCCGACGGATTTGGTTGGCAGAATGTCCGACCGTGTGTACAGGGGCTAAAAGTTAAGTCCTGATAGATCACATCAGGCTGGCCCCTTTTTCAGGTATAGCTTCGTAAAATAATAAAAATAAGCGTCTATACTGTTGAAAATCCAGTAATGCACCGTCTCACCCTGCTCTGCACATGTTCACTTGCTCTGGCGCTGTGCCTAAAATCAGAGCCACTAGAGACAGATCACCTCACAGCTTTAAGAATTACTGTTGTTGAAGGTAGAAGAAAGCAAAAGGAATGACACAGATTGTGCTAAGGGAACATAGATTAGGGAGGGAGAAAAGAAAAGCAGACGGAGAGGTCGACAAGACAAACTCTGCTGCCAAGAAGATCCAAAAGATTTAAACTTACAAGGATATTGTATTATCTCCCTGATATTCTCTCCCATCTCCATGAGGGGCAGCCTGTGAACTTTAGGACTGTAAAGCTTCTGTCAGCCTTCCTCTCTAACTTCGCCAAGACATGCAGTTAAGGTTGAAAATGTACACATTTTACTTAGACCCTTTTCACGTTGGGGTGCTTTACAGGTACTATAGTGCTAAAAATAGCGCCTGCAAAGCACCCTGAAAGAGCTGCTGCTGTCTCTCCAATCTGAAAGCCCCAAGGGCTTTCACACTGGAGCGGTGCGCTGGCAGGAAGCTACAAAAAGTCCTGCTAGTAGCATCTTTGGAGCAGTGAAGGAGCGGTGTTATACACCATTCCTTCACCGCTCCTGCCCATTGAAATCAATATGGCAGTGCGGCTATACCGCCGGCATAGCGCTGCTGCAGCAGAGCTTTGCAGTGGTTTTAACCCTTTTTCAGCTGCTAGCGAGCTAAATGTGCCCCGCTATCAGCCAAATAGCGCAGCAAAATTGACGGCTTTACCGACGACGCACACCGCTTCGGTGTAAAAGGGGCCTTAAAGAATGTGACGCATAGATTTTAAAACCAAGGCAAGGGGGAGAGTTTCCAATAGGGAAGTGAGTGCATTGGGCTTCAACAAATGGTGGGCAATTTACAACACACACTAGTTTTGGTAGCATAATTGTTAATGTGGAACGCATGTTCTTTTGTTAAAGAACATTAATTGTTATCAAACTGTTAAGGGTAAAGGTCCCCTTCGAAGTAGATGTAAACTCTAACCAGATGAAATTACTTTTTTTTTCAAATCTTTACCTGCATCTACTCCAGCCACTTAAGGTCTACATGCACTCTCTCCAAAGTTGACTAAACATCATTGTTCTGGACCAGTTTAATGATAGTTCACAACAGTGGACTGAGCCAACACAAGGCGAGTTGGCACGGCCATTTGTAGTCTCATTTGGATGCATGCGACAATGCAGAAGTGCACGGGGGGACAGCTGCCACCCCATAAAGGAGGCAATTTCATGGCAGAATCACCATGAATTCTTACAATGAATGCTGCAGATTTAAAAGTAGTAAAAGCAACCTTTGGCTTGACATTAACATGTTAAAGCTCATCTCAGATTTTAGAGCATGGTTTAAGATCCACTTTAAAATAGTGATTTTTCCTACAGCTTACCTGTAAAATCCTTTTCTTGGAGTACATCACGGGACATAGAGCAGCCATAATAATTACTATGTGGGTTATACGCCACCTATAAGTGGACACTGGCAGATCAATCAAATTGGAAGTCCTCCCCTATATAACCCCTCCTACAAAGGAAGTACTTCAGTTTTGTAGCAAAGCAATGAATATCCCAAAAAAGAGGGGCGGGACCTCTGTGTCCCATGATGTACTCCAAGAAAATGATTTTACAGGTAAGCTGTAGGAAAAATCCAATTTTCTTCATCTTACATCACGGGACACAGCATAGCAATACCAAACACCACAGTGGCTCTGATGCACCTGACACCACTGTCCATCGGGAGATGTGGACACCACCAGATCACTGAACCCAATACCGGTGCACCTGCCTCCCTCGGCTGCCTCTCTTTTCTGCAACCATTTAACTGGTATAACAGGTAAATAATGTAGCAACTATATTAGCCAAGCTAATAAACAGTCTTTCAAGGATGCAGCCTAAAACAACAATGGTTACCGCTATGCAACCCCTGCTGTCATGTACCTAGGTATGAAAACATGCAAGTATACAAGTATTCTTGCCTTAAGTGCATTTATTTATGCAGTTCAAGGCAAATAAGCACATATGTATGTAGTCCTAGGCAAAAAAGCACACGCATTTACGCAATAAGCAAGCATGAGTTTATGAAACGTGTCTATACAAACGTGTCCATGCAATGTTTTTTATGCAAACATATGTTTACGCAACATGTATCTATGCAAACGTGGTTACGCAAACATGTATGTATGCCAACATGCGTTTATGCAAACACGTGTATATATATATATATATATATATATATATATATATATATATATATATATATATATATATATATATATATATATATACACACACACACACACACATACACACACACATTTATGTACAAACGTCGAACTAAGCTCCTGCAAACCAAATGCATGGTATTCTGGAGACAACTCCTTAAAGTGCACTGATGCCCATGCTCTTATGCCACATTTATCTATGCAAAACGTGTTTATTCAAACATGCGTTTAAGCAACTTGTCTGGCCACACATTTAATTTGTAAAAACTCACACTTCATTAATATCTGTGGGCTGCTGTTATGTCTCAAGAGGCCCTGCTGAACCTGCAGTCCACATGGTAAACATGCTAATATAGAAATAGGCCATACTGAGCAAGCCTGCGTCCTCTAGTTGCTGGAGGAGAAACAGCAGCCCACTCTTCTAAGAAGTACATAGAGCATGACTAAACAGCACACTGCCCCCAGTGGCAACTGAGAGAAGACCAGCCAGATTATTATTATTTTAAAGAGAAACTGCAAAAATGCAGACTTACCATTCCTGCTGCAGGACTCTGAAGATAACAGGAGTCCAACCTTCACCCATCACAGCAGGCTTTGTCATAAAAGACCATCAAGGACTGGGCCCCCCTTAATTTGGGGTCAACGTCCCTGGACCTGTATAGCACAACATAGCACAGGGTTCCATCACGCAGGGCCCAGAGCCTTAAGGCTGCATTACAGGCAAACCTCAAGGACTTCTCTCCTATTCAATGAGACTTGAGTACCATCCATTTTGGCTGACAGCTTTTTATAATGGATCCAACTGAAGTGAATGATTCTTAATTGAACCGCCCAGACCTCCAAGTATGCTCCAAGAACATGTTTATCTCATCAGCGACCACCACCTTACAGACGCTGGCAAAAAAAAAAACAGCGGTACTTCCTGTATAGAAGGGGTTATATAGGGGATGGCATTCTGTTTGATTGATCTGCCAGTGTACATTTACATATAGGTTGCGTACAACCCATGTAGTAATTATTATGGCTGCCCTGTGTCCCATGATGTATGATAAAGAAAGGCTCTAGAAGCGTTAATACATGTTTAGGAATAGATCACTGTGTTTCATATAAAGAGTGGTCATTAAAAGAGTAATTCTGTTCCTTGTGGAGTGAATCATGTTGTGTCTGGAACTGCAAAGTGCAGTGGACTTTATGGTTCAATACACATAAGTGCCACAAATTTTTCACTAACTACAGACTGCAATGTTTATCTGCAAGGATGGTCATTTTGTTATGTTGTTCTGCCCAGGAGACCTTCTAAATATTGTCCTGGCTATATTTTTCATTTAAAAATACCTCTGAATCATCCTCATCAGAGAATAGACCCTTGGTCAGTCTTTTGTTTGAAGGTTCAGGTGGTTGAGGTTTTTCTGCAGGCGTCTGTATATTCTAGAACCAAACAAAGATATATGAATGCAAGGGACTTCAGGCCACTGAAACAAAGCTAAGTATTGCAGACTTAAAGCGGTTATTTTTTCGGGGTTAAAGGTTCTGTTCCCTTAAAGCATGGTATATAGCACAGTGCTTGTGCTGTGTCATTTGGCCCCCTGTATACCCTAAAAAACCTGGCTGATCCTGTCTGGCCATGCCCTCCCCAGATTACAATTGTGGCTGCTGAGCCCCGACATTGAGGTCCGTTTGCGTTATTCCGTCAGCCGAAGCCATGCTATCTGCAGCTCTCCCTCGCTCTCCTCTCCCTCGCCTCCTTGCACCAGTGCCCCTAATTCCCCCCATCCCGACTCCTGCTGTCAAATCTGCTACTAAATGCTGCCATCCTCTCTGTACCATTAAAAAAAGATTTCCTGTGTTCTGTAAAAAAAAAAATAATAATTTGCCGATGGTACCCGTATGAGCTCCGCTCCCGCCACTTAGCTAACACATGTCTCTCTCCTCTCTCCCCCTCCTCCCCACCAGATGTCAGAAGGAGGGCTCGGCTCGGAATCAGTTGAGTGCCGGGAGCAGAGCTCATACAAGTACAATCAGGCAGATTTTTTACAGAATACACTGAAATGTCTTATAATGATACAGAGAGGATGGCAGGATTTAGTAGTTCCCGTCAGAACACAACAGCACAGCGGGGGGATCTTTGCAGCAACACTGCTTATGTTGGTGCGGTGATGTCAGTTTTTCTTCATTCAGCCCGCTGGGTTGAACAAAAAAACCCTATATTTTTTTGTACTCACCGTAAAATCCTTTTCTCTGTAATTCACCGACTGACACAGCTCCTCTCTTAGCCATTGGGTTGTTACGCCATGTTTAGGAGAAGACTAGGCATAAAATTATGAAAAACACAGAACTTTTAGTTCCGCCCAAGGGGCGGTCCCTTGGGCAACAACCCCCCAGTCTGCCATGCAGCCTCAGTACGTCAACAAGCAGTATAACGTAAAGAAAAATAGAAGGGGCGGGTGCTGTGTCAGTCAGTGAATTACAGAGAAAAGGATTTTACGGTGAGTACAAAAAATGTTCTCTTATATTTACCGACTGACAAAGCTCCTCTCTTAGCCATTGGGACATCCCCAAGCAGTGCCAAAATGAGGGGTGGGAAAACCGCATAAAAACTTCATCCACCATGGCAAGTGGGAACTAGTATAAACTTTGCCCACAAAAAACAACAGTGTGGAAAAACCACCACAAACACAGGGTGCTCCTCAACAGACACACTACCCTCAAACTGCACCAAAACTGCGGTAACAAATGCAACAGTGCATTAAACGTAAAGGTACTGCGTTTTTGCCCAAAAAACAGGAAAAAGGGAAAAGGGAAAAAAATTGTACACGCAATTGCAACTATACAGCCGCCTGCAAAACTTTGCAGCCAAAACAGGCATCAGCCGATGCACTGACATCTACCTTGCAAATTTTTTACGAAGGTGTGAACAGATGACCAAGTCGCAGCTTTACACAGATGCTTGATGTCGGAAGGCCCAAGACGTTCCGATTACCCTCGTGGAGTGGGCCGTGACCGGAAAAGGGGGGCACCTGCCCCTTCAAGGTGTAGGCTTGTACTACAATCTGTCTAATCCACCTGGAAATGGTGGCCGACGAGACCGCCATGCCTTTCTTTGGACCAGCCAGCGAAACAGTCTGACTTCCGGGAAGGGAGCCGTGACAGACAAATACACCCTCAGAGCCCGAACTACGTCCAAGGGCCACCTCCTTAGGATGTGTCGGCTTAGGACAGAGATGGAAACACAATGTCTTCTTTGATGTGAAACGCCAAGATCACCTTCAGCAGAAAAGAAGGATGCGGATGCAACACCGCCTTATCCTTGTGGATAACCAGATAGGGCAACTTGCAGGACAAGGCCGCCAGATCCGAAACCCTCCTGGGTTGATGGGATGGCCACTAGAAAGACCACTTTCTGGGGAAGAGTCAACAGAGGGATCTCTCTGATATTTACAAATGGTGTTTGCAGCGCCGACAACACCAGATTTAGATCCCACAGGGCAACAGTGGATGCACTGGAGGAACTACATGACGGACCCCTTGGGCAAAAGTGCTCACTAGGAGAGTGAGACGCCAGGGGTCACTGAAAAGAGACAGCCAAAGCTTAAATTTGTCCTTTAAATGGTGCTCAAAGCCAATTTCTGGTCTACTGCTTGCTGAAGAAACAGCAGGATCCTGGACATAGAAAAAAAGAGTGCAGATGCCATCCTTTCTCCTCACACATGGAGATGTAGGCCTTCCAAGTACTATGATATATCGTCCGAGAAGATTTCCGTGCTCTCAGCATAGTTGGGATCACCGAGTCCGAAAAACACCTGGCTCTCAATAGCCATGCCGTTAAAACCAGCGATGGTAAAGCAGGATGGAGAATCAGACCTTGAGACAGACGGTCTTCTCGTAACGGCAGTCGCCAGGGGGCGTCTGCCACCAGGCACACCAGGTCTGCGTACCAAGGACGCTGGGGCCAATCTGGGGCAATCGGAATTACTGGAATTCCCTCGGCCTCCACTCTGCGGAGCAGAAGTGGTAACAGCTTTAGCGGAGGAAAGGCATAGATCAGCTGGTACTGATCCCACAGAGCCACCAGCGCATCTGACGCGTCTGCTCACGGATGTCTTGTCCTGGACACGAATCTCGGCACCTTCCGATTGAGATAGGCCAGAAGATCCACATCTGGTGTGCTCCACCACAGGCCCAGTAGCCTGAACACCTCCGGATGCATGCCCATTCTCCTGGGTCCAGCATCTGGAGACAGATAGCCCGCCTGCCAGTTCTCCACTCCCAGGATGTAAATGGCTGACAGGGCCGGTACATGTCGCTCTGCCCACCGAAGTATGTGAGCGACCCCCCCGCGTGGCGGCCGAGCTTCTTGTTCCTCCTTGGTGATTGATGTATGCCACAGCTGTGGCGTTGCCTGACTGCAACTTGGATTCCTCCACCGACCAGAGGCCCCGAGTCGACTGAACTCCCATTACTCCACCCCAGCCAGATAAGCTGGCATCCGTTGTGATCACCGTCCATTTCAGAGGTAGGAACGACTTCCCGGACTGAAATACCAGGGACGTCAGCCACCAGATCCTGGAATCCCTGACTAACTGGCTCACCTGAATCTGTCGATCCAGGGACAATGGAGATTTGCCCCATTTTGTCAAAATCTCCTTCTGCAAGACTTCTGGAACTGGGCATATGGTACTGCCTTGAAGGAGGCCACCATGAGTCCCAGGACTCGCATGCAGAAGTGTAGCGACGACCACTTGTGGTTCATCAGCAGTTTTAACGCGGCTCTGAGAGTCTGCAGCTTGTCTGAAGGGAGAAACACTCTTGCTTCCATGGAGTCCAGCAGCAAGCCTAGGTAATCCAAACATTGAGATGGTATGATCACCGACTTTTTTAGGTTCAACAGCCACCCAAATTCCTGCAGGGTCTGCATGGTGATCGCCACATCCTCCTCTAATTCTGAGGCGGAAGATGTTCTCAGGAGGAGATCATCTAGGTATCCCATGTTGCCGTAGCAACACAACAGTAGCCAATACCTTGGTAAAGACTCGGGGGCTGATACCAAACCAAAAGGGAAAGCCACAAACTGGTAGTGGGCTTCCCCAACTGCAAATCACAGAAACTTCTAATGCCGGAGGCATATGGGTATGTGCTGGTATGCATCCTGGATTTCTAAGGACGCCAGGGAGTCCCCTTGATAGAGTGCAGCGACTACTGAGCGAACTGATTCCATTCTGAACCTCTGTACTTTCACAAAGTAATTGAGGGCTTTTATATCCTAGATTGGATGTACCCCTTCCATCTTGGGGACTACAAACAGGTTGAGTAGAACCTCTTGGAAACGTTCCGATTCCGGAACAGGTACTACCACCCCACGACTCAGCAGGTCCCTTACCGCCCCCAAGAGGGCCTCCCGGCGAGCCGGGAGTATGGGTATGCTGGAGGGGAAGAATCTGTTTTGTGGCCAAGAGAGGAACTCTATCTTGTAGCCGGAGCAAATCAGATTGCAGATCCATTGGTCAGACAGCCCAGAGGTCCACCGGGGCTGCAAACTCCCAAAGGCGACCCCCCCACCCGTGTTGCGGGTGGGGGCAAACCTTCATGTGGTAGAACTTTTGCTTGCAGGCTTGCGGTCCCAGGGATGCTTTGGTCCTTCAGTGGTCGTCCTATCGGGCTGGGGACATTTGGTTGAAGCTCTGGGCAGACGAAAAAGCCGTTTGTGAGTGGAAAATGAGGGCCCTTGCCTACGGCGGGGCTCCTTAGCCTTCTTGGCCTGTGAGAGTAGAGTACTCTTACCACCTGTGACATTTTTAATAATGTTATCCAAAGAAGCTACAAAGAAACGGTCGCCAAGGAAGGGAAGATCCGACAGGGCTTTTTTGGATGCCTGGTCAGCAGACCCGCATTTTAACTAAATCAGGCACCTCAGCACCACTGCTGACACTGAAGCCCTGGATAACAGGGGAAGAGTATCCAGGGCCGCATCACAAACGTACTTAAGGCCTTGCACTAGTTGGTCTGCTAGTACCACGCAGACAGGAGAAGCCCGTTTTCCCAGTTCGCGGGTCAACAGTTTTGCCACTTAGTGTCTACGACACAAATGCGGATGCCAGTACTGGTCGCATGGTTGACCCGACAACCGTAAACAAGGAACGAGCCACTGCCTCAGCCTTCTTGTCCGTGGGGTAATTAAATGCAGGAGTCCCCTCTACTGGGATCGTGGTTACTTTGTTTAACCTGGATACTGGGGGGTCCACGACCGGAGGAGCTGACCATCTTTTGAGAAGGCTCTCCTCAAAGGGGTAACGCACCGCCATGTATTTGGGGACCGAAAAGGTCCGTTGCGGTTGACCCCATTCCTTGTAAATTAACTTATTTTGATAAGTCAGATACGGGAACACCTTAGGTGAACGCAATGGCTTATGGAACCCAAAAGGGACCGCTACATCAGGAGAGGGATCTGCTGGCTCCTGAATCTTCAGGGTATCACGCACAGCGGTGATAAGTGCTCCAACAAGAGCTTTGTTGCGCACGGACCCGGACTCATCCTCACTGTCCAAATGGCCCTGGTCAGCGTCATCTGAAAATGACAAAGCAGGGATCACCAGCCTCAGCAAGGCCAGAGTCTGCGTCAGAGGTCTCCCCAGAGGACGGGGGGAGGTGGCTGTCAGGGGGCGCTTCTTAGCACCTTTGCGCCCACGCACCGCCTCCATCTTTGCAACGAACGAATTGAGGACCACCGACAAAGCATCCGGGGTACTGCACATTCTGCAGGCGAACGGTTGCAATTGCCTGGATTTTGGGGGAAGAAACATCAGTTTCTGAAACCATGCTGACCCTACCCTGTCTGCCACCTGATGGGGACTTAGGACAGTGAGGACACCCTCCTAGCTGCTGCTGGCTGAGGGGCTCTTTCCCCGCAGGACTCACCACTCTGACTGGTTCTGCGCTGTCCAGCTAGTAGTGCCTGTGTTCCTGGTCAGCTCCCAGGTGCATAGGAGATCACACTGTCATCCAGAGCTGCTGCTTATGGCGCTGAAACCGCTCTACAATGTGTTCAGGCTCAAAGAAAATGGTCGCCGAGCATCCAGTATAAGGATATAAAACACATGGAAGATGGCCGCCGGACTACAGGAAAGCATGCTGCTCCTAGACCGACCAAAAAATGTGCTCAGGCTTCAAGTAAATGGCCGACGGGCATCCAGTATAAAGGACAAAAACACTGGGAAAATGGCCGCCAAGCTACAGGAGAGCATGCTGCTCCTTGACTTCACCTAAGATGGCCACTGAACACTGAAATACCATGAGGGACAGTGACAGAGAATGGCAGTGAACAGCGCTGCAGGGATTACAGACACAGCCTCATCAGACACCTCCAGGGAGAGAAAACAAAAAAAACAAACACACATGGGGGCACAGCCAGCTCAGCTCCCCACACCCCAGGTGAGCGCCCCCCCCCCAGAGAGCCCCTGAACATGAGACACACACCGCTCAGCAGCAACATGCAGCATCCCCCACAGGGACGGCGGGAGGGAAGAAAAGGGACAAGGAGAGAAGAGAGGGAGGTGAGGGACCCCCGAATCGACCTCCCAGGGAATGCCCAGCTGCTCAGCCCCACCAAGGCAGGGAGAGCTGTACTTACCAGTCCTGCAGAGCTTGGAGACATTCCATCACAGACTCACTCTCCGATCAGTACGGGGTGGCTGCGGGCCACGGCACATTGTGACGCAGACATCAGTAGCCCGGTTATATGTGTGCCCCGGAGCATTAAAGCTCACTGACCACCTCTGGAGCGGAGGTACATTGTGGCCGACCCAGCACGTAGCTCTGGTCTGCACACCTTCGCTGGCCAGGCTGGGGAGACTACAAGGATAAGGGTATCCAGCCTGTCACCCAGCCGGCTGTTGACAGCAGATCACAGGATCTTTAGTCTTGCACAAAAAGCAAAGCTTCTGCAGAAAAAAAACCCAGACCCGATGGGCCCGCAGGGTTCCTAGGTCCTTCTCCTTCACTAGGCAAAATAAAATTGAGGCTGCATGGCAGGCTGGGGGGTTGTTATCCAAGGGACCACCCCTTGGGCGGAACTAAAAGTTCTGTGTTTTTCATAACATGTTATACCTAGTCTTCTCCTAAAGGTGGTGTAACAACCAAATGGCTAAGAGAGGAGCTGTGTCAGTCGGTGAATATAAGAGAAAAAAAACACAACACGTGCAAACACCACCTTTGAAAGTTTGTATGTAGGGGACTTACTGTATAGCAGAAAAGAAAAACACCCATAACACATATAATAGATGGCATTAAATTATTGCATAACTGATATTAAAGACAATATAAAAATCATCGGTATTCACACCTTTTTGTCCAGGTCTGTAGCAACTTTATTTTTGGTAACTGTTGCAGGAGGCATAGAAGGGTGGTCATTAAATAAGTCATCATCATCTGCAAATAAATCAGCAGCTGGTTTGGCTTTAGCTGAAAGGAAAAAAGCGCATGTTTAGGACGTTAAAGAGCACCTATAATGTGCGAAAATATAATAGTGTGGTAGTGGGTGTTCCGGAAGTCAACGATACACTTACAAGTTGGAATTGTCCGGTTTAACCACTTGACCACCAGTCTTTTTCTGGCACTTTTTGTTTACAAGTTTAAAATTTGCATTTTTTTTGCTCGAAAAAATTATATATATATATATTTTTTTTAGCAGAGACCCTAGAGCAGTGATGGCGAACCTTGGCACCCCAGATGTTTTGGAACTACATTTCCCATGATGCTCACCTAAACTGCAGAGTGCATGAGCATCATGGGAAATGTAGTTCCAAAACATCTGGGGTGCCAAGGTTCGCCATCACTGCCCTAGAGAATAAAATGGTGATCATTGCAATTTATTTATGTCACATGGTATTTGCGCAGCAGTTTTTCAAAAGCAATTTTTGGGAAAAAAATACATTTTAATGAAATTGAAAAACACAAAATTGCCGCTCACAGCCATTACTAGTAAAAAAATAAAATAATAAAAATGCCATAAATCTATTACTTATTTTGTAGACGCTATAACTTTTGTGCAAACTAATACACGTTTATTGCGATTTTTTACCAAAATTATGTAGAAGAATACATATCGGCCTAAACTGAGGAAGAAATTAGTTATTTTACATTGTTTTTGAGGGAATATTTATTATAGCAAAATTGAAAAATATAGCTTTTTTTGTTTATAGCACATAAAATAAAAACTGCAGAGTTGATCAAATATCACCAAAAGAAAGCTCTATTTGTAGGGGGGGGGGGAGGACATCAATTTTGTTTGGGTACAGCGTTGCATCATGACCACGCAATTGTCAGTTAAAGCGAAGCAGTGTCGTATCACAAAAAATGGCATGGTCATTATGGGGGTAAATCCTTCCGGTCCTTAACTGGTTAAAGCGATTGTAAAGTTTCGTTAAAACACACAAAAAAAATTAAAACGCAAACAAACATGTTATACTTATCTGCTCTGTGCAGTTGGTTTTGTACTGAGCAGCCCTGATCCTCCTTCTCAAGTCCCTCTTTGGCTCTCCTGGCCTCTCCCTCCTGTTGAGTGCCCCCACAGCAAGCAGCCGACTATGGGGGCAGCCGAGCCAACTCACAGCTTCCTGTGTCTATTTAGACATGAAACTGCAGTTTGGCCCGTCCCTCTCTCCTGATTGGCTTGCTGACCGATTGACAGCTGTAGGAGCCAATGGCACCACTGCTGCATCTCAGCCAATCAGGAGGGAGAGTCTCGGACGGCTGAGGGATTCATGGACATTGCCGGATAGAGAGGGGGCTGAGGCAAGTATTAGGGGGTGCTGTGGAGGCTGCTACACACAGAAGGTTTTTTTATCTTCATGCATAGAATGCACGAAGATAAAAACCTATTGCCTTTAGAACTCCTTTAAGTTATCCAGCCATGTAAACACAGCAAGGGGTGGGATGACCACAAGTACACACACACACACACACACACACACACACACACACTATGAATTCTTGGTCAGAGAACACAGATTCTATGTACATTACACTATGAACTTAATGCGTCAATTTAGCCATTTGGCTAATGATGTGCTTTGTCAATTGCCGGTAAACATTAGATGCAAGCTGCATGGTAGACTTTTTCACCAATCTTGCACAAGCATGCATGTAATGTGAAGAGCAGTGCCAGTGCTAACAATTGCAAAGAGGAGACCATTGGTTGTTTGGATGAAAGATTCCAAACTATCCCTATGAAAACCAGCACACATCAAATCTATATATTGCCGCCTTAGAGACCTATAAATAGCCATCTTTAATACAGTTAAGAATAGAACCACATTTTGGGCAAAGCAAGCAAATTCCTTTTTTGAGGAAGCTTTTTGAAGTTTTGTATTTTGCCACCAACAGTACAGTAAACACGCAACAAATAAGGCAATATTTACACAGCACAACATCTACCACAATTAATGTAAATTAACTGTCAACTATTTTGTGGAAACAAAAGTAAAGCAGAGTATAGTTTAAAGCGTTTGTTACCCCAACATTTCATATTCCTGATATGTGCCTGCTATACCATGTACTTGTATGAGAAAGTATCCTGTTTTTTTTATATTGTTTCTTTTGTGCGAGATCCCTGGTGTCCTTGCCAGTCACTCTGCTTTCCTATTAAAAACTGATCACACTAAGCATGAGAGCACACGGTGGTCAGTTTTTCTATCTATGCTGTGAACTCAGTGTAGTCTCCTCCCACGATTAGACACGCCCCGCTGCACAGCCATTTACTGGAAAGCTCAGTGTAATGTTGCTTCTTCTTCCCGAGCTCTAATGCAGCTGAGAAAAGATGAAGGGTGAACACAGCAAAAAAATAAAATAAAGATTTTTTTTATATCTATACAAAAAAAGTTTTCCCTTTCATTCCTATTTTAAACTGAATGGTTTGTTTTACAAGGGGATGGTTTACAACCACTTTAATTTTACCTGTAGGTTGGGCTGTAGCTGCTCCACCAAACATTACATCATCATCATCAAACAGACTTGGGTTTGTCACAGGCTTTGGAGCAACCTCTGTAGGAGTAGTAGTCTTTTTTTTATCTTTGTCTACCAAGATGGAGGAGTTGACCACATTCTCTCCCCCTGCAGAAAACAAAATACTTACATTATGCAAAACAATGGTAAAATAGTGCTGCTAACAGGGCATTCATAGATAACCAAACATTTGCAAGCAATGTGACTAATTTGAACACTGTGAGCATGAGCGCAAGTCCTTTGTGAGCCCCAATTCACAACTTCACTCTAGCCCCACTCATATTTCAAAGAGCTGGGCCAAGTATGAAACACCAGTGCTGCTGTGCAGGCACTTAAGTGACGCTCTTGCTTTTCCCTAAGACTAACTTTCACACTGGGGCGGGGGGCGCGTTAGCGTAAAACACTGCTAATTTTAGCAGCGCTTTACTGCTGTAATAGTGGCGCTTTCTGGCCGATAGTGGGGCACTTTTAACCCCCTGCTAGTGGCCAAGGAAGGTGTTAACAGCGCTTTGCTGGTGCATTGGCAGCAGTGGCCATTAATTTCAATGGCAGGGGCGGTGGAGGAGTGGTTTTCAGGCGCTTTATATGTGCCATTTTTAGCCCTTTAGCGCCTGAAAAATGCCTCCAATGTGAAAGTAGCCTAAATGGACAAAGTAACAGGTTTGAGTTTCGTTTTAAACCTTTGTGGTTTCCAAGCTGAGTAGTGAGGGGAAAAAAAGTATCTGATCCCCTGCGGATTTTGTATGTTTGCCCACTGACAAAGAAATGATCAGTCTATAATTTTAATGTTAGGTCTATTTTAACGGAGACAAAACAACAAAAATATCCAGAAAAACACATTTAAAAAAAAGTTATCAGTTGATTTGCATTTTATTGAGTGAAATAAGTATTTCATCCCATATCAATCGCCAAGATTTCTGGCTCCCAGGTGTCTTGTATACAGATAATGAGCTGAGATTAGGAGCACTCCTAAGGAGTGCTCCTAATCTCAGCTTGTTACCTGTATAAAAGACACCTGTCCACAGAAGCAATCAGATTCCAATCTCTCCACCATGGCCAAGACCAAAGAGCTGTCCAAGGACATCAGGGACAAGATTGTAGACCTACACATGGCTGAAATGGGCTACAAAGACCATCACTAAGCAGCTTGGTGAGAGGGTGACAACAGTTGGTGCAATTATTCATAAATGGAAAAAACACAAAATAACTGTCAATCTCCTTCGGTCTGGGATTCCCATGCAAGATCTCACCTCATGGAGTTTCAACGAAGAGAATTGTGAGGAATCAGCCCAAAACTACACAGGAGAATCTTGTCAATGATCTCAAGGCAGCTGGGACATAGTCACCAAGAACATAATTGGTAACACTGCGCCGTGAAGGACTGAAATCATGCATTTCCCCCGCAAGGTACCCCTGCTCATGAAAGCACATGTACATGCTCGTCTTTAGTTTGCTAAATTCTGAATGATTCACAGGAGAACTGGGTAAAAGTTTTGTAGTCAGGAGGAGGCCAAAATCAAGCTCTTTGGCATCAACTCGCCGTGTTTGGAAGAGGGGGAGGAATGCTGCCTATATGACCCCAAGAACACCATTCCCACTGTCAATTATGGAGGTGGAAACCGAAAGCTTGGGGCATTTTCCTGCTCAAGGGACAGGACAACTTCACTGCATCAAAAGGAACAACTGACTGGGTCATGCATCGTCAAAACTTGGGTGAAAACCTCCCTCCCTCAGCCAGGGCATTGGCAATGGGTCGTGGATGGGAATTCCAGCATGACAATGACCCAAAATACATGGCCAAGGCAACAAAGGAGTGTCTCAAGAAGAAGCACATTAAGGTCCTGGAGAGGCCTAGCCAGTCTCCAGACCTTAATCCCATTCAAAATATGTGGAGGGAGCTGAAGGTTCGAGTTATCAAACATCAGCCTCGAAACCTTAATGACTTGGAGAGAATCTGCAAAGAGGAGACAAAATCCCTCCGGAGATGTGTGCAGGCCTGGTAGCCAACTACAAGAAATGTCTGACCCCTGATTGCCAACAAGGATTTTGCCACCAAGTAATAAGTCATGTTTTGGAAGGGGTCAAATACTTATTTCGCTCATTAAAATGCAAATCAATTTATAACTTTTAAAATGTGTTTTTCTGGATTTTGTTGTTATTCTGTCTCTTCCTGTAAAAAATAAACCTACCATTAAAATTATAGACAGATTGTTTCTTTGTCAGTGGGCAAAACATACAAAATCAGCAGGGATCAAATACTTTTTTTCTCACTGTACATCATTTCATTTGATGCAAATGAAAGGATAAGTTAACCTTTTGCAACAGGTAACATGCTCTAGCCATATTTAGGGTGGAACACGTAACATGTTTCAGCCCCTGCTTCCAATTCTGTCAATCACCCCTCACTCTGCGACAGGAGGTGGCGAGGATCTTCTCCCCCATTCGCTGTCACTTTTTAAAAAGAACCCGTCAGCATGGGGTACCGCCCACATGGCCTGGTCATTCATTCAGATTTCTGTGCTGGTGAGCACTTTGTAGTTTATGGATACGTCCTGCTCTCAAGTAACTGCCTGCCTGTTCACGTATGGGGTATACAACTATTTTGGGAGTCTGCAGGATCCCTAAATTGCACCCATAATCTGCTGATCATGGGTGCAATGCTCTGCAGGCTCCCTAGAAGAAAAAAAAAGTCACTTTTTTACCTACAAAAAATGTCCATTTATTATTATTTTTTTTTATGAAAAGGTGAACTTATCCTTTAAGCAAACCTTTTTTCTTAAAAGCCCAGTCTGTAGAGAACAAGTTTATATTTCTCGACTGCCAGGATTTATGAATGGTGGCCTTTTTACAGATCAGGTAAAATTGCACGTACACACTATGGAAAAGAAGTTAATCAAAATTCACCTGTGAAATATCTAATCTAACTATTTTTAATCAATCTGCATATCTTTTTGGACAAACTCTACAGCTCCGCTATTACCCTTACCTGGAAAAAGGGAAACCCCTCCGTATGGTGGCTTCTTTTTCACATCAGATGCCAACGTTTCTAGAAAATAATAAACTATGCTTTACAACTGAAAAAAACACATATTTCCTAATAAGGAGCATTCCAAAAAATTTTTGCAGTTGAAGACAGACATTGTATTCTTAAAACAGATATCCCTACCAGGTTTGGCAACAGGTGCTGGCTCTGTTGGCTTGTGTTCTTTAGTCTGGAGGTCAGAGAAAAGATCGCCCTGAGGGTACATAAGCAATATTTTAAAAATAGCCAACCATCTCATTTATGAGGTATTAAAATGTATCCGATTTATAAATTGATGATAGAGGAAAGGAAATTGTTTTTTTTATTAGAATCTGGAGATTTTACAGCATAAATAAATAAAATTCATGCAGCTTTACCAACCTCTTCATCATCGTCATCAAAAAGCCCTTTTCCTCCACTGAAGAGCCCTCCTTTATTGCCAAAGAAGTCATCATCGGTAAGTTTGGGTGGTTTGAACATGTCATCATCTTCATCTAGAATCACATGTAAAGAAGTATAAATGACAAGAAAGCGGGTTACTGCATGCTGTATTAAGCAACGGAGCTGAAGCACATCTCTCACAAAACAGATGTTGATGTCCCATCATGAGATGTATTTTTTTTTAAGAAGTGAATTATATATAATTAAATATAACAGGTAAAAAAAAAAAAAAAATATAGCTTATAATCTTTCCTCCACTCTTCGCCTGTAGACCTGAAATAAGAGAGTTACCTCTACCTACTTAATGTATTAAAAATTAACAGAGCAAAGCAGTAAACACAAGTAACTATTGTAACACTTTTTTTTAAAGATCACTTTTTTTATTTTTTATAAAATCAGTAAATGCACAGGTTTAAAGCGGTAGTAAACCCGCATTTTTTTTTTTTTTTTTTTTTAAAACCTGCAAAGCAAAAGGCATAATGAGCTAGTATGCACCGCATACTAGCTCATTATGAAATACTTACCTTAGAACGAGGCCCCGACATCTCGCCCGATCCACGCCGAGGAAGCCGACATGCTCCCTCGGTGTCTCTTCCGGGTATCGCGGCTCCGGCGCTGTGAGTGGCCGGAGCCGCGATATCGTCACTCCCGCGCATGCGCGCGGGAGATTTAAATCCGGCCGGACGAGCGCTGCCGGATTTTCGCGGAGAGAACCCCCTTGTGCGCATGCGCCGCTGCAGTCAGCGGCGCATACCGAGGGGAATATCTCCTAAACCGTACAGGTTTAGGAGATATTTTTTTTACCTACAGGTAAGCCTTATTATAGGCTTTCCTGTAGGTAAAAGTTAAAAAAGTGGGTTTACTTCCACTTTAAAGGATAAGTTCACCTTTGGGAACATGTTACATCTACATGATTTTAGGGTAGAACATTTAACTTGCTCCCAGTGCTGCCCCTTCTGTGGCAGCAGTACGGGCAGAAGTTCCCGGTACTAGCGGTCACTGTTTGAAAACAGCGCAGCTGTGCGGGGCTCCACCCACATGGCCACGGCATTCATACACACAGCTCCTTGGCGGTGTGTAGTTCTCAATGAACTACCCCGGTGCTGTATAGAGCTGTGATAGTTCATTGAGTCTTCCTGTCAGCGAGTATCGGTTTGCCTGTACAGGATGTACATGCAAGCTGATGCACCGAAAGTGTGCAGGAGACCTGCATAGCATCAGCGATCTGCTGATAGCTGGTGCAATGCTTTATAGCAGGGATATGCAATTAGTGGACCTCCAGCTGTTGCAGAACTACAAGTCCCATGAGGCATAGCAAGACTGACAGCCACAAGCATGACACCCAGAGGCATTATGGGACTTTTAGTTTTGCGAAAGCTGGAGGTCCGCTAATTGCATATCCCTGCTTTATAGGCTCCTACTACAAAAATGAATAAATCCACTTTTTACCTGCAAAAAGATGTGCATTTATATTATTTTATTTTTAGTAGAAAGGTGAACTTATCCTTCAATACAGGTGTAATTCAAGTGTCTTCATACGTACGTATATACAATATCTCAAAGCAAACGTTTTTGGAATATTGATCCTTTAAAGTCGAACTCCAGGTTTTCGTGAACGTAAATAGTTTAAACAAAGTTGGTCCAAACAAACTTATTTCTTTCACCTAACACATGTGCTCGCTGTCAGTGCTGTATAAAAACTGTATGTAGTTTCAGTATACAGCGCTGTTTACCAGCTGCGAAACGGGAACTTCCCGTGCTCTTCCCGGAACAAAATCAAGATATGCTGACCACTGCTCAGCCACTCACAGGAAGGAAGCTTTATATGTTATGAATTAATACAAGGCATCCTCTGATTGGCTGAGGTGGAGAGATGGGGGGGATGTGAATGACTGAGTAGTGCCCAGCCCAACTCTATTACATTTCTGGAACAGGATGGGAAGTTCACATCACTCTGGCAAAAGACAGCACTAGAAATTGTATGTAGCTGATGCTATGTACAGGCATACCCCACTTTTAAGTACACAATGATTATTAACTAAAGCTTGAAAGTGCAAAATCAGGCTCACTTCTGCTTAGAAACCAATGAGCTTCTAACCCCAGCTTGTTCAATTAAGCTTTGGTAATAAAATCTGGACCCTCATTGTTTTTTGCACTTTCCAGCTTTAGTAAATAAACACCATTGTGTACGTAAAAGTGGGGTATGCCTGTACAGTATACAGCGCTCCTAGTGAGCGCATCTATAAGTGAAGCAAATAGTTCATTTGGACCAGCTTAGTCCAAGCAAACTATTTAAAGTTCACTAAAACCTGGAGTTAGGCTTTAATCTTTAATAAACTGAATGTTGCATATTTATGTCAATCCTGCTATAATACACAGAATGCCCCTACCATCAGAAGGAAGTTTTCTAACTTCTTTTTTCTCTTTTTCCTTCTTGGGTTTGACTTCTGATGATGATATAGCTAAAAAAAAAAAAAAAATACACAGAAAGTTAATGAGACTATAAGCGACGTGCAGTAAATCTGCAATTGTCTAAACTGTTCTTACTGGTCTAAAAGTGGTTACATTTTGCACTGCCTTATACCAGAACCTATTATAATGGGAATGTTTTCCCCTGTAAAAACCTCTCTCATTCATATAATGCCTTAATAAATGACAGAACTGTACTCACATGACTCATCTGCCTCCAGCCTTTTTGGAATCTCTGCTTGTATCCGGGCAGCTAGTTCATCAGCAAAAGATTTTGTTCTAGTCTTTGCCTGGGGATAAACACAAATACTTCGCATTGGTGCCACTTCCTATGTGGATTGAATTATACCCAGAATACTGTACAGTGTACTTGATAAGGTATAGTCATCACTGGTACTAGTTCCTAGAATTACCCAATTTCACCCAAAAAAACTTGTGTATTTAGGATAGTACTGTCATTCTGATGCAACTCAATAAATGGTACTGCAACATACGATGATCTGTAGCAAAGTTTAAACTAGTATGCTCACCAAGTTCCAACAACATAAAAAATTAAAATGACAACAGGAAACGAATGGGACATTTTCAATAAGTGCTAAAGCAGTGATGCACCATACGGCGTTTGTCCCAGCATTTGTCATAGGTGAGCCAGATGTCAGATTGCTGCAGAAACCACCTGTTTGTACAGTCAATAAGGGCAGCTTTTTTTTTTTTTTTTTACCCATGCACACAGCTTCGTTTGAATTGTGGGAACTGGATAAAAGCAGCTGTGGAAGATTGGTTAAATATTTACAGTGTGTCGCCATTTCTTGGGAAGAACAATTGCTCCCCAAAACAAGGGATATGAATTACGGTGTACTGTTGTGGGAATTCCACTTTCTGCCATTCTGGTGCATTGTGCCATGTGTAACGTGCATTGCATTAGGACAGACCGGTTATTTTGAACGAGCTACCGACACACCAGAATGGACATGCAGCATGGTTTCTGATGCAGACCACCACAACACATGGCAGCGCATTACTATGTGTGTTGTTGCGCACTGTATTTCCTGCGCGTCACAGCTGGGTCAACTTAATGCGATGGGGTGCAATTCAAAATTAGTGCACGCAATTTGCCTTAAGGTGCACAGCAGTAATGAGCATGTTACCTTAAAGTGGAGAAGGGTTAATGACCCCTTAAAGTAAACTTTCAGTGAGACAAATACAGAAGCTGCCATTGCTGACCGTCTAGAAGGCCAAGTTGCCTGATTGTTATGCTGACCCACTGGCTTAAATTTTTCAAGTTAGCAGCCTAGAACAGGTATGATGATCAGGAGACCAACACAAGTCAGTAATTCTTATCTGCTTAAATGTCCCAAGCAAAAGAGTTGGCACGACAGCTGGGCAGTCTGGGTAGCATTTTCAGAAGCAAAAGTTCAATAGCAGCAGCCCCAATGTTTCTCTCAAGACACGTCTTTATGCAGTGTGTGGGTGTGTAAATATATAAAATATAATTTTATTATATAAAGTATATATAAAATGTAAGGCTGTGAAAATGAAAGATTAATTCCTCAATTTTTTTGATCGATCAAAATTCTTTTGATCGGTGCTCACCTCTCCGCCGGCTTCCGGGTCTTCAGGGAGTTCTGTTGGAGATCCGGTGACATATCGGACATCAACGTCACCGGACTCTTCCCCACTCTTCCCCAAGTGCCTTTGTTTGCCAACGAAGGGAAGGGGGAGGAGTCCGGTGACAAAGTTCTGATTGAACATAACGCGTAAAGGGGAGGAGCTACGCATGACGTCACCCGCTGCTGCCCTACGGAACTAACACGATTGTCGGCTTTACATGCTGTGTTTTTATCATCTTTATGAGAGTAGTTTGTGTTTGAACACAAAAATGAAATCTTATACTTAAGCGGTGAGCACTTAGATCTTTTCTTTCTACCCATGACCTGGCGTCCTTGCTGAGATCTAAGGAGACGTGAGAGAAGATTATGGACCGTGTTAACCCTTTTGATACCCACTTGCATGACCACCTGTTTGCACAGGGTTCCATGCCATTAGGGGAGAGTGATTAGTTAGACCGGAGGTGGAGGGATTGTCACGCTACTGTGGAAAAAAAAAAAAATTACGTCAGTGCTAGTGTCTGAATTTAAAAAGTATTTTTGTGAACTGTAAAGTTAAGTCATGGATTGTGGAAACAAACTAGTGTATACCACATTTACCACTGACTAAATGCAGAGTTGCAATGCAAGGAGATCAGCTAAAAGTAGTTGGATCTGTATGTGCGTTATAATCAAAATTAGTCGATTAAAAAAAAAAAAAAAAAATCGATCAATCAAACATAACATTTTAATCAGTAACAGCCCTAGTAAAATGTAATGCCATAAATTTCAGGTCATTTTTAAAGACACATGCTGGTACCTGCTATTTAGTCCAGAGGACAGTGTAATAACTAAAGTAACTACAGGTAAGGATTAAGATCAGTGAGGGCACTAAAGTAACAGGATACATGCTTATCTCAGTATATCAATGAACATACAAACATCTAGATAGGAAGAATTTAAAAATAAAAAGCTGGCATAACTTACAGATTTATCATTCTCTTCCTCATCATCTTTGTCTGATTCTCCAAACAGATCTGAGCCATTATCTTCATCCTCATCACTCAGGGCTGTACGCTGGTAAAATGGAAAAAATAATGATGCATTATTCAATATAATGCAAGAATGATGGACCTCATTTATTAAAGTATCGCAAATAAGAACTGTCTGTGCTGCCCTTCAGCAATGAAACACATATTCCAACACATACTTCAGTGTTATTTTCCAGTACAGATTTTGATCACACTGGCTGCTGTGGGACAAGAGACATTTCTTACGTAAAGATATTTTTAAGAAATGAGAGGCAGTTTGAAGAACCAGTATTATTCCTATTTCTGAATTCATTCTGTGATTCTTTGCAGCAATGCAATTACATCAGCATAAGCCTTTGTTTTATTACAACAGCAAGTCCTTAGTAGGTGCATATTTCTAAAATTCACTAACTTCCAGTCCACTCGGGATCAGTAAATAATTTTAACTGGAAGGTGCCTGGAGCACACACAAGCCAATCAATCCTATCCTCTTTTCTTAGCCCTACTCTATCAAGGCAGGAAAACGTGTCTTTAAATGCGACTGTCTCCTCCCAGAGAGGAGCACAGATTTTGGAGGAAATATGGGGACAGAGGACTCTCTCTCTCCACAGGTAATTTAAAGAGGAAGTAAACCCTGATGAGTTTACTTCCTCTTTGATTCCCTGCAAAGGTAAAGCATAATGGACTACTATGCATCACCTAGAGGCGATTCAGTTCGCATTGAGCGCTATACAAGTATTTCATTCATTCATTCATTCATTCATTCACATAGTAGTCCATTATGTGTCACTTACCTGACACAGGAGCCAGCAAAGTCTCCACTGTCCCCTGTAGTCCGGAGCATCCATCTTCTCGGTGGGTCTCACTGCTCTGCCGCTGTCATTTGGCGAAGCCGTCACTCCCACGCATGCGCAAGGGAGCCGCCACTCGCGGCATATCTCCGTTGACAGCGCGTGGTGCCCGTCTTTCGGCAAATATCTCCTAAACCGTGTAGGTTTAGGAGATATTTCTTGGACCTACAGGTAAGCCTTAATCTAGGCTTACCTGTAGGTCAAAGTGGTTTGTAAGGGTTTACAACCACTTTAACAATCCTGCTTTCATCTACAGTTCCCATGTGTACACAATAGCAAATCCTACTTTTTTCCTTCTCTGCATACAGTGTGTGCTGGGGAGGAGGTGCAGAGGAATAGAAAAGCACTTATTCTTTAACTAATCAAGAATATGCAGCTCTTAGTGGAGTCCATTAAAAAAAGCCTCTTTAACCCTATTCTGTTACTGCCTCCTGGCCCTTTAAGAGCTTCTAAGTGCTAGGAGGCAGACATTTGGGTCATGTGACGGCTGTGATTGGCTGTCACATGATCAGAAATGTACTGATTGCAAGTATGCATTGGGAGCATATTGGTCTTTGGCGGTGACAGTGCTGGGATCGCGCAGGGCGTTAAAGCCCACCCACCGAGAGCCCACATATATGCTGCATGTCGGAGAGAGAGAGAGACACTTTTTTTCCCTCCCCTCTATTGAACACATTTTGAGGGAACGAACGACAACATAAAATTAAACATTGTTGATGATGTCGATTTGTTTAAACATTTTTTCCCCTGTGTTATGTTTTTCTTTCTTTGGTTATATACATTTAAAAAAAAAAAAACATGACGTGTGTAAATCAATGGTACCCTATGAGAGCCGTCTTAACTGGTCCGACTTTGAAAAAGGTTCCTGCACTACTTTGGTCCTACTTTAGCCCTTTTAACCACTTAAACCCCGGACCAATTGTCAGCCTAAGGACCAGAGGTCTTTTTACAATTTCGCACTGCACTGCTTTAACTGGTAATTATGCGGTGATGCAATATTGCACCCAAACGAAATTTGCGTCCTTTTCTTCCCACAAATAGAGCTTTCTTTTGATGGTATTTGATTGCCTCTGCGATATTTATTTTTTACGATATAAAAGGAAAAAGACTGAAATTTAAAAAAAAGAATATATATTTTCTACTTTTTGTTATGAGAAAAATCGAATAAACTAAATTTTAGTCATACATTTAGGCCAAAATATATTCAGACACATGTCTTTAGTAAAAAAAAATGTCAATAAGCGTATATTTATTGGTTTGCGCAAAAGTTATACATGTACATTTTCTGAAATTTACACAGCTTTTAATTTATGACTGCCCATCTCATTTCTTGAGGTGCTAAAATGGCAGGGCAGTACAACCCCCCCCCCCAAATAACCCCATTTTGGTAAGTAGACACCCCAAGGAAATTGCTGAGGGGCATGTTGAGCCCATTGATTTTTTGATTTTTTTTGTCCCAAGTGAAAAAAAAAAAAAAAGTTTACAAAAAGTTGTCACTAAATGATATATTGCTCACACATGCCATGGTTATATGTGGAATTGCACCCCAAACATATTCTGCTGCTTCTGAGTACGGGGATACCACATATGTGGGACTTAAATGCCAAAATAGCAAAAAAAAAAAAAAACAAATGACCCCATTTTGGAAAAGTAGACACCCCAAGCTATTTACTGAGAGGCATGTTGAGTCCATGATTTTATATTTTGCCACAAGTTGCAGGAATATTACAATTTGTTGTCACTAAATGATATATTACTCACACATGCTATGGGCATAAGTGAAATTACACCCCAAAATAAATTCTGCTGCTTCTCCTGAGTACGGGGATACCACATATGTGGGACTTTTTGGGAGCCTAGCCGTGTACAGGACCCCGAAAACCAAGCACTGCCTTCAGGATTTAAATATAAAACGCTACCAAAAAAAAACTGTTAGCAATCGCAGGGATCAGGCCTGACGATTGCTGCAGTTATGCGTTTAGTGTTTTGTAAGTGACAGTGATCGATCGATACTGCACTTGGGTGGGCTGGGCGGTGGGGCAAAACGCAGGTGCCAGCAGGTATCTGGGCTGATCCCGCTAACAATGCGTTTTTTGGAACCCTAAACTGCTGGGGACGCTAGTATAGATCTGATCAGATCGGATATTGATCTGTTCATATACTATACCACTACGGGAGGTGTATGCTTTGTGCGTGGGTGTTAGCGGTACTGGCACTAACCTAGCGCTGCCTGGGATGACGCAGACCCTGACCCTAAAACATAATTGATATCACCCGACGGGTGATCAGGGGGTTAAACCTTTATTGGGTAATAAATGGTGGGTGCCCTGATGCTATAAAAAAGCAAACTAACTAACCAGAGTCACCCGAAACACTTATACGGTGATCACTGGTGAAAGGGTTAACTAGGGGCAATCAGGGGGTTAAAATCTTTTAAAAATAACTAGCTACCTAGCGGCACCAGTGACACTAATGCAGCGATCAGAAAAACGATTGCTTAGTGACACTGGCAAAAGGGGGTGAAAGGGTTAACTCTAGGGGCAATCAGGGGGTTAAAACTTTATTGAGGGGGGTAGGGGGCTACCCTGGACCTAACACTAACTGCCCTGACACTTTTTACTGTCACAACTGACACTAAATGCAGTGATCAGTGAATAAATGATCACTGCAATCAGTGGCAGTGTGACTGGGGCGGGGGGGGGGAATCGGGGGGTGATTTGTGTGCCTATGTGTACCTACATGTCAGTGTAGGGTTTGGTGCACTTACTATTGTGTTCTCCTCGCAGTCCGGTCAAAAAGACCACCCCGAGGAGAATGACATCACTTCCTCCCCGCCTGTGTTTACACTACACAGGCAGGGGAAGCTTCTCATTCGCCAGGAGCGATCGAGAGGGGATGGCCAGAAACCAACGGCCATCCCCTCATCCAGGATCGCTCCTGAAGCGAAACGGACCGCCGCATCCAGCGGGAGAGGGTCCGATCAATGTGGATCAAAGCAAGCTAAATATCATTATACATGCATGTATTTCACACCATTAAGGTGAGGGCACTGAGAGCACTGTGGTGATCGGGAATAATTGGTTTTGAAGATTCATTGCAATTGAAAGTCACAATTATTCACTTTTGATATGCTTTAATAATTTTGGACTATTTTCACCAAGTGGTTATTTTACTCCACATTTATCTTTTGATTTATTCATTAACCGGTTCCCGACCAGCGCACGCCGATGTACGTCGGCAGAATGGCACGGGCAGGCATATTGGCGTACAGGTACGTCCAATCTTTAATGCCGCCCTGCCATCACGTGCTGGTCAGGACGCCCGTGAGTCCAGTCGCAGGTCCCGCGGACTCGATCGCCGCGGGCATACCCGCGATCGTCTCACGGGGCGGCTGAACGAGGAAACGCCGTTGTAAACAGCATTTCCCCGTTCTGCCTAGCAACTAGTGACGCTGATCTCTGCTCCATGTGATTGGAGCAGAGATCAGTGTTCACAAAATTAAAGCCCAGCCCCCCACAGTTAGTAACACACCCCTAGGAACACTTAACCCCTACACTGCCACCCACTGGTTAACCCCTTCACTGCCAGTGTCATTTACACAGGAATTACTGCATTTATATAGCTGTGATTGCTGTATAAATGACAATGGTCCCAAAAATGTGTCAAAAATGTCTGATGTGTCCGCCATAATGTCGCAGTCACAATAAAAATCGCTGATTGCCGCCGCCATTACTAGTAAAAAAAATTTTTTTTATAAAAATGCCATAAAACTATCCCCTATTTTGTAAACGCTATAACTTTTGAGCAATAATTGCTTATTGCGATTTTTTTTACCAAAAATATTTAGAAGAATATGCATCGGCCTAAATTGAGGGAAAAAAATGTTTTTATATATATTTTTGGGGGATATTTATTATAACAAAAAGTAAAAAAAAATAGTTTTTTTCAAAATTGTCGCTCTATTTTTGGTTTATAGCACAAAAAAAAAAAAAACGCAGGTGATCAAATACCACCAAAAGAAAGCTCTATTTGTGGGAAACAAAGGACGTCAACTTTGTTTGGGAGCCACGTCGCACAACCATGCAATTGTCAGTTAAAGCGACGCAGTGCCGAATCGCAAAAAGTGGTCGGGTCTTTGACCAGCAAAATGGTCCGGAGCTGAAGTGATTAATTGTGATGACATTTTTTTAATATGTGGTAACATACCTATGTCTGAGGATTGGTAGAGCACAATTTTTTTTTTTTTTTTTTTTTTTTTTTACACTGTGTAGACATGCCTTTACACTTAACTGTATAAGTATTCTTACCAATTTCTTCTCCTCTTCAGAGTTGTTGCCAAAATCCTCATCGGATTCCTGTAAACAATATGAATAAAAAAAATTAAAATTTAAAAATGATAAACCTATGAAAAATAGATCCATGCTTAACAGAACTTAATATAAAATGCATTTTCTTTTCTGGAATGAAAAGTACAAAATGAATGAACTGATGATAAATAGGACCATATAAAGATCAGAAACTTTCTGTTCTACTTCAGATGCTCAAATAGATGTCACTAAAATATATAAAATGTTTACCTCCTCGTTATCTTTTTCTTCTTCTTCCTCTTCCTCCTCCTCCTCCTCCTCTTCACTGTCTAGAATGCTTCCTCTGTCAATATCCACAGAGCCTTCTATTGAAAGAAAAAAACTTTAACGCATACAGCCTAAAAGCATATACATGCGTTTGACTAGACTTGAAAACTGTAATGATGTGGGAAATGCCACACGTGTCCGTGCAGCCGCTACTCCCCAAATGCCATCTATGTAGGCACAGGTTCCTGATGGCAGATGGTGTTTGTTCAGGGAGACGCACCTGCACCCACACAGATGTCATATTGGGAGCAATGGTTGCATCCATGGAGCTTCTGCTTCCCAACTGACATCAGTGGGGCTGCCTGCACAAGGATGCACCGAACAGCTGTGCAGGTAAACACGGCCCTTGCACAGGGTATGCATCAAGGCCTTATTTTCAGGTGTTCTATTAAAGAAAAAAATTAACCATCTATATATAGATATAGCTAGATCTCTCTCTCTCGATCTCTCTATCTATATCTATATCTATCTATAATGCACCGAATGGTGTGGTGTGGTGTCCCCTCGAGCAGCCAGTGTGGTGTCCCCTCGAGCAGCCAGTGTGGTGTCCCCTCGTGCAGCCAGTGTGGTGTCCCCTCGTGCAGCCAGTGTGGTGTCCCCTCGTGCAGCCAGTGTGGTGTCCCCTCGTGCAGCCAGTGTGGTGTCCCCTCGTGCAGCCAGTGTGGTGTCCCCTCGTGCAGCCAGTGTGGTGTCCCCTCGTGCAGCCAGTGTGGTGTCCCCTCGTGCAGCCAGTGTGGTGTCCCCTCGTGCAGCCAGTGTGGTGTCCCCTCGTGCAGCCAGTGTGGTGTCCCCTCGTGCAGCCAGTGTGGTGTCCCCTCGTGCAGCCAGTGTGGTGTCCCCTCGTGCAGCCAGTGTGGTGTCCCCTCGTGCAGCCAGTGTGGTGTCCCCTCGTGCAGCCAGTGTGGTGTCCCCTCGTGCAGCCAGTGTGCGTGCAGCCAGTGTGGTGTCCCCTCGTGCAGCCAGTGTGGTGTCCTCTGTGTAGTCAGTGATGCAGCAAAGAGAGAGGAGAGCCGCTTCCGCCGTCTGGTTCAATAGAGCGCCGGGAACATCACTGTATGCGACGGCGCGCGACGGGGGAACACACAGCTATTGAAATTAAAGCTGTGATGTTCCCGGCGCTCTATTGAACCAGACGGCGGAGGCGGCTCTCCTGCGCTATACACCTCCCGTGATGGGCGGCACCAGGGGCGGTGCTCCGCCCCCGCCCCATTTTCGGCTCAATTAGCGGCCGTTTTTTCCTTTCGGCAAATTCAAAAGGGCCATTTTCGGCCGATATGTTTCGGCGGCCGAAATTTCGGTGCATCCCTAATTTATATATATATATATATATATATATATATATATATATATATATATATATATATATATATATATATATATATATATATATTTTTTTTTTTTTTTTTTTATTATGACAGAGCAAGGCTCCGTCCTTATGAAATTGGAGGAAAAAGAGACACAGACACAGAGTTTGCATATCTGCGGACCACAAGACTACAGAGTGTAGCGTTTAAATGGAGAAAACTGCTCTGTCAGTTTTCTCCAGGTTTTGCTAGTTTTGAATGGGATTCTGTAGTTTGGAGATCCCTGAGAGTCATGGGTGGGACGCGATCTCCAAACCTGTGTCCGGGTCTTGAGGATAGCGAGCAGGGTGTGTGCCCAGCTGCACACAGCCCATATAACGAGGGGCTGTTGGGAGTAGAGTGTGGAGGATGGTGGAGTGTGAGCAGCTTGCTGCTGCTTGAAGACAAGCCTGTGTTTGGAGAGTGGTCTGCCCTGTGGGAGACTGTAGTCCATGTAAGGGGCTGGGAAAGGCTGATAGCCTTGAGAGTCGGGAAGACTACGGAAGCCAGTGAGTCCAGGGGGCTGGAAAGAATCAATAAGTCTGTTGGGAGCAAGCAGAGGAACTGCTGACAAGAGAGCCAGGTGGCTTGGTAGGTTTTCGTTTATGTGTGCTGGATGAAGTTAAACCCCTGCGTGGGATTCCTGGATAGACTATTGCTTTGTCTTTCCTTTAATAAATGTGGGCTACCAGGCCCTTAACTAGAAATGCCTGTCTGATGTGGACTGAAAATGCATCTAACCACTTGAGCTAAACACCCCAATGTCACAAGTGGTGCTCGAATGCGGGCATGTAGACGGTGGAATCCGGGTCCTTGCTCCATGGTGAGTCGCATCAGGAACTACAACTAGCTGTGTGTGGCAGCCAGGCAAACAGCATTGCGCATAGGTATTTGATGGACTGTGTTGGATGCAGGTTGTGGACCTGTGAAGGAAGAATCAAACAATTTTTTTTTTCCTCTGCTGAGAACTGTTACAAGCTGCTGTGTGCAAGACCGCAAGGATGGGACGGTCAAAGCAAAAAAAGGAAGCAATCCTTGCTAAAGCCAGGGAGCGGCTATTGTGTATTGAGTGCGACACCGCTGTGACCCTGGGTAAATTGATCATGTCACCCCTAGTTAAAGGAGAAGTGAAAGAGGATGTTGTTCCTCGCAGCCTGAGCCCAAAGGTGCCACAGCATGAGGCAAGGAGGCCTCTGCGCTGCATGCATTGCAGTGGGTGGGGACATGCTGTTGCCCATTGCCCCTTGTCACAGGAATGTTCATGCAATAACCAAGCTGGACGGGAGGTTGATGAATTCTGGAACACATCTACTAATGATTGTGATCAGCTGTGTCCTCAGAAGTGGTATCCCATGGCAACGATGGAGGAGATGCCAAGAAGTGAGCTCAGCATGGCCTGAGAAGATGTCTCCACCTTGTAGGGCCAGTAAAAAGGGGCTAGGGACGTGCGAGACCGTGAATGAATGGTTCAAGAGGAATCGCAAAGAGTGGGGTGCAGTGCAAGGGGCTCAGATCTTGGCCTCTCTGACTATATGCAACCCATGCTGCCTACAGAGGAGGTGGGAGACTTCCTTGTAAGATTTGAAAAAGTTGCTGTAAAGAGAAAATGGCCTAGGGACCGGTGGCCAAAACTGCTGCAAACCTTATTGCGGATAGAGTTCCGGTTGGTTTACCATTTGATGGATGGGGACCAGGATGACTACCGCAAGTTTAAAGAGGAAATCCTTCTTAGAGGAGAGTTCCATCGCATCATGGGCCGCCAGCAATGCTCCAGGATGGGAGAAGTGTCACCGGAAGACCTAGGATTTGGAAATCCAGAGAGAGAAACGTAAGGTTTTCTGTCATGACTGCTTAGGCAAAGGGGTCAGTCCAGAAAGGAGAGTACATCAGCCCGAATCCTGCATGAGGTATAGCCAACCAGATTTGGAGTGCAAGTCTGCAGTTACCCCTAGCAACAGGGATCTTGTGTTACCTACAGGGGGCGTCAGTGGGTCCAGAAAGGCTGCAGTTTTGCTCCATGGCCACATGGGGGAGTCAGCCTGTGGAGACACCACACCTGTGAGACAACACACTCAAGTGAAGGATATGACACCAGCTGCAGGAACTGGTAAGACTGTTTCAGTTTATGATGCTGAACCCAGTGAAGTGGGAGTATATCCAGTGGGGAGATCCACAGTACAAGTGGACATAGACTTGCTGCAGTGTGCTACCCAGAGCCGTTGGGGAGGCGCATCGTAAAGTCCAACTAGCCACAGGGCTAAATACTGAAAAGGACATGGGGACTCTGCATGTGCCTGCTATGATCCAGCAGATGGCTGGGAAAATTGAGCTGGGGTGACCAAAACAGTGTTGGTACCATGTTCCCCAGTGACAGCTGCTGCAGGGTTGCCCAGGGAAACTTCTAAGAAGCCCACAGTGATGGAGCCGAGAGTTTTCCAGGTCAGCTATGGAGCTGCCCAAGTAGGTAAGAGTGCTCCTTTACAGAGAACGGGCGCTGTGAGGAGTCACTCAGAGATTATGGTGGCTCATAGACAACCCACAAAAGCAGTAGCTATGTCTCCATGTAATCAGAATATTGATGGTCATACCGACAATAGTGTTGGCCAATGTGATGTTATTGGCGACGACGACGACGTTGAAAAATGTGTTTCCTGTAATGTTATGACTGAGTCACACAGTGAGAGAGTGTGGGCGCAGCCCCACAACCCTATGTGTAGCCCAGTGGGCAAGGGGTTAATTCAGCCTGCAAAAGCTGAGTGTACAAAGCTGGATGTGTCTGTAGTGCCACCAGAAAAAGGTGTTCAAAATGGTGTGCTGCACCAAGCTTTAGGTGACGAAGCATCACCCCAATGCAACATTGGTAAAAGTGTGGTGTCACAAAATGATGTATATAGAAGTGACGAATGTACAGTTGAAGCTATTGAATCCCAGGTCTCTGTGCGGCCTTCTACAGCAGGTGATGCAACGCTGTGGAACACCCATGAGGAAACCACAATGGACTGGGACAGCTGGACCAAACAATTGCTAGCCATGCTGGGTAAGGTAACAAGGGTGTGGACACAACTGCTATGCCAGACAGGGGGGATCGCAGAGCCGCCGGTGGTTGAGGGCGTCTTGGTCCCTGAAAAGGTTGCTGCCCTCCAGTCTGAAGAAACAGTTTAGGGCACTGGCATCGCAGATGTGTTGTCCACAGCCTCACAGCTAAATAATGTTGAGTGTGATAGTGAGACTTGTAATGACCTGCAGCGGCTCACCAACATTGGTGCAGAAGGGATAAGTGTGAGACATGTGTCTGACAGCGCTCCAGGGGAGCAACAAGCTGCGATGATGGGTACCTCCAAGGAGGATGAGGTCTCTTCAAATGTCTCACCCTCTCAACCTGCAGTCGATGAGCCCCTCCATGTCTTGGACAGGGTAAAAGACCCTAGAAAGTTCTGGTGTTTAGACATGGGATGTTTAGAGATGACAGAAACCTTACTGGAAATGCTAGAGTTGGTAAAAATGAACTTACTGTATACTTGGGTATC
Source organism: Lithobates pipiens (assembly GCF_037356315.1). Taxonomy (NCBI): domain Eukaryota; kingdom Metazoa; phylum Chordata; class Amphibia; order Anura; family Ranidae; genus Lithobates; species Lithobates pipiens. The sequence goes on from NW_027507787.1 coordinate 43,601,490, forward strand.
TCCACCGCAGTTGGACCAGGTGGTGCTGCGTAGCACCAATGGGTGGAGCCAGGTGGTACAGGTGGTGCTGGGAAACCTTGACCAAGAGTGGAATTGGTGGGACCAATGGTTAACCATTTGGCACAAGATCTCCAGATTCTCTGTGAGCGTACTTCCAGTTATTGATTGATATGGAAGGCACGCGGGAGAACTGTTTGAGATATCAGAGGTCTCTCCGCCTGATGTGGTGACTAGAAACATCTCTGCTGGTGTGGTCCGAAGTGCAGCTGAGCAGTGGTCAGTAGAGGGCGCAGATACTGCCTTACCCGCTAGACCTCATGAGAAGGAAGGGCCCAGAATGGACTCAGCAGTAGCAGAGATGCTTTCTGTCACTGGCCCAGAGGTACAAGTTAAGGTACCCGGAGACACTGTGGGAGAAAGTGTTAATATTGGTTGCCGTAATAATGTAATGTGTACATCTGGAAAAAATGGCTTATGCTTGGGTCAGGGTAGTTTGTTAGAACAGGTACCCATGGAGTGTTGGACAACGGGTGAGGTGGAGCTGTGCTATGGTCCTGTCGGATGTAGTCCCTCCTCAGGTCTTTTTCTAACAAACACTGAGTTGGAAAGCTGTGATCTGTTAAGAGTTCGTTCTGCAAACAATGATTTGGTTGCAGTGGGTAACAAGAGAAACTGTTTTGAACCTGAAATACCAATGGTGAAGGGTAAAATGGGTATTTGTAAGTTGAAAGGAGGGCTCAAGGAAGGCAGAGTTCCCCCAAGAAAAGTGAATAAGCCCAGGGACCCCAAAAGAAGAGGAAGGCTGAGTATAGGACAATATAGGAACCTGTTAAGATCCAGGGGGGAATGTTCCTGGAAGCGCACCCGGAAAAAAAGGGTTGGGCCTACGTGGCTGACAGCCAGCACAGAGGTGTCCCAACCATCATGATGGGTGCTGGTGTTCCTCCCTCTGGATCGAAACAAAGGGGGGGGGGGGGGATATGTGACAGAGCAAGGCTCTGTCCTTATGAAATTGGAGGAAAAAGAGACACAGACACAGAGTTTGCACATCTGCGGACTGCAAGACTACCGAGTGTAGCGTTTAAATGGAGAAAACTGCTCTGTCAGTTTTCGATGGGATTCTGTAGTTTGGAGATCCCTGAGAGTAATGGGTGGGACGGAATCTCCAAATCTGTGTCCGGGTCTTGAGGATAGCAAGCAGGGTGTGTGCCCAGCTGCACACAGCCCATATAACGAGGGGCTGTTGGGAGTAGAGTTTGGAGGATGGTGGAGTGTGAGCAGCTTGCTGCTGTTTGAAGACAAGCCTGTGTTTGGAGAGTGGTCTGCCCTGTGGGAGACTGTAGTCCATGTAAGGGATTGGGAAAGGCTGACAGCCTTAGAGTCGGGAAGACTACGGAAGCCAGTGAGTCCAGGGGGCTGGAAAGAATCAATAAGTCTGTTGGGAGCAAGAGGAGGAACTGCTGACGAGAAAGCCAGGTGGCTTGGTATGTTTTCGTTTATGTGTGCTGGATGAAGTTAAACCCCTGCGTGGGATTCCTGGATAGACTATTGCTTTGTTTTGCCTTTAATAAACGTGGGCTACCAGGCCCTTAACTAGAAATGCCTGTCTGATGTGTACTGAAAATGCATAAAAAGTTAATAAGTCAGCAATTTAAAATGAATATATTAATCCCTAGAAGGGACCATAGTGTCATAATAAATATACTATACATCTTGCAGCACTCTGCATTACATCAGTTTATTTTTTTTTATTTATTTATTTTTTTTTTTTTTGCATCAGTTTATAGCACACCATACTCTCTTGTCAACAAATTTGTGGCAAGTTTTACGCCCTTGTGATTTTTTGGTGCCCTTCTTCTCATCGCCACTATTTTGCCTATTGGCAGTGCTACTTTGACATCACATGCAATCCTTTTTCCTTTTTTTCTTTTTTTTAACATCTTCCTCCATTTTATTTTTATTTATTTTAAAGAATTTCAAAAAAGTAGGAATGTTACAAAAATATGCTTCCTATTCCATAAACTTATATTTTCCCGTCCCCTCCCCCTCAGATCTCCCTCCCCAACCCCCCCCTCTCTCTCTCCGTCTCTCTCTCCCGCCCTCCCCCTCCTCTCCCCTCGGGACCACTCATTCTGGGACATTCCCTTGTTTCTTATACTCCAACCATTTTCCCCATTTGCTATGATAAATTTCCACTTGATCTCCTCTTTTAAAATATTGATTCCTCCATTGATCTTAACCACTCTACTTTAGCTAACCATTCCCTCATGGATGGGGGTTCAACAGAGCCCCATCTCTTTGGGATCAGGCTTTTTGCAGCAATCAATAAGTGAGGTGTCAATGAATTTTTATATTCCCCTATTGTTTTATCTGTGTCATGGAATAGACATGTCCAAGGATCCTTCTTTACCTGTTCCCCTGTTATCTGGAAGATGTTTCCTATTATTTTCTCCCAATAAGGGCCAATCTTACCACACTCCCACCAGATATGTGCAAAAGTTCCCACCTTATCACAACCCCTCCAGCAGAGTGCTGATATGTCCGGCCTTCTCTTATGCGCTCTTTGTGGGACAATATACCATCTTGCCATTAATTTAAATGACATTTCCGCTGACATATTGTCCTTAGATATTGTACCTGCTATTCTTAAAATCTTCTTTCTACGTTCCTTATCTCCCAGAGTACCCAACTCTTCTTCCCATTTTTTTAAAAACAATGGTTCTCCTGGTTCCTTTTCCTCCTCCAGAATTTTATAGATTTTGGACAAACTTTTTTTTTTTACAGCCCGGGTCTGAAAGCATTCTCTCCATAGGTCTAAGATCTCCTTCCCCGCGGAGTGGTCAGGGTAGCGCCTGAACAAAATGTTTAATTTGTGCATATCTCCAACTGTCTAATTTCCTACATCCCCATTTTTGTCTTATTTCTCCTAAAGTACAAACTCTGTCCCCATTCATCACATCCTTCAAAAAAATATCATCCCTTTTTGTCCATCTTGTGAAATAAACATATTCTTCCTTCCCTGGTTTAAAAAAACTTGTGTCTAATAGTGAAATTAAAGGTGAATTGTGCTGCCAGTGATTTAATTCGCCCACTTTATCCCATATTCTAAACAAATTAGTAGTTAGTGGGTTTGTGCTTCTCCCCAAGTCACGGTAGTCCCTAGGTATCCAGATCCTTTTTCCTAAATTAACTCCACTTTGTGTTTTCTCTATATTTACCCACCCTTTATCGCCTTTATCATACACCCAATCCACCACCCGTGAAATTACTGCTGCCTGATAATATCTTCTAAAGTTCGGGGCGGCTAATCCCCCTTCTACTTTCCCCCTTTCCAGAGTCGCATATGAGATTCTAGGATTCCTACGTCCCCATATATGTTTTAAAATTAGGGTTTGGAGTTTCCTAAAGAACTCCTGCGGAACTTTTATTGGGATCATTTGAAACACATATATCAGTTTTGGTAAGATAAACATTTTCAACGCGTTTACTCTTCCTATTAGCGACAGGGGTTTATATCTCATGCGTTTGATCCATTCTTTCACCCTATTCAATATATCTGTATAATTAGCTGCGTATGTGGATGACAATGTGGGTGTGATTTTTACTCCCAGGTACCTCAAATCTTCCCTACACCAGATGAAAGGGAAGAACCTCTGGAGTTCCTCTTGTTCTTTTTTTGGTACCGTTATGTTCAGAATCTCAGTTTTTGACATGTTAATCTTGAAATTTGTCAGCTTCCCATATTTATGGATCTCCCTGATTATATTTGGCAAAGTCACCCTGAGGTCCGAAACATAAAATAATATGTCATCCGCATACGCAGAGATCTTATACTCTTCTCCGCCCATTCTCACCCCCCTTATGTCTCCATTCTTCCTAATTGAAGCCAACAAGGGTTCCAAGGCGAGTATAAACAGCATTGGAGACAGGGGGCATCCCTGTCTAGTTCCATTGTACAGCTTCACTACCGGGGAGAGGTTACCGTTAATTTTAATTTTTGCCGACGGGCGGGAATAAAATGCTTTTATCCATCGTAATATTTTTTCTTTTAACCCCAAATATCTTAAAGTCTCAAACATGAAGCCCCAGTCTACCCTGTCGAATGCTTTTTCAGCATCCACCGATAACAGGGCGACTGGGGGTCCACTGCTCTCCGCCCCATGAATCAACATTAGGGTTTTAAGACAGTTATCCCTCCCCTCTCTGCCCATAACAAACCCCGTTTGGTCCCTATGGACCCATTGGGGGAGCAACGGTTTCAATCTCTCTGCTATCACTTTTGAGAATATCTTCACATCCGTGTTCAGGAGAGAGATTGGTCTATAACTCCCAGGGGTTGTTGGCTCCTTCCCCTCCTTTAATATCAAAGTTGTGTAAGCCATCAATGCCTCTTCCCTCAGATCTTCCCCTTCTGCAACTGCATTCATATACTCGCATAATTTGGGGGCCAATATCTTTTCAAACTTTTTATAATATAAAATTGGGAACCCATCCGGGCCTGGACTTTTCCCTATTGCCATCCCTCTTATTGCCCTCGCCACCTCGTCTACCGTGACCGGGGTCTCCAACATTTCCAGCTCTTCCTCTGGGACTTTAGGAAGATCTATCCCTTTTAAATACTCAGTAGCTCTGTTTTTCTCCATTCCCTGTCCTACCTTATATAGCAGACTATAATATTTATGGAAGACCGTCGCTATTTCAGGGGTGGAGTGCTTCATTTCCCCCTTTTCATTTTTAATTTTGGGTATAAAAGACGCATTCCTTCTCTCCCGCACTACTCTCGCTAACCATTTCCCAGGTTTGTTCCCCTCCTGGTATCTTATGCTCTCTGCCCAGTGGTTAACTCGCACCCTTTCCTCCTCCATAAGTTCTTCTAATTGTAGCTTCTTCTCTTTTAGCTCTACTTTCTCTGGGATCCCCTTTGATCTAGTTTGTTGCTCCAGTTCCCAAATCTCCTTATTTAGATCTTGTAACCTTTTCCCTATTTCCTTTTTTTTCCCTGTCCCGATGCTTATTAGGATTCCTCGTATATATGCTTTGTGGGTCTCCCATATCGTACTCCTCGTAACCGCAGGGGAATCATTTCTTATAAAAAACTCTTCTAGTTCTATTTCAATTCTGCTTCTAGTTTCTGGGTCCTGGATCAAAGTTTCATTTAATCTCCATGTCTCTCTTTTAGCCTGATCCATTACAAGCTCCAGCTGCACCATGACTGGGGCGTGGTCAGATAAGGAGATAGATTTTATTACTGTATCTTTGAGAGCTGGGAGCATTTGATGTTCAATCAGAACATAATCAATTCGGGTGAATGTCCCATGCACCGAAGAGTAGAAAGTATAGTCTCTGCTGTTCGGATGTTTAATCCTCCAAGCGTCAACCAACTGAAATTCTAAGAGCAGGGCCTTTATTTTTTTATATCTAAGCTCCGGCCATCGCGGGGACCCAGCTGAGGAGTCCACCCGAGGGTCGATGCTCATATTCAGATCTCCCGCTACTATCAGTTTACCTTTTTTAAACTCCGCTAATAGTTCCAAAACCTTCCTTAAAAATGTATCTGGGTCCCTGTTTGGGGAGTATATATTCGCGAAGGTGTATATTCCATCCGATAGTTTCCCTCTTATAAACAAGAATCTCCCTTCCGGGTCGGCCATCTGTTTCTCGACTTCAAACCTAACACTTCTCTCAAAGCCTATTGCTACCCCCCTGGCGTTACATGTTGTAGAGTCACCGTAGAACCATGTTGGGAACCCCCGGGACGTCAGTCTCCCTGTAGCCTCATGTGATAAATGTGTTTCCTGCAAGCAGACCACATTCGCTCCATACAATTCCAACTCCCTATTAACTCTGAACTTTTTTTTGGGGAGTACTTATACCCCTTATATTATATGTTATCAATTTCAGTCTTGTCATATCTCACTGATCCCCTCCCCCTCCTCTCCTCCCCCGCCCCTCCGGGAGGGAAACATCCCCCCCCACCGGAGGTCGACGCGGGGGAAGAGAGAAGGGGGGGGCGAGAGAGCGGGAGAGAGAGCACCTAAACCCTGTTTGAGAGAGAGATTACCCCCTAACCCACCCCCCCCTCCACCCCCCTCCCATCCCCCCTCCCCCCTTCCCCCTCCTCCATTCGGAGGAGTGAACAATTTCCACATTTGTTCCTCGCTTAGGTGTCCCGGTGACCCACAGGTCACCTTTTGCCCACCTAGCATTCTTTGGGAGGACCGCCTCATTCACGGCCTATCCACGTGCCCACACCTCCCCCCCCAACTCCCCCCCTCACCCACCAATGATGGTAATTATACCCCCTCCCTCCCCCCCCCCGTCCTGAACCCAAGACCATTACACCACCCTACTAATTCCTTCGTTCCCCAACTCCTCCTCCCATCCTGGTAGTGCTGGTGGGGGGATTTCTAACTTATTACAAAAGTCCGTTAAATCCTCTGGGAACCTTAGTACTGCGGAGCGGCCGCCTCTCCTTCCCCTAAGGCATGCTGGGAACCCCCATTGATAGGGGACATTTAGTGACCTCATCAGATCTGTCAGAGGTTTAAGGAGCCTTCTTCTCCTCAATGTTTCCCCTGCTAGGTCCGAGAATATCTGTATCTCCGCCTCCTGAAACAAAATTTTGTCCAACCTTCGGATATTCTCCAACACTAACGCTTTATCCTCGAAAAAATGGAATCTAATTATTACGTCTCTAGGTTTTTCTGTGGCTTGGGCGCGGTATCCCATGACTCGATGTACTCTGTCTATTTTTAATTTGTCCTTCTCCGTCCTACCTAGAATGGGATTGAACAAGTCCAGCATCACCCTAGGGAGCTCTTCATTCCTAAATTTTTCTTCTAGGCCTTTTATCCTTAAATTTTTCCTTCTTCCGCGATTTTCTTGGTCCTCGATTTTATATAAGATCGATCTGTTTGTTTTTTGGGCTAATTTCACTTGTTCTTTTAGATCCCTCATATTTTGTTCATATCCATTCATTCTTTCCTCCAGCTCTTCCACCCTTCCTAGCACTCGGCCAATATCTGTCTTAATCCCGGCTATATCAGATTTAAGTGATGTTTCAACCTTGGTCAATGCCTCTGTAAATGCCTCTCTCAGCATGCTCAGGCTCACTTGTGGGTCTGCCAGCACTAGGGCTCCTCCTAATTCGGGTTGGATTTCAGGTTGGATTTCGGATAGGGGGGTAGCCTCTCCTTTTCTCCCCAGTTCTTCCCTTTTTTTCCCTTTATCTTCATCTCGGGAGCTTACCCCCCCCGTCCTGGTACGAGTTGGGCCTACGTCCTTAGGCTTTCCTGCTCCCCGCACTTCTCCCGTGTCTATAGTTTTACTCATGCCTGCACCTGATTTTCTTGATATCTTCTGGCTAGGGGTTTCCTGGCTGCTTTCCAGCACACTTATCTCCCCCACTAAGTATCGTTGTATCCCCCCCGGGCTAACAGGTCCCGTACCCCCCCTTTTATTCATCTTCCCCGGCATTCTCTTTTGTTGCAGGTTAACACCCAGATCCAGGCCCTGTCCCTTTCCCCATAACTCTTATGGGTTCCGGGTTGCTCAGATCACTTTCTGGGGGCGGGATATCTCACTCCCTTGTACCTGTATGCCTGCAGGCAGCTACAAGATAAGATTGCTGTCAGGGAGTGCTGGGTACTCGATGGGCGAAGGACCGACAATTGTGAAATGAGCCCCCAACCCGACCGCTATTTTATGCCTCTATCTAAAATTGTGAATAGAGGAAAAAGAAATAGAACTCCACATAGCATTACTGATTATTAATCCTTCAAATGTCCATCTGTTCACCTCTCATCATTCCTCCCCCTGCAGGGTTTATATCCGGCTAATCAAGCAGTGTTGGTAACAATCTGATAGTTCCAGAGAAGGAATCACATTAAGAGCAGTTGTTAGCGTGCTTATATATATATCCGCCTTACCATTTTCCAAGAGAAGTTATTACAATAACAGCTTCTAGTCAATGATGATGACAAGATATGCAGCCGACCATCACCCCTCCTTTCATTCACACAGATTGCTCAGCTATCATTACTCCTCCACTCTGTCGCTGATTATCTCATTCATAACCTTGCCGGCCTGTGCAGGGGTGGAAAGGTCCGTGTCCGACTAATCAGGCGGTATTGGTAGTACACTGATAGACAGGTAGTAGATGTCACATTAGCAGCAATCGTTAACCAGTTTATACATGTATGTACCTTACCGCTTTCAAAGAGAGGTCTTTAGAATGATAACTTCTAATCACTGATGATGACCAAATCTCCAGCGGGCCATCTCCCCTCCACTCATCCATACGGTTGCTCACCTCTCACTGCTCCTCCACTCTGTCAATGACCCTCTAATTCTTTGCCTTACCGACCTATGGAGGGTAGAGAAGGTCCGTGCCGTCAAGCCTGCTCCGCTGAAAGGAGGGGGGGGCGTAAGGCTTCCTACAGAGCCACCTTCCCACCGCTGTGTCTCCGCTTCACAGGAAGCATTCTCCGCTCGCTCTCTCTCCTGGCTTGATCCGGGGCGTCCGCTCGCCTCGTGGAAGCGAACAGCTGATGGCGGGTGGGCGGGGCGGGTGGATCAGGAGGCATGGGCGGGTGCGGCGGGGGGAAAGGACGCGAGCCGACGGCCGCTACGTGTCTGCATTACATCAGTTTAAATCCAATGAAATGTATTGTACATGAATTTGAGCCAATTTGCTAGGTAAATTATTTAGTCAACATGCTGGTCAGACAGAAAAAAAAAAAAACTACAACAATATCCTCAGTTAATTTACACTACAGCCATGGCCAAAAGTTTTGAGAATGACACAAATATTAATTTTCACATAGTCTGCTGCTTCAGTGTTTTTAGATTTTTGTCAGATATTACTATGGTATACTGAAGTATAGTCACAAGCATTTTTCCTATGTGTAAAAGGCTTTTATTGATGATTACGTTTATGCAAAGAGTCAATATTTGCAGTGTTGACCCTTCTTTTTCAAGACCTCTGCAATTCGCCCTGGCATGCTGTCAATCAACTTCTGGGCCCCATCCTGACTAATGGCAGCCCATTCTTCCATAATCAATTTTTGGAGTGCGTCAGCATTTTTGGGGGTTTTTAGTTCACCCATCTCCGGCGAGTTTCCAGGCCATGGACCCAAAATTTCAATGTTTTGTCCCCAAGCCACTTAGTTATCACTTTTGCCTAATGGAAAGGTGTTCCATCATGCTGGAAAAGGCATTGTTCATAACCAAACTGTTCTTGGATGGTTGGGAGAAGTTGCTTTTGTACTATTCTTTATTCATAGCTATGTTCATAGGTAAAATTGTGAGTGAGCCCACTACCTTGGCTGAGAAGCAACCTTACACATGAATGGTCTCAGGATGCTTTATTGTTGGCATGACAAAGAACTGTACAATATCAGTCTGTCCCTGATGTTTTTCCTGGAGAGAAGTGGCTTCTTTGCTGCCCTTCTTGACACCAGACCATCCTCCAAAAGTCTTCATCTCACTGTGCATGCAGACTCACACCTGCCTGCTACTATTCCCGAGCAAGCTCTGCACTGGTGGTGATCTGATCCTGCAGCCGAATCAAATGTAGGAGACGGTCCTGACGCTTGCTGGACTTTCTTGGGCACCCTGAAGCCTTCTTCACAACAACTGAACCTCTCTCCTTGAAGTTCTTGATGATCCAATAAATAGTTGATTTAGGTGCAATCTTAGTAGCAGCAATATCTTTGCCTGTGGATCCCTTTTTTTTTTTTGCAGAGCAATGATGACAGCACAGGTTTCCTTGCAGGTAAACATGGGTAACAAACAGAGGAAGAACAATGATTTTAAATCTTCCAGTCTGTTACTCTAACACAGGGGTGTCCAAACTTTTTTCAAAGAGGGCCGGATTTGATGAAGTGAACATGTGCGAGGGCCGACCATTTTGCCTGACATTCTTTGAACCGTTACAATTCGGTCTAAGTGTGTTCGTTCAAGCTCTAATACACTGCCCAACAATAATTCTCTTGCCTTTGTGGCTGTGTGTGGGAAGAGATGAGCTTGGGCGTATTTGTAAATACTGTATTAATTGGCGAATAACACGCACCTTCACTTTAAGAGGGAAGTTTCAGGAAAAAAAAAATGTTTAAAGAACTGTGAAGCAAAATAATGGTCAGTGCCCACTAATGCAGCCAAATCAGTGCACATCTGCAGACCCACCATTGCCAAGAATGTAGCCTCACCATTGCCAAGAATGTAGCCTCACCATTGCCAGGAATGCACCCACCATTGCCAGGAATGCACCCACCATTGCCAGGAATGCACTCACCATTGCCAGGAATGCACTCACCATTGCCAGGAATGCACTCACCATTGCCAGGAATGCACTCACCATTGCCAGGAATGCACTCACCACTGCCAGGAATGCACCCACCACTGCCAGGAATGCACCCACCACTGCCAGGAATGCACCCACCATAGCCAGGAATGCACCCACCACTGCCAGGAATGCACCCACCATAGCCAGGAATGCACCCACCATAGCCAGGAATGCACCCACCATAGCCAGGAATGCAGCACCACAGCCAGGAATGCACCCACCACAGCCAGGAATGCACCCACCATAGCCAGGAATGCACCCACCATAGCCAGGAATGCACCCACCATAGCCAGGAATGCACCCACCATAGCCAGGAATGCCTCCACCATAGCCAGGAATGCAGCACCATTGCAGCACCATTGCCAGGGACGCAGCACCATTGCCAGGGACGCAGCACCATTGCCAGGGACGCAGCACCATGGCCAGGGACGCAGCACCATGGCCAGGGACGCAGCACCATGGCCAGGGACGCAGCACCATGGCCAGGGACGCAGCACCATGGCCAGGGACGCAGCACCATGGCCAGGGACGCAGCACCATGGCCAGGGACGCAGCACCATGGCCAGGGACGCAGCACCATGGCCAGGGATGCAGCACCATGGCCAGGGACGCAGCACCATGGCCAGGGACGCAGCACCATGGCCAGGGACGCAGCACCATGGCCAGGAACACAGCACCATTGCCAGGAATGCACTGATGAGCGTCAAAGGAGAATCTCCTGTTTATACGGCGGCCTCTTTAATAGAAAGTCCCGCTTCCTTTGATGGACAGAACAGTTGTCCAATGGCAGTGCAGAAGAAGGACTTCCTATTACAGAGGCCGCCCGTAAACAGGAAATTCTCCTGTGTACGCGCTCGGTCCTGTCCTCCCTGTACCTTCCGAAGCATATATATCTTTTGTGGCCCCGGCGCTGGGAGATCGTCGGGGGCCACAAAAGATATGTATGTCCAAATAACCAGGCGGGCCATTCAAAACTGAGCCACGGGCCGCGATTGGCCCGCGGGCCGGACTTTGGACATGCCTGCTCTAACACAATCAGCATTACAGAGCGATTTCCAGCCTTTAACTCATCAACACTGACACCTGTGTTAACAGAATCACTGACATCTCATCCAGTCCTTTTGTGGCAGGGCTGAAATGCAGTGGAAATAGTTTTTTTGGAGTGATTAAGTTCATTTTCAGGGCAAAAAGGGACTTTGCAATTCATCTAATCACTCTTCATAACATTCTGGAGTATATGCAAATTGGCATCATAAAAACTGAAAGACTTTATAAAAAATATTTGTGGAATTTTCAAAAAAAACTTTTGGCCAGGGCTGTACACTTGAATGCAGGCCAAACATCTCAAAACTTTGATTTCCACTACCATTTTGATAATTTCCATCCAAATTTGAGGATTAAGTTAAAAATAAAATACAATTCTATTCAAAGCAAGGGTGTTTTATAGGGATCCACCAAACAATTCTAAAAATGATCACTTTTGAATCGCGTTCCAAAAAAATGTTTTCTCATTCAATACATTTTATTGATTTTTCAAGAGAGGAGATTCGAACTGGAAAGCTCACACAGGGGGCTAAACATTTGCAGAAAACAGATTAACAAAAGTAGTAACAGGAATTTAGACTCCCAAGGGGCAAACTTTCAAGGTTTGTACCAGAATTGGTCGACTGCAGGCCAAATAGGCTGTCTCAAGGGGCTGAGGAGCTCTTTTAAGTGAAAAAAAAAAAAATGTTTAGGGTAGGAGAACAAAAGGAAGTAAAAAAAAGGAGTAGTGGGGAAAAGGGGAAGGGAAAGAGTAAAAAAGGGTTGGAGAGGAGTTACAACTGACTCGGGATCCTGCCCTAACACAAGATAAGGAATATGACACACTTGCAGGGTGTAAAGAACATACATTTTTTTTTTTTTATTGAAAGTGAATAGATTGATGCAGATTCGTTTTCTGCTTGTGAAATAGCAAACCAAATATTTCATACATCCAATCATAAATACTTAAAAACTTTTCTGACAAGTGAATCTCCTGTAAAAGTTATAAATTACCTTCACTTGAAAGATCTCCAAGCCCAACGTCCTCTTGCTGCATGAACGATTGTGATCCAATTAAATAAGGTAGTGGCCGATCTATGTAGAGATCCTGAAATAATATTGGATATCGATCAAAAAAAAAAAACATGTAAGAGTGCCTTCATGTAGTACTGATTAACTCAATTTATTCAAGCATCAAACAAACATGTTTCCACTTCCATCCAATTACAGTAAGGCCCTTTTATATTTCAATATTTTTATTGAAACAAGAACAAAATCTATGACCAGACACATTGACAGAATGGAGTAAATTTTCCAGATCGTCATCACAATGCAGAGAAATAGAAGATATGGCCATAATACATATCCATCATCTGTTGTAATAACAAAACTAACATATGTGATATGCATCTAAATTCCAGTGAGGTTTAATAATAGTTTCCGAGCTATGATCTGGAGAGTAAGGTCCTTTTAAAGCAGCTGATATGTAAATAGGAATAGGGACCCTGGCGCTACCTCAAGAGTGTATATATTATAGGGTACACCCTTATCGCATGAAGTGATCGGAGGTCTATCCGCTATATTAATCCTATATCCCGTGGAGAATAGGAGAAAGAACCCAGAATCCTTTACAATGTAAAAACAGACAAAAGACCAGACTATGTAGACCAGAACACCTGAAAAAAAAAATTCTGTGCTTAGGTGTATAATAACAGACATGGGGTATGGTCCAACCACCCTCCTATTTTCTATATACACCCGCTAAATCTATGAGGGTACTATGTGGTAGGAATAACCTACCAGAGAGCGAGAGCGATTGAGCCTGCCCCTGCCTATCTGGAGAGAACACATAGAGAGAGCTCTGCTGTTCTGATCTGCAGCTTTCCTGGGCAGCTGTAACTTTGCTCTCCCTCCCACACTAACTTTGGACATAACATCAAATAGAAGAGCCAGATCTACTGGCTTGCCTGCACCTGACCTAAAGAGGCATCAACCGCACACCAGAGGAGTGAAATAAGGTTGATGATCTGGCTGACAAGCGTCTGGAGATTGGGATTTACACGCATAATTACCCCCTGTGGGTACAGGGATCCGGTGAGTGGGGACCTGAGGGGGTGAGGACAGAAGTCACCGACTTTTTTGAATGAGCACTAACGTCACCTTATGGTTCACCTGTATGAAGATGCGCTGTATATAGAACTTTCTTCTAATTAATTTTTTGTGATATCTTACAGACTTTTTGCACATTATAGCATAAAATATTGTGAGCATATGCTCTCCTTGCACTTTGGTTTTGCACAGGTTTATCACTAATATGAATTTATTTTTTGGTTGAAAATTTGTTATTTTACACATCTTGTGATTTTTTGCAATTTTTTTTGCACACTCATCTTTTTCACATTTGGTGTGGACTTTACCCAATACCCAGCAAATCGGATTGAGATACCCGTTACACTAGTTTGGAGATTCCTAATATTGGCCTGATTGCACCTATGTAATAAGGACTGCACGAATTTATATTATATATATATATATATATATATATATATATATATAAAATTAGATAAGTGGGAAGTTACAGTGAGCTATACAAGTCAATTATTGTCCTCTTATTTTTATTTCTATTTTTATTGCTTGGCTACGTTTATGTGTCAATGATGTGATATACCTTATCAATTTACATTATTCCTACCACATAGTACCCTCATAGATTTAGCGGGTGTATATAGAAAAAAGGAGGGTGGTTGGACCATACCCTGTGTCTGTTATTATACACCTAAGCACAGAAAAAAAATTCTCAGGTGTTCTGGACTACATAGTCTGGTCTTTTGTCTGTTTTTACATTGTAGAGGATTCTGGGGTCTTTCTCCTATTCTCCACGGGATATAGAATTAATATAGCAGTTAGACCTCGGATCACCTCATGCAATAAGTGTGTACCCTATAATATATACACTCTTGAGGTAGCGCCAGGGTCCCTATTCCTATTTACATATCAGTTGCAAATTCACTCCAAGGGGGTTGAGAATCAGGGGGACGGCAGCAACCTATTAGATTAATACCTCAGCGCGGCTTCTTTTATCTAGATTTCCTTTTAAAGCAGGCTTTCCAATCAGGTGCACCTGTCAGATTTTCAGGTGGACCTGATCAAAAAGCATCATGCAGCTCTATGGGCAGGCAGATGTAAAATGGACTTGTGTCTGTTTACATCGACCTACATCTGGGTTTGTCCCATTCTGTTTTTCCGGACCTAGACATGATGGCATGGAGGCAGCCTGATGTAAAATCCATTTATATCCAGCTGCACATACAGCTATCACAGGTCTGTAGACATCTGCTGTCAAAATAGCACCCTGTTCAGATCTGATTTAGCAAGGGATCTGTTCATGGAGCCCATGCTGAACTGAGCTGACAAAGCCCCTGTGAAAGGACACTTATAAAAACAAAAAAATGATTTCTAGTGGCTATAGATTAGTTAACTTCTCTTGCACAAATGCCAGTTTGTGGCAGATTATATGAATTTATCAGGCACCCAAAATAACCAACCCCCAGATCTTCACCTAAATGTTGTACTACAACAGCTGTACTATAAAATATTAAACAAGTGGGAAAGCTACAGATTAAAAGAGAGACCCCTAGTATGGGGCATTGCAAGTGGTTGTACTTGGCAAGTAATATATCCCCTACAACCATGCTATCCAATAAATCAACAATTTTTATCAACTGTTAGAATGCGAAAAGCAGCGGCGATTAAATATATTATTACATGCACATTTAAAACCAGTGCTAAAAACACAAATATGTGTTACAAATACCAGACCTCTAGGACTAAACCCCAGTTGGTGGGACAAAACATGTAAAAGGGCGAGGCTTGTGGAGTGGTGTAAGACTGAGGCCATGTCACACATGTTAACACTACAGACAGGACGAGATGTGATTTTTCTAAGTATACTACACACTACTGGATGGTGATATTTCATGCCAGCACCTCATTTCTGATCACCAGCGGGATGGGCTGCCATAGTTCATTGATGCTTCCTGTTAGCTTGTAACTGTTGGGTCACACAATGTACAGCCAAACAGCTTACACAGGGTCTGCAAGAGGATGCTTTGTGCCTTTATAATTGCTTTTAAAGCTTATTCTTTAGGTCCCACAAGCCGTGATGAGAACCGAAGCCTCTTAAGAAAGCCACGGCGACACCATCCACTCTCATGCAAGGAAACTTGCATAACTTGCATTACCAGAAAGCTTGTGACCCCCTAATAAGAGTGATCAATAAGCGCTTATTTATAATTGCAGAACTCACATCATGGAAAGGATAATCTTCACAGGAAAGCCCAAAAGAACACATCACAGGGATAAGGCACAGTCCCTTCTCTCGGTGCCCTGCTTTGTTGCTGGCCCACTGCTCCCTTACCAATGCTGCACTGTTTCAATAGACTGCTGCTTTCTTAGCAATATGGCAGAAAGAATAGACCTCAAACACTTCTGAGGTCAAATGTGCTCGTTATCTGTCAGATGTTAACGGCCACTTCATTTTCAAAGCAATGCAAACAATACAGTAGATTTTGTCCAGCTTCAAGACCCTTTACGCAGACTGATTCCAACGAAACAGTGCCATACATTCATAAAACAAAATACTCTATAGCATATTACCAAAGTACTATGCGCATAGTACTCTTGTAATACACTATAGAGTATTTTGTTTTAGGCGTGTCTGCATAGAGTGGCTTGAAGCCGCTCTAGGACAAAATATACTATATTGATTGCATTGCTTTGGAGATGAAGTGGCCATTAACATCAGACATATTACATGCACATATGACCTCAGAAGTTCTGTCATATTGCTCATGAAGCAGAGTTCAGAAAGAAAGCATCAGGCTATTGAAACAGTGCAGCATTGGTAAGGGAGCAGAGGATCCAGCAACACAGCAGTGCACAGAGAGGAGACTGTCCTAAGTGCTTATTGACCACTCTTATTTAGGGGGTCACCAGATTTTTGGCAAGCATGAGTGTGGATGGTGTCACCTTGGCGATCTTAAAAGGCTTCAGTTCTCATCACGGCTTGTGGGACTTAAAGCGGTTGCATACCCGCTGAACTTTTTTTTTTCCTGACCTGCAAAGGAAAAGGCATAATGAGCTAGTATGCACCGCATACTAGCTCATTATGAAATACTTACCTTAGAACGAGGCCCCGACATCTGGCCCGATCCACGCCGAGAGAGCTGACATGTTCCCTAGGCGTTTCTTCCGGGTATAGCGGCTCCGGCGCTGTGAGTGGCCAGAGCCGTGATATAGTCACTCGCGCGCGTGCATGGAAGATTTCTTTCCGGCAGGGTCCGACATCTGCCGGACTTTCAGCCGAGAATCCCCTGTGCGCATGCGCCTCTGCAGTCAGCGGCGCATTGCGAGGGGAATATCTCCTAAACCGTACAGCCTCCTTATTATAGGCTTTCCTGTAGGTAAAAGTCATAAAAATGACTATACAACCACTTTAAAACTCAATTGATCACAGCAGTTTTTCCTGTTTGGACATTTGAATTACTTTTTTCTTTTATATTGGACACTTATGATACTGGAATACTATCACTGCTATTCATCATATTTTTATCTTTATGACTGATAGCCGATATCTCACGTTTCAGAGAAATGCTGCACTGTTGCGTTTTTTCTTTCTATGTCAAATGCCTGGTATCAGGGTATAGTGTTTCAGCGGCTATTTCTGTATTACTCTTTACCCAATGTGTGGATTTTTTATTACGTTTTTCATAGAGCTGGGTGGCTGCAGCATTTGTGTTGTTGTGGGACCCAATACAGATGGAAGGCTTTCCACAATTGCATGCGGGTCATCATAGTGCTCTGTGTATTTAAGTAATGTAAGCACAACTATATTTATATTCAGTTTTTGAAAAAAATAAGTATTTCTCTAGTGGATTGTAATTTATGTTTATAGCTTCCCAAAATTAAGTTAGAATGATGGAAAAAAATTGGATTTTTAAAACAGCTTACCTGTACAATCCTTTTCTTGGAGTACATCATAGGACACAGAGCCTCAAGTAATTACTTGGTGGGTTATGGGCCTAACTTCAGGTGTTGACACTGGTATAACCAATACAGGAAGTTGACTCCCCTATATAACCCCTCCTCCTCCCAGGAGTACTTCCGTTTTTGTAGCCAAGCAATATAAGTAATATACTCTAACGCCCAAAAAAAGAGGGGTGGGAGCTCTGTGTCCTATGATGTACTCCAAGAAAAGGATTTTACAGGTAAGCGGTTTTAAAAATCCTATTTTTATCATACATCATAGGACACAGAGCCTCAAGTAATTACTTGGTGGGATGTCTCATAGCAATGTTACTTGAGGGGAGGGAGACACAACCCGTAGGGTAACCCCCAGACCTGAGGACTTATACTGCTGCCTGCAGCACACTGCACCCAAAGGCGATATCCTCATTCCATCTACTTGATAAAAGTTTGCAAATGTATGTACTGAAGACCAAGTCTCGGCCTTGCAATGCACTGTCCAAGAAGCACCAACCGCTCTGGTAGAGTGCGCTTTAACTTGAAAAGGGGGAATCTTTTCCTTTAAAATCATAAGCTTGAATTATAACATCCCGAATCCACTTAGCGACAGTGGATTTCGACACTGCCTGTCCTTTAAGACCCTCTGGCAGAATAAATAAGACGTTAGTCTTACGAACCTGAGCAGTTTTCTTCAAATAGATCTTCACTGCTGTCACTACATCAAGACAATGTAGTGACTTTTCTTCCCTGGAACATGTTCTTGGGAAAAACGAAGGCAGGACAATATCTTCATTCAGATGAAAGCCTGAAACCACTTTTGGCAAAAATCCTGGACGAGGGCGTAACACCACTCTATCCTCATGAATAACCAAATATGGCTCTTTACAAGAAAGAGCAGCCAATTCTAACACCCTCCTTGCTGAGGATATAGCAACCAAAAATGTATTTAGTCCTCTTGACAAGGAAGCTGGTATGTGCTGTAACGGTTCGAATGGCTGTTTTTGTAACACAGACAAAACTAAGGAGGGAATATAGGGATTTTGATTCCGTAGATCTAGAATTGGTCTGATATCTCCATTCGGTTTTGGCACTGTAAATAGGTTTGAGTAAAACCCCAAACCCTGCTCTTCTTTGGGAATCTGTATGATCACCCCTTGAGCCAATAATTGGTCCAATGCTTGCAACAGGGATTGCCTTTTGGCTGGATCCCTGGCAACGTTTGATCTGAGAAAACGGGCCGGTGGAAACTCTCGAAATTCTAGCTTGTATCCGAGAGAATCCATCTGTCCTGAATTTCCCTTTGCCAGACTTCTGAGTACCTCCGAAGTCTTCCCCTCCACCTTGGAGTTGCCTCTTCACGACAATACACAAGTAAATGCGCAAAAACAGGGTCAAAGATTTTTCCCAACGTCCACCAGTCTCTCACCAATTGAAACCAAAAATCCAATTATATGAATGAGAGTCCATTATGTAAAGATCCGTATGATTATAAATATAAAAGCTACTGTCCAGTAGAACAAAGGAAAGCATTTAAAACCAGGAGCTCCATATCCAGGGCTGCCATCATTGAAGGACAGAAACCATGTTCCAAAGTCTGTGAAAAAAAAGCAAAGGAAGAGGAGCCTCTGGGTGTAGAGATAACATACACTTTAATAAAAAAAAAACGTATTTAATACAGGCAACTCACATTTTGGATGTGGTCTATGAGCATTCAGTCACTTTAAAAGCTGAGCATGGATGTGGTCATCTGATAGTCCGTCAAGCTGAGGCGCTGTAGCCGCTAGTGGCCAGGAAGTGGCACAGACGCCGGCCGTGGAGCGCAGTTCAAAGCAGAGCGAAGTCTGGAGCGCCGGCGGAGAGAGATGACATCATGAGGTGGGTGCGACTGGTTTCGTGAGTGTACAGGCTGAGGTTGTTTGACAGCCGCGCTCCTTCATCAAGCCTTCCTTTGCTTCTCTTCATGACGAGGCCTTGGTATTCTGCTTTGCAGACTTGCGGCCCCAGGTTCTCCTTTGTGCCTGGGTTTGACCCTGAGATCTTCCCGTAGGGTCTGACGGCTAAGGCCGTCGCCGCTGCCTAGAGGAGGATGCCCTTGGCGCTGGGGAAAAGGTCTGTTTAACCCTTTCATGCCTATTTTTGGAATTTGGTGTTTACAAGTTAAAATCCATATTTTTTGCTAGAAAATTACTTGGAACCCCCAAACATTATATATATTTTTTTAGCAGAGACTCTAGAGAATAAAACGGCGATTGTTGCAATATTTTATGTCACACGGTATTTGCGCAGTGGTGTTTTAAATGCAACTTTTTGGGAAAAGGGACACTTTCATTAATAATAAAAAAAAAAAAAAAACAGTAAAATTAGCCCAATTTTTTTGCGTAATGTGAAAGATAATGTTACGCCGAGTAAATAGATACCAAACATGTCACACTTTATAATTGCGCGCACTTGTAGATTGATGACAAAGTACGGTACCTAAAAATCTCAATAGGCGACGCTTTAAATTTTTTTTACGGTTACCAGGTTAGCGTTACAGAGGAGGTCTAGTGCTAGAATTATTGCTCTCGCTCTGACGATCGCGGCGATACCTCACATGTGTAATTTGAACACCGTTTACATACGCGGGCGCCACTTCCGTATGCGTTTTCTTTGCTTCGCGAGCTCGCGGGCGCTTTAAAAAATTTTTTTTTTATTTTAAAATTACTAAATTGTTTTAAAAAAAAAAAAAAAAAATTTGATCACTTTTATTGCTGTCACAAGGAATGTAAACATCCCTTGTGACAGTAATAGGTGGTGACAGGTCCTCTTTATGGAGGGATCGGGGGTCTAAAAGACCTCCAATCCCTCCTTTACACTTCAATGTATTCAGATCGCCGAAAACGGCGATTCTGAATACCGGATATTTTTTTAAAACCGAGTAAACGGGAAGTGACGTCATGACGTCGCTTCCGTGTTTACGATGAGGAGACTGGAACGAAGCCGATTACGGCTTCGTTCCAGTTCCTCCGCAGCAGCCGGAGGCGTCGGATCTCTGATCGGTGCTCCCGATCGAGCGGGAGCACCGGTAACAGCGGCGAGAGGTGGCGGGAGGGGGGGGACGTCCCCTCCCGCTCCTCCGGCATAACAGCCGAGCGGCTTTTAGCCGCATCGGTTGTTATGCCTGGATAGCCAATCGCCTGCTGCAAAAAACGGTACTGGGATGATGCCTGCAGGTTCGGGCATCATCCCGGTATAACCCCCGGAAGCCGAGTACGCATATATGCGTACGCTCGGCGGGAAAGGGTTAAACAAAGGACGTTTATATTTTCTTTTGACTGGCAAAAGAGTACTTTTTCAGCTGGAAATAGTTTGAATGTATTTATCCAAACTATCGCCAAAAAGACGTTCTTCCTTAAAGGGGAAACCAGTTAGATTTTTACAAGGCATTTCAGCTGACCAACCCTTTAACCAAAGGGTCCTTCGCATGTGTACAAGTACGAGCGCCAGACGCGATACCTGGTGAATAGAATCCTTTATAGCAAGGATATGCAATTAGTGGACCTCCAGCTGTTGCAAAACTACAAGTCTCATCATGCCTCTGCATCTGGGTGTCATGCTTGTGGCTGTCAGAGTCTTGCTATGTCTCATGGGACTTGTAGTTCTGCAACAGCTGGAGGTCTGCTAATTGCATATCCCCGCTTTATAGCATGTATAGCAAAGCATAATGCTTTAGATAGCTCTGTCAACTTCCTGTATTGGTTATACCAGTGTCAACACCTGAATGTAGGCCCATAACCCACCAATTACTGGAGGCTCTGTGTCCTATGATGTACGATAAAGAAAGATGCTTTGTGAAATTGGGTATTCCTATGCAGATGGTTTTTTGTTTTTTTTTCTATGCGAGATCTGGAAATATTGGTCAAAATGTGCATCTGACCTTCATAATTTAAGGTCCATCCCATCTGGAGAGTGAGCCTTTCTGAAAATGGTGTCTGAGCAAAATTTTATGTGGAATTTAGTACACATGCTGTGTTGAGGATCATTTTACCTGGTTAAAAGGTGGTGAATAATTTCTAATGACATTTTTGTATGGCAAATGAAAGTCACACAGAAAGATAATGGACTTTGCAACATTGTATATCAATTTAGCACATACTTGTGGATTTGGATATAATATTTACAAGGGAATTAGAAGCGTCTGCAATTTTAGTTTTTGGTGTAGTGAGCCTAGAGGCAATTCAGTTTGCATGGTGCACTATACAAGTATTTCATTCATTCAACAAGATATATACCAAATCACAGTCATTACTTACCTTTGGCTCCAGAATAAGGTCAACCCTTTCATTTACTTCTTCATCCTCAGAATCAGAATTTCCCGCTTTGATATCAAGCTGTTCAAATGCAGTTTCCAGTACTTGTAAACCATAATTCACAGCTTCCTGAATCTTAGGAATCAATTCTGCTTCCTTTTGTTCTCTGGTCCTCTCCTTAAGACATAAACAATTAGATAAAAATTTGTTTTTTTTTTTTTTTTGTGTCTACGATTGGAAAAATATTCAAAAAGGAAAGTACTGACATATGCTGGGAAAACAGCCTGAGAGCCTCAGTGGACAACCAAGGCTCAGTTATTTGATAGTGGAATAACAGCGGTGCCCACACTTTAGACACTGTTCCCACTTTAAAGCTGAACTCTGGGCAAAAAAACGGTCATTTAAAGATTTTGTGTTTGCAAATCCAAATATTGCCTTGTAGATGTAGTAATGGCATCATCACTGGCTTGTGCAAGACCAGTCATCAAGGAGCGAGAACAGTAGTGACCTGTCTTAATTACAAGAAGCACCTGGATTACTGCACAGACCTTGAAGAAATACACAAAGCACACCAAAATTCAAGGAAGAATACAAATGATTTTTGTATTGGATGATATTTGCATATCCCAGAGTTCAGGTTTAATAGAGCGATGTCAACAAAAGTGATGATTACAATATACTCACAGATAAAAACATATGCCACCTACTTGCTCAGGTTTCTCTCCTTGCTCAGGCTTTACGATATGTTCTTCAACCTCTTCATCATACACTCGCTGCAAAACAAAAAATACCATGATGACATCCGACATGTTAGCCTTGCACTGAACGAAGCAGATCAGTTGCCACTGTGGACCTCTTTCTGAAAATGCTAGTTGCCTGGCTTAAATACTTCCAGTCAATGACCTGCAGCAAGTATGCAGCAAGATAGGTCAGAGTGAACTCAGAACACACTATCTGCCCATTTGTTTTGGGTCAATGTCTCAGAGTATCGAAGTCAATGGATCAGTTTGACAGCCATGCAATAAGCATTTACAGAAGGAAACAGCAGCCTACTACTTGCAGTACAGGCTTGCCTACCATTTGTACACAATAATCAATACTTATTGACTGAATGATAACACCTAAGGATTTAGGAGTAGCTGTACAAGTTATATGTTTGCAATATCACTGTCACAATAATAAAAGAGAAGGCCTTTTTGATAGAATCTACTGGATGGATGATAGATAAGATAGTTCTTTGTGCAGATGTTGCACACAAATTTTGGGTATAGCATGAAACATGGTTGCATTAACCATCCTCAACCCCCCCACTTTCACAAGTCACGGGGTTCTTCTTTATCTTTTGAACTTGGCACGGTTCAACTTACACAGCCACATCATCCATTGGACGATCCATTCACAGGGCTCTGTGAATAAAAGACTACAAGTCCCATGTTCAACTGCAGCAGTGGGACTTGTAGATCTCAAAGGAGCAAAAGTCTGGTGATATTACCGGGCTCATAGTGCATTGCTTACTTCACCCACACCCCATAACGGAAGGTCAGTAACTTTATACAGACCTGGGGTTTGGAATAGCCAGCAGGAGCCTGTGTATTGAACCCACTATCCACTGATTGTAGTTGCAATGCTTTGCAGGCGCCAATGCAAAAACATTAATAAATGCACTCTCCTTTATGTGCTGCATTTATAAAAGGTTTCCAAAATGTGGATATTGCCTTTAAGTGGTGTGCAATTTCTATGTTGCAATTTTCATAAGAGGAAGAGCATGGCACTTACATTTTCAATGAACTGCGTGTTAGACAGCATAAGGAAATCATTAAAGACATTGTGCAGTCTGCAGTCAGTAGTTTTTACTTCCCGGACCAGTCCATCTAGTTGTTTCTCGATCTCATGTGTTCTTGATATAGTTTGCTGGGAGAATTCCTTGAGAAAATTCAAGAGCTAAAGGAAAAAAAAAAAAGACAAATATCCTATTACTGCTGCATTTAATGTTACCACACACAAAAGACATTTATTAAAAAGTAACGAGAAAACAAAAAAACAAAACTGTACATCTGATATGATTTTAGCTTTTCCCTGCAAAGGCACTCAATGTGAGCTCTTGCAGAGAACAGTTTGATACGGGTTTCAGTGAATCGCACTGCTTCATTTTTTAACTGTCAAATAGTGACACTGCATTTGTCTTTGCACAGCTGCCCAGTGACGTGGTGCCATCCAGTATACCACATTTTTCTACACTGCACCACACATCACTCCAGGGTTGTGATGTAAACAGAGCACAAAGAAAAACAATGGTTTTCTATGTGATCTGCGTTTATTCAGTGTGGGAAAACACATACCACTGGACATAGTGTGAACAAGCCTTGAATTGTTCATCTGATGTAAACAATGTGCAACTTTCTAGAAGCTCTCTCTTCTTCCCTTTAGTAAACACCCAGTGTCTGCCTCTTTAAGAGGCTGCTGGTCTCCATCTTCTTTGCTGTCAACGTATTCAAATAGACATAGAACAACCTCATGGTGTAGTATAATGTATACCAAGCATTAAAGAATTTCACATACAAAGTAAAAGCACCTTTAAGAAATCTCACTGTACAGATGCAAACCTTTACTCCTGTGGCATCAGAGTCAGCTGGCTCTTCCTACGTGTTACATGACACCCCACGTGACTTCCTCACGGGCGTGATATTGACAGCGAAAGAGACAGAGACCAGCGGTCTGATACAGACAGACACCGGTTGTTTACTAAAAGAAAAGAAGATCTACCTGAGAGAGATTCCAGGAAAAAAGTGGCCACCATATTTGTCTGTATACCCCATGGAGGAAAAGCTCATATGGACCCAATTACTTATGTGTTAGGTCCATGGGTATCCAAATCAATGGCTTCACAGGAACGTTCCAAGAGGTCCAAAAGTCTATCAATGGGGTCTCAATGTTACCGACAGCCACTGAGAGGTTGTTGACCAGATGGAAGGGCCAGAAAAAAAAAAAAAAAAAAACCAACCCTCACATCCAGGAAGATATCGAAAGAAAAAAAGTGTCTTCCAATGGTGTAGGGCAAAAGATGGGTCTTTTATTTATAAAAACCAGCATAAAAGGATAAAATGTGATCACAAATAAAAGCAACATGGGAAGCAGTGAAACCAAGTCAGCCACGTTTCGTCCCACTAGGACTTCTACTGGGGCCAAGTAGAAGTCCTAGTCCAAAACACAAAAGGTAAAAAATAGTGTAGCGCTTCTATAATAGTGAGTGTGGTCAACACATACAAAAAGAATTTCTATATGAAGTAAATGGTCATATGGGGAAGTCCATATTGTATGAAACAAAGTCCAATTGGAATTAATAAACACTTCCTGATGCAGGGATGGTTAGACCATTTCAAGGAAGATAGAGATCTTGCTAAACAGATATGCCCAAGTAAATCAGCTTGTCTGTAGACATTAGAAAGGTAGATAAATACTCTTACCAACTGCGTTGGACTCACACGGTCATATGACAGTTGAGTCAAAAAGGCTTGGGGTCACAACCTAGGACCAAAGGGTGGATCGATGAGGATCTGTCGAGCTGGTGAGGGAAACTCCAACCAACTGTATACCGAGCGATATGTCTCACGAATGGAGCATCAGGATGATTTCTTATCCAGCTCGAACACAGCACGATCAACACAGGTACCCCGGTCGCCCCAAAGATAGGGTGAGAGATGTTATGGGTATTAGGCCAAAAAAGAAAAAGGAAAAAAAGAGCTCCACATGGTGCGGGTCAGACGGTATTAAACGGCAAATTTATTTAAAAGTCAAAAAAATGAATAAAATTTTTTTTTTATGACTTAGTGATCACAAGAAATTGAATAAAAAATGAAAATAAAAGCAATGTAGGGTGCCAACGGCTAGCCCAACGCGTTTCGACATAAATGTCTTCAACAGGGGCATGATGGAACCCGCCACATTGCTAACAAATTTATGGAGTGTCTGAGACAGTTCCGCCTACAAAAGGGGGCGGAGACTTTAATCTGAGACAACCCTTTACAGATGAAATAAACAATCGTGTCAGACAGAGGGAAAGACTTAAACACAGTGTGCAGATTCATATATCAATCTGTCATCTATATGCGACAATAACCTCTCATACAGATACTCAAGTTGCATTTAACAACAACACAAGATAAATAGAAAATAACAATGACAATAAACATATCTCATGCATTGGTCCCGTCTGTGCCTCCTTAGGCATCTATGTTCAGAGGGCACCAGTGCTGAAATATTGCACAAACAGTGTTGAATCAAGCTCATAAACATAGCTGTCAAACATGAAATATTACCACCGCATGTGCTGGATTACACATCTGTCACCTATAAAGCTTTACTCACAGTTATGTTATATCAAGGTGGGTCTGTATATGTCAGAGTGGCAATGTCCAATAATACTCAATCATTATATAAGTTTGTATGGATCTCAGTGACTTGATATCAATATGCAGCCGCAGACTGTGTATATGTTGCCATGGTAACTATTCGTACGTATATTACACTTTAAGGGAACTCCGATCACGTGACGGAATTGCGTCATGACGTATGGCTCGTGCGTGACGCCTCAACCAATCACTAGTCTGCACATTGCATCATCATGAGAGGCGGTGTTAGAAGAGACGTGCGTCTCTCACACCACGAGGCCAGAAGCGCACACGTCAAAGCATCACATGGTGTGTCGTAAGGTCATGGAGGAGGGGCATGCAAGCTTCGCGCCACTTAGCCGCGTCATGTACGCCTGCTACCACGAGGCGTGACGCGCGGCGTCATCCCATCATTCAAGGCGGCCGGAACCCGCGACGTAATCACGTCGCGTCATGCGTCATGATGCATAGCATCATCTCTCTACCTGAGACGAACGGAGCGAGCGCGTGACGCGACTACGTCACGTCGAAAAACACGCCCGGCCAGAACGGAACCATGGCAACCCGTCCCTCGATGCGTGGGAACCGTCGTCATGGAGAAAGAGACGCCACAAAAAAAGGAAGAGATCCCAGATTCTACATTGGGACTGACGATAAATCATAAGTGAATTATGTCAAAATAAAGTGAAAGATAAATGAAACAAGAGGATAGCCCAATTATGTAAAGTCTATTTTTAAACCTACAAAAAGGACTAACATTGTAAGATGTAGACGCCAAGGGCACATAAGCCTCAAAGAGGGCAAAGTTAAATTGGCCCAAAAATGAGGCATGCACAACAAGGGCGCAAACTGTGTAGAACGGCCAAATAGAAAAGTTGGATTTATTTGTATATTTCCCAAAGCGATACTGTACTTGCCCTAAATCACATAAGGCTCAGGGGAAAATGCAATATCGCCCGTGGGCACACGTATCTGTAGTATAACGTTGGGCAGAAATTCAAAAACGTATTGGAAGAACTTTCAAATAGGCTGTAAATTTAAATGTAGATGAGTCACATATAGACTCAAAAAATATCAAAAGTGTGCAATGCATGTTCAAAAAAATATATAGAAAAAATGAAAAAATAAAAAATTGGTGGAAATGTAGTGTAGAAAACTATAACAGAATTAAGCTTGATTAATAAAGCTGTTGATGTCCCAGTCTGTGTTCATGCCATGGGGGGAGTAGCACCTCAATTCGTAAATCCAAAACGTCTCGAGGCGCGACACCCCCCGAAGGCAGGAATCTCCCCTCCAGCTTGGAACAAATTTGTCTATGATCTGAAAGCGTGTGCCTGTAGGGTCTCTGTTGTGTTGTTCAAGGTAGTGTCTCGGGACGGTATGTTTGTCACAGCCTTTTTTGATTTTACTGAGGTGTTCATTAACTCTGATTGA
Source organism: Lithobates pipiens (assembly GCF_037356315.1). NCBI lineage: Eukaryota > Metazoa > Chordata > Amphibia > Anura > Ranidae > Lithobates > Lithobates pipiens. Next base: position 43,628,993 of record NW_027507787.1, read on the forward strand.
AAAATTGCGAATGGTGCGACCGACATATTGCTTGTTGCAAGGGCATGTGATCAGATAAACTATATATCTAGTGGTGCAAGTGGTGAAGTGTTTCATGGAATACCTACGTAGGGTGGCTGTGGATGTAAAAGAGTCACTCCTCCTTTTACCCAACATGTTGTGTATGCAGACATTGCATTTTCTACAGGGGAAATATCCCTTGCTCTGTGGGAAAAACTGGATAGGTCTAGGGATGTCTATTACGTTAGGGGAGATATCACTTTGTATCGATCGAGCTCCCCTATAGATAATTCCTGCTTTCTCAGGGATTGTTCCTCCCAGAATTTTATCACTGCATAATACCTTCCAGTGCCTGTTAATAATCTTCTTTATCTCGTTATGTTGTGTAGAGAAAGTGGTGAAAAAAGACCATTTAAATTTGTCATTTGTTTTTATTTTGGGTTTCTTTTGAACAAGGGAAGACCTGTCTGTCTGTAAGGCTGTTTGGATATCAGCATCCAGAGCGCATGGATCATAACCCTTGTCTATGAACCTCTTTCGAATAGTGTAGGATTGAGAAATGAAATCACTAATATTAGTGCAGTTACGCCTCAGTCTGAGGAATTGGCCGCGTGGGACGGATTTAAGCCATTGATGGTGGTGGCAACTATCGACAGGAATATATCCGTTCCTGTCAGTTGGCTTAAAGAAAGTTCTCAAGACTAGGCGTTTCTGTACTACTGTGATTTCCAAATCCAAAAAGTGTATGTTAGTGGTACTGGCTTCGAAGGTCAAATGGATGCCACGATCATTATGATTAAGGGTTGCCATGAAGGCATCCAGAGACGGCCGACTGCCTCTCCACAGGAGGAGGATGTCGTCTATATATCTTGCCCACAGTACCAATTCCGGCCTGTCCAGGGCATAGACGACATCCTCCTCCCATTGGGCCATAAACAAATTGGCCAAACTGGGTGCGTATTTTGCCCCCATGGCAACCCCTTTGATCTGGGTATAAAAGGTGCCCTGAAACCAGAAATAATTATGGGAAGTAGCGAACTCTAATAATTGCATGAGAAAGTTTCTGTGTATCACAGGAAGTGTAGAGTCCCTTGAAAGGAATAACTCCACAGCACTCAAACCTAAGTGCTGTGGGATACAGGTATACAGAGCTGACACATCGGCCGTGACCAGGATAAGATCGTCATGATACTGTATATTCTCTAATAGTCGAATAGTGTCGCCTGTATCCTGTAGATAGGATGGTACGCTTCTTACTAAGGGCTGGAGATAAGAATCTATATATTTCCCTATTCTCGAAGTGATAGAATCTATACCACTAACAATTGGACGGCCTGGTGGATTCGCTGGGTCCTTGTGTATTTTGGGTAGTTGGTATATTGTCGGGATACGTGGTGCTAGTGGGACCATAAATTCCCTCTCCTTTTTATTTAGAATGTTCAAAGAAAAACCCTCATCTATAATCTGTGTGAGTTCTTTTTTATATTTGGAAGTAGGGTCCCCAGGTAAGGAGCTATAAGTGGTAACATCACTCAACAATCTATTCATTTCATCGACATAACGTGTTTTATCCAGTACCACTAGACCACCCCCCTTATCTGCAGGGCGGATGATAAGATTTTTTCTTTCACACAGGGATTTGAGGCCCTGTGCTATAGCTGGGTCTTGATGTACCCTTTTAGTAGGCAACTTGTCCAAATCATCTAAAACAAGGTTTTTGAAAACATTAATGGATGGGGGTAAAATGCCTGGGTTAAACAAAGAAGGATTACTCAATCCAGAATGTCTAACTGGTGTGGAATCGGGAACTGTGTTAGTTCTACTGGGTGAAGACAAAAAGTGTCTCTGTATATGGAGCTTACGAATGAATTTCTGCACGTCAATAAATGTATTGAATTTATTAAGTTTTTTTGGTGGGACAAATTTAAGGCCCTTATCTAAAATGCGTTTTTCACTCTCAGACAATATTGCTGTACTAAGGTTAAAAATGCCTGATCCTACTGTGTCCGCTTTCTTTTTCCATTGAATGCGCCGCCCCCCTCTGGTGCCTCGTTTGGTTTTGTATTTCCTCCACGGATGGGGGTGGCCCTGTGAAAATCCTGATGGTATGAGGGCCCAGGAGGATAATTGTAATTATATGAGGTTCTAGACGGGGGCTCATCGTTATATGTCATATAGGGAGGAGGGTCACGTTGAGAATCATAGTGGCCCTCATCCCTAAGGGGCAGATAGTGATTGTAAGTACGTATGGGGGTACTGTGGGGGTACTCCTCCCTCCTATAACTGAATTTGTCATCTCGCCGAGGTCTACTAGATTCACGGGGAGTGTATAAATAGCCACCATTGGTGTCACTGCGGTGTCCATCTCGGCCGCGACTCTGGTTACCTCTGCCTCTACCCTTGTTCCGGGGTTTAGAACCCTTACCTTGATGGTTAGGGTATTGAGTTACCACAGGTGATCTATATATATGGTCATTTTTTCTAGCGGAGCCAGAGGGAATGGACTGGGGTGGAGGGGGTTCGTAAACCAGATTGTTGAGTGATGTTACCACTTATAGCTCCTTACCTGGGGACCCTACTTCCAAATATAAAAAAGAACTCACACAGATTATAGATGAGGGTTTTTCTTTGAACATTCTAAATAAAAAGGAGAGGGAATTTATGGTCCCACTAGCACCACGTATCCCGACAATATACCAACTACCCAAAATACACAAGGACCCAGCGAATCCACCAGGCCGTCCAATTGTTAGTGGTATAGATTCTATCACTTCGAGAATAGGGAAATATATAGATTCTTATCTCCAGCCCTTAGTAAGAAGCGTACCATCCTATCTACAGGATACAGGCGACACTATTCGACTATTAGAGAATATACAGTATCATGACGATCTTATCCTGGTCACGGCCGATGTGTCAGCTCTGTATACCTGTATCCCACAGCACTTAGGTTTGAGTGCTGTGGAGTTATTCCTTTCAAGGGACTCTACACTTCCTGTGATACACAGAAACTTTCTCATGCAATTATTAGAGTTCGCTACTTCCCATAATTATTTCTGGTTTCAGGGCACCTTTTATACCCAGATCAAAGGGGTTGCCATGGGGGCAAAATACGCACCCAGTTTGGCCAATTTGTTTATGGCCCAATGGGAGGAGGATGTCGTCTATGCCCTGGACAGGCCGGAATTGGTACTGTGGGCAAGATATATAGACGACATCCTCCTCCTGTGGAGAGGCAGTCGGCCGTCTCTGGATGCCTTCATGGCAACCCTTAATCATAATGATCGTGGCATCCATTTGACCTTCGAAGCCAGTACCACTAACATACACTTTTTGGATTTGGAAATCACAGTAGTACAGAAACGCCTAGTCTTGAGAACTTTCTTTAAGCCAACTGACAGGAACGGATATATTCCTGTCGATAGTTGCCACCACCATCAATGGCTTAAATCCGTCCCACGCGGCCAATTCCTCAGACTGAGGCGTAACTGCACTAATATTAGTGATTTCATTTCTCAATCCTACACTATTCGAAAGAGGTTCATAGACAAGGGTTATGACCCATGCGCTCTGGATGCTGATATCCAAACAGCCTTACAGACAGACAGGTCTTCCCTTGTTCAAAAGAAACCCAAAATAAAAACAAATGACAAATTTAAATGGTCTTTTTTCACCACTTTCTCTACACAACATAACGAGATAAAGAAGATTATTAACAGGCACTGGAAGGTATTATGCAGTGATAAAATTCTGGGAGGAACAATCCCTGAGAAAGCAGGAATTATCTATAGGGGAGCTCGATCGATACAAAGTGATATCTCCCCTAACGTAATAGACATCCCTAGACCTATCCAGTTTTTCCCACAGAGCAAGGGATATTTCCCCTGTAGAAAATGCAATGTCTGCATACACAACATGTTGGGTAAAAGGAGGAGTGACTCTTTTACATCCACAGCCACCCTACGTAGGTATTCCATGAAACACTTCACCACTTGCACCACTAGATATATAGTTTATCTGATCACATGCCCTTGCAACAAGCAATATGTCGGTCGCACCATTCGCAATTTTTCAATCAGAGTTAATGAACACCTCAGTAAAATCAAAAAAGGCTGTGACAAACATACCGTCCCGAGACACTACCTTGAACAACACAACAGAGACCCTACAGGCACACGCTTTCAGATCATAGACAAATTTGTTCCAAGCTGGAGGGGAGATTCCTGCCTTCGGGGGGTGTCGCGCCTCGAGACGTTTTGGATTTACGAATTGAGGTGCTACTCCCCCCATGGCATGAACACAGACTGGGACATCAACAGCTTTATTAATCAAGCTTAATTCTGTTATAGTTTTCTACACTACATTTCCACCAATTTTTTATTTTTTCATTTTTTCTATATATTTTTTTGAACATGCATTGCACACTTTTGATATTTTTTGAGTCTATATGTGACTCATCTACATTTAAATTTACAGCCTATTTGAAAGTTCTTCCAATACGTTTTTGAATTTCTGCCCAACGTTATACTACAGATACGTGTGCCCACGGGCGATATTGCATTTTCCCCTGAGCCTTATGTGATTTAGGGCAAGTACAGTATCGCTTTGGGAAATATACAAATAAATCCAACTTTTCTATTTGGCCGTTCTACACAGTTTGCGCCCTTGTTGTGCATGCCTCATTTTTGGGCCAATTTAACTTTGCCCTCTTTGAGGCTTATGTGCCCTTGGCGTCTACATCTTACAATGTTAGTCCTTTTTGTAGGTTTAAAAATAGACTTTACATAATTGGGCTATCCTCTTGTTTCATTTATCTTTCACTTTATTTTGACATAATTCACTTATGATTTATCGTCAGTCCCAATGTAGAATCTGGGATCTCTTCCTTTTTTGTGGCGTCTCTTTCTCCATGACGACGGTTCCCACGCATCGGGGGACGGGTTGCCATGGTTCCGTTCTGGCCGGGCGTGTTTTTCGACGTGACGTAGTCGCGTCACGCGCTCGCTCCGTTCGTCTCAGGTAGAGAGATGATGCTATGCATCATGACGCATGACGCGACGTGATTACGTCGCGGGTTCCGGCCGCCTTGAATGATGGGATGACGCCGCGCGTCACGCCTCGTGGTAGCAGGCGTACATGACGCGGCTAAGTGGCGCGAAGCTTGCATGCCCCTCCTCCATGACCTTACGACACACCATGTGATGCTTTGACGTGTGCGCTTCTGGCCTCGTGGTGTGAGAGACGCACGTCTCTTCTAACACCGCCTCTCATGATGATGCAATGTGCAGACTAGTGATTGGTTGAGGCGTCACGCACGAGCCATACGTCATGACGCAATTCCGTCACGTGATCGGAGTTCCCTTAAAGTGTAATATACGTACGAATAGTTACCATGGCAACATATACACAGTCTGCGGCTGCATATTGATATCAAGTCACTGAGATCCATACAAACTTATATAATGATTGAGTATTATTGGACATTGCCACTCTGACATATACAGACCCACCTTGATATAACATAACTGTGAGTAAAGCTTTATAGGTGACAGATGTGTAATCCAGCACATGCGGTGGTAATATTTCATGTTTGACAGCTATGTTTATGAGCTTGATTCAACACTGTTTGTGCAATATTTCAGCACTGGTGCCCTCTGGACATAGATGCCTAAGGAGGCACAGACGGGACCAATGCATGAGATATGTTTATTGTCATTGTTATTTTCTATTTATCTTGTGTTGTTGTTAAATGCAACTTGAGTATCTGTATGAGAGGTTATTGTCGCATATAGATGACAGATTGATATATGAATCTGCACACTGTGTTTAAGTCTTTCCCTCTGTCTGACACGATTGTTTATTTCATCTGTAAAGGGTTGTCTCAGATTAAAGTCTCCGCCCCCTTTTGTAGGCGGAACTGTCTCAGACACTCCATAAATTTGTTAGCAATGTGGTGGGTTCCATCATGCCCCTGTTGAAGACATTTATGTCGAAACGCGTTGGGCTAGCCGTTGGCACCCTACATTGCTTTTATTTTCATTTTTTATTCAATTTCTTGTGATCACTAAGTCATAAAAAAAAAATTTTATATATTTTTTTGACTTTTAAATAAATTTGCCGTTTAATACCGTCTGACCCGCACCATGTGGAGCTCTTTTTTTCCTTTTTCTTTTTTGGCCTAATACCCATAACATCTCTCACCCTATCTTTGGGGCGACCGGGGTACCTGTGTTGATCGTGCTGTGTTCGAGCTGGATAAGAAATCATCCTGATGCTCCATTCGTGAGACATATCGCTCGGTATACAGTTGGTTGGAGTTTCCCTCACCAGCTCGACAGATCCTCATCGATCCACCCTTTGGTCCTAGGTTGTGACCCCAAGCCTTTTTGACTCAACTGTCATATGACCGTGTGAGTCCAACGCAGTTGGTAAGAGTATTTATCTACCTTTCTAATGTCTACAGACAAGCTGATTTACTTGGGCATATCTGTTTAGCAAGATCTCTATCTTCCTTGAAATGGTCTAACCATCCCTGCATCAGGAAGTGTTTATTAATTCCAATTGGACTTTGTTTCATACAATATGGACTTCCCCATATGACCATTTACTTCATATAGAAATTCTTTTTGTATGTGTTGACCACACTCACTATTATAGAAGCGCTACACTATTTTTTACCCTTTGACTGTTGAACTTTGTTTGTTTTAAGTGTTGGCAGCTGCTCTTTTTTGTTTTTATTTTGTCATAGCACAGTGTTTTCCCCCACTTTCCTAGTCCAAAACACATTGGGCTTGGTTTCACTGCTCCCCATATTGCTTTTATTTGTGATCACATTTTATCCTCTGTGCTGTTTTTTTATAAATAAAAAAAACATATATTTTTGACCTACACCATTGGAAGCCCCTTTTTTCTTTACATATCTTCCTGGATGTGAGTTTTTTTTTGGCCCTTCCAACTGGTTGACAACTTCTCAGTAGCTGCCAGTAACATTGAGACCATTGATGGACGTTTGGACCGTCCTGGACCTCTTGGAACGTTCCCATGGATCTGTTGATTTGTATACCCATGCCTGACTGACCTGGTGTCGCTGACATCTTGGTCCCCTGGTTCCAGTAAGAGTATTTAATCTCATTTTACATTGGATGTCACACTTGCTTAGATGTCGTATATACTCAACCTACCATCTGGTCCCACATGAGAACAACTATTCGGCCGGGGTGGATTACATCTTCCGTTTAGACTGACCTACCTGGGACTTGTTTTTTTATTCATTCACTGATTGGGACTCTGAATGTTATAGATTTGAGTTGTCACAGTTTTTTCATCATTACTGGTTTTTCACTTTGAGCGGTACATTTTCACATTTCTCCATTTTACGAATTTTATTCACATTCGTATGTAGCTGCTTTATTTTCTTTTCCTCACAGGTTAGCACAATAATTATTTGCACTTTATACATATATAGAAGTGCTTTAAACTTTGTGAGTATGTGTATATAATCAGCAGAACCTTGGATTACGAGCATAATCCGTTCCAGGAGAATGGTTGTAATCCAAAGCACTCGCATGTAAAAGCGAGTTTCCCCATAAAAGTCAATGGAAACGAAGATAATTCGTTCCACATTGACTTCTATTGTATGCAGTACCGCCTGTGGCCAGAGATGATGGGGGGGGGGGCGCACCGGGGAGACCACTTGGATGCATTCGGAAAGCCTCGGAAACGGAGTATTTCTGAGCGGCTCCGAGTGTCACCAGCGCCCCGCACCTCTGGCCAAATGCAATATTGCACACTGCAGAGGATTGAAGTCTGCTCATTTTATAAGATAACACTCGCAAACAGGAGTCAGGATTTATATATATATATATATATAAAAAACACAACACACAACAGCTTGCATTGCGAAACGCTCATTAACCATGTTGCTCGCATTCCGAGATGTGTATATATCTAAACACACATACAATTTTGTGTACACTGAGGAGTCATTGTTAATGATCCTGGACAGTTTAGTTACTGTGCTGGAAGTATGCAGAGTAGAGCTGCAACTAACGATTAATTTGTCTGTCGACTAATCTATCGATTATTTTTTAATGAATCTAGTGTTTTTTTTTTTATTTAGATAATTAATTCTTTGGATAACCTTGAGAGTATTGGCGGGCAGAGTATTGTATTGTATTGGCGGGCAGAGTATTGTATTGTATTGTATTGTATTGGCGGGCAGAGTATTGTATTGTATTGTATTGGCGGGCAGAGTATTGTATTGGCGGGCAGAGTATTGTATTGGCGGGCAGAGTATTGTATTGGCGGGCAGAGTATTGTATTGGCGGGCAGAGTATTGTATTGGCGGGCAGAGTATTGTATTGGCGGGCAGAGTATTGTATTGGCGGGCAGAGTATTGTATTGGCTGGCAGAGTATTGTATTGTATTGGCTGGCAGAGTATTGTATTGTATTGGCTGGCAGAGTATTGTATTGTATTGGCTGGCAGAGTATTGTATTGTATTGGCTGGCAGAGTATTGTATTGGCTGGCAGAGTATTGGTGGGCCGAGTATTGTATTGTATTGGCTGGCAGAGTATTGGCTGGCAGAGTATTGTATTGGCTGGAATAGTATTGGCGGGCAGAGTATTATATTGTATTGGCTGGCAGAGTATTGGCGGGCAGAGTATTGTACTGTATTGACTGGCAGAGTATTGGCGGGCAGAGTATTATATTGGCTGGCAAAGTATTGGCGGGCAGAGTATTGTATTGGCTGGCAAAGTATTGGCGGGCAGAGTATTGTATTGTTTTGCAGCAGAGTATTGCTTTGCAGCAGAGTATTGCTTTGCAGAGGCTGGCAGAGTATTTGGCAGGCAGAGTATTGGCTGGGTATGGAGGGATGGCTGCTTCCATCCGACCTCTCCCCTCCACTGCACAGATCAGTACAGAGAGGGGAGAGAGAGACATGACGCCGGTTTGTTTACAAGTGATCGCTCCGTCAGAGCGATCATATTGTAAACGCCTGGGTGTAGAAAGATGGCCGCCGCTTTCGGAGCTAGGCCGAAGCCGCGGTCTCTGCTCCACGGATCGTGGCATGCGCGCTCGGATCACGGATCTGTGACGATCCGTTGCACCCCTAGGGACGGCGGCATGGAAGGGGAGAAGAGAGGGGGACGGCGGGGGAGAAGAGAAGAGAGGGGGACGGCGGCACGGAGGGCAGCTCTAGATATTAAGCACTGCCACCACTGTGACGCATCGACGCCCAGAATGTCCTTCGACGTATTTTCTTAGTTGACGTAGTCGATTACGTCGACGCGTCGTGGCAGCTCTAATGCAGAGAGTACACTCTCAGCACAGGAAAGCCATTCCTCATGGATGTATATATGTGATAGCTCAGTGGTAAAGCCCACCTGCAGCATTATAGGCATGCAGATGTTGGGAACAGGTTAGTGGCTATATTAACCACCTCAATACAGTGCAGTTACACCCCCTTCCTGACCAGACCAATTTTCAGCTTTCAGCGCTCTCACAGTTTGAATGACAATTACTCAGTCACCCAACACTGTATCCATATGAAACTTGCGTCCTTTCTTCCACACAAATAGAGCTTTCTTTTAGTGGTATTTAATCACTAGGGGGTTTTTTATTTTTTGTGCTATAAATAAAATAAAACGTAAATTTTGTGAAAAAAATGCCTTTTTCTTCGTTTCTGTCATAAATTTTTGCTAATTAGTAATTTTTCTTCATAAATTTTGGCCAAAATTTATACTGCTACATATCTTTGGTAAAAATAACCCACATTAGTATATATTATTTGGTCTTTGTGAAAGTTATAGAGTCTACAAACTGGTGCCAATCACTGAAAATTGATCACTTCTGATCAGGCCTTCAGTACATCAGGTGTACCTCATTTCTTGAGACGCTAACAAGTCAGGAAAGTACAAATACCCCCCAAATGACCCCTTTTTACAAAGTAGACATCCCAAGGTATTAAGTAAGTAGCATGGTGAGTTTTTTTAAGTTGTCATTTTTTCCCACAATTCTTTGCAAAATGAAGATTTTTTATTTTTTTTTACTAAATTGTCATATTATCAGGTTATTTCTCACACACAGCATATGCATACAACAAATTACACCCCAAAATACATTCTGCTACTCTTCCCGAGTACGGCGATACCACATGTGTGAGACTTTTACACAGCCTGGCCACATACAGAGCACCAACATTGATGTAGTACCTTCAGACGTTCTACGAGCAAAAATGAAATCTCATTTCTCAACCACCTATTACACTTTTGAAGTCCCTGGAGTACCAGGACAATGGAATTTCCCATAAAATGACCCCATTTTGGAAAGCAAACACCCCAACGTATAATCTGTGAGGAATAATGAGTCTTTTGAATGGTTAATTTTTTTCCAGAAGTTTTTGGAATATGTGGAAAAAAATTAAAACGCATTTTTTTTTTTTTTTTACACAAAATTGTCAATTTATAAGATATTTCTAACACATAGCATGTATATAGCAAAAATTACACCCCAAAATACATTCTGCTACTCCTCCCGAGTATGGCGATACCACATATGTAGGATTTTTTCACAGCCTGGCCACATAAAGAGGCCGAACATTGAAGTAGTACGTTCAGGCGTTCTAGGAGCATAAATGACACATCTCATTTCATTCCTACCCATCACACTTTTGAAGGTCCTGGACCACAGGACAGTGAAATTACCCCATTTTGGAAAGCAAACACCCCAACGTATATTCTATGAGACATGGGCTGCAAATAGGTACTCGGGCACTCTGATGGCCTGGTGACGGGCACTCTGATGGCCTGGTGACGGGCACTCTGATGGCCTGGTGACGGGCACTCTGATGGCCTGGTGACGGGTACCCTGATGGGCCGGGACAGGTACTCGGGTACCCTGATGGGCCGGGACAGGTACTCGGGTACCCTGATGGGCCGGGACAGGTACTCGGGTACCCTGATGGGCCGGGACAGGTACTCTGATGGACTGTGATTGACAGGTACTATGAGGGGTGGTGACAGGTCCTCTTTATTGGGGGGGGGGGGGGGCAATCAGTATGATCTCAGTATTGGGGGGGGCAATCAGTATGATCTCCTCCTCACACACGATCGGTGTGTGAGGAGGAGAACCCGGTAGCATCCCGTTACCGCGGTTTGTTTACATTTTAGTGATCGGCTGTGAAAGGATCACAGCCGATCACGTGGGTAAACAGCCGGCCAATGGCTGTTTACCAGCGTCGGTGACTAGCAGTGTTCCCGGGGAACACGCCGCCACCGACGTGCACGCGCAGCGCGATCGCGCGCATGTGCCGTGCACGTTCGGGGTGTGACCATCTGTGATCGGCCGTGACTTCATCACAGCCGATCACGTGGTAAACAGCCATAACGAATGGCTGTTCACCCCCTTCGGTGGCGAGCGGTGTCTCCGTGACACGCCGCCACCGAAGAAACAGGGATGCACGCGTACGATCGCGCGCATTCCCTGTTTAAAACGGGAGGCCGTCATATGACGGCCTCCCGCCACAATAGGTGCGCCGCCTGGCCGTCATTTGACAGCCGGCGGTCGGCATCTAGTTAAGGACCTGACATATACCAGGGGAAGTTAAATGCTAGATTTTTGTGGCGATTTCATATACCATGTGCTATATGTCTCGTCTATACTTGGCATTTATCCCATAGATGAGATCCTGGTGTTTTCATGCAGGCAGAAGGCACATGCGCACCATCCAGTTATGCTGCCTGCAGTCTGTAAAACCCTATGAGAGGTTGATAGACGTTATGGCTTGATAGTGCATAAAGTGGTAATAACACAGACAGACATAGGGGATAATACCATAAGAGTTAGTATCACAGCATTCAGCGGCTCATAGAGGTTTACAAGTTTCTAGCAGCGGAGTGCCTGAGCCTTCTCCCTGAATGAAAACGCCAGGATCTCATGCACAGGTGCTAAATTCCCAGTGTGCATGAGGTCACATGTAACAATTACGTTGACCTTTTGCATCCTCCAAACTCATCTCTAAAATGAAAGGTCATGCTCCCGTTAAGGCCAATCAGGTACTGTCCTGGGTTACCTGTGGCACAAGTATACAAAAGAGGAGGGAAGCTAGTGATGTCAGTGCCCTTATATGGTCACATGTCCATATTTAGCCAATGTCATTAACAAAATATGGGCAGGGTGTCCATAAAAGGGCAGTGAAATCACCAGCATCCCACCCCTTTGTATATGTGTGGTGCAGGAGGAATAATGACCCGACATGCAGCTGGACTAGAAAACAGCGCAAACAGTGGAAGTTTGGATAGGAGGTGTGATCAGAGGACACCCAAACTCATCTCTAGTGACATTGTGGTATGTCGTAAAGGAGTATGATGATCTATGTACCTATGTATCTATCCATGGACTCCACTAGACCTCTTAAGGTATGCTGTGGTATCTGGCACCAAGCCATTAGTAGAAGATTCTTTAAGTTGTGAGGGCCTCTATGGATCAGATTTGTTTTTCCAGCACATCTCACGGATGCTTGATTGGATTGAGATCTGGAGAATTTGGAGGACAAGTCAACAACTCAAACTTGTTGTGTTAATCCAGGCCACCTTCTTCCATTGCTCTGTGATCCAGTTAGGAGGCTCGTGTACCCATTGTGGGCCCTTTTGGCTATGGGCAGAGGTAAGCACGGGCACCCTGACCAGTCCATGGCTATGCAGCCCATACACAACAAATTGTGATGCACTGTGTGTTCTGACACCTTTCTATTGGAACCAGGCATTACGTTTTTCAGCAATTTGAGCTCCAGTAGCTCTTCTATTGGATTGGACTGAATGAGCAAGCCTTCGCTCCCCATGTGTATCAAAGAGCCTCATCCGCCCATGACCCTGTCTCTGGTTCCCTTGCTCGCCTTCCTTGGATCCGCTTTCGAAGGTTCTGACCATTGAAGAACGGGAACATCCCACAAGAGCTGCGGTGTTGGAGTTGCGCTAACACAGTTGTCTAGACATTATGACTTGGCCCGTGCCAAAGTCCCTTAGATCTTGTGCTCGGATTTATTAATTTTTTTTTTTTTTTTTTTTTTATTAATATACACTTAACCCATCAATGGTCTACAACTATAACTAAAGGCAAAATCTTTTTTTTTTTTAGATTTGGAGAAAGTAGAGAGGGATTAGAAAACCTGTCAGTTTTTATTGCCGTCTGGGCCACCCTCTCTATTTCAACAGTACAAACAAGTGACCACTGCCCTCCCCTATAACTGGCCATTGCAGCAAAGAGCAACACATGCAAAACAAAAGAAAATTCCTGGCTCAACTTACCAACCAGCCTTCTAACCAACCAAATTTTCCAAACAGTATGCGTTAAAAACAGGGGTTTAGTTTGCATACATTTGTAAGTACAGAGTAAGCTACAGAGACCCGTCAAAGCCCCCTGATATTTTCTGTATTTCCAACTAAATTTGAAAGCCTCCACAATATAAGCACATGTATTATAATGGATAGGGAGAGGGCAGGTGAGCCTGGAGGGAGCTCACCCTTTCTTAAAGGCATGCCTTGATGGGGTCTATAGCTTTTGCATGTATTTGCTAGGGATGCACCGAAATTTCGTCCGCCGAAACATATCGGCCGAAAATGGCCTTTTCGGCATTTTGCCGAAAGAGAATTCTTGCCGATAATGGCGCCAAAAATCTCGCATGCGCAGTAGCGGTGGGAGAAACTTCGGATGACATCACTCGTTCTGTGGGTGGCTTGCACGTTCCTCGCGGATAAGACGCCGCTCTCGTAAGCACGTTCCCTGCTGAGACGCTGGCACCTTCCCCGCGGACGCTCCTCGTGCTTGTGAGACGCTGCTGGGACCTGGGACCCGAGAGACGCTGCTGGGACCCGAGAGACGCTGCTGGGACCTGGGACCCGAGAGACGCTGCTGGGACCCGAGAAACGCTGCTGGGACCTGGGACCCGAGAGACGCTGCTGGGACCCGAGAGACGCTGCTGGGACCTGGGACCCGGGACCCGAGAGACGCTGCTGGGACCTGGGACCCGAGAGACGCTGCTGGGACCCGAGAGACGCTGCTGGGACCCGAGAGACGCTGCTGGGACCCGAGAGACGCTGCTGGGACCCGAGAGACGCTGCTGGGACCCGAGAGACGCTGCTGGGACCCGAGAGACGCTGCTGGGACCCGAGAGACGCCTTCATAGAGGGCTGCACATACTGAAGTACAACAGTGGGCACTGTCCCTCCTGGGTGGCTACCATTACTACTATTCGCCGGTGAGCAATGCATTGCCTTAAACTGCCAAACAATCCAGCCAATTTATTTTACTATACTACTGAAACTGTCATAGCAGTCAAACAACATGTATTACTTACGCCTTTGTGCCTTTTGTGCCATGCAGTATGGTATTAATTAAATATGTCTTACAGTACATCGTGACGTAGCAAAAAAAAAAAAAAAAAGTTATATAAAATTGATTTGAAATGGAATGGCATGCCATTTATTCTGTAGTACTAGTCTAGTATACTATAAAATGTATGCCCTTGTTATCATTGAATTTGTCATTTTGGTATAGTATAGCACACTGACATGACAGCAAGCACATGATTTTTTAAAACATGACCGTACGCAATATAATATATTATATTTAACAACTATATATATATATATTATATATTTTATTGTACAACAACAAGCACATGAAGTTATAGTATATTATACTGCAGAATAGCGCAAAAAAAATTAAATATAGCATGCAATTGCAATTTGCATGCAAGCAATCCATTCCATTTGCAATGAAATTTAATCAGTGCAATTATATTATCTTTTTGGTACAAGTCAGGAGATGTACTGCAGTGCAGACATATTATTAACTACCTTGCATGGCAAGAGCTGCAGCGTTTAAAAAAAAAAGTGATCGTTTGTTATTTTTTAAAGCTGCCTCCTGGGGTTTAGCTTTAAAATTAATTTCGTCCTTTTTTTTCCTTTTCCCCCTCAGATTTCACTCCCACTATAGATCATTCTATGCTATTATTCTGCGCTACCAGCAAAGGTGGACCATGTCTGCAGTGTGGAAATATTTTAAAGTTTCTGATAAAGACCCCAAATTTGCAATCTGTAGTCTTTGCTCAGCAGAAATTTCAAGAGGGGGTACAGTGCCAAGGCATTTTTCAACAACAGGTTTGATACACCATCTGAAAACACGACATCCAGTTCAGCATTCAGATTACAAGAAAACAGTGCCACTTCCAAAAAGTGACTCAGGCTCAACACCATCTGTGGCCATGGTCTTTGAAAAGGTTAAAAAATTTGCAAGTGACAGTCCCAAACCTCGTGCCATAACAGATAAAATTATGGAATTTATTGCATTAGACGACCAGCCATTCTCTGTTGTGGAGGACATTGGATTCCGTAGGCTCATGCAACATATTGAGCCGCGTTACTCACTACCAAGCAGACGCTACTTTGCAGATACCTGTCTACCTGAATTGTTTTGCAGTGTTAGAAAACACGTTCAAGAGCTCATGACTACCGACATCATAGCAATCAGTTTTACTACCGACATTTGGAGTTCAGACGTCAGTCCAACGAGCATGCTTAGCCTGACAGCGCAGTGGATAGATGACAAATTTCAATTGCAAAACATCCTACTTAACGCACGTGAGTTTGTTGGATCACATACTGCAGCAGCAATAGCTGACACTTTAAAATCCATGCTTGACACTTGGCACATTGAGAAGTCTAAAGTGCGTTTGATTGTACGAGATAATGCTCGGAACATGGCAAAGGCAATGGAGGACAGTGAACTTAAAAGCATACCGTGTATGGCACACACGCTGCAATTGGCTGTGAATGAAGGATTGCTGAGTCAGCGCACCATATCTGATATTGTATCAAAAGGAAGAAAAATTGTGGGTCACTTTAAGCATTCTCCGCTTGCTTATTCCAGATTACAAGCTTTGCAGATACAGTTTGGAATGCCACCGAAACGACTGCAGCAAGATGTAGCCACTTGTTGGAACAGCACCTACTATATGCTGCAAAGTCTTTTTGAACAAAAGCGTGTTTTAGCTGCATGCATTGCAGATTACGAGCTGCCGGCAACATTGAGTGCACATCAGTGGATGTTAGTTGAAAATAGTTTGTCTCTTCTATCTCCATTTGAACAGTTAACAAAAGAAATAAGCTCAACTAATGCTTCCATTTCTGAAGTTATTCCCTTGATTGCCGCACTGAAGCGTCTGCTAGGAAAAGAGATAGAAACAGACCATGGCGTAAAAACAGCTAAAACCACCTCTACTGGAGGCTGTTACCAACCGGTTTCAAGACACCGAGTCCAACCCTCTGTACTGCATTGCAACAGTTCTAGATCCTCGATTTAAAGAGCATTATTTTAATGTTGAGAAAAAGCAGCGTGCACGGGAAATGATACAGGCACAAATGAAGGTGGTGGAAGCATCCGGTGAAGGAGTTTTGAGGTGTAGCACAGAGGAAAGTGAGAAGAAACGGTTGCATACAAGTGAAGAGGAACACGCTCCTTCCATATCTGATATGTTTGAAGAAATTTTACATGAATGCACCCGGTCCATAGCAGTGCAACAAGTGCAGCTACCCAACAGCTGGACATTTATTTAGCTGAACAGCCTATCGCCAGAAGTGACAATCCCCTTGTGTACTGGCGCATCAACAAACAACGTTTTCCTTTGCTTGCACAGATTGCACGCAGATATTAATCTTCCCCAAGCACCAGTACAGAGAGTGAGAGACTATTCAGTCTAGCATCTCATATTCTTGACGAGAAGAGAAACCGTCTCTCCTGTGAGAAAGCGGAGCAACTTTTGTTCTTAAAGCAAAATCTGCCACTTATACTGAAATAGATTTATAAATCCGTAGCATAGACCAATTCCTTTACCATGTTGTTGAACATAGTAAATGAATTGGCATTGGACTGTGCTATTGGACAATTGGAACATACAACATAGTATGACTGACTACCAGTATGTTCCAGTTGTCTAGTTGTACCATACTGCCATTAGTTGTTTGTTCACTGTAGTAGTTCTACAGTTTTTTGCACTTCTTCAATTTAAGAGATCTCCAGTTTTAGTACTGTACACACACATCATACATAGTTTGCTGCTGTTGGGCCAAACTATATCTCTCTCTCCCCAAGCTTTCAGCCCCGCTGCATGTGCAAAACTGTATGTCCTGTATCTGTGGCTGTCTACATATTCCAGTACTATACACTGTGTTCCAGATATGGGCAGAGACTTCCAGAAACAGACTAGTCTACATTGCTTGCTGTGATTGCCCGAGCACCGCTGCTGTAGACCAGACTGTAGACTGTGTTCCAGGCTGTCTCTGCTCATACCCGGGGGCCGGAAAACAGTGTGGTCTACTGTATGACTGTGTATGTAACCCGCAGCTACATACATACACTTTTATCGCACATGCAGCCGCTGACACCTTAGGGAGAGATAACTGAATTACTACTAGTTCTTCTGGTTTAAGTTGAAAATTAATAAAGTCTAAGTCTAAGACATTAAGTCTTCTTAGACTTAGTCATTTTATTTTTATATTATTTCATTTTTTTTATTTATTTTGTTGTTATGGTTCAATGTGCACTGACTGCAGTCTACACTGCAGGATATGCGGTAGTAATTTATCATTTAATTTTGTATTTTATTTGATTTTATGATTTTATCTTCTGTGTCCACTGTCCAATTTATTTGGGTTGCTTTATTAAAGTACTGTTATTTTCCATTACTGGACTATTCTTTTATTCATAAAATTAATGATTCAGTTGAATATGAATACTATAATGAATAATACTATAAGGCAATTTTATATATATATATATATATATATATATATATATATATATATATAAAAAAGCCATTTTCGGTTTCGGTGCTGTTTCGGTATCGGTTTTCGGCCTAGTGTATTTTTCATTTTCGGTATCGGTCTCGGCACCAAAAAACCCATTCGGTGCATCCCTAGTATTTGCAAATGTGTGAAAACTAAGCCCGTTTTTAACCCATACTGTTAGACGGGACAATACAGTTGGTTAGCAGGCTGGTCGGTAAATTAGGCTTGGAATTTCTTTGGTTTTGTTTTGCACTCTCTCCATTTGTTCTGTTTACCATTATCATTGAAATTAGAGCGGAATGATTATTCGTAAAATAAAAATTGCAATCTCGATTTAACCCCCCCCCCCCCCCACGCGATCTTAATCCAGCATTTCCATGATCCATTTAATAAATGCTAAGCCGTTCTCTGCTCACAGCTGTGAAAAAAAATAAAGCAGACAGAAAAGTTTATCACAACATTGCTCAGCGCTGAGAGATAAAAAAATATTATATCATTCGGTTCTTTTAGATCAAAAGGATGAACTTAGGTCTGCAAATGAGGCCACTTTAACCACTTAAAGTGGATGTAAACCTGAAAAAAATTTTTTAATGAAGACTTCTACCTGGTAAAGTAGAGGATGTCAAGTCATCTGTGCCCTGTCTTGCCACAAAGACTTAATCCAGCGCTGAGCAATCCTCTTATATTTACATTGCTGTGACCAACATCTACTTTCTTTATCTCATGAATGGCATGAGAGAGAGTTACAATTCCAGCTTCACATCCCTCCTTTCTTCTCCAGCTCTCCCAGGATTGGCTGCTCCACACCTCAGCATGATTGGGCCTGCTGAAGTCATGTGGTGCCTTTCCTGAGTTTTGACTGGATGTTACTCCCCAAATGCAGGAATAAGAGAGTAGGAGAGTGTAGAGGTCGGTGGGGAGTCTTGTGACATCACAACTCTGCCCACTGAGCTCCGGCACCCAACCACCAATTCCAGAGTTTTGCTGAAGGGGGCGACATATGCAAGGAAGGGATACATGCAGGTGGGTGGCATGTGAGGCTATTTAATTGGCATATGTAGCGTTATATAAAAGTTATTCAGTCATATACCTTAATAAATTATACATTAACCACATGCCGACCAGAAGCCGCAGTTTGCGGTGGCAGGTTGGCATGGCAAATTACCTTACACTGCTTCCCATTATGGCCACTATGAAGAGCGCGCGTGCCCGCGGCTCGACGCCAGAGCCGATGCAAGTGCTCGGTGGGCGCGATGACCTCCCGACACCTGCGATATAGATCCCAGTTCTTTCAGGGGAGAAGAGACTGATCATGTGTTCATACAAAGTATGAACCACAATCTTTCATCTGCCCTAGACAGTCCCATACCCCCCTTCAGTTAGAACACAGTGAGTGAAGACAGTTAACCCCTTGATCGCCCCCTAGTGTTAAATCCTGTCAGTGACATTTATACAGTAATTAGTGCATTTTTATAGCACTGATCGCTGCATAATTGACAATCGTTCCAAAATTGTGTCAAAGGTGTCCAATTTGTCTGCATCAATATCTCAGTCCCAATAAAAAAATTAATAAAAAAAAAAAATAATAATAAAAATGCCATAAATATATACCCTATTTTGTAGGCACTATAACTTTTGTGTAAACCAATCAATATACGCTTATTGTGATTTTTTTTTTTACCGAAAACAATTGCGCGACAATGTACCCAAACAAAATTGATGTCTGTTTTTTTTTTCCCCACAAATAGAGCTTTCTTTTGGTGGTATTTGATCACCTCCTGCGGTTTTTATTTTTTGCACTATAAACAAAAAGATTGACAATTGTGAAAAAAAAAAAAAAAATCAATATCTTACTTTTTGCTATAATAAATATCCAAATAAAAAAAAAATAAAAAATATTCATCAGTTTAGGCAAATATGTATTTTACATATTTTTGGTAAAAATCACAATAAAGCGTATATTGACTGTTTTTTAGCGGGACTGCAACATTGCGCCAGACAGATCGGACACTTGACACTTTTTTGGGACCAGTGACATTTATAGAGCACTGAGCACTAAAAATAGCCACTGAATATATAGATTTCACTGGCAGGGAAGGGGTTAACACTAGGTGGCGATCAAGGGGTTAAGTGCATCCTAAGGAGATGCTTCTAACTGGGGGGGGGGGGGGTAGTGTAGTGACTGGAGGAGAGAGATCGCTGTTCCTAATCACTAGGACAACAGATCTCTCTCTCTCTCTCCTCCCTGTCAGAATGGGAATCGGTTTACACACACAGATCGTGGGTGGTTGGTGGACATCTCCGGCCATGCGCATCGGCTCTGGTGTCACGGCACGCACGTGCCCCCTATACCTCTTAAAGTGGCAGACGTACACCTACAGTGGTTTGCACAGCCGCGCTAAACGGCGGCTGGTCGGCAAGAGGTTAAAGACTTATGGCCCGTACACATGATCCGAATATCATACAAAAACGGTCATCCGAGGAAGGATCATTCGATTTTCGGATCGTGTGTACATTACTTTCGACAGCCGATCACAACCGTTCATCCGATATTCGATCGGACATACACGGAAATTTTTCCTCGTATGATTTTCCTTTAGTCAGTATAGTTGTCGTCCGAAAATACAATACAAATACATCCAGGGGCGGATCCAGGGAGGGGGCAACAGGGCAATTGCCCCCTCCGAGAATGCGGGTGGCTCCGCGGGTGATCAGGCGGTCAGCTCCGCGGGTGACAGCCCGCGGGTGTCGTTCCGGGCGGGAGCCGGGAGGCTCCATGGGTGACAGCCCGCGGGCAGTTCCGCGGGTGTCATTCTGGGCCGGAGGCTCCATGGGTGACAGCCCTCGAGCGGTTCCGCGGGTGTTGTTCCGGGCGGGCAGCTCAGCTGGTGACAGCGCGGATGGGTGAGGTTGGGACAGCTGGGCGGCTCAGTGTTCGAGCAGGGGAGATGACATCATCTCTCACTTCCCTGCATCTCTGCAGTTCCGCCCTCACTGTGCGGGAAGCAGTGGGCAGCAGAGAGACTACATTATCTCTCTGCTGCCTAATTTCATTCTGGGAACAATCCGCAACGTGTGGCAGGCGACATGGCAAGTGACAATCTGCAGTGTGTGGCAGATGACGTGGCAAGTGACAATCCACAATGTGTGGCAGGCGACGTGGCAAGTGAAAATCCACAATGTGTGGCAGGCGAAGTGGCAAGTGAAAATCCACAATGTGTGGCAGGCGACGTGACAAGTGACAATCCACAATGTGTGGCAGGCGACGTGGCAAGTGACAATCCACAATGTGTGGCAGGCGACGTGGCAAGTGACAATCTGCAACGTGTGGCAAGTGACAATCCGTAATGTGTGGCAAGTGACGTGGCAAGTGACAATCCACAATGTGTGGCAGGTGACGTGGAAAGTGACAATAGGCATTTGGTAACAAGTGACAATGTGCAGTGTGTGGCAAGTGACGTGGAAAGTGACACCCTCAGGGCTCCCACTGATTCTGCATTATGGTGAGTTGAACCATTTATTTTTATATTACAATATAATAATAGAAATAATACGCTTCAATCATCCTGACACCATAACAACCATGGTGCCGTGATGATTGAAGCGACAATACCAGCCATTTCCCCGATAAATTGCCCCCCAAAAAAACATATTTTCCAGCAGTGCCCCTCCCGAGACTATGCTCTGGATCCGCCCCTGAATACATCACAACACATGACATCACTTCTTATTTTTTTTTTTCCATCGTACGAGAATTTGTGACTTTATTTTGTTATTCAATTTCTACTTGCGATTATTAACCGAAAATGGTCGTACGATATTCGGATCGTGTGTACGGAGAATACATTTTTTTTTTTGACACTTGTTGCTTACAAGTTAAAATCACCATTTTTTTTATAAAAAAAATTACTTAGAACACACATATACACATATATATATATATATATATATATATATATATATATATATATATATATATATATATATATATATATTTTTTTTTTTTTTTTTTAGCAGAGATGCTAAAGAATAAAATAGTGGTTGTTGCAATATTTTATGTCACACTGTATTTGTACAGTGTTCTTTCAAATGCAACTTTTTGGGGAAAAAATACACTATAATGAATAAAAAAAAAACACAGTAATGTTAGACCATTTATTGTATAATGTGAAAGATATTACGCCGCGAATCGTGATCTTAATTCTAAGCAAAAAAAATAAATTGTGATTTTCATTTTATCTAGAATAGTGCACTTCTAAATTGAAAGTAAAAACTCAAACATTGAGTTGTCCCCAGAAAAGTAAGAAAGAAGAAATTTTCCAATGAAAACACTAATTCCGGTGACCGGGGGGGGGTTCACTTAATTTCCAGGGATTTCCTCTCACTTCCTGGTCGGCTTTGGGACAGGAAGTGAAGGGAAATCCCTGCAATGGGGCACAGATGGCTAGGGATGAGCTCAGGCGTGTTCGCATGGAACACATGCAGAGTCCACCAGGAAGTCAGCGCAGCGCTGCGCTAATCACAAGCAGTGAGACATTGCCTGGTCTCTGCAGCCACAAATCGGGGCAATGTCTCACTGCCTGTGATTAACGCAGCGCTGCGCCGACTTCCTGGCGGACTCTGCACGTGTTCCATGCGAACACGCCTGAGCTCATCCTTACAGATAGCAAAAAAATCTGAAAGGGGTTATAACCCTCCCTTGCGTTATCCAAAATGAAAAAAAAAGTTTTGCCTATTGCTCTACTTGAATGCTCCGGCTAATCGGTATATATAGCGCCAAAGATGAGACGCAAAGCAATCAGTGGTTTTACATTCAGAGGGACCAGCAGATATAGCATGTGCTGTGATGTCACCGCGCTGGCGGTCCATTGACCTGCACCTGGGATGTATACAATGCCTTCCACCCACGATACACTGATACACAGGTGCAATGCTCTGCAGACCTCACTGGGAACATGTTAGTGTTTATTTTATGAAAGTGTTCCATTTGTATAAAAATAGCTTTCTTCTGACTGACTAGAGAGCAGTGATGAGGTGTAGTCCAGGCACACAGCACTCACCCCGGCATCGGCCCCCAGTGACCAGCTGTGACTGCTCCTCCTGATCTCCTCCAGGCTCCATGGTCTCTCCCACACCGCCTCCTCCCCGGTGCAGCTCACAGGGCCGTTCATCCCGGATCACACCGACAACAATCAACCTCGCATTACACAACACTCCGCTCTACTCTTACACAGCTACCATGTTGGTGCAACTCAGCTGACCCGCATCACGTGACCTGCTTCCGCCACGTGATAGGACTGGGATAAAACACCGGAAGCTGAATGCAGGCGACTGCTGACACTGAGCCCGCCCCTGTGCGCGGCCCCGCCGCTCATAGCTGACACTGAGCCTGCCCCTGTGCGCGGCCCCGCCGCTCATAGCTGACACTGAGCCCGCCCCCGTGCGCGTCCCCGCCGCTCATAGCTGACACTGAGCCCGCCCCTGTGCGCGGCCCCGCCGCTCATAGCTGACAGCAGCGCACAGCTGTGGGCTTGTGCATTGTGCTCAACATAGGGCGACCAGTTTCATACCTCCCAACTTTTTGAGATGGGAATGAGGGACACCTATCAGCAAAAGTATGCAGGCATAGGACACACCCCTTGTCACGCCCCCTTAAAGGAGAATTGTAAAAAACAGTTAAATCCACAAGTGCTTTTTTTTTTTTTTTAACCACTACTATTCCTTTATATTGGCTTTTGAAGCAATTTAGAAATCAGATGAAAGGTTTAGCACTGGGAAACACTTTTTGAGAGATAAAAAGTGCATTTTATATACAGCTATATATATATAAGACCAAAATGAGGGAGAAAGAGGGACAAAGGGACATTGATCCAAATTTAGGGACAGTCCCTCGAAATCAGAAATGCAGTTTGTAGAATAAAAATAACTAAATATTACTGAAGAAGATGTGGCGTTGGTTTACTAAAGGCCTGTTCATATTTTCCCATAGCGGGAATAAGTTTAGAGAGCGATGTGCAAGGCTTAATTATTTTTTATAAGCTGTATATGCCATTTCATTTTTGTAATTTTTTTTTATTTTGTCTTTTTTATGCAAAATTTATTTGCGATTTTTTAATATATTTAATTTTTAAATTGCAATTGATTAGTATATTTTTTGTTTATTTTTTATGATAAGCTGTATATGTAATTTCATTTTTTTTATTTATTTATTTTGTCTTTTTTATGCAAAATTTAATTGCAATTTTTTTTATATATATTTAATTTTTAAACTGCAATTGATTATTAGAATTTTCTGTTTCATTTTTTTTAAAAGCTGTATGTGTAATTTCATTTTTTATTAAGTTCTTTTGTCTGTTTTATGCAAATTTTAATTGCAATTTTTAAAATATTTTTAATTAACCCTAACCGTAAATTCTAACCCTAACTTGTTCTTCAAGGAGAAAACCCTAACCATAACCCCCTAACCCTAATGACAAACACTAACCCTACCCCCACTGGAAACACTAACCCTAACAGGAAACTATAACACTTACCATAACCCCTAAACGTGTTCTTCAAGGGGAAAACCCTAACCCTAACCATAACCCCCTAACCCTAATGGGAAACCCTAATCCTAACCCCTAACCAGAAACACTAACGGGAAACCATAACACTGCTTCAAGGGGAAAAAACCTAACCATAACCCCCTAACCCTAATGGGAAACCCTAACGGGAAACCATAACACTTACCATAACCCTAAACGTGTTCTTCAAGGCAAAAACCCTAACCATAACCCCCTAACCCTAATGGGAAACGCTAATCCTAACCCCTAACCGGAAACCCTAACCCCTAACTCTAAATTTCATGCAACTATGTTTG
Organism: Lithobates pipiens; assembly: GCF_037356315.1. Lineage (NCBI taxonomy): Eukaryota > Metazoa > Chordata > Amphibia > Anura > Ranidae > Lithobates > Lithobates pipiens. Next base: position 43,653,698 of record NW_027507787.1, read on the forward strand.
ATCAAGTCTGGGGTGAAGCTCAATGGTGGGGTCATCTGGTTGAAATCAACAACAGATAGGTCAAATTCCAATTATACTTTGGCTAACAACAATGCTAGTGGTGTATTGGATTGGATCATGCTCATTAGGGGTATATAAATGGTCTATGAAGCATAGCAAGCAATTACAAGTTTTTTCAAAAACATTTTGTGTGTTTTTTCATCATTTGCTATATATATATATATATATATATATATATATATATATTTTACATACTAGAATATACTACATTTAACTGTCATTTCTATGGCTTTTTTGTTCCAGAAGCCTGCAGTGAATATCCTCTTGGTACCGTGTTTCGGATCCCTGTGGCATGTTGGTATGATGGTTGGGCGTGCAGCCAGTAAGCCACAATACAGTATTCATGTAATCTGTAATTGCAGCGTGGGTCGCATTCTGGTTGGAGCCCGTGTGGTTCCTTTTTCCTTTCCCCTATTTGTTTTTGCCATCTAAATGGCAAACCGCCCTACCTTCCACAACCTCCTCTTTTGCCGCCCCCTCTCTGTTTGATGGTTAACACCTGCTCTAAGAGGTATTGTTCCATCAGTTGTCCTGCAGCATTTTTAGCTGCCGATGTTTTGGGCTGCTGGCCCCCAGGGGGAGTGACCAGCTTTGTACCCTTGAAGCTGACCCACTTCTTATTCGTGTGGCGCAGAGTGGTGTTTGTGCGCCGCGCGTGCGCCGGAGCGATCGCCAGCTCCATCTTTCTGGTGGTGTCTGTTCTTCCAGCGATGTGAGAGGCGTGACATGTATTTCACGCTGCTCACGCGTGTGCGCTCCATGTCAGCTTTATTGCTCGTAGATAGGTTACTGTGTGTTTGGGCTAGCTATCAGACGCCCAATACACCACCTGTGTCCTTGCTTTAACAAACATACTGGGTGTCTCTGACCCATACATTTTAGTGTTACCTAACAGGTGAGATTAGCCAAGTGTTAAACACTTTAATATCAATCTTATCACTGCCATTGTTTGGTATTACATATTGACCATTTGTTGACATATGCTCTTGTGCTTTAGGTCACTCTGTGGTCTGTTTATGCTTTCTACTATATTATCAACACTACCTAGTATCTGGCTGCCTATGGAGATAGCTCCCGTATGGTTTGTGTGTTGAGGTAGGCTTATGGTTAATAATACTATCTAGTTATATTGTTGCTTTCCTTTCTCTGTCTCTGTGCAGGAAGTGGCTTCCTTTCAATATGCTATCTCTACCCCTTATTTTCTTTTGAATAATGAACGTCTTGATAATGGGTATACATAAACTTGTCTTTCTTTATAAAGATCTGCCTTCCCTTTTTTCCCCTTCTTCTTAACTGGCACACCCCCACGTTCAACCTTGAATTACCTGTTGCATGTCACCTATGGGAATCCACTTCATGTCTACCCTCTGGATAAATTCTGTTAAAAAAATGTGGAACACTCTATCAATGTATTACTATAGACTATGTACTGTTTTTTGCACTTGTATATGTTTATGTGTCTCTCCCTTTTTTTGTAGAACAGCTATTAAGCTCCAGATGAAGCATTCAGTTGCGAAACATGTAGAGCAAGCGTGTTACTGCACACCATACATTGTTGCAGGATTAATATGATTTTTTTTGTATCTGCTTTTTAGAGAGAAAAGTAAAAACATATTTTTGCATATGTTTATTTTGCAAAATAACCTTTAAATGAAAATTCTTTTTTGTACTATGTGTTTAATAAATGATTATGTCATTTTTATAATTGGTGCCTACAAAATCCATGTTTTCTTTATGTGCTTTTTGATCTAAAAATTATGGGAATTGTAGTTCCTGAACGACTAGTTTGAAGACCCCTGTGCTAGACCATTATTATGCCTCCAGAATTAGCAGTTGTAGCATCTACCCAACTTCTCTCTGCTGGTGGACACAAAAGCCTACATCTATAGCTATATGTTTTAAAGCAGAGCTCCACCCTAAAGTGGAGCTTCCACTCATTGGAACCCTCCCCCCTCCAGCGCCACAATTGGCACCTTTCAGGGTGGAGGGGGGTGCAGGTACCTGTACAGTACAGGTATCTGCACCCACTTCCGGCATAGATGTCTGCAGAATGTACGCCCCTTTCCGCAGAATCTACGCCCCTTTCCGCAGGTCCCCTGCTGTCTGCTGGGAAACACACGGATCCCAGAGAGAGCGGGGACCATCCTTATTGCGCAGCGCGACTCGAGCATGCGCAGTAGGGAACCGGGAAATCAAGCCGCAAGGCTCCACTTCCTGATTCCCATACCCAAGATGGCGGCAGCAGCACCGGAGAGACGATCGAGAGATCGGCTTTGGGTGCCGACATCGCGGGCGCGCTGGGCGGGTAAGTGTCCTTATTTTAAAAGTCAGCAGCTGCAGTATTTGTAGCTGCTGGCTTTTAAAAAAAAAAAAACGACGGAACTCCTGCTTTAAGGCCAAATCATTTAGACATACACACATGACCCACACAAACACCAGCCCATGTAAAAATAAATTAAAAATTATCTTAATTTTCAAAAAAGGATCATTTCTTCCTCAAAGAACAATGAACGGGGCACGGTGGTGGGAAGAAATTGGCAGCAGTAGTGTCAGGGCTGGCTTAGCCCTTCCTTCTCTGGCCTGGCCGCTCAGCTGTCGGCTAATTGCCAGCTCTCTTCTCTCTCCACAGTTACCAGCTGTTCCTGATGATGCTTGTCTGACCTGCCTACTTAAAGCCTTCCATCTCACTATACCTCTGCCTTCGCCTTGGTCACATCACTAGAAACCATCTCCTGTGGTTTGTTTAAAGACTGGCTTTCTGACATCCCTTCTGGCTCCTTATCTTGCTTGTTGTTGCTCAACTTGGATGCCTGACATCTGGCCTGGCTGATTACCCGATCTGGTTATTGAACTTTGGGCTGGCTGACTACCCGATCTGGTTACTTGACTCTGGCTATGCTTGACTACACTTTTTCTATTTACCTTTTTATTTTTATTAATAAACAAGTGTGATTTAATTATACTTCTGTCTTAGTCTGATTCATTGTTTCTGACAGTAGGCGAAGGCAATCCACTTGTTGGTAATATTTTTTCCAGATTGGATGAGCAAGATCACCGCATGGATCAGTTTTCCATGGCGTTGCAAACGCTCCTGAATCGCACGGCTCACCTGGAATCCCCCACGGTGGCTGCTCTGGTACAACCTGAGTCGCAGGCCGTCCCTGCTGCTGCGCCAGTCTCTGTGCAGGCACCCGCCTCGAGTATTACCTCTATAAGAGGTATGTCTGGTTCTGCTCTGCTTCCCCAGCGATTTGGGGGCGATCCAGTTCAATGCAGAGGGTTTCTCAATCAGGTTGAGTCGCAGGCCGTCCCTTAGTCTGATTCATGGTTTCTGACAAGTACAAGCAACTGAGAGAGCCTTGGCCTGGGCTAACCCTCTATGGGAGACACAAAAACCTGTTGTCTTGAGTTACCCTCAGTTTGTGGCCACCTTTAAAAGGATTTTTGACGTTCCAGCACGCTCCGCTTCTGCTGCCAAGTGCCTCATGTCCATCAAACAAAGTACAAGAACTGTTGCCGACTACGCCATTGAATTCTGTACTATGGCAGCAGAGGTTGCTTGGAATAATGAGGCCCTCGTGGCTGCTTTTTCTCATGGTCTCTTGGATTCCAGCAAGGATGAGATAGCAGCCCGAGATATACCCACTGAGCTGGAGAGCTTGATCTCGTTTGCCATCCTCATTGACTCCAGACTCAGAGAAGACTTTCTCTTAAGGAGCGCTTGCAGAAGCCTCCTGTACGTTTGCCTCCGAGCTTTGTAGTCCCACCCATGCCTCCCTCACCTCCCATGCCTCCTGGTACCGAGTTGTTCAGTGAAGATGAACCCATGCACCTGGGCTTCATGCGTCTCTCTGTGGATGAGAGAGCCTTTAGGTGGAGGGAGAGATTGTGCCTTTATTGTAGCCAGGCAGGTCCCTTTTTGAAGTCTTGTCCTACCCGTCCAGGGAACGCCCGAACCTTGAGGTCCTGTCATGGACAGACCTTAGGTGGTGTTGTTTCGTCCCCAGTTATCCAGAAGGATAAGCCCCTGCTTTTGGTCACCCTTTCTTGGGCTGAGTCGTCCATCGAGATACAGGCTCTAATCGACTCTGGGGCTGAAGGCCTGTTCATTGATGCTGCATTTGTTTCGCAGCACTCGATTCTGCTGCAGCTGCGTGACACTCCACTTGCCATTGAGGCTCTTGACGGGAGACCTTTACAGCCTGCCCATGTGACTCATGAGACGGTTCCATTGTCCATGGCCGTAGGGGCACTTCACCATGAGATAATCCAATTCCAAGTTATTTCCTCACCTTTCCGCTGGTTATTGGTTATCCTTGGTTACTGAGGCACAACCCCTCTTTTGATTGGCTCCATGCTAAGGTTCTCTCCTGGTCACCACAATGCAGTGAGACATGCTTCCTGAAGGTATCCAAGGTCCTGTGCACCTCTTCACTCCCCTCCCTGCCGGAGGAGTACCGTGATTTTAGCGATGTCTTTGATGAAGGTCAAGCCGGTAGTTTGCCTCCACACCGGTCTTATGATTGCACAATTGACCTTCAGCCTGGTGCCATACCTCCTTGTGGCCGGGTTTACCCTTTGTCGGTCTTGGAGGATAATGCCATGGAGGAGTATGCTGCTGACCCACTTTCTCAAGGTTTCATTCGCAAATTCTCGTCTCCTGCTGGTGCTGGTTTCTTCTTTGAGAAAAGGAAGAGCGGTGAACTGAGACCTTGTATAGATTATAGGGGTCTCAATCATGTCACGATTAAGAATGCCTACCCGATTCCATTGATTAGAGTTACTTGACCGCCTCAAGGGAGCAACGGTTTTCACGAAGCTTGACTTGAGAGGGGCATACAATCTTGTGCGCATTAAGGAGGGCGACGAGTGGAAAACTGCGTTTAACACCAGAACAGTCCATTATGAATACCTGGTAATGCCTTTTGGCCTTTGTAACACCCCGGCAGTTTTCCAGGAATTTATTAACGATGTCCTCCGAGATTTGTTGCAGTTGTGTGTGGTGGTTTATCTCGATGATATCTTCATATTTTCCAAGTCCCTGGAGAGCCACCACACAGATGTCTGTCGTGTGCTTCAGAAACTAAGAGAGAGCAATCTCTATTGTAAACTGGAGAAGTGCGAGTTCCATCGTGAACAGTTTACATTCCTAGGCTATGTCATTTCCACTGCTGGCTTTTCGATGGACCCAGAGAAACTTTCGGCAGTCCTACAGTGGCCTCGACTTATGGGTTTACATCCTCTGCAGCGATTCCTGGGCTTTGCCAACTACTATCGGAAGTTTATTCGTAACTTCTCGTCTCTGGTCAAGCCACTGACTGATATGACCAGAAAGGACGGTAACCCACAGAGTTGGTCTCTGGAGTCCATTAAGGCCTTTGAGACTCTCAAGACTGCCTTTGTTTCTGCTCCTGTGTTGGCACATCCTGATCCTACGCTGCCTTTTATCCTAGAAGTTGATGCTTCTGAGACTGGAGTTGGCACTCTTCTGTCTCAACGTCCTAACTCTGAGAGCGCTATGCATCCGTGTGGCTCCTTTTCCAAGAAATTGTCACCTGCTGAATGCAATTATGAGATTGGTGACAGAGAGCTGTTGGCGATCATTTTAGCCCTGAAAGAATGGAGACATCTTCTTGAAGGTACCACTGTACCTGTTCTTATTCTTACTGACCATAAGAATCTTATATTCTTGTCTGAGGCTAAGCGACTCTCTCCCAGAAGGGCGCGATGGGCTCTTTTCTTGTCGACCTTTAATTATATTGTCTCATTCTTATCCGGTACTAAGAATGTAAGGGCTGATGCTTTGTCACGGCAATTTTCCTCCCCTTCCATGTCGGAGTCGGTTACGGTTCCTATGGTTCCTCCTGATCGTATCTTGGCTACGATTGGCTTACTTCTCCTTTGGGTGACAAAATTCTTGCTGATCAGGTCCATGCTCCTCCTGAGAAACCTTGTGACCGCTGCTTTGTCCCAGAGAGTCTCCGTACTGCTGTGCTCCATACTTACCATTCTCCCAAGGCAGCTGGCCATCCTGGGAAGAATCAGCTCATTTGGGCCATTTCCCAACAATTCTGGGGGCCTAGTCTACGGGCTGATGTTACTGCCTTCGTAGCTGCCTATCCCGTGTGTGCTCAGAGTAAGACTCCACGACACCTTCCAGTGGGCCTCCTACAACCCATACCCAATGGAGAGAGGCCCTGGACTCGCCTGTCTATGGATTTCATTGTGGAGTTGCCCAACTCCCAAGGCAACACTGTTATCCTTATGGTGGTTGACCGGTTCTCTAAGATGTGTAATTTATTCCATTTAAGAAGTTGCCCACCTCTAAGGAACTGGCTTCCATTTTTGCTCGGGAGATCTTTCACTTACTTGGGCTACCCAAGGTGATTGTCTCGGATAGGGGCAGTCAGTTTGTCTCCCGATTCTGGCGAGCCTTTTGTGCACAGTTGGGAATCCAGCTTGTGTTCTCTTCTGTGTATCACCCGCAGTCTAATGGGGCTGCAGAACGAGCCAATCAGTCCTTGGAGCAATTTCTACATTGCTATATTTCTGACCATCATAACAACTGGTCTGACCTATTACCTTGGGCAGAGTTTGCTTACAACAGTGCCTTGAATTCTGCCTCCCGATTGTCTCTTTATTTCTCTTTATCTCTTGTCATTTATGGAGAATTATGGTTTCCAACCTTCCATGTTGCCTGACTTGTTTGTTCCACAGAGTATTCCTGCATTATAGGAACATCTTCGTTCCACTTAGGTACAAGTCCAGGAGGCTTTGTGTCATGCTAATGATAGGTACAGACTCCACGCTGACTGCAGACGCCTGCCTGCTCCTTCCTACCAGGTGGGGGACAGGGTCTGGCTGTCATCTCGCAACCTCCAGCTTTGTGTTCCCTCACTGAAGTTGGCAGCTCGGTTTATTGGGCCTTTCCGTATCCTTCGCAGGATTAACACAGTGACCTTCCTCCTAGTATCCGCATCTCTAATGTGTTTCATGTCTCCTTATTGAAACCATTGGTCTGTAACCGATTTACCATATCAGTGCCACGTCCTCACCCTATTAAGGTTGAGAACCATGAGTAATATGAGGTACAATCCATTGTGTACTCCTATAGGTTCCGTGGGCGCTGGTGCATTGGAAGGGGTAAGGTCCTCTGACGTACATGCCCGGTATTTCTCCGCAAGTTCCATAGATGGTTTCCCTTCAAGCCCGGTGGCCCTCCGAGGGATAGGGGTCTTTGAGGAGGGGGTACTGTCAGGGCTGGCTTAGCCCTTCCTTCTCTGGGCTGGCTGCTCAGCTGTCAGCTAATTGCCAGCTCTCTTCTCTCTCCACAGTTACCAGCTGTTCCTCTGTCTTCGCCTTGGTCACATCACTAGAAACCATCTGCTGCGGTTTGTTTAAAGACTGGCTTGCTGACATCCCTTCTGGCTCCTTATCCTGCTTGCTGTTGCTCAACTTGGATCCCTGACTTCTGGCCTGGCTGATTACCCGATCTGGTTATTGAACTTTGGACTGGCTGACTACCCGATCTGGTTACTTGACTCTGGCTATGCTTGACTACACTTTTTCTACTGACATTTTTATTTTTATTAATAAACAAGTGTGATTTAATTGTACTTCTGTTTTAGTCTGATTCATGGTTTCTGACAGTAGGCGAAGGCCATGAATTCAAAAATACAGTCAATCCACTTGTTGGTAATATTTTTTCCAGATTGGATAAGCAAGATAACCGCATGGGTCAGTTTGCCATGGCGTTGCAAATGCTCCTGAATCTCATGGCTCCCCCACGGTGGCTGCTCCGGTACAACCTGAGTTGCAGACCATCCCTGCTGCTGTGTCAGTCTCTGTGCAGGCACCCGCCTCGAGTATTACCTTTATAAGTTATGTCTGGTTCTGCTCCGCTTCCCCAGTGATTTGGGGAATCCAGTTCAATGCAGGTTGAGTCGCAGGCCGTCCCTTAGTCTGATTCATGGTTTCTGACAAGTACAAGCAACTTCCTGGAGGGGCATGATGTCATACCTGTGTGCAGGCCACCACTTCCGGGAACCAGATATGCGCCACGGGTACACACCTCTGTGCACACAGCAATTGCACATCTCACATACACAGCTGCCATGCATCTAGTTGCAGGAACCAAATTTTTATGGAAATGTATAGTAAAGCAGATGCAGATTTCCAGGACTGGACTAAGAAATGTTTCTAGAGAAAGGCAACTGGTGTTTTCTATTAAACAAGGTCTAAATGGGCCATTGACATGCATCACAGTTGAAGGAATGTGTTATTGCAAAGTTAAACTAAATTAAATCCTTTCTTGTTTTTGCTTAGGGATAGAGTGCAGAGGGATTAGAAGTCTTGTCAGTTTTTGGGGTAGTCTGCACCCCTGATAGGGTGGGGGACACCCTCCCAAATTTTGCCAGTTTCTCCTTCAAATGTATTCACTTCCTGTCACATAGCCAAACAAGAAGTCAGGGTAAAACTCTACCAATGTCTTTTCTTGGGGACACACATGTCAATCTAAATAGTTTAACCAATAGGGAAATTGCACTCTAACCATTTTGCTCTGTACACCCCAAATTATTAGGCATCTTGGACTTTGGGGTTTATTTACAAAAGGCAAATCCACTTTGCACTACAAGTTCACTTGGAAGTGCAGTTGCCGGAGATCTGAGGGGGACATGCAAGGAAAATAAAAAAAACAGCATCTCTGCTTCTACATGATTGGATGATAAAATCACCAGCGCTTCCCCTCAGATTTACAGTGAGTACATGTGTATTGCAGAGTGGATTTGCCTTCAATAAACCCCCAAAACGCCTAATAATTTGGGGTGTACACAACAAAGCGCTAGAGTGCAATTTGCCTAATTTGGACACTAGTTTGATTGACCTGTGTGTCCCCAAGGAAAGACATTGGTAGGGTTTTACCTTCACTTGGCTATTGGCTACTGTTTGGCTATGTGACTGGAAGTGAAGCAAATTTTCAGAAAAGGGACATAAAGCCCACCCTAAAAAAGACACGCAGGGGTTCTAACACTCACTTGGTTTCCCTCAAATGCCCCCAATTAGAATAGGATTGTCTTGAGCTAGATTTTAGAAAAATATTATTTTTTTTACTTACCAGAAATGCCTGTTGCTGGCACATAATCCTAATCTTCCTCTTCCTCCTCCGCGGAGATCTTCTTTCTTCTCTCCTCGTCGTGTTGTCTTCTGGGTAATGGGTCGCGCTGTGTTCTGGGAACTGTGTGTTCCAGAACACAGCGCGTCCCATTCACAAAGCGCTGCACGACTCGCGCATGTGCAGTAGGAAACGGGCAGTGAAGCCGTAAGGCTCCACTGCCTGTTTCCCTTAGAAGGAATGGTGGCGCCGGGACCCGAGAGCCGAGGGACGGGTCGGCCTCGTGCAGCCGACATCGCGGGCGCCCTGGACAGGTAAGTGTGCTTATTAAGTCAGCAGCTGCAGTGTTTTTTAAACAGCCCTCCTCTTTAACAAAACACATAAAACAAAAATTTGATACAAATTTTATCGATTAACTAAACAGGACTTGGAAAAGAGCAAGGAAAGCAAAAAACATATGTATGTTAATTTGAGACACTAACAGAATGGGCGTCATTTACTATAGCACTGCGAGCGCTAATTAGCGCTAATTACTGCTAATTAGCACTAATCTCGCTAATTGGCGCTAAAATTGTATTCACTATAGCGCTGGTAAAAAAAAATCCTCCCAAAATCGAATTTACTATAGTTCCCTGAAAACAAATAACACCTAAACCCTTATGCCACGTACACACGATCGGACTTTCCGGCAGACTTGGTCCGCCGGAATTTGCAGCGGAGGTCCGCCAGACTTTCTGAACGAGCGGACTTGGACACACACAAACAGACTTTCCGACGGACTTCCTGACGGACTTTTGGCAGAGGGTTTCAAAATGAACAGACTTTCCCCCACACGGACTAAAGTCTGTTCATTTTGAAATTGAATGACGGGACTAGAGAAGGAAGTCAATCTCGCCGCTTTCCTCAGCAAGATTGACACCTTGTGAGCTCCATCGCCTGGTATGGATTTTAAGGGTAACCCCTACACCGAAAAAATGGCGTGGTGGTCCCCCCAAAATCCATACCAGGCCCTTATTGGAGCACGTAGCCCGGCCAGTCAGGAAAGGGGGTGGGGATGAGTGAGCACATCCAGACCGCATGCCCTCAACATGGGGGGTGGGGGCTTTGGGGAAGGGGGGCACCCTGCGGCTGGTTGTCGGGGTCTGCAGGCGGGGGGCTTATCGGAATCTGGGAGCCCCCTTTAATAAGGGGGCCCCCAGATCCCAATCGCCTACCCTATGTGAATGAGTATGGGGTACATCCTGAGGGGAAAAAGTGTCAATAAAATACACACTACACAGGTTTTTAAAGTAGTTTATTAGGCAGCTCCGGGGGTCTTCTCGCCAGGCTCCTCTGCTATCTTCTGCTCTTTTGCCGCTCTTTTGCTAGAGGAGGAGCCCGGCTTTCTCCTTCATCGCCGTTTGGGGGTCTTCTTTCAACTTTGAGAGTCTTCTTCCGACTTCTCCGCGCTTTCCGGTCCTTTTTGCCGGGCTCCTCTGCTATCTTCTGCTCTTTTACCGCTCTTTTGCTGGTGGAGGAGTCTGGCTTTCTCCTTCGGCGTCACCGTCTTCTTCTTCCTTCTTCTGTTCTTCCGATGTTGACACAACGCTCTCTCCTGCTGTAATGCAGTGGACGCGGTGTGCGGCGACTTATATAGGTATAAGGGGCATGGTCACCGGGTGATGTCACGTGGTGACCCCACCCCTTATGACGTCACAGTACCAGCATGCCTCGGGACCCGGAAGCACCCACCCCCCATGTTTAGGGCATGCGGCCTGGTAAGGTTCAGGAGGGGGGGGGCGCTCAATTGTCCCCACCCCCTTTCCTGACTGGTCTGGTATTGATTTTGGGGGGACCCCCACGTAATTTTTTTGTCGTAGGGGGTTACCCTTAAAATCCATACCAGGCCTAAGGGCCTGGTGTACAGTACCCTGTAGCCTATAGGATCGTGCTGAAAACGTGGGCAGGTGCTGTAGTTGCGTCGTAGTTGGTCTGTCGGACCAGCATACACACGAGCAGACTTCCCCACAGGGACTGGGATCCGACGGACTTTCGCCTGAAAGATTTAAAACATGTTTTATTTCTAGGTTCACCGGACTTTGGGGAAGAAAAACTCCGCCGGAGCCCACACACGATCGAATTGTCTGACGGACTCTGGTCTGCCGGACCAAGTCCACCGGAAACTGCAATCGTGTGTACACGGAATTTCTCTGCTAAAACCTGGAGTAGTGCACATGGAAATAATGTTTAGAGCATGATATAATTGCCTAAATGGTACTGAAATATGCAGTATATTATTTAAAGATAATCTGCTTTTAAACTATGTGAAAAAATTATTACTACACTACACTGAAATATCTTTAAAAGTCTGAAAAGAGATAAATTCCCCATTTCTGTACATCTAGGAGCATGCTCAGACCTGCAAACAGCTCTCATTTTAGCTCCCATGGCTTTTTTACCCGGCACTATAGTAAATACCAAAATTAGCGCTCGGCTAAAATGCGTTTTTGAGAATGAAAATCGGCACTATTAAGCCCCATGTACACTGCTGCTGCTAAACGGACGTTCAGAGGCAGTTGGACACTTTTTTCAACTGCCCCTGAACTCATTCAATGTTATCTTATGTGTACATGTACACAGGTTCGTTTACTGTAGTTTTTAGGCAGTTGTGTTTATAGGCCATTTTTTGAAGACAAAAAAAAATGAGTTCAGACGCCAAAGTTTCAGACGTTTCAGATGCCAAGCATGGCTAAACACGGTAACCCACATTTAGCAACGTTTCGTTTATAGGGGTTTTTCATTTTTGGCCATTTAAAAATAAAAATAAAATTTAAACTTTTGAAACACTTCTAAACACAAACACGTCAAAACGTCGCTAAACACGGCATGTAAATGTGGCAAAGCTGGCGTTTTAAACATGGGTTACTATCTGCCAAGTTAAATTATTTAGGAGAGGGGGTAAAAATGTCCCGTGTACATGAACCCTTACATGTCTTGAAAAAAAGTGTTTTTTCATGTGCCTTGTATAATGCCCAAGAAATATCATTTGGAAAATACAAGTGGGTCATGGCACATCTACATTCCAAATTTGTCACTTAAAGATTGTCATGCACTATGCAATCTGATTGGCCAATCTCTGTACAACTCAAAATTATGGCAAAATAGGTAATAGAAATACACACTTGAACAATCAATTCAAATTATAGGAAATCAAACGGGCTCTTGCACTAAATCTAATTCATTTAAGATCTAACTGATTGCAGTGCATGGTCACCTTTAACCACTTAAGGACCGCCGCCTGTACATTTACGTCGGCACAATGGCACGGACAGGCACAATCAGGTACCTGTATGTGCCTTCCAGCGGGTGGGGGGTCCGTTTCGCTTCAGGAGTGATCCGTGGCCACCCCTTCGCGATCGCTCCTGGTGAATGAGAAGCTTCCTCTGCCTGTGTACTGTAAACACAGGCAGGAGGAAGTGATGTCACTCTCCTCGTGGTGGTCTTTTTGACTGGACGGCGAGGAGAGAAGACATCCAAGTAAGTGCACCAACAGTACACTGACACATAGGTGCACATAGGCACACAAATCACCCCAATAAAGGTTTAACCCCCTGATCGCCCGGAGGGTGATATCAATTAGGTTTTAGGGTCAGATAGGGTCTGCGTTGCCCCAGGCAGCACCAGGTTAGTGCCAGTACCGCTAACACCCACGCGCAAAGCATACACCTCCCTTAGTGGTATAGCATCTGAACAGGTCAATATCTGATCTGATCAGATCTATACTAGCGTCCCCAGGAGTTTAGGGTTCCAAAAATCGCATTGTTAGCGGGATCAGCCCAGATACCTGCTAGCACCTGTGTTTTGCCACTCCGTCCAGCCCAGCCCACCCAAGTGCAGTATCGATCGATCACTGTCACTTTCAAAACACAACACACATAACTGCAGTGTTCGCAGAGTCAGGCCTGATCCCTACGATCGCTAACAGTTTTTTTTTGGTAGCATTTTATACAGTCGCTGACAGCCTAGGTGCTTTTATACCTGTGAATCTCACTAGTGTACCACTAAATTTAGAGCCCAAAATGGCAAATCGAAAGTACACTAGTGAAGAGGCCTACACGTTTCTGAGCATGACAGATAGTGAAGAGGTCACTCATCTGTTGATTCAGGCTCAGAATACGATCCTGTAGAGGACAGCGGTTCCATGACGGATAGCTCTGACGACGAAGGTGAGGTCCCTGCTAAGGTCAGGCGTACCTGATCCCGAACTTCTGATGTTGTTGAGGTGCAGGAACCGCAGGATGGAGCAGAGAGCCAGTACTAGCGCCACTCATCCTTCTGGTGAACTGGTAAGCACCAGCGGCCTAGTACACCCTGGACGTACATCCAGCACTGCAGTAACACGTGGTGACATGGCGAGTTCCATAAGTGCAGTTCAAGCTGGCGAGGTGGCAAGCACAAGTAGTGTCCTGCTGCCACCAAGAAGAAGACATAGGCAGGCCCGTCTTTCCCATAGTGTCCTTCCTGCAGAATTAGCCAATCCTGATTGGGTGCCCACCACTTCTGCAGAACCCGTACTTCCCCCATTCACTGGCCAACCCAGTATTCAGGTGGAAACAGCTGATTTTATGCCACTTGATTTCTATTCGCTGTTTTTCACGGAAGATCTCTATAGATCTATTGTGGACCAAACTAATTTATATGCTGGTCAACACATGGCTGCTAATCCCCAGTTGCCTTCCCTTGCCAGATATTGGAAACCAATTACGGTATCCGAATTTAAGACCTTTCTGGGCCTTTCCCTCAACATGGGCATACATAACTTCATGATGTTGCGGACGTATTGGTCCATGCATCCAATTGACCATATGCCCGTGTTCTCTACCTCCATGTCCAGGAAACGATATGAGTAGATCTTGCGGTTTTTGCACTTCAACGACAATTAACTTTGTTGTCCTCATGGAGACCCTGAATGCGATCAGCTCTACAAAATTTGGCCCCTCATAAACCATTTCAACCAACGTTTTGCAGCCTTGTTTATTCCCCATCAAGTTGTCTGCATTGATGAGTCCCTGATTAAATTTTCTGACCGCTTGTTTTTCAAACAGTGCCTTCCCAGCAAGCGTACCAGATACGGAGTCAAGCTCTATAAGTTCTGTGACAGGGCAACAGACTATGCATGGAGCTTTATGGTTTATGATGGGAAAAGATAGTTATGTAGAGCCGGAAAACTGCCCAGATTACATAGGGAGCACTGGCAAGATAGTGTGGAACTTGGTGTCACCCTTATTCAGAAAGGGGTACCACTTGTAAGTGGACAATTATTACAGGGGCGTGCCACTGTTTAGTCATTTGTTTGATCAGCAGATTGGAGCATGTGGCACCGTGCAACCTAATCGTCTGGGCTTTCCCCAGGGGCTTGTAGATTCTCGTCTTAGGCTGGGGGAGAGAGCCTGCTTGCAGTGTAATAACTTGCTCGCTATGAAGTGGAGGCATAATAATAATGTTTTCGTTCTTACTTCCCTTCATGCAGACACTACAGTCCAAATTACTACGGCAACTGGTGTTGTGGAGAAACCCCTCTGTGTCCATGAATATAACTAAAATATGGGAGGGGTGGACCTCAATGACCAGTTGTTGGTGCCGTATTTAGTTGCCCGTAAGGCCAGACACTGGTACAAAAAAGTAACTGTTTACTTATTTCAATTGGCTTTGCTGAACGCTCGTGTGCTATACAGAGCTTCAGGCGGGACTTTATCCTTTCTTGTATTCCAGAAAGAGATTGTCACAGACCTTCTGTATCCAGACGGTTCTGCACCTCACCATTTCCAACCAAATGCAGTAAGCCGGCTGCTTGAGAGGCATTTTCTGTATGTCCTCGAAGAGTACCCCTACCCAACGAGCCCCCCAAAGAAGATGTTGTGTCTGTTCCAAGAGTGGATATAGGCGTGACACCTGTTATTATTGTCCATGCTGTCCTAGCAATCCTGGTCTTTGCATTGGTGAATGTTTTGAATGCTACCACACATTAGTGAAGTTTTAGCGTAGGGTACAGCATTTCACAGGCTAGGGCACACTTACACAGGGTCTCCCAAGCCATGACTCCAATGCTGTAGGAGGTGATTTCACCACAGTTAAAAAAAAGAGCATATATGGCGAAGCATGGGGGCAGCAGGTGGCGGAGGAGTGATTTTGCACCTAATGCCGCGTACATATGGTCGACGCAGGGCTTTCCCGTGGAAAAGTCAGACCGTGTGTACGCAGCATAACTTTTTAGCAGGGGGATGCCCCCATGGTTCAGCATATATAAATGGTGCATGTATGCCATCTTTAGAAGTGGGTGGATGAAGGGAGGTATTCTAATGGTGGGCATACCCACTGATAAATCTCTTTTTTTTCATGCCGCCGATAGGCAGCATGAAAAAAAAGATTACAATATATGTCCAACAAGGACCAGCAATGTACTGGTATGTTGCTGGACTTTGAATGGTTATACCAGAATGATGCCTGTGGGTTTAGGTATCATCTTGGTATCATTCTTTTCAGCCAGTGATCGGCTTTCATGTAAAAGCAATCCTAGCGACTAATTAGCCTCTAACCTCTAACTCTAATGGTGTGGTCAGATGCTTTAAGGGCAGAGGAAAGATCTAGGGTCTAATAAACCCCAATTTTTTCAAAAAAAGAGTACCCGTCACTACCTAGTGCTATCATAGGGGATATTTACATTCCCTAAGATAACAATAAAAATTATTAAAAAAAAAAAAAAAATGGAAGGAACAGTTTAAAAATAAAATAAAAAAGCAAAATAAATAATAACAAAAAAGCACCCCTGTCCCCCCTGCTCTTGCGCAAAGGCGGTTTGGCGTCATATGTAAACAGCAATTGCACCATGCATGTGAGGTGTCACCGCAAAGGTTAGATCGAGGACAGTAATTTTAGAAGTAGACCTCCTCTGTAAATCTAATGTGGTAACCTGTAAAGGCTTTTAAACGCTTTTAAAAATGTATGTAGTTTGTCGCCACTGCACGTTTGTTCGCAATTTTAGAGCATGTCATGTTTGGTATCCATGTACTCGGCCTAAGATCATCTTTTTTATTTCGTCAAAAATTTGGGCAATATAGTGTGGTTTAGTGCATTAAAATTAAAAAACATGTTTCTTGATCATACATCACGGGACACAGGAGCTTCATTACATAGTGGGTTATATAGGCACCTCTGGTGATTGGACACTGGTTAACCCCCAATTAAGGAGAATTCCTCCCCTATATAACCCCTCCCATATGGGAGGCACCTCAGTTTTTCCGCCAGTGTCTATGGTGGTCGGTCACGTAAAACATATGCTCTGAAGAAAGCTTTGTGCAGGTCCCTGCAGGGGCCTAAGGGCTACAACAAACCGGATCCATATCTCGGGCCAATATTTTGACTCCCAAGATGATATGGTACCCGGGCCTCGTCATCCGAAGAAACAAGGTTTTGCGTGTAAGTCCTTTCCTATTGGAAGACTGGGCTCTGGGAAAACCAGACTTGGTGTACTATTTACATAGTGGCATGAAAGTTTCTGGCAGAGTCTTTTACAAGGTCCAGGTAGGAGGCTCTTCTGAGAAGGAACCCCAAAAAAACCTGAAGGTTGGCACAACTCTGCCCGCCGTGATGGGTGAAGGCTGGAATCTGTCTGTTTTCAGCAATTCCTGTGGCAAGGACAGGTAAGGGAAGTTAATCCAATATAAATGTATATTATGGATTTCTTCATTGAGTAGTTGTATGTCTTACCTGGTTTCCACCACTAGAGGGAGTAAGAGCAGCCTGATGCATACTTACATGCCTTTCAGATACACACGCTCAGTGAAGCCTGGTTCCTCCAGATGATTCACGTTTCCACTGCACTCTCTGCCACAATAAAGGTAATACAGGGGTCCCACGTAGTCTGGGGGTCCCGCGCAGTGCCGATGGTGGTCCCCCTTACCCCCTAGACGTCCGGTGGTCCGCGTGCACGCGTGCTAAACGCGCTCCCATGCTAATGGAGGGGGGGAGTGTGGTTACGAGCCGCGCACGTTGGGGAGCACGGCGCTGTACTGCAGGTGCCAGGCGGCAATTTTAAAAAGCCCAGAGCGCCAAGGGGCTGTAAGTGGAGACACAGGAGCTGTGGGCAGTAAGCATCCTAAGGGATTGGATCCAGGCAAACCTAAGACACCTACTCAGCATCAGGTTGTGCAGTTTAAGCATATATATTTATTGTGAGACTTTGAGCACAACAGTGATTGCACTTTGTACTAGTACCTCCGCTTTGTAGCTTAGGACTATGTCTCCTCGTAAGAGGGTCTCAGGGGGAGGTAAATCACCGCCTAAGTCTAGGGGTTCTAAAGATGCCTGTAGGTTACCATCCCCCCCTGCAAGACTGAAGCCAGCCTCACAGGATGAGTCAGTGCCCCTGTCAGGTTTTGCAGCCTCTCCTAATGTCTCAGCCCCGGTATACATCACTGAGGACTCCCTTAGGGCTACATTGGAGGGTTTTGAAGGGAGAATCATGAATTTTATTTCAGCTTCCCTAAAAGATAGCTGGAAAAGGGGTAGATCCCCTCCCTCTGCTGAGATTCCTCTTTCAGATGACACTTCTGACAATGAGGAGAGATCCCTATCTTGGGACAGGGATCTTGAGCAGTCGGATGAATCAGAGGAAGAGGAGAGAGTCCCTCCTCCCAGGCGCTCAGAAAACAGGTGCAATATTGTACTGAGTTGGTGCGTACCACATTCAGAATGCCTGCTGCTGAAGTCACTACGTCCTCTGTTTCTTTCCTGGGAGTCTGGAAAATCCCACAGACTGCCTTTTCCTTTCCAATTCATCCCTTAGTGGATAAATTGTTGTATGAGGATTGGGGACATCCTGATAAACTGTTTGCTCCTCCTAAAGGTTTTCTATGCTTTATCCTCCGGAGGAAAGTTTCGCCAAGAAATGGGAGGTCCCATCTGTCGATGCAGCTGTTTCTTGCGTGAATAGAAACATGACCTGTCCTTTGGATAATGCTCAGGTATTTAAGGATCCAACTTATAAGAAGCTGGAAACCTTATTGAAAGCCTCCTTTTCCATGACTGGCGCAGTAGTGCAACCTACTGTCACAGCCGTGGGGTTGTGTCAGTTCCTCAAGGAACAAGTTAAGCAGATGCTTGGCCTCCTTCCCAGTGAGGAAGTGGAGAACTATGCAGAAATACCTCAAATTCTGTGTTTTATGATTGATGCGAGTTTGTATTCTGTCCAACAAGCATCTCGTTTGTCTTTCCTTTTGGTACACATGCGAAGGGCCCTATGGCTAAAAAATTGGGCAGCTGAGTTATCATGCAAGAAGCATTTGATTGGGTTCCCATTTAAGGGGGAACGTTTATTTGGAGAAGAATTAGACAAGTTCGTCCAAAGAATTTCAGGGGGTAAATCTACTCTCCTTCCAATCAAAAGGAGCAAACGTCCATCATTTAGGCGTTCTCTCTCTCCCGGAGCATCAAGCTCTAAGCAGTGGCGACGGCCTTCCCAGCCTACCAACCTACAGGAAAGGCTCAAGGCCGGGCCCAGGGACAGATTAGACTTGGGGGCGAAAGCCTGCCAAGCAGAGCCCAAAAGCTTCCTTGTGAAGGGGCGCCCCCGCTCGGCCGAGTGGGGGGAAGGCTCCTGCAGTTTGCAGAAGCCTGGCGGGAAGAGATCCAGGACAAGTGGGTAGTCTCCTCGGTATCTCTGGGCTACACGCTAGAGTTTCAGGAGATTCCACCTTCTCGCTTTCTAAGGTCAAGGATCCCAAGGGATCCAGTAAAGCAAAGACCGCTATTCCTGGCCTTAGATCACTTACTATCCCAGGGGGTGATAGTGGAAGTGGACCCAAAAGAACAGGGTTCAGGGTTTTACTCAAATCTCTTCACCGTTCCAAAGCCAAATGGAGGTGTCAGACCTATCCTGGATCTGAAGAATCTGAAACGGTTTTTACGCATCCGGTCCTTCCAAATGCAGTCAATACGTGCTGTGGTCTCCTCCCTGCAAGGGGGAGAGTTTATGACATCAATAGATATCAAGGATGCATATCTTCATGTGCCAATGTTTTCCGCACACCAAAAGTATCTAAGGTTCGTGGTAGAGCGGCGCCATTTTCAATTTGTGGCTTTGCCGTTCGGGCTCGCTACGGCTCCTCGAGTCTTCACAAAGATTCTAGACCCTCTCTTGGCAACCCTAAGAGCTCAGGGTATAGCCGTCATGGCTTATATAGACGATTTGCTTCTCATAGAGAAAACAGTAGCGCTCCTGAACCACAGTGTTACCAGAACGCTAGACCACCTGGAACGCCTAGGTTGGATTATAAACCTAGAAAAATCATCCCTACAGCCTGCTACCAGGTTGGAGTACCTGGGTATGGTCATCGACACCGCTCAAGATGGGGTGTTTCTACCAAGGCCAAAAGCCTTGGCCATTGGGGGTCTGGTGCGCCTAATTCTGGGCAGAAGATCTTCCCCCATTCGGTTGTGCATGAGACTGTTAGGGAAAATGGTCGCCTCCTTCGAGGCTGTTCCATTCCCCAAGTTCCACTCAAGGCCTCTGCAAAGATGCATCCTTGCGGCGTGGAACAGGAAGCCCCAGGCCTTGGATCTTCCTATGTATCTGTCCCCAGGGACACGCAAGAGTCTCGTTCGGTGGTTACAAACCGAGAATTTGCTGAAAGGCAAAACTTTTCTTCCTCTTCCATGGAAGATTATTACGACAGATGCCAGCCTGACAGGCTGGGAAGCAGTGTTGGAGGAGACGTGCTAGCAGGGGAAATGGTCTGCGATCGAGAAGCTATTGCCCATAAATGTCTTGGAGATCCGGGCAGTTTATATGGCTCTCATAAAGTGGTCTTACAGACTACGGGGTCTCCCTGTTCGGGTTCAGTCCGACAATGCCACAGCAGTGGCCTATATTAATCACCAGGTGGTACCAGGAGTCTGGTTGCACAAAAAGAGGAGAATCGCATACTTGCCTGGGCAGAAAGGCATGTTCCATCCCTTTCTGCAGTCTTCATTCCAGGAGTGGAAAATTGGCAGGCGGATTTTCTGAGCCGCCAGCAGTTGTGCCCAGGAGAATGGGCTCTGCACCCCGACGTGTTTCAGAACATATGTTGCAGGTGGGGTACTCCAGACGTAGATCTGTTTGCGTCCAGATTCAACAGAAAGCTGGAGAAATTTGTGTCAAGGACAAGAGATGTTCTTGCTCAGGGGTCGGATGCTCTGTCAGTTCCCTGGGGACAGTACAATCTAATTTATGCCTTCCCCCCGTGCCCGCTTCTGTCACGGTTCCTGGGTAGAATCAAGAGGGAAACAAAGTCGGTGCTTTTGGTAGCCCCAGCTTGGCCCAGGCGACCTTGGTACGCAGAGATCATGAAGTTGGCAGTAGGCAGGCCATGGATCCTTCCTCTCCGGCCAGATCTGCTCTCATAGGGTCCAATTTACCATCCTGCTTTACACAGTCTGAATTTGACGGTTTGACGGCTGAGACCCACATTCTGAGGGATCGTGGGCTTTCGGGGCCAGTCCTTTCTACTCTGGTCAATGTCAGAAAGCCGGCCTCCAGGCTTATTTACTACAAAATCTGGAAGGCATATGTTTCCTGGTGTGAACTCAGGGAATGGCATCCTAGAAAGTATGTCATTAGCAGGATCTTGGCCTTTCTCCAGTCAGGCCTAGAAATTAATTTGGCCGTAAGCACTATCAAGGTGCCCATTTCGGCCTTGTCAGTGTTTTTTTTCAGAAGCCACCTGCATCACATTCCCTGGTGCGTGCTTTCATCCAGGGGGCCATGCGGATTAGACCGCCAGTCAAACCTCCGGTATGCCAATGGGATCTGAATTTGGTTCTCTCAGCTTTGCAGGGGCAACCATTTGAACCTTTGCATCTGGCTTCATTAGTTCTTTTGACTAAAAAAATTGGTTTTCTTGGTAGCCATTTCCTCGGCTAGGAGAGTGTCAGAGCTAGCAGCTCTCTCCAGCAAGGAACCGTATCTAATTATTCATAAGGACCGGGTGGTAATGCGTCCCAACAGGTCCTTTCTGCCTAAGGTGGTTCGGGATTCCATTTGAATTTAAGATGTAATCCTACCATCCTTTTTTCCGGATCCACAGTCCATAGAAGAAGAATCTTTGCACACTTTAGATGTGGTAAGGGCAATCAGTACCTATCTTCAGGCAACTGCTCAGATAAGAAAGACTGATTGCTTATTTATTTTGCCGGAAGGCCCTAGGAAGGGCCAAGCAGCATCAAAATCCACTCTCTCAAGGTGGATTAGACAGATTATTTCTCAGGCCTATAGTGTTAAAGGGAAGATCCCTCCTTTTCAGGTGAAAGCGCACTCAACTAGGGCTGTAAGTGCTTCTTGGGCAGTGCATCACCAGGCCTCCCTGGCTCAGATCTGTAAGGCTGCAATTTGGTCATCAGTCCACACATTCACCAGATTCTATCAGGTGGATGTCAGAGGGCAAGAGGATATTGCCTTTGGGTGCAGTGTACTGCAGGCTGCAGTTTAGGTCCTCCGGTCCATGGCGGTCTATAATTATGATCTGTGTCTCCCTCCCCTCAATCTGAGCATTGCTATGGGACATCCCAATATGTAATGAAGCTCCTGTGTCCCGTGATGTATGATCAAGAAAATAGGATTTTTATATACAGCTTACCTGTAAAATCCTTTTCTTGAGAGTACATCACGGGACACAGGGCTCCCGCCCCTCTTGGGTTTTACGTGGTTTCCTATTGCTTGCTACAAAACTGAGGTGCCTCCCATATGGGAGGGGTTATATAGGGGAGGAATTCTCCTTAATTGGGGGTTAACCAGTGTCCAATCACCAGAGGTGCCTATATAACCCACTATGTAATGAAGCTCCTGTGTCCCGTGATGTACTCTCAAGAAAAGGATTTTACAGGTAAGCTGTATATAAAAATCCTATTATTTTCCCTCAAAAAAATGCGTTTGAAAAATTGCTGCGCAAATACTGTGTGGGAAAAAAAATGCAATACCCACCATTTTTATCTGTAAGGCCTTAGTGACCCAGAGGACTATGGACCGAATGCCTTAGCTAACCTACGCTGCATGGCCTCCCTGATCCTGCAAAGCCTGCGGAAGGATCCTCGTATTCTTCGGATCAAGGAGAGGGACCATTACTGGCTGGCCACTCTCCTTGATCCACGGTACAAGGGTAAGGTTGCCGACCTTATCTTGCCATCGCAGAGGGAGCAGAGGAGGAGACATCTCCGGGAGGCCTTGCAGAAAGGTCTGTGCAACGCGTTCCCAGAGACTGGGAGGTTACAAACTCCTGGTCCTGGACAACGTGTTGCTGAGGCATCGGTCAGAAGGAGCAGTGGAGAAGGTGGCCGTCTGACTGATGCTTTCAGACAATTTTTTAGTCCGCAGCCCCAAGGTATGATCGGTTCCAGCAACCATCGCCAGCGTCTGATTTACATGGTGCAGGAATACCTAGGGGCAAGGTCAGACTTGGACACCTTTCCCACCGAAAATCCTCTGGCTTACTGGGTCTTGAGGATGGATCACTGGCCAGAGCTTGCACAGTATGCAATTGAGCTACTGGCCTGTCCTGCATCCAGCGTTCTTTCGGAACGCACCTTCAGTGCTGCTGGTGGCTTTGTTACCGATCACAGGGTGCACCTGTCCACCGAATCAGTTGATCGACTGACCTTCATCAAGATGAATCAGTCTTGGATCACCCACAGCTACCAAGCACCTGAAGCTGATGTAACTGAATAATTTTTTTTTAAATATCACATCTCTTCAAGACTGCCTATGCTGATGCTGAGTGACTGTCATGTTATGTTGATTGTCTATCCTCTTCCTCCTCCGCTGATATGTTGGAAGAACATTTCTGGTTCTGGGTGATGCCATCAGCCCAATTTTTTTGCCCCTGTTTAACAGGGGCGTTTAATTTTTTTTTTTTTTTTTTTTAAATCATCTTTATTATTTTCTTATATAAAATTCAGCAGACAATTACATTCAATCCTGAAGCATTGAGGTTTACACAGATCCCCCAATGTCTTCACATTTACATGCGTACTTTTCCACTTCATATCTATAACAATATTAGGTGGTGGCCCGAGAGGTGGGGATATTTGGGGGAGAGTCAACCTGTGTGTAGGAGAGGGAAAGAAAAAAAAAAAAAAAAAAAAAAGGGGAGTGTGGGGGAGGTTTAAATTTCTCCCCTGTGTTATTTCCCTTCTTTATGTGTTTTTTTTGTGCCCTTGTGATTCCTTTTATTTATATATTAAAAAAAAAATAAAAAAAAAATAAAAAAATAAAAACAGGGGCGTTTAATTACAATTTTTTATGCAATGCTTTGCAGCAGGGCTAATTCCTGCAATAAAAATAGAGTATATGGGAGAGGTTGCAGTGTCGTGGCACCAGCACCAGTGCCTAAGGTCCAATTTTTCTGCCCCTGTTTAACAGGGGCCTTTTAATTACAATTTTTGATGCAATGCTTTGCAGCAGGGCTAATTCCTGCAATAAAACAAGAGTATATGGGAGAGGTTGCAGTGTCGTGGCACCAGCACCGGTGCCTAAGGCCCAATTTTTCTGCCCCTGTTTAACAGGGGCGTTTAAGTACAATTTTTGATGCAATGCTTTGCAGCAGGGCTAATTCCTGCAATAAAACAAGAGTATATGGGAGAGGTTGCAGTGTCGTGGCACCAGCACCGGTGCCTAAGGCCCAATTTTTCTGCCCCTGTTTAACAGGGGCGTTTAAGTACAATTTTTGATGCAATGCTTTGCAGCAGGGCTAATTCCTGCAATAAAACTAGAGTATATGGGAGAGGATGCAGTGTGGTGGCACCAGCACCAGTGCCTAAGGCCCAATTTTTCTGCCCCTGTTTAACAGGGGCATTTAATTACAATTTTTGATGCAATGCTTTGCAGCAGGGCTAATTCCTGCAATAAAACTAGAGTATATGGGAGAGGTTGCAGTGTCGTGGCACCAGCACCAGTGCCTAAGGCCCAATTTTTCTGCCCCTGTTTAACAGGGACATGTAATTACAATTCTTGATATAATATTTCACAGGGGGGCCCGTTCCTGTGCCCACCCAGAGTAACTGTGAGGACTTATATTGTTGTGGCACCAGCACCACAACCACCACTGTTCAACAATGGCATGTAATTACAATTCTTGATATAATCGTTCACAGCAGGGCGCTCCAGCGCCCACCAAGAGTCACTTTCAGGGCTTACAATGTTGTGGCAAAACCAACACCTTGTTGCGCCATTTCTGCAGAGCATATAGGGCAGGCCCCTAATTTCAAACATCCAACTTACAAACATCTCCTACTTGCAAACGGAAGGAGACAACAGCAAGTGAGATGAAAAAAGATGTACGACAAAACAAATTATACAGGGGTGATAACCCTTCCCTCTGTTTTCCAAAAAGCTTAAAAATAGTTTTTTTGACTGGAGCTACACTTTAAAAATGTACCAGTTGAAAATTACAAACAGATTCAACTTAACACAACAAACCTGCACAGTCCCTGTCTTGTTTGCACCGCCTGTATACTGCTGTTCTGAGTATATAGGGCCTGGGGGCCACACGCATTTCCTTTTTTTAATATGGGTACTGGGTTCCTCTTAATATGCGTACAAGACCCAAAGGGGCTGGTAATGGGCAGGGAGGGCTACCCATGCCATTTTTCTCAATGATTTTCAACCATATTGCAGGAACCAGATATAACATTAAAACCGCAAGCAGTTTTAAATGATGTTATTTCCGTTTAATGTCATTTTGTGCAGGGACTGTTCTAAACTGTTCTAAACACGGGAAACACGTGGCACTTCACAGGCATACTACAGACACCCCCCAGGCACCATATTTAAAGGAATATTTCACTTTTTTTTCACTTTAATCGTCATTAAAATCAGTGCTCCCGCCAAAACGGCCATTTTTAAAAACATTTTAGGCATTGACCCATGTCCCCTGGGGCAGGAGCCAGGTCCCCAAACCCTTTTTAGGACAGTATCTTGCATATTAGCCGTTAAAATTAGCACTTTTAATTTCGAACATTCGAGTCCCATAGACTTCAATGGGGTTCTAAAGTTCGTACGAATTTGGGGTCCGTTCGAAAGTTCTGGTGCGAACCGAACCGGGGGGTGTTCGGCTCATCCCTAGTAGTGATAGGTAGTGAGGAGTGAAATCAAAAATTAATGCCCTTAGAAATCCTGAAGGCGTTGCTTGGTTTTCAGGGTCCTGTAGGCGGCTAGGCTCCTAAGACAAAATAGTCCGATTCCAATACACAATTCCTACGTATTCTGGTAAATTGACTGCTGAGAGTGTTGTATATCCATTTTTTATGGTGACAGCTCGTAGTAGGTATATAACTATTGTGGCCTGTTTTTTGAATAATATTAAATCAAGAAAATTCACTTGGTCTGAGCTCTGTCAGGGCTGGGCTCAGCCCTTCCTTCTCTGAGCTGGCCGCTCAGCTGTCAGCTAATTGCCAGCTCCTATCTCTCCACAGTGACTCACTTGTTGATGATATCCTGCTCGTCAGTCATACCTACTTAAGCCATTTAGTCCAGATGATCTCTGCCTTCATCTTGGTCACATCTCTAGAGAGTTCCTCTAGAGCTCTTGAGTTCCCGTTAAAGACTTACTTAGCTGATATTCCTTCTGGTTCTGGATCTTGCTTGCTGTTCTCTGGCTACCTGATGTTCTTGTCTGACTATCCATTCCGGTTCCTGAACTCTGGCTACTTTGACTACGTTTACTCTGTTACCCTTTAAGCAAGTGTGATTTAACTGTACTTCTGTCCCAGTCTGATTCATGGTTTCTAACAAGCTCCACTCTCCAGTGAAACTCAGGCCATAGTAATTTTGGTCCAAACATTCTAAGAAGCACTCAAAGTTTGCCTTCCCGTATTAATATATCATCTATGTAGCTTTTTTAATGTACCACCTCTGGCCATCTATGATATATGTTTTCTGCTTCCCATTTAGCAAACAATTTAGCCACACTGGGAGCATACTTAGCTCCCATGGCAACTCCCTTAAATTGCTGAAAGAAGTTGCCACTGTACCAGAAGTGGGGAAAAATCATGTAAATATAATGGGGTCCGAGGTCACTGGAGGGTCCGTGGGGAGATGAGCTGTGTCCCAATGAAGATGATAAGTCGCTGGCTGGCCACTGGAAAAGGGGGCAATGATAGAGTCTCTGTGGATGATCCTCAGGCTGGCACCCCTGTGAATGGTGTAGAATCAGCAGCGTGTAGTGTCTGCAACGTCCGGAAAGCCGAGAGCCGGAACCGGTAGTGCGCCTCAGCGTGGAAAGCAGGCTCCGTAGACCGTAAGTGACGTGGCAACCTTCTGATTGGTCTCTATCATTGCCCCCTTTTCCAGCGGCCAGCCAGCGGCTTATCATCTTTATTGGGATACAGCTCATCTCCCCACGGTCCCTCCAGTGACCTTGGATCCCATAATACTTACATGCCTGTTTACCTCATCTCTTTGTGAGTAGCCATTTTATACTATATTAAATGGAATCTGAAATACTACACTTAATCTGGCGCACCTTGTTTTTTCCCTATTGCTTCTCCTCTCAGGGTTTCTGCCGATGGTATATATCCATATTGACTATTAACTTATTTACAGCGATCATCCCCCCCACCCTGTATATTATATTGGACTTATTTATTTACATAATAGACTTTGCCATGTTGGTTCTGGCGCCATCTTATCCCTCTTTTTTTACTGTACCAGAAGTAATTATTTGTCATTGCAAACTCAAGAAGTTCAAGAATTAATTTTCTTTGTTTGCTTTTAATCTTAGTTTTTTTCTTGCAAGGCCCATTTTACAGCTGACAGCACATCTTCTTGTCTACCCCTGAAAAAGCGCCAGGGATAATGGCAACAACAGGGTTAGACGCTCCTCACTGAATGACAAAGGAATCCCCCAGAAACATAAAAGTCTCAACGTACAGTTTCAAAAAAGAGATCCCCAAGAGGTGCTTTAAACCACAGGGCCCAAACCGCTCCAGAGGAGGATGGCATCAAAGGGGGAGGGGGTTACCAGGGTTACAATAAGAGAGGAGGTGGCCAATTTTACAACTGTGGACACAATATAGTATATTATCACAGGGGAGGGTGGAATCATCCACAGGATTACAGGAACCAGTAAAGAGAGCCCATGGAATATGGGATGAAGAATGTGAATCCATCAAAACCGGAAAGAAGGGAAGGAGAAGAGGAGTCAGAGGAGAAGGAGGAAGAAAAAGGAAAAGGAAAAGAGACAACTAGGGACTGGCATTTTTAATCTTAGCAATGTTGTTTTAACAGAAGAAGAACTTAGGGTATTAGATTTAGGGGATTACATTTTATACCTCATGTCAATATGTAGAAATTCAATACATACATTGATTTACAAAAGTTCACTAGAAAGTTGAATATTGAAAAAATGTTTGAATTGAATGAAGAGAGTTTTTACAACGATAAGCGTAATCCATAGTATTTACATAGTGGTTTAAAAAATGCTTCCACCTTCAATCCCACAAACAAAAACGAATTTTTGGAAGTTTTTAATGTTATAGTTGAGCATGACATCAAAGACATGAATGTTAACAATAAATATAGAACTCCTAAAAACTTAGACGAAGGCATTAAAAAATTAGAAAAGCGAAAATATATTTTGATAAGAGCAGCCGACAAAGGAGGAGCCATTGTTATTTTGAAAAAACAGAACTATGAGGAAGAAATGTTGAGGCTATTATAAGCCAAAGATATATATAAAAAACTTGGGGGTAATTCCACAAAAATTTGAAATGTCAACTTAAAATGACAATAGAGAGGGGTAAAGAGGCAGGTATTCTTACGAATAAAGAAGCAAAATATCTAGCACCCAGAGTCCCCACAATTTATTATGTCCCAAAAATCCACAAGGATGCAAATTAATCGCCTGGGAGACCTATTGTCAGCGGGATCAATTTTTTTTTTTTTTCAAGGATAGGGGAGTACATTGAACATTTTCTACAGGAGATTGTTATAGGTAATGATTCATATCTTAAAGATAGTGGTGAATTAATCAATATTTTAAATTCCAACACATACAAAGATGATTGTCATCTGGTTACAGTGGATGTAAACTTTATACCAGTATCAGCTGTAAAATGGGCCTTGAAAGAAAAAAATAAGATTAAAAGCAAAGAAAATTCATTGTGAACTTCTTGAGTTTGCAATGACAGATAATTACAAATTCTATGGTCTGAGTTTCACTGGAGAGTGGAGCTCAGACCAAGTGAATTTTCTAGATTTAATATTATTCAAAAAAGAAGGAAAAATACAAAAAAAAAACATATTTTAAAGAGACACACCGCAATAGTTATATACCTACGATGAGCTGTCATCGTAAAAAAGGGATATCCCAGCAGTCAATTTACCAAAATATGTAGGAATTGTGTATTGGAATCAGACTATATTCACCAGACAAATAAACTAATAGAAAGATTCCTTGAAAAAAGTTTCAAATAAACATTTTGCTAGCTGAAAGGGAAAGGAACTTGCCAAAGATAGACAAGAACTTTTATACACAAAAAGCAAAAAACACAGGATGGCCTTGCCCTAAGTTTCAGCACAGATTATAATAAACAATCAAAGGAGATAGAAAGAGTAATACGTAAACATTAGCCTATTCTTTTGAAGGACGATGTTTTGAAGAAAATATTGCCTTCTCATCCAAAGTTCATTTATAGGAAAAGCAATGCTCTAGGTGGAAAACTTGTAAAGAAAACAGAAAATTGTACCATACTTACCGTAATTTTCTTTTCCTGGTGCCTATCCATGGCAGCATACCTGTGACAAGCTCGCCTTGGCTCCTCCCTCAGGACTAGTGAATATTATAAAAGAAATGGTTAGCGCAGCCCCAGCATTCTCCGTAATATAGAAAAGCGAGGGTGGGATTGTATGCTGCCATGGATATGCACCAGGAAAAGAAAATTACGGTAAGTATGGTACAATTTTCTGTTTTCCTGGTGCCTCCATGGCAGCATACCTGTGACAAATAACTAGCTAAGACGGGTGGGATGATGCTTAGAAGTTTATTTTAAATAAATTATTATTTAGAAGAAGCAAAGGCTGATGTGACTGCCTGTCAGCCAAACTCTACCGATGAGAGAGCTCCTGGGTCCACCCTGTAATGTTTCAGAAACGTATGTTGGGACGACTAAGTTGCTGCCCGACAAATAGTTTCAATTGACACATTCACTCTTGCCGCCCAAGAGACAGAAACTGCTCTGGTGGAGTGCGCCCTGACCGCCGAAGGGGGTTCCAGTCCATTTGTCCTGTACACCTTGTGGATGAGTTTAACGATCCATGAGGCAATCGTTCTTGTTGACGCCTCCTTGCCTTTGTTTTTACCCCAGGGAATTATAAACAGCCTGATGGAACCCCTGGATGATGCTGTGGCCTGCAGATAGCATCTCAACGTGGAGGCAATGTCTAGCTCATGAAGAGAACCAGAGTCCTGTTCCGAAAATGTTGGGAGTGCCCAAGGTTCCTACATGTTCAAGGATGATGCGACCTTGGGAATAAATCCTCACACTGTTCTGAGTTCTAATCTGTCCGGATAGAATATGATATGATTATGATCTTCTCCTAAAGCTTGGAGCTCTGAAACCCGTCTTCCAGAGGTTATAGCTATCAGGAAGGCTAGCTTCAAGGTTAGATTCCAGAGCGATGCCGACTCTGAAGGGGCAAAAGGTGGATTGGCTAAGGACTCTAGGATGATAGCAAGGTCCCAGGTGGGAAAAGATCGTTTAGTTGGCGGACAGAACTTTCTGACAGCTTTGAAGAACTGGATTATCAATGGATCCTTGGCCAATCTTCTACTGGTTGCCACTGAAATTGCTGATACCTGTACCTTTAGTGTACCTAGTGCAAGACCTAGGTCTAGGCCTGCCTGCAAAAACTCAAGAATTTGAGAGGATGATGGGGACTCTGGATCACAGCTTCTGCAAATCATGAAGGCCCTAAACTTGTTCCACAACTTATCGTGTATACCGTTTGTGGATGGTTTTCTTGCTTTGAGCAGGGTTGCGATCACTTTGTTGGAACACCCTAGGGATTGGAACCTTTCCCTTTCAGCTGCCAGATGTGAAGCTCCAGCCTGCGGGGATCTGGGTGGGTGTGACATCCTTGCGACAGGAGAAGAGATACTATTGGAACCTTGACTGGAGGCCGGGTACTCAGATACATTGCTGTGGGGAACCAAGGACGTCTTGGCTAGTACGGTAGGACCGCTATCATCGTCGTGGTTTCCCTCATAAGTCTTGACAAGAATCTTGGAATGAGAGGCCGTGGAGGGAAGGCATAGGCCCGATTGCATGCCCAGGGGGCTGAGAGGGCATCTATTGCCTCCACTTGGGGGTGAGCAAACCTTGAGATGAACCTTGGGAGTTTGATATTGAATGTTGTTGCAAATATGTCTAGCTTGAGGGGACCTCACTGGTTCACTATCCAGTTTAAAATCTTCGGGTGTAGAGACCATCCGTTGGTATCCACAAACTTGCGGGAAAGGCTGTCGGCCCTCGAGTTGAGATGACCAGGCAGATAGATTGCCCTTAGGTCTTTTAGATTCCTTTCTGCCCAGAGGACTATGGGTTCCACCTCCTTCAGGAGGGACCTGCTGCGTGTCCCCCCTTGTCGGTGTACATAAGATACCACAGCCCTGTTGTCCATTCTGAGGAGAACTGGTTTCCCCGTAATCTCGAACTCTAGGGCTAGTAATGCAAGGTAGGCCGCTCTGACCTCCAGGACATTTGACACCACGCCTGCTGTATGGAATAACCATCTTCCCTGCACTGAGATCTGGTTGCAGTGTGCTCCCCAACCTGCTGCACTGGCATCAGTAGTAATTGTGATCCAGTTGACATGCCCTAGCGGGCGTGATTTCAGAAGTGTCTGTTTCTTCATCCACCAATGTAGACTCCTGAGCATCAAGGTCGTCAGGTGTATGGGTTGGGATAGATACCGTCTGTTTCACAATCTCAGGAACTCCAGCTGGAAATGTCTCAAATGCCAATGGGCACAGGGGACCATAGGGATACATGACAATATCCGGCCTATCAGGCTCAAACAGTTTGAGGCTGCCAGGTAGGATCTCGTACTCACTTTCTTCATTTGTTGAATAATGGATGTCGCCTTCTGAGGTGGGAGAGCCACTGTTCCGTTCCTTGTGTTGAACAGAGCGCCCAAATAAACCATCTCCTGGGTTGGAGAAAGGTGACTTTTCTCCTGGTTTATCTTCCATCCCAATTCTGTTAGAGTCGTCAAAAGAATGTTCCTGTGTTCCACTAACTGGGCTGGATCCTTCGCCAGGAGTAGAAGGTCGTCCAAGTAGTGGTATACCCGAAGCCCCAATTCTCTCAGAGGGCTATGATAGCAATCAGGGTCTTTGTGAAGACTTTTGGCGACGTGCAGAGGCCAAATGGAAGGCCCTGGAATTGGAGATGTACCTGCCCCACTGCGAATCTCAGATACTTCTGGAATGGAAGGAGTATTAGTATATGCAGGTAAGCGTCCTGCAAGTCTATTGACAACAACCAGTCCCCTGGTTGGACTACACAAATAATCGTCTGTAGTGGCTCCATCTTGAATTTTTCTAGGAAGATATAGCGATTTAGTCTTTTTAGGTCTATCACGGGTCTCCACCCACCATTTCTCTTGGGGACTAGAAACAGGGTGGAGTAAAAACCCTAAAATCTTTCTGATGGAGACACTGGGACTACTGCTTGCTGTTCCTGCCAGGAGAGAAGAAATCGCTGTAGCGCTTCCGCTTTTTGGGGGGACCTTGACGGGAAGAAGTCCTTGGGAGGTTTGTCTAGAAACGACCAGAAATGGCCATATTTGACTGTGGAGACTACCCAAGGATCCCTGCACTTTTGTTCCCAGGTCTTTGAGAAGTGTTTTAACCTGGCCCCTACAGGGATCGCTTGGGCTGGCCTGGCGACAAAAGGATTTAGTGGAATCCTGTGGGGTAGGCGCTGGTCTCTGTCTTCGGGTCTTGAGGAACGTGGACTGTGTGCTTTTCCAATTATGCCTGAAACCTTTCCCTTGCCTGGACTGTCGGTAATCCTTATTCTTGCAGTATTGGAATCTGGGTGCGAATGTCCTGGAGCATCCGGATCGCCTGTCTTGGGGTAGTAGGCCTGATTTTCCACCAGTGACTCGAGAGATGGCCTTGTCCAGTTTTTCCCCAAACAAGGCTTTGCCGTCAAAAGGTATCTTGCACCAGTTTTGTTTTGAGGCAATATCCGCTGCCCGCAGTTTCAGCCACAGGGCCCGTTTGGCCATCACTGTGTGGAGCATTGCCCTTGGGGATCAACGAATTGAATCAATGGCGGCTTCACTAATAAAGTCTGCTGAGAGCTTCAGCTCATCCAAGGCCCTGATTATATCCTCCTTTGAGATGTCCTGTTGGATTGCCGACTCTATATTATCCGTCCAGACGCGTAGTGCATTGGACACTGATGTCAGGGCTATCGCAGGCTTACAGGCGTCGCCTGCCATCTGGTAAGCCTTCTTGAGATCGAGATCCATCCTTCTGTCCAGTGGATCCTTAAAAGAAGTTGAATCTTCTAGGAGCAAGGTGACATTCTTTGCCAACCTTACCACTGCTGCATCGACCACTGGAGAACCCTCCAGCATTGCAGAATCAGCTTCTGAGAGAGGGTATAACTTTCCCAAGCGATAAATGGAGAATCTTTTCTCTGTCTTTTTCCACTCTTCCTCAATCACATCCCTGATCTTGTCCATGAGAGGGAAAAAGGAGATCTGGTATTTGAGAAAGGGGAAGTATGATTTAGACTTCTTAACCTCTGTGTTGGTCACTTCCCAGCTGATCGCTTGTTTAACTGCCTGTACATAAGGCTGGGCCATGGCAAAAGCAAAGCCAGAGGCATCTAGGTCATCAGATGATTCCTCTGAGATAGCACTCTCTTCTTGATGTTTAGAGGAAGGTGCAGGCGTCAGACGAAAAATTCCACTTGTGGACAGCCCGGGAGTGGAAGCCTCAGCCGTTTGCTCCTGAGGAGGGGAGGCTGGTTGTTGCGTCGGCATTGTGGCTACCAATTCCGCAAGGGAATATTTTACTGCTTTTTGAGCAGGTCCGCCACCTGCAGACCTTCAGATTCTCTGTCCGCTGCATAGACCTTGAGGCAACTTCGACAGATCAGTTTGTCTGGAAGTGGGGTAGCTCCACAGGCCTGCCATCCAGGAGTTCTAGGTTTCGGGGAGCACGAATGATGGCGCTTTTTGGCCGATGCTTTCCTGCCACTTCTATAATCCCCATGCCTGGACGACCTGTCTCTGCTGTGACTAGAGTCATCGTCGTCTTCATGACGCCTTGAGGTCCTCTTAGACGTCTTCTGGCGTACAGGACTGAAGTACATAAAAGTACCAGCCTCAGTGCACTCTTTTTTTTTTATTTTTTTTTTTTTTTATATAAACTTACCTGGACGTAGGTCCTTACCTTGGGAGTAGAGTAGGATCTTGTGCAGGCGGCGAATGGCTCATGCTAGGCAGAGGCAGCAGCTAAGAAAAGAATCATAGGAGAAGCATCAACTGACCATGTCCCAACTTGAAAAAAGGGATTACCTCTAAAAATAAAGGGTTCTCTCTTTTTTTTTTTTTTTTTTTCCTGGGACCCCAAATAAACATTTATTTAATTTATTCATTTTATTTATATTAATAATTTAATATATATTATTTTATTTATTTATTTTATATTATTTAATTACATTTTTTATTTATTTATTTGCCTTACCTGAAGTGAATGGGTTTCCTTGCCTGGAGCTCTCCAAATGCAGTTCTCCCTGCAGCCACAGGCGTCCCACTGAGACCGCCAGGGAGATACATAGGAACAGTTGCCCTCCAATGGGCGACCCTGGAACACTGTCCCTTATGCTTTGAGGGCTCAGCCCTCAACCAAAATGGCCGCCGTGGCCTCCGGATTTACCGCGCATGCGCCGACCGGCAAAACGAGCACCCGGAGGACCTGCCCCACCGGCGCATGCGCAGAACATGGCGGGGAACGCCAAAAGTGTAGAAAAAGCCGGCGTTGAGCGCGCACGGCTCCTAGGGAGCCTGGAGGGCGACAGGGGCTAGGAGGGGGGTCTTCTTTGACAAGAAATGAAGAGGGAGAGAGTAAAAAAAAAGAGAGACCAAGAGAAAAAAATGGAAAGTTGGGGAGAGGAGGGGAGGAAAAGAGAGAGAGATGAGGAAAGAGAAAGGAGGGAGAGAGAGAGGAGAAAAAAAAAAGGAATGCAGAAATAGCTGCTGCCTCTGTAACCATAAGTGAGCTAATGCCTAAATGACCAATTTGCAGATAAAGCTCTTACTTAAGAGACAAACTGCTTGTCCCAAAAGATCCTACAGAAGGGACTTCCAACCTTATAAGCGCGTTTAGCTGCCCAAGAGAAGAAACTGCGTCCGGGAGAGGCTTGCCGAATGCAGAAGGTAAGGACGCAGACCAGAATTCACTGCCATGAGGTATGAGAAAAAAAGGAGAATGCTGGGGCTGCGCTAACCATTTCTTTTATAATATTCACTAGTCCTGAGGGAGGAGCCAAGGCGGAGCTTGTCACAGGTATGCTGCCATGGAGGCACCAGGAAAATTATTTATACACCAAAAAAGGTAAAAATGTTTGGAAATTTGGAAGGCTTTTTTAAGTGCAATAAATGCAAGGCTTGTAAAAACACAAAAAATAGATTTTTCCCCATTTGTTGACGGTAAACTTCATAAAATTTAATTATTGATCACTTGTGACTCCACCTACGTGGTATATGTACTGGAATGTCCATGCCGGAAACAATACGTGGGTAGGACCACAATAGGATTAAAGAAAAGGATTAATAAACATGTCAGCAATATAGTGAAAGGATTTGAAAAACACAGTAGGGGTCATTTACTATAGCACTGCGGCGCTAATTAGTGTTAATTACCACAAATTAGTGCTAAAACTATATTCACTATAACGCTGGTAAAAAAATACTCCCAAAAACAAATTTACTATAATTTCCTGAAAACAAATAAACAAATAGCACCTAAACCCTTATGCCCTGTACACATGGTCGGACTTTCCGATGGAAAATGTCCGATCGGATCTTGTTGTCGGGAAAAAACGATTGTGTGTGGGCTCCATCTGTGTGGCGGAATTTCCGACACACAAAGTTTGAGAGCAGGATCTAAAATTTTCCGACAACAAAATCCGATTGTTTAAATTACAATCGTGTGTAGACAATTCCGACGGACAAAGTGCCACACATGCTCAGAATAAATTATGAGCCGAAAGCTATTGGCTACTGCCCTCTTTATGGTCCCATCGTACATGTTCTACATCACCACGTTCTGAGCGATTTTCCGTTAACTTTGTGCGACCGTGTGTATGCAAGACAAGTTTGGGACAAAATCCATACAGGGCATAACTCTGCTAATACCTGGAGTAGTGCACATGGAAATAATGTTTAGAGCATGATATAATTGCCTAACTTGGTAATAAAATATGTGGTATATTGTTTAATGATAACCTACTTTTAAACTGTGTGAAAAAATGATTTCTACACTAAAATATCTTTAAAGGTCTGAAAAGAGGTAAATTCCCCATCTCTGTACAACTAGGTGCCAACACAACTGAGCATTCTCAGACCTGCAAACAGCTCTCATTTTAGCTCCCATGGCTTTTTCACGGGGTGCTATAGTAAATACCAAAATTAGTGCTGGGCTAAATTGCGTTTTTGAGGCGTGAAAATCTGAGCTATTGTAGTCCAATGCAAGTATCAGCCATTGATTCTAATGGTAAAATTGTAACTTCCCCAAATAAATACTTTTAATGTTGAGATGAAATTAATCTTTCTCTGAAATAAATGTTCCTTGCAACAATGTTGCTGCTTCTATTTTGTTTTTTCTCATCTATTTTGTTTTTAACCTCTTCAGCCCGGAAGGATTTGCCCCCTTTCTGACCAGCCCATTTTTGCGATTCGCCACTGCGTTGATTTAACTGACAATTGCACAGTCATACGTTGTTTTACCCAAACAAAATGTATGTCCTTTTTAACCACAAATAGAGCTTTCTTTTGGTGGTATTTGATCACCTCTGTTGTTTTTATTTTTTGCTCTATAAACAAAAATAGAGTGACAATTTTGAAAAAAAAACCACAATATTTAGTGCTCTTTGCTATAATAAATATCCCAAATTAAAAAAAGAATTTTTTTCCTCAGTTTAGGCCGATATGTATTCTTCTGTTTTAATCGGGACTGCGATATTGCGGCGGCCAGATCGGACACTTTTGAAACTATTTTGGGACCATTGGCATTTATACAGCGATCAGAGCTAAAAATTGCCATTGATTACTGTATAAATGTCATTGGCAGGGAAGAGGTTAATGCTAGGGGCAATCAAGGGGTTAACTGTTTTCCCTGGGTGTGTTCTAACTTACTTATTATGAACACACTATCTGTCTCTTCTTACCTTAGAGAACCGGAATTTGTGTGTTTACCGATCGCTCTGTCACGAGCGATCGTGGCTGCCCGGCGGTCATCAAGCCCACCAGGCATGCTCATCGGTTTTGGGGACAAGCTCGGCCTGCTGTCATGTTTTAAAGGAGCGACGTACAGCTAGGGCGGTTAGCCCAGCTGAGCCAACCTACTGCAGTTATACTATACTAGCTGGTTGGCTAGTGGTTAAGAATGCTAGAATGTGGAATGTTTTGGTAAAATATATTTTTCTCTGTCACTTTCACTTGTTACTCTCCATCTCACAAAAATCTTTACCCAAACTCACACAGATGTCTTTACAAACCACAAATCATACCATTGCTGATGCAAATTTAAAATGGGTCACAATTTTGTGTGCTTTTTATTATTTCCAAATAATCATAATTTGAGCCCAAAAAATTTAATACGTGTAGCAACATCAGAAATCAAAATGTAATTCCCAAAAAATTAGAGGGTAACATCACTATTCTATACTGACCCACCAAATATCACAGAATAAATCAAGAAGAATAACTCTTGAGGAATCTAATTCCACCACCTATATGTCCAAATAAATGCAGTATATGGGTATTTATGTATAGGGGGTTTCCACACGTGGTGGCTCCGTGGCTCTGTGGCTTAGAGGTTAGAATTTTGCTTAGCATCTCTGAATGTCTGGGTTCAAATCCCAAAAATTCTGCTTCATGTAGGGAAGATGTCTCATTGCCCAGGTCCTAAAAGTAGTATATTGTAAATCTTGCCAGATAGACTATCTAGCCAAAACATTGGGGCACCTGCCTTTACACACACATGAACTTTAATGGCAGCCCAGGCTTAGTTTGCAGGGTTAAAATTTGATTTGGCCCACCCTTTGCAGTTATAACAGCTTATTGGAAAACTGTCAGGGCTGTCCACAAGGTTTAGTGTGTCTTTGGGAATGTTTGACCATTTTTCCAGAAGCGAACTTGTGAGGCCAGGCACTGATGTTGGATGAGAAGGCCTGGCTCACAGTCTCTGCTCTATTTCATCCAAAGGTGTTCTATTTGGTTGAGGTCAGGACGTTGTGCAGGCCAGTCAAGTTTCTCCACCCCAAACTCCTTCATCCATGTCTTTATGGACCTTGCATTGTGCACTGGTGTGCAGTCATGTTGGAACAGGAAGGGGCCATCCCCAAACTGTTCCCATAAAGTTGGGAGCATTAAATTTTCCAAAATGTCTTGGTATGCTGACGCCTTAAGAGATTCCTTCACTGGAACTAAGAGGCCAAGCCCAACCCATGAAAAACAACCACACATCATAATCCCCCCTCCACCAAATGATTTGGACCAGTGCACAAAGAAAGGTCCATAAAGACAATGGCATTCCAGTCTTAGTCCGTAGGGTCCAAAATTGATTTGGCCCACCCTTTGCAGCTATAACAGCTTCAACTCTTCTGGGAAGGCTGTCCACAAGGTTTAGGAGTGTGTCTATGGGAATGTTTGGCCATTCTTCCAGAAGTGCATTTTGGTGTGGATTAACTTGAATGGCCTGTCCTGAACTCAGCACAACAGAGCACCTTGGGGATGAATTAGAGCAGAGACTGTAAGCCAGGTCTTCTCTTTATCAGTGCCTGACCTCACAAATGCACTTCTGGAAGAATGGTCAAACATTCCCATAGGCACACTCCTAAACCTTGTGGACAGCCTTCCCAGTAGAGTTGAAGCTGTTATAGCTGCAAAGGGTGGGCCAAATCAATTTTGGACCCTACGGACTAAGTCTGGGATGCCATTACAGTTCATGTGCATATAAAGGCAGGCGTCCCAATACTTTGGCCAATATATTGTATATTGCTTGTGACACTGAGCATGGCTGTAAACTTCAAAACACAGAGATGCAGAGTACAGTGTGAGGCTGCCCACTGGCTAAATGGGTAGCAATTCTGTTTAGCAGCACTGGGGTTGCTGGTTCAATTCCCCAACATCCTAATGTCATATTTTAACTCTTCAAATGCATGCATTGGTATGTACTTATTCAATAATATTATGGTATGGAATTTCAAAAATCAAGGACAAAAATGTTGTAGGGTCTCCCCCAGTCCATACCAGGCTCTTCGGGTATGGTATGGACTTTGAGAACCCCACACCAAAATCTAAAAGAAAATTTACGTGGGCCCCCAAAATCTATACCAGACCATTATCTGAGCATGCAGCCTGGAGGTCAGGATCGGGGGGGGGGGGGACAAGCAGGCACCCACCCCTTCTGAACTGTACCAGGCCACATGCCCTCAACATCCCGAGCTCGCAGCAGCGTGGCTCTTCCTTACTCTGTTCTCCAATCTCCACAAGCGATGGCTCTGGCTTCCGTTTTTCTACTTCTTTGCGGCCAATCTCGAGTTTTCTCTTTTTGGATCAGAAAACAGTTCTCAGACCTTCTTCTGATTGGCTGGATTGAGCATTGGTGTTACAACAGCGAATATTCATTCGCTGTTGTAACACCGGGATGGGCTCATAGCGCAACACTCTGCCCCACCAGCCCACATACAGTATTTTGAAGTGAAGCGCACTACTCCCTTGGGAGCTGCAAATAGTTCATACAGTATGGCTAGTTTAACCCCCACTTCTTCCACCCCTGGTGTAGTAAAAACGATTTAGAACAGTTCAAAACTTTAACTTTATTCCAAATTTTTGGCAGTGAGTGATAGTCCCTCTCCTTTAATGAGCTGACTCGCATGCCCCTCTGAAAGACATATGGTACTTTGAAACGCTAGCAGTCCCAAGCCTCACCTGCCTTCTCCTCCTGCCCTTTTCTTCCCAGGCCAGCTCAAGAAAGGTCCAGGCCAACCCTGGTTTACTCCGGTCTGTTTTCAGCTACTTCTTGCTTGGTGAAAACCTTCCAGCTCTGGAGTCCCTGATCCTCCATCACCTTCCGGCGAAGATCCGAGGCTTTCCAGCTCTGGAATCTCTGTGCTTCCAGGCCTTCCAGCCCTGGGCCTTAACGTCACATTTTTCTGCCTTTGTAGATTAGTACTCTTCCCATCTCCAACTCCCCATGGAACATGTGACCCCAGTCTATATATATGGACCCTGCCCCTGACCAAGCAAAATAACGATTGGACAAGGGCCCATACATACTGTCTTTCAGGGCCTGACCTGGCATTTTACAGATACTTCTCTGGAGAAGAAAGGGAGTGTTTTCCCAGGGTGATGAACAGGTGGTCACACCCCCCCTCTAACCTATAACTCTACCCTAACCCAAACAAACCTCCAGGCCTGTACAAAATACAGTAAGGCACTGGCAATTTAACCTAACTTCTAAACTAATAGCACCCACCTAAAGTGGTGGGCGCTACAGAAGCCTAATAAACATACTTGCTAACAGTCATTAACATTTTCCTGGGACAA
The DNA here is from genome assembly GCF_037356315.1 of Lithobates pipiens. NCBI lineage: Eukaryota > Metazoa > Chordata > Amphibia > Anura > Ranidae > Lithobates > Lithobates pipiens. The sequence goes on from NW_027507787.1 coordinate 43,693,732, forward strand.
TCCCGATTTTTGGACCTTTGTCCCGATTTAAGCTTGTCTCGATTATTTTCCTGGGATTTTGGTTTTGTCCCGGGAAAATCGGGAATGTTTTGGGTTAAAAACGGCAGCGGGCTACACAAAGATGGCTACTGCCGTTGCCACGAGCATTGTTCTCCCTTGTGTTCAGTGGAGAGGAGAGGGCAGCCAATCAGCTTCTCTCTTCAGTGGCTGCAGGGATTGAAGACCCCCTATCCTCTCCACTGAACACAACAGGAAGAGATCAGCCGCTGCCAACCCTCACTCCCGTGGAGCAACATGCAACCGCTCCCCTTCAGATTAATGATGGCTCAGATCCCCCCCGCCAATATGGGAGAAAGCAAAGCAACGTGGCACAGAGTGAGGAAAACATGTCACGCTTATTAACCTGCCTAGATACTTGTTCTGTTATTGTTAAAGTCAATGTAGAAGTTAATGAATTCCAAAGTGATTTATTAAGGGGTTACTCTGAGATGTTTGCCTGGGATTGTTATATTTATGTCCATGACTTTATTATTTGTGCCTGCCTTGGGTGTAAATACCAATTTACTGAAGAACTACAAGAGCCAGCATGCCTGGCTTGTACTAAAATGGAATCCCATCCAGCATAGACACCTTTAGATACAGTAAGTGATTTGTAGAACCACAAGAACCAGCCTGAGTTGTTTGCTATATAATGACATTGCATCACCCAGCATGGTCTGGTCTCTAGAACTACAAGAGCCAGCATGCACTAGGGTACTTGGCATGATTACAGCATTTACAGATAACTAGGCTGAAGAACCACAAGAGCCAGCATGCCTTGTTTGCTGCATAATGACATTGCATCATCCAGCACGATTAGAGGGCCCTAATACTAGTAACACTGATTTTTGGTTCTTCTTATTCTGTTGATTGTTTATCACATAGCACCGCTTCTCCCAGGTACCCCAGTGCATGCTGGCTCTTGCAGTTCTTTATCCCATTTATCTCCTGCTGTCACCTGTACCAAGGACCATAGACCATGCTGAGTAATGCAATGTCATTATATAGCAAACAAGGCATGCTGGCTCCTGCAGTTCTTCACCCTAGTTTGTACCAAGTACTCCAGTGCATGATGGATCTTGTAGTTCTACAGACCACTTATCTCCTGGTGTCACTAGTATCAGACAATGCTGAGTGATGCAATGTCATTATATAGCATACAAGGCATGCTGTCTCTTGTAGTTCTTCATCCTAGTTATCTGTAAATGCTCTCATTATACCAAGTACCCTAATGCATTATGGCTCTTGTAGTTCTATAGACTAGTTTTCTTTGGATGCTGCCTCTTATACCAAGAACCCTAGATCATGCTGGTTCTTGTAGTTCTATAGACTAGATCTGTAAATGTGGCAATGTTTACCAAGTACCCCAGTGAATGCTGGCTCTTGTAGTTCTACAGACAACGCGTCTCCTGGTGTTACAAGCATCAGGGACCCCAGACCATGCTGGATGATGCAATGCCATTATGTAGCAAACAAGGCATGCTGGCTCTTGTAGTTCTACAGATCAGTCCTATGCCTACATACATTTGCTAGTAGGTGTCCCTCATTCCCATCTTAAAATGTTGGGAGGTATGCTATGTAGCTTAAAGAGGAACTGCAATCTGCTCACATAATTTGTAATAAAAATATCTTTGCCATTCTGAAGCTTCTCTCCAACCACTTTGCATATTATTTTATATGTAAAAGACAATATAAAAAAGTTCACAAATGAATGTTCCTTCAAAATATTGTAGCAGAGCATTTTTTATGCCCACATATAATTCACTCAGCTCTGTAAAAGATCACACAGTCTTATAAAATCTCAAAAGACAGGAGAAGTGGCACAGTAAGAAAGTCTTTTCTGTACTCCGTATGAAGCTTCCACCAATATTTCACCACGTGCGGTAATGACACTCCACTATGGGACTGCACTCACCAGAAACCAGCAATTATACAGCCTTTCAGTATAGACAATCTTTTCCACTCTTCCCCTGCTCCTCTGATTACATCCACCAGATGTCAGTATTGCACAACGAGGATTACAGAAACATGTAAAAGGAAAGGGAATGTCCACATAGTGTGATCCCGTTTCACTTATTTATTGATTCCAGAAACCCCCCAAAAAACAAGTTCTGCATACCACAATAACATAAAACAGAAGCATCTAAATAAAGTGCACTGTGCCTTAATGGTTCCGGCCACCAGAAGGGCTCCAAGGCATCTGCTGTGTACACCGGCGGATGGCTTCCCGGATGTTCGGCTGGTTGGAACGCACTCGCTGAGGAGCAGACATCACTTCCAGTAAGTCACAAAACTGACGCGTTTCATCATATCCTGACTTCGTCTGAGGGCGTGACCTAGCTACCGGAAACCAGCTTTTATGTATGTCCCATGGCATACATATACCTATACCATATACCCATACCTATATCAAGAATACATTTGCTGGTACATAACAACAAGAACTTTTAAATGGTAAAAAACTACTATGAATCATTAGTAGCACTAGATACATGATATTCCATATGAGTAAAAATTAAAAGGGCTGCATTAATTCAATATCTGGTACAACTACCAATATATTAAAAACCGGTTTATATATAGCGTAAACAAATCTAAAGAAATATATATATATATATATATATATAAAAAGAAACATGATTAAAAGGTTACGATTAAAATTTATTAATCATTCCTTGCAAATTCATCTTTAAAAAATAAACTAAAATCAGTGGATACATGATTAAATATATATAGAACTATCCTGATCTTGGTTACAACCCACTATCTATAGCTGATCCATTACGGACCATAGACATCAGTGCAACCTCTATGTTAATGCTCAAAAAGTTCCACACTGATGGTCCACATATTATAAACTTGACACAGAATGGCTCAATATGCCTGGGTGGGGGCATAAGCAGATAATGGAAGTCCTGCATACGTGAGTACTGGGTAACATCTCCTGAAAAGTGATCTATACACTGCCGTCACTCATCAAACCACTCAAAATCCACCATCCCGGGCTCCCAAAACTATGGGCATAAATCATTCGATACTTGATCGGCCGACCATCTCATCATGTATGGTTGTTCCCTAATTAATTTATATCCATTTATTATATATGAGGTCATATACAGTAGAGTAACGACTAGAAGATGTCTGTCATGTGCAAAAGATAGGAACATACAATTAAATTATAAAATTATAAGACAAAATTATTATAAGAAAAAGATATTATTTTATATTTAAAAAATATATTATAAAATATTTTTGCAATCTTTGGGGGAATTAAATATAAATGTAGGAAGGCCCATTATTAATTATTATTATAATTTTTTTTGTTGATGTCATAATGTAGAGCCCTCTTGCCACAAAGAGTTAATCCAGCTCTGAGCAATCATCTTTTATTGTTCAGTGAGATAAATCTTGACAGAGGAAAACTTTGTCAAATCCTCCCCCTTGCTGTGAGTGACAGGTGATTTACATATCTCATGCACTAACCTGAGAGACATGCGTTATTTTTTAATTCCCTCCCACTCCTTTCTTCTGCCACACTGCAAGGATTGGCTGTTCCACACCTCAGCATGATTTGGTATACTGAAGTCATGTAGGGACTTTTCTGGGTTTTGACTGGATGTTAGTAATCATAGCAGAAGTTCAGTGTAAGAAATACACAGGAGAAAATGCAAATGCAAATGATAAGGGGAGTGTAGAAGTGCGCTGGGAGTCTACTGACATCACGACTCCACCCACAAAATCTGCAGTTTTTCAGGTCTCATAACAGACAGAGAGGAGACATTTGACAGATAAGTATACATGCAGGAGGCATGTATATCCTTCTAGATGACCAATATTGCAGTCGTTTAGAAAGGATGAGAGTGGGTTTACATCCACTTTAAAGGATCAGGAATAACATGTAATTTCCTTCTACTTCACCATTAAGGGCACACACCCAACCACTCGCTTTTCCCAATCTCTAACAGATATGGATTACATTTTGTAGAAAAAAATTACCTCCCTTCACCCCACAAAACTTATTGAGTTAGCAGTTACATCCTATTAAGTAGCGGAGACTAATTAGTATTATCAAGAAATAATTCTGTTTTGGTATTTTAACTTGACATTATTCTGGATTTTCTGGAGGTAGTTTAGGGTCTGATCTTGTAGTTGTCGGTTTATAGTATTTTTTCATAGTGGATATGGATAGAATCACAAAGACAGCAAACTGCATCTGTTTTTGCTCTTTTCATCGTCCTTCAAAGTATGGGTCATGTTTCCAGCATAACTACCACTTCCAGGCAGCTTACTGTATTTTACGCTTGTTCCTGCTGCAATGAAATTGCTCAGCGTGTCTTCCCCTACAATGCTTGCCAAATACTGCCAAATACTCCTTTGTCTCCAATATTTTGTTTGCATAAGTTACCTGCTAAATGTTAACTATACAAATATCACACAACAGGATCATATAAACCAGAAGCCTCCACCCTACTGAAATTTTCCATTTACAAAACATTTATATTTGCAATTGACCTTTCAACTGAACCAAACATTTACACAAATGGCAATTCCTTTAAGCAAATGTTAGCAACTCCCTTTTTTAACAAACCATTTGGATAGGGAATTGGGCCAAGATTACATTTTCTTTTTACAGCTATACAGTATAACGCTGTATAATACAAACATTTTTTTCCTGCAGTGTCTATTTTTCTAGCACTATAAATTGGGTCATGAGTTGTCAACGTGGTTTCCGCAAGCACATCCTACTATAGAAAAAGATGACTTATGACAGTTATTTTATATAAAGATCACCTTACACTTCATATTGGATAGATACATAATATGCTTGCACACACAACACACAGTGAATTTAAAGTGATTTTAAAGGTTTCTTTAAAAAAACAAAACAAAAAAACAAACATATTATACTTACCTCCTCTGTGCAAGGGTTTTGCACAAAACTGCCCCGATCCTCCTCTTCTGGGGTCCCCTGGTGGCGCTCCTGGCTCATCCTCTGCATCGAGTGCCCCCATGGAGTGCTGCATTCCATGGAGGCACTCATTCGGGCTTGCTCCTGAGTCCTTGTGTCCTGCTGCTGTGTCCATTGACACAGACAGCAGTACTCGGCCCCACCCCCGGCTCACGTGTCACTAGATTTGATTGACAGGAGGACCTGAGACAGCGGCTGGAGCTGCTGGGCTCTTTTTGACCCCAGATCTCTCAGTAAAGAGAGACCTATCATCCTTTTTTTCTATTACAAGGGATGTTTACATTAATTGTAATAGGAATAAAAGTGATTAAAAAAAAAAAAAAGGGACCGTGTTCGCATGCAAAAGCAAACACATATGTAAGTCATGCCCACATATGTAAATGGTGTTCAAACCCAACATTTGAGGTATCACCATGATCATTAGAGTGTCAGTAATAATTCTAGTGCAAGACCTCCTCTGTAATTCTAAACAGGTAACCTATAAAAAAATGTAAGTACTGTAGTTTGTCGCCATTCCACGAACGTGCGCAATTTTAAAGCATGACGTTGGGTATCTATTTACTCAGCATAACATCATCTTTCACTATATAAAAAAATTGGGATAACTATTGTGTGTTTTTTTTTTTTTTATTCATTCAAGTGTATTTTTTAACCACTTCAGCCCCGGAGGATTTGGCTGGCCAAAGACCAGAGCACATGTTGCAATTTGACACTGTGTCATTTTTAACTAACACTTGCATGGTCATGCGTCATGACTCCCAAACAAAATTTACATCCTTTTTTCCCACAAATAGAGCTTTCTTTTGGTGGTATGTGGTATTTGATTGCCTCTGCGGTTTTTATTTTTATGCTCTATAAACAAAAAAAGAGCGACAATTTAAAAAAAAATGCATTATTGTTTACTTTTTGCTAGAATAAATATCCTCAAAAAATCTATAAAAAAACATTTTTCTCCTCAGTGTAGGCCGAGACGTATTCTTCTACATATTTTTGTTAAAAAAAAAATTGCAATAAGCGTTTATTGATTGGTTTTCGTAAAAGTTATCGCATCATATTTTATGGCATTTTTATTAATAATTTTTTATTACTAGTAATGGCGGCGATCAGTGATTTTTTTTTTTTTAATCATGACTGCAACATTATGGTGGACAGATCGGACAATTTTGACACATTTTTGGGACCATTCACATTTATACAGCGATCAGTGTGATTAAAATTGCATTGATTACTGTGTAAATGTGACTGGCAGAGGTTAACACTAGGTGGCGCTGTAGGGGTTAAATGTGTCCTGGTGAGTGATTCTAACTGTGGGGGGTGGGCTAGCTGTGACACATCACTGATCATAGCTCCCGATCACAGGGAGCTATGATCAGTGAAACTCTCACTAGGCAGAACGGGGAGATGCTTGTTTACATTAGCATCTCCCTGTTCTTCCTCTCCGTGAGACGATCGCAGGTATCCCCGTGGAATTGTGGTATAACATGATTTCGCGCAGCGAAGCCAATCTGCCACAGTTAAAAAAAAAAAATTGCATTTAAAATACCGCTGCGCTAATACTGTGTGACAAAAAATATTGCAACGATCCTCATTTTATTCTCTAGGGTCTCTACTTAAAAAATTCTATAATGTTTGGGGGTTCTAAGTAATTTTTCAGCAAGAAATACTAATTTAAACTTATGTAACATAACGCAAACAAAAAGTTACAGAAAAGGCCTGGACTTCAAGTGGTTAAAGGGAATTCAAGATAAATGCTTTATGTAATTATTAGAGGTTTGAAATTATGCATACTGTATATAAGGATAAACCAGAGTGATGACAGGGGTTAAACAAAGCTACACTTTCTTTAAACAAAAAATATGAAATTTTGTTTTGACATACAGTGGGAAGAACAAGTATTTGATACACTGCCGATTTTGCAGGTTTTCCTACTTAACCACTTGCCGCCCGCCCTATAGGCAATTGACGGCGGCAAAGTGGTTTCATAATCCTGACCGGACGTCATATGACGTGATCAGGATTATGAGCCGCTGCGCGCCCCCGGGGGCGCACATCGCGGCGATCGTTGTTGCGGGGTGTCAGTCTGACACCCGGCAACTACGATCTCGGTAAAGAGTCTCCGACGGAGACTCTTTACCACGTGATCAGCCGTGTCCAATCACGGCTGATCACAGTGTAAATGGGAAGAGCCGGTGATCGACTTTCCCTCACTCGCGTCTGTCAGACGCGAGTAGAGGAGAGCCGATCGGCTGCTCCTCTGACAGGGGGGGTCTGTGCTGATTGATTATCAGCACAGCCCCCCCGAGGATGCCCACACTGGACCACCAGGGACGCCACCAGACCACCAGGGAAAAGGTAATCCTCCCTAGACCACCAGGGATGCCAGTCAGCACAATGGGTGCCAATCAGTGCCCATAATGGATGCCAATCAGTGCCCACAATGGGCATCACTGATTGGCATGCATTATTGTTTGGCACTGATTGGCATCCATTACTATAGTATAACACCAATGCCGCCTATGAGTGCCCACCTGTGCCGCCTATGAGTGCCCACCTGTGCCGCCTATCAGTGCCCACCTGTGCCGCCTATCAGTGCCCACCTGTGCCGCCTATCCATGCCCATCCATGCCCATCTGTGCCACCTATCCATGCCCATCTGTGCCGCCCATCTGTGCCGCCCATCCGTGCCGCCCATCCGTGCCAGCTATCAGTGCCAATTTGTGACACCTATCAGTGTCCGTCCGTGTCGCCCATCCGTGTCGCCCATCCGTGTCGCCCATCAGTGCCGCCTATCAGTGCCACTTCATTGGTGCCCATCAGTGCCGCCTTATCAGTGCCCATCAGTGTAGCACCATCAGTGCCCATCAGTGAAGGAGAAAACGTACTTATTTACAAAGTTTTGAAACTGAAACAAAAAAAAACATTATTTTTTTCAAAATTTTCTGTATTTTTTTATTTGTAGCGCAAAAAATAAAAACCGTAGAGGTGATCAAATACCACCAAAAGAAAGCTCTATTTGTGGGAAAAAAATGATAAAAATTTCATTTGGGTACAGTGTAGCATGACCGCGCAATTGTCATTCAAAGTGCGACAGCGCTGAAAGCTCAAAATTGGTCTGGGCAGGAAGGTGTTTAAGTGCCCTGTATTGAAGTGGTTAAACATATAGAGGTCTATCATTTTTATCATAGGTACTCTTCAACTGTGAGAGATGAAATCTAAAACCAAAATCCAGAAAATCACATTGTATGATTTAAAAAAAATTTTATTTGCATTTTATTGCATGACATAAGTATTTGATCACCTACCAACCAGTAAGAAATCCGGCTCTCATAGACCTTTTCTCCACTCATTACCTGTATTAACTGCACCTGTTTGAACTCGTTACCTGTATAATAGAAACCTATCCACACACTCAATCAAACAGACTCCAACCTCTCCACAATGGCCAAGACCAGAGAGCTGTGTAAGGACATCAGGGATAACATTGTAGATCTGCACAAGGCTGGGATGGGCTACAGGACAATAGGCAAGCAGCTTGGTGAAAAGGCAACGGTTGGCGCAATTATTAGAAATTGGAAGAAGTTCAAGATGACGGTCAATCTCCCTCTGTCTGGGTCTCCATGCAAGATCTCACCTCGTGGGGCTTCAATGATTACGAGGAAGGTGAGGGATCAGCCCAGAACTACACGGCAGAACCTTGTCAATGATCTGAAGAGAGCTGGGACCACAGTCTCAAAGAAAACCATTAGTAACACACTACGCCGCCATGGATTAAAATCCTGCAGTGCACGCAAGGTCCCCCTGCTCAAGCCAGCGCATGTCCAGGCCCGTCTGCAGTTTGCCAATGACCATCTGTATGATCCAGAGAAGGAATGGGAGAAGGTCATGTGGTCTGATGAGACAAAAATAGAGCTTTTTGGTCTAAACCCCACTCGCCGTGTTTGGAGGAAGAAGAAGGATGAGTACAGCCCCAAGAACACCATCCCAACCGTGAAGCATGGAGGTGGAAACATCATTCTTTGGGGTTGCTTTTTTGCAAAGGGGACAGGACGACTGCACCACGTTGAGGGGAGGATTGATGGGGCCATGTATCACGAGATCTTGGCCAACCTTCCTTCTGTAAGAGCATTGAAAATGGGTCGTGGCTGGGTCTTCCAGCATGACAACGACCCAAAACATAATCAAGGCCATTAAGGAGTGGCTCCGTAAGAAGCATCTCAAGGTCCTGGGGTGGCCTAACCAGTCTCCAGATCTGAACCCAATAGAAAAGCTGAAGGGAGCTGAAAGTCCGTATTGCCCAGCGACAGCTCCAAAAGTTGAAGCATCTGGAGAAGGTCTGTATGGAGGAGTCAGCCAAAAACCCTGCTGCAGTGTGTGCAAACCTGGTCAAGAACTACAGGAAATGTATGATCTCTGTAAATGAAAACAAAGGTTTCTGTACCAAATATTAAGTTCTGCTTTTCTGATGTATCAAATACTTATGTCATGTAATAAAATGCAAATTAATTACTTAAAAATCATACAATGTGATTTTCTGGATTTTTGTTTTAGATTTCGTCTCTCACAGTTGAAGAGTTCCTATGATAAAAAATACAGACCTCTATATGCTTTGTAAGTAGGAAAACCTGCAAAATCGGTAGTGTATCAAATACTTTTTCCCCCCACTGTAATTATGCAATGCAATCCCATAGAACTACGAAATTCCATAGAATTTAAAATGGAGCTTCACTCAGAAAGAGAAGTACTGCTGGTTTGCGCCCTCCCCTATGCTTGTGTTGGAAGGGGAGAGAGTGAGTACTGATTTTTCACAAGCATCGGTACCCCCGCAATGCAGCGGACATGTTCCTGCTGTCCCACTTAAAGGAGCCAATGTACAGCTACGACAGTTCGTGGGATCATGCCAACCTGCTGCAGTATAATGACGGCGGCTGGTCAGCAAGTGGTTAAGTGGTTATATGAGATCATTTTGACTTTGTATGTCCAAATCTCCTCAGAGGGCTATACAAGCTTCAGACCTGCTTATATTCAGCAGATTATGTGTACCTTAGACCCTTGGCTGTTTTCATTTTAGGGCCTTCAATACCAGGAATGTTGTGATGAACCCTAAAGCAGCAGGTAGGAGGCTCAAACAATTCTCTGAAACACCAGAATCGAAATGCCAACAAGCAAGCCATAAAAATGTACATATATATTTATTGTTGCTTTAAAATATATATATATTTTTTTAATTAACTTTTTTTTTTTTTTTTTTTACATTTTATATTTTAACCACTTGCCGACCGCCTCACGCAGCTATACTGCTGCAGAATGGCACGGGCAGGCAGAGTAGCGTATGGGCACAGGGTTGTCACCTGTCTAGGATTCACCCGGACAGTCCAGGTTTTGAATCATGTGTCCAGGTTTCAGTCCTCTTGAAATTATTCAGACTAGGCCGTGGCTCCCCAAGTAACCAAGATAGTCGCACACAAATCTGTCGCCCGGCTGTGGGCTGCTGTCTGGGGGCAGATTTGGCATCACTGGAGGGGCAGGGTAATGATGTCAGCGAGAGAAATTTGGTCACACTCACTGTTTGCTAAAGCATGCTATGCGCACCACAGTACTATTGTCCTTGGGGCACCCAAAGGTGTCCCAGGCTGCTAAAGTGTTCAGGTTTGGCTTGAAGAAAAGGTGCCCGAGGTGGTCGGCATCTTTTCAGGAGATCCGTCATCAGGGGGAGGCCACTGATTCATGGCCTCTCCCTCACAATCGCTCCTGGCAAATGAGAAGATTCCTCTGCTTCTGTAATGTAAACAGAAGCAGAGGAAGTGATCTCATCTCTCCTCGTGCAGCCTTTTCGTTCCGGCGTTCCGAGGAGAGAAGACATCCCAGTGAGTCTGCATCAACACAACACTGACACTAGCACACATAGGCACATAACGCCCCCTCCCCCGAGATCACCCTCCCGTCACCCCCTGCCACAGTGACACCAATACCAGTTTTTATTTTTTTTACTGATCACTGATTACTGCATGTAATTTTTACTAATTACTGGTGTCATTTGTGACTGTTATAAGTGTTACGGCAGTTAGTGGTAGGCCCCTTTAGGTCTAGGGTACCCCCCTATCTCCCCCCAATAAAGGTTTATCCCCTTGAACACCCCACAGTTAACCCTTTCATCACCTGTCGCCAGTGTCACTAAGTTATCTTTTTTCTGATCACTGTATTATGCCGCGTACACACGATCGGAAATTTCGCCCTGCAAAACACCGATGAGAGCTTTTGGTCGGAAAATGCGACCATGCGTATGCTCCATCATACTTTTGCTGGCTGAATTCCCGCCGGCAAAAGAGTATGAGCAGGTTCTCAATTTTTTCGGTCGGAAAAAGTTTCAATTTGAAATTACGATCGTCTGTAGCAATTCCAACGCGCAAAAATCCTATGCATGCTCGGAAACAATTTGATGCATGCTCGGAAGCATTGAACTTTTTCTCAGCTCATAGTAGTGTTGTACGTCACTGCGTTCCTGATGGTTGAAAGTTAAGCAAACCTTTGTGTGGCCGTGTGTATGCAAGCCAAGCTTGAGCGGAATTCCATCAGAAAAACCATGCAAGAAATTTTCCGACGGAAAATCCGCTCATGTGTACGTATCACTAGTGTCACAGGTGACGCTAGTTAGCCAGGTAGGTATTTAGGTTCACCGTCATCTTTTCATAGCATCAGGTACCCCCATATACTACATAATAAAGATTTTAACCCCCTGATTGCCCCTTAGTTAACCCTTTAACCAGTGATCACCTTATAAACAAAAAATTATGGAAAGAATCCCAAAAAGATGTTCATCAGAGAGGACAAACCAGGTATAACAAGATTTTATTAAAGCTTTTGCACACATGTATATACAAAAATGACTGATAAACATCCCTCAATAAATTCAAACCCATTAAAATTAAGACTAGGTCTTAATGTGACACTGGGGTCTCTTCTCTATGTATCAGCATGCACCACATCCATTCCATCTACACATATTTTAGTTTTCTATGGAGAAATGCCCACAATGGCCATGTGAGATTTGATGAAAAAATATATGTATGTATCAAAAAAGGGCTGATACTGTAAATAGTTTCCTCCAGGATGAGATCAATGTATTGACTTACTCCACTAGGACAGACAATAAAGGAAAATCATTATCAATTGATTCCATAGATTTTCATTTCAGATGCCAAATAACCATACAGCAAGATATCACTATTCTGGCATGTGCATAGTAGGGTCCTGAATGGTACTTCAGCTAACACCACTTTACCCAGCAGAAGTAACAAATAGAGCAATTTAACAGGGAAATAAACAGATACTTAGGATTAGAGCAATCACTTCATTTAGATAGTGTTTGATACAGCTCACCATTTGACGTCCTCTTATACTGTGTTCCTTTTTGCTCATTCATATTTGTTTCTGCTTACAAATAAGTCCACATATCATGTGGGTAGTGGCCTGAATGTCGGTTCAGAACAGATGTCCATACACATCAGATCAAATCGCTGACCTGTATTGTCGATATTTGTATATTGGTCATCCTATGCCGTCACTTGGTGATAATTATATTGATATGTCCATTCATAGAATGCTTCCCAGTTTGTTCATCACCTCAGTGCAGTCATGTAGTGGAGTTTGGATGAAAAAAGGTATAGCGCTATAAAAGTTTTCAGTATACCGGTGTTCATCTTCCATACAGCATGATGCTGTTTCAATTGCTAACCGTATAACTGTTACGGGTGACGCTGGTTAGTTTGTTTTTTATATCCGCCGTTTATTACCTAATAGAGGTTTAACCCCCTGATCGCCCGGCAGGTGATATCAGTCAGGTTTTAGGGTCAGTTAGGGTCAGCGTCCCCCCAGGCAGCATCAGGTTAGTGCCAGTACGCACGCAGCATACACCTCCCTTAGTTGTATAGTGTCTGAACGGATCAATGTCTGATGTGATCATATCTATACTAGTGTCCCCAGCAGTTTAGGGTTCTCAAAAATGCAGTGTTAGCGTGACCAGCCCAGATACCTGCTAGCACCTGCGTTTTGCCCCTGCGCCCAGCCCAGCCCAGCCCATCCAAGTGCATTATTGATCGACTGTCACTTACAAAACACAACACACATAACTGCAGCATTCACAGAGTCAGGCCTGATCCCTGTGATCGCTAGCAGTTTTTTTGGTAGCGTTTGATACAGTTGCTGACAGCCTAGGAGCTTTTTTACCAGTGACTCTTACTAGTGTACCAGTAAATTTAGAGCCCAAAATGCCAAATCGAAGGTACACTAGTGAAGAAGCCTACACATTTCTGAGCATGACAGATAGTGAAGAGGAAGTCACTCTAAAAAGAAAAAAAGCAGTGCTCTAGAGAAACCTATACATAAGACATAGTTCAAAAGAATAGTAATTTTTTGAATGCTCTAAAAACAATGTTCATCCAAGGAACTTGTGCACAATTGTTAATATGACAAGATATTGATAACATGGTGTATCAGTCATTATATAAACTGAGGCACTTCAACATAAGTTATATACGATACCGCCAGTTCGCCAGGTCACACTGGGTTAACATCACTCACTGTCTCCAATCTCTATGGGTGAGCCGATGTCCCAGGGTGTAGAGCAGGGTATGGTGCTCACCACGGATTATGCACCGGATGATGGCTTTCGGTGTGAACTCCTATATCCTGCTGTGCAGGGCAAGCTTTGGATATGCACTGTACCGGTTTTGACGGGTGTAGAGTTATGACGGCATCACACGAGACGTTCAGCGTGTCTGAACACCGCCGCCAGACATGCAGGGAGCTCATGCCGGAGATCGGAAGTTTCAATCACACGGAGCCAGGATACCTCGAAAGGCGGAAGCAATCTCCGAAAGGCTGGAACATAGCGGGCTAGATCGTAATTCTTAGGGTTGTCATAACAACATCAACTAACATGTTTCGCACGCATGAGCCTTCTCAAAGTCAAGGACGCTTGTGGCAACCCAGTTTTAAAGGCACCTCAATGTCAGGGGGCAGGGAACAATACCAAAATAATGTTAACCCCTTGTGATAAATATGAGCTTAAGAAAAATGAGAGTTGTACATCCATAACAAACAAACTACAGATAAGAGAAAATGCAAATTACAAAATTATTTAAAACAGATTGTAATGCTTATCTGGAAGTGTATATAGTATCTAAATAATAATGATGAAAAAAAAAAAAAAAAATAAAAAAAAATATTGACTAATCGTCAAAAATTATTATAAAAAAAACGTATTCAGTGAGAAAGTCAAAAATATGGAAAAAAAAAAGAAAAAATATATAAAAATATATCACATGTAAATAATAAATAATATAATGAAAAATATATATGATATATACAAAGAAAAAAGAATCGTGATAGAAAATAGGGGTAATGAAAAATTTAGATGGTGGTAAATGTTGTGTGATAATCTTACCATTAATATTGTGTGTTACAAGCTGCAATATCAATCATAAAATATTCCAGGAACCTTTTTTGGCAATTTTGACCCATAGAGAATTTTTTTTAGTTTTTATTTAGTGATACTGAGAACATCAATCTCTTCGTTGAGGCCATCAGGCGAAAGGGAACCAAACGAATATATCCAAAAAAGTCTCCCTTCGACAAAGAAGGGAGAATCTTTAATTGTCAGTTAAGGTGCCCTTTGGGATGGCCTCAATTGCAAAAACCTGTCTGAGATGCTTATTATGTACTTGGTGAAAATGTTGAGGGATTCTGTGTTTTGTACAACCCTTTTTCATCACTCATCTGTCAGATTCAGTCTCAGAATACGATCCTGTAGACGACAGCGGCTCCATGACAGATAGCTCTGATGACGGAGTTGTGGTCCCTGCCAAGGTCAGGCGTACCAGACCTCGATCTTCTTCTTCAGCTGTTGAGGTGCAAGAACCACAGGGCTCTCGTATGGAGCAGAGAAGTACTATTGCCGTTCATATTTCTGGTGAACTGGCAAGCACCAGTGGCCTAGTACACCCTGATTGTAGTCAAACCAGCACTGCAGTAACACGTAGTGATGTGGCGAGTCCCATAAGTGCAGTTCAAGCTGGCGAGGTGGTAAGCACAAGTAGTGTCCCGCTGCCACCAAGAAGACAAAGACAGGCCCATCAAGCCCATAGTGCCCTTCCTGCTGCATTTGCCAATCCTAATTAGGAGCCCACCACTTCTGCAACACCCGTACTTCTCCTATTTACTGGCCAAGCCGGTATTCAGGTGCAAACAGTTGATTTTACGTCACTTGATTTTTATTTTTTTGTTTTTCACCGAAGATCTCTATAGATCTATTGTGGACCAAAGTAATTTGTATGCGAGTCAATTCATCGCCGCTAATCCCCAGTCCTCCTTTGCCAGAGATTGGAAACCAATTACGGTTCCCCCATTTAAGACCTTTCTGGGCCTATCCCTCGACATGGGCATAGTTAAAATGAGTATGTTGCGGTCATATTGGTCCACTGACCCTATTTACCATATGCCCCTGTTCTCTGCCTCCATGACCAGGGCACGATACGAGCAGATCTTGCGGTTCATGCATTTCAACGACAATGAATTCTGTCGTCCTCGTGAAGACCCTGGATATGATCGGCTCTACAAAATTCGGCCTCTCGTAAACACTTTCAGCCAACATTTTGCAGACTTGTTTACTCTTCATCAAGTTGTCGGCATTGATGAGTCCCTGATTAAGTTTTCTGGCCGCTTGTCTTTCAAACAGTATTTTCCCAGCAAGTGTACCATATACGGGGTCAAGATGTATAACCTCTGTGATAGGGCCACAGGCTATACATGTAGTTTTATGGTTTACGAGGGAAAAGATAGTCATGTAGAGCCGCCGAACTGCCCAGATTACATAAGGAGTGCTGGCAAGATTGTGTGGGACTTGGTGTCACTCTTGTTCGGAAAGGGGTACCATTTGTATGTGGACAATTATTACACAAGCGTGCCAATTTTTAGTCACTTGTTTTATCATCAGATTGGCGCATGTGGCACCGTGCGATCTAATTGGGGCTTTCCCCAGCGGCTTATAGATTCCCATCTTAGGCTGGGGGAGAGAGCCTGCTTGAAGTGTAATAACTTGCTCGCTGTGAAGTGCAGGTATAAGAATATTTTCGTTCTTTCCTCCCTTCATGCAGACATGATGGTCCAAATTCCTACGGTGCCTGGTGTTGTGGAGCTCAACGACCAGTTGTTGGCAGTGTACATAGTTGCCCGTATGGCCAGACGCTGGTACAAAAAAGTGTCTGTTTATTCATTTCAATTGGCTTTGCTGAACGCTCGTGCTATACAGAGCTTCAGGATGGGCTGGATCCTTCCTTAAATTCCAGGAAGAGATCGTCAGAGCCCCTCTGTTTCCAGATGGTGCTCCACCTCACCTTCCCAATCCAAATGCAGTAAGCCGGCTGCATGAGAGGCATTTTCCGTATGTTCTCCCGAGTACCCCTACCCAACGAGCCCCCCCCAAAAAAAGATGACGTATCTGCAGCAAGTGCAGATATAGGCGTGACACCTGCTATTATTGTCCCTCCTGTCCTGACAATGCTGGTCTTTGCATTGGTGAATATTTTGAACGCTGCCATACACTATTTGAGTATTAGCGTAATGTGCAGCACTGCACAGACTAGGACACACATTCACAGGGTCTCCCAAGATGCCATCGCATTTTTGAGAGACCCAAACCTGGAACCGTTACAGTTACTACCATTTCAGTTACAAAGAAAAGTGTAAAAAAAAAATCCATTTAATATTTTATTGGTTTTAAGAGGAAGAAAGGCGAACACTTTATCAACATCAAATATAACATATTATGCATGCCTATATGCTAATCTAATATACATATACATTTATTTTCTTCCAAGACCACGATCATGTACTCGAAATACAACAAAATCAACTATCTTATTATAATTATAATCCCCCCATTACATCAAGTCATCTCCCACCCTTAATCAAAGTATATCTCAGACTCCATCTTGGGGGATTCTATCTATATATTCCTGAAGTGTATAGCACTCTCTTACCTCTATATTTACAAACAAAAACAAAAAACAAAAAAAACCTCTCCTCTCGTCCTCCTCCTCCTACCCCCCCCCCCCCCCCCATCCAGCCCCCTCCCTTACCAAGCATCTGCTAGCCACATCTTTTATTTTCAGTCATTGGGATTCACATTTATAAGGGCTTTTCCCTCTTCTGTATTAATGAAAAGATTCCATGGAGACCATGTTTTCAGATATGTCCCTCGTTTTTGGATGTCCAGACCAAATCCTCCATAAGGCTTAATTGTTCTACTCTTTTAAGCCACAATCCTACTGTTGGTGGTTGTGTCTGCTTCCAGGTATGTGGAATACATGCTTTGGCTGCATTCAGCAGGTGGCATAGAATAGATTGATTTAATGATTTAACTGGGATTTTAGTATCTTGTAATAGGAAGAAAGATGGATCCTCCGGAATCTCCTGATCACTAAATTTTTGAGCAATTCTCTGAACTTCCTTCCAAAAGTTCTCTATTTTAGGGCAGGACCAGAAAATATGCATTAACATCCCCTCCTTCCCCCGCAGCGACATCAATTGTCTGATACCTCCGGGTAGCATTTATTTAGAAATGCTGGGGTGCGATACCACCGAGACAGAATCTTAAAATTTGTCTCCTGCATTCTTATGCAGATTGACGACTCAAATGTATTGTATTATATTAGTACACTGCTCTTCCGTAAAGGTTCAATCCAAATCTCTCTCCCACCCCCTAAAAAAGGGCAACCTAAAGTCCTCTAAGGGTGCAACCAGCAACGGGTACGTTTTAGAGAGATTTTGATAAAGTACACCGCTTCCATTACAATATCCCTCAAAGATTGTTAAAGTGTACTCATACCTACTTGGTGGGATTAAAGTATTTAAGAAGTGTCTCAGCTGTACCGCCAGCCAAAAATCCAAATGATATGGCAAAGATCCTTTTGTCAATGAAAATATCGTGGGCATATGTTCCCCCTGTTAAAAATTGAGAGGCCTGGAAGATCCCTTGGTCTATCAGTGCCATGAATTTTCCCTTCCTCAGACTCGGTTCAAACTGGGGATTCCTCAGTATTGGAAACAATGGTGAGATTATTGCCGAAAGTTTACCCTTAGAGAAGAGCTTAAAGCCCATCTTTAGGGTGGGCCCTATCAAGGAATGTGCCTTCGTAGTAGTCAAAAGGTCTTTATAACAACAAGTGGCTCGTTGTAGTAAAGCACTGTTCTGAGCCTGCTCCAGGCCATATCTTCCCATCCCCATGTCTACTCCAATCAAGCAGGTGGCTTAATAAAGCCGCTTGGTAATATTTGTACAAGTCTGGTACAGCTAGTCCACCCTTTTGTTTGGGTATAGTCAACAGGGTTCTGCTAATCCATGGGTGTTTATTTGCCCAAATAAATCTAGCAAGAAGGGAGTGTATCTGTTTGAAATAATATTTAGGTATAGCAATGGGTAGTGCTTGAAATAAATACAGAAATTTCGTCAGAATATTCATTTTAATAATATTACACCTCCCAAACCAGGAGTGGAACCCTCTCTGCCATCTCTCCAAAAGAACTCACACTTTATGTAATATTGGTGGAAAATTTAGATTATATGTATGGGAAAGGTTTGCTGGGATAAAAGTTCCCAGGTATTTCAAAGCTTGATCTGACCATTTAAATGTATAACTTGCCTTCAGGGTTCCTAATATGTCGTTAGATATCCCAACTCCCATTGCTTCCGATTTTGATAAGTTGATCTTAAAGTATGATACTGAGACATATATCTCTATTGCTTGAAGAAGGTTAGATAAGGATACTGTCAGAAACCATGAAACAGACTGAGACAGAAGTACAATAAAATCCCATTTGTTTATTAATAAAAATAAAAAGGTACTGTAAATAGAAAAAAGCGTAGTCAAGCATAGCCAGAGACCAGTAGCCAGATCGGGTAGTCTGCCAGTCCAAAGTTCATTAACAAGATCGGGTAATCAGGCAGGCCAGAAGTCAGGGATCCAAGGAGAGAAACTGCAAGCAGGATAAGAAGCCAGGAGGAATGTCAGCAAGCTAGTCTTGAAACAAACAGCAGGAGATGGTTCCTTGTGATGTGACCAACGCGAAGGCAAAGGAAAAAGTGAGCAGGAAGGCTTTAAATAGGCAGGTCAGACGAGCATCATAGGGAACAGCTGGTAACTGTGGAAAGAGAAGAGAGCTGGCAATTAGCCGACAGCTGAGGGGCCAGCCCAGAGGAGGAAGGGCTAAGCAGTACCCCCCCCCCCCCTCAATGACCCCTCTCCCTCGGAGGGCCACCGGGCTTGAGGGGAAACCATCTATGGAACTCACGGAGGAGGACAGGGGCATGTATGTCAGAGGATGATACCCAGGAGCGTTCCTCCGGACCGTACCCCTTCCAATGCACCAGGTACTGTATGCGCCCACGGAACCTACGGGAGTCAACAAATGGATTGTACCTCATACTCCTCATGGTTCTCAACCAGAATAGGTTAAGGACGTGGCACCGAGGTGGTAAATCGGTTACAGACCCACGGTTTCAATAAGGAGACATGAAACACATTTGAGATGCGCATATTAGGAGGAAGGTCCAACGCGTAAGCTACTGGGTTAATCCTGCGAAGGATACGGAAAGGCCCAATAAACCGAGGTGCAAACTTCAGTGAGGGAACATGAAGCCGTAGGTTGCGAGATGACAGCCAGACCCTGTCCCCAACCTGGTAGGAAGGCGCAGGCAGGCGTCTGCGGTCAGCATAGAGTCTGTACCTATCATTAGCATGACGCAAAGCCTCATGGACTTGTACCCAAGTGGAACGAAGACCACGGAGATGTTCCTCTAATGCAGGAATACTCTGCAGAAGGAACGAGTCAGGCAACATGGCAGGTTGGAAACCCTAATTCGCCATAAATGGAGACAATCGGGAGGCAGAATTCAAGGCACTGTTGTGAGCAAACTCTGCCCAAGGTAATAGGTCAGACCAGTTGTTATGATGGTCAGAAATATAGCAATTTAGGAATTGCTCCAAGGACTGATTGGCTCGTTCTACAGCCCCATTAGACTGCGGGTGATACGCAGAAGAGAACGCAAGCTGGATTCCCAACTGTGCACAAAAGGCTCACCAGAACCGGGAGACAAACTGACTGCCCCTATCCGAGACAATCACCTTGGGTAGCCCATGTAAGAGAAAGATCTCCCGAGCAAAAATGGAAGCCAGTTCCTTAAAGGTGAGCAACATCTTAAGTGGAATACAATGACACATCTTTGAGAACCGGTCAACCATCATAAGGTTAACAGTGTTGCCTTGGGAGTTGGGCAATTCCACAATGAAATCCATAGACAGGTAAGTCCAGGGCCTCTCTCCATTGGGTATGGGTTGTAGGAGGCCAACTGGAAGGTGTCGTGGAGTCTTACTCTGAGCACACACGGGACAGGCAGCTACGAAGGCAGTAACATCACACCGTAGACTAGGCCACCAGAATTGTTGGGAGATGGCCCAAATTAGTTGATTCTTCCCAGGATGGCCAGCTGCCTTGGGAGAATGGTAAGTCTGGAGCACTGCAGTACGAAGACTCTCTGGGACAAAGCAACGGTCACAAGGTTTAACAGGAGGAGCACGGACCTGAGCAGCAAGAATTTTGTCACCCAAAGGAGAAGTAAGACTGGTGCAAACCATAGCCAAGATACGATCAGGAGGAATCATAGGAACCGGAACCGACTCCGACTTGGAAGTGGAGGAAAATTGTTGTGACAAGGCATCGGCCCTTCTTAGTACCGGGTAAGAATGAGACAATGTAATTAAAGCTTGACAAGAAAAGAGCCCATCGCGCCCTTCTGGGAGAGAGTCTCTTAGCCTCAGACAAGAATGTAAGATTCTTATGGTCAGTAAGAATAAGAACGGGCACAGTGGTACCTTCAAGGAGATGTCTCCATTCTTTCAGGGCTAAAATGATCGCCAATAGCTCTCTGTCACCAATTTCATAATTGCACTCAGCAGGTGACAATTTCTTGGAAAAGTAGCCACACGGATGCATAGCGCTCTCAGAGTTAGGACATTGAGACAGAAGGGCGCCAACTTCAGTCTCAGAAGCATCAACTTCTAGGATAAAAGGCAACGTAGGATCAGGATGTGCCAACACAGGAGCAGAAACAAAGGCAACCTTGAGAGTCTCAAAGGCCTTAATGGACTCCGGAGACCAACTCTGGGGGTTACCAGCTTTTCTGGTCATATCAGTCAGAGGCTTGACCAGTGACAAGAAGTTACAAATAAAATTCCGATAGTAGTTGGCAAAGCCCAGAAAACGCTGCAGAGGACGTAAAACCACGGGTCGAGGCCACTGTAGGACTGCTGACAGTTTATCTGGGTCCATCAAAAAACCAGCAGTGGAAATGACATAGCCCAGAAATGTAACCTGTTCATGATGGAACTCGCACTTCTCCAGTTTACAATAGAAATTGTTCTCTCTTAGTTTCTGAAGTACATGACAGACATCTGTGTGGTGGCTCTCCAGGGACTTGGGAAATATGAGGATATCATCGAGATAAACCACAACACGCAATTGCAACAAATCTCGGAGGACATCGTTAATAAATTCCTGGAAAACTGCCGGGGCATTACAAAGGCCAAAAGGCATTACCAGGTATTCATAATGGCCTGTTCTGGGATTAAACACAGTTTTCCACTTGTCGCCCTCCTTAATGCGCACAAGATTGTATGCCCCTCTTAGGTCAAGCTTTGTGAAAACTGTTGCTCCTTTGAGGCGGTCAAATAACTCTGTAATCAATGGAATCGGGTAGGCATTCTTAATCGTGACACGATTGAGACCCCTATAATCTATACAAGGTCTCAGTTCACCGTTCCTCTTTTTCACAAAGAAGAAACCAGCACCAGCAGGAGACGAGGACTTTTGGATGAAACCTTGAGAAAGTGTGTCAGCAACATACTCCTCCATGGCTTTACCCTCCAAGTCTGACAAAGGGTAAACCCGGCCACGAGGAGGTATGGCACCAGGTTGAAGGTCAATTGCACAATCATAAGGCCGGTGTGGAGGCAAACTTGACCTTTATCGAAGACATTGCCAAAATCACGGTACTCCTCCGGCAGGGAAGGGAGTAAAGCGGTGCACAGGACCTTGGATACCTTCAGGAAGCATGTCTCACTGCATTGTGGTGACCAGGAGAGAACCTCAGCACGGAGCCAATCAAAAGAGGGGTTGTGCCTCTGTAACCAAGGATAACCTATAACCAGCGGAAATCTGGGTGAGGAAATAACTTGGAATTGGATTATCTCATGGTGAAAAGCCCCTACGGCCATGGACAACAGAACCATCTCATGAGTCACATGGGCAGGCTGTAAAGGTCTCCCATCAAAAGCCTCAATGGCAAGTGGAGTGTCACGCAACTGCAGCGTAATTGAGTGCTGCAAAACAAATGCAGCATCAATGAACAGGCCTGCAGCCCCAGAGTCGATTAAAGCCTGTATCTCGATGGATGACTCAGCCCAAGAAAGGGTGACCAAAACCAGGGGCTTATCCTTCTGTATAACTGGGGACGAAACAACGCCACCTAAGGTCTGTCCATGACAGGACCTCAAGGTTCGGGCGTTCCCTGGACGGGTAGGACAAGACTTCAAAAAGTGACCTGCCTGGCCACAATAAAGGCATAATCTCTCCCTCCTCCTAAAGGCTCTCTCATCCGAAGAGAGACGCGTGAAGCCCAGGTGCATGGGTTCATCTTCACTGACCAACTCGGTACCAGGAGGCATGGGAGGTGAGGGAGGCATGGGTGGAACTACAAAGCTCGGAAGCAAACGTACAGGACACTTTCGCAAGCACTCCTTAAGAGAAAGTCTTTCTCGGAGTCTGGAGTCAATGAGGATGGCAAACGAGATCAAGCTCTCCAGTTCAGTGGGTATATCTCGGGCTGCTATCTCATCCTTGATGTAATCTGAGAGACCATGAGAAAAAGCAGCCACGAGGGCCACATTGTTCCACACAGTTCTCGTACTCTGTTTGATGGGCATGAGGCACTTGGCAGGAGAAGCGGAGCATGCAGGAATGTCAAAAACCCCTTTAAAGGAGGCCAGAAACTGAGGGTAACTCAACACAACAGGTTTTTGCGTCTCCCATAGAGGGTTAGCCCAGGTCAAGGCTCTCTCAGAAAGCAAAGATATCACAAAACCTATGTTGC
Organism: Lithobates pipiens; assembly: GCF_037356315.1. Taxonomy (NCBI): domain Eukaryota; kingdom Metazoa; phylum Chordata; class Amphibia; order Anura; family Ranidae; genus Lithobates; species Lithobates pipiens. The sequence goes on from NW_027507787.1 coordinate 43,716,942, forward strand.
TTCTGTCCGTGGGAAACACCTGGGGCAGCATTTCGAAGTATATCTCAACCTGATTGAGAAACCCTCTGCATTGAACTGAATCACCCCCAAATCACTGGGGAAGCGGAGCAGAATCAGACATACCTCTTATAGAGGTAATACTCGAGGCGGGTGCCTGCACAGAGACTGGTGCAGCAGCAGGGATGGCCTGCTACTTAGTTTGTACCGGAGCAGCCACCGTGGGGGATTTCAGGTGAGCCGTGCGATTCAGGAGTGTTTGTAACGCCAAGGCAAACTGATCCATGCGGTGATCTTGCTCATCCAATCTGGAAAAAATATTACCAACAAGTGGATTGACTGTATCTTCTGAATTCATGGCCTTTCGCGTACTGTCAGAAACCATGAAACAGACTGAGACAGAAGTACAATCAAATCACACTTGTTTATTAATAAAAAGGTAAATAGAAAAAAGCGTAGTCAAGCATAGCCAGAGTCCAGTAGCCAGATCGGGTAGTCAGCCAGTCCAAATTTCATTAACCAGATCGGGTAATCAGCCAGGCCAAAAGTCAGGGATCCAAGGAGAGCAACTGCAAGCAGGATAAGAATCAAGGAGGGATGTCAGAAAACTAGTCTTGAAACAAACAGCAGGAAATGGTTCCTTGTGATGTGACCAACGCGAAGGCAAAGGAAAAAGTGAGCAGGAAGGCTTTAAATAGGCAGGTCAGACAAGCATCATCGGGAACAGCTGGTAACTGTGGAAAGAGAAGAGAACTGGCAATTAGCCGACTGCTGAGCGGCCAGCCCAGAGGAGGAAGGGCTAAGCCAGCCCTGACAGATACCATCGGATTAGTCAATGAAAACATTATATCATCTGCGTACGCCAAAGTTTTATACTGCATACCTCCTATTGATAAACCCCCTACATCTGGGTTTGACCGGATCCTACACATTAAGGGCTCTAATGACAAAACAAATAATATTGGGGACAGTGGACATCCCTGTCTAGTTCCATTGGTAACTCTAAAAAGCTGAGACAACACCCCATTCACCTTAACCTGAGCCGATGGTTGTGTATAGATACTTGAAATCCATCTAATCATATTACTACCCATTCCTACTCGTCTTAGCACTGCAAACATAAACTGCCAGTTGATACGATCGAAAGCTTTCTCCGCATCTGTTCCCAGGAATAATTATGGAATTTTGTAAGTGTTAGCTATATGTATTAGATTCAGAGTCCTGATCATGTTATCTTGTGCTTCTCGTGTCTGGACAAACCCTACTTGGTCCAAATGGACCAGGCAGGGTAAGTACTGTTGGAGCTGCATCGCCAAGATCTTCAAAAAAAGCTACAGATCTGTGTTTAAAAGGGATATCCGTCTATAACTCCCGCATTGTGATGGATCCTTACCTTCCTTAGGTAAGATCTTAATTAACGCTTTCAGGGATTCCATATGAAACAAGCCTAGATCTCCCAATTTGTTTTATACATTTTAACCAAATAATGTCCTAAAATAGGAAAGAGCAGCTTATAATATTGAGTGGTAAAACCATCTGAGTCAGAGGCCTTCCCTATCTTTGCCAAAATCACCGCTTCTTGAACCTCCTCCAATGTGATTGGTTATTCCAATTCCTGCTGTGCAGTAGCCACCAGGCTGGGCATTCCAGAAGTTGCCACATATTCCTCCACCTCAGTCTGATTTTGGAGGTTCGGGTGTAAATTGAACTATTTCTCTTGGCAGAAGATATTTTTCACCGTCAGGTCCCATAATCATTGGGACATAAGACATAAGAACTTAATTGCTGTTCCCTCAGAGACTCAGCGAGTTGTTTATTGCATTTATTCCCATACTCGTAGCTCTGCTTTTTTCCTACTTGTATTGCTCTTTTAGCATTATACCAGAGAAAATCTATGATCTGTCTACACATCGCCATAAGATCCCGTTCAACAGTTAAAGTAGGGGTTTGTTTGTGCAACATCTATAGGTGATGTATATCTGCCATTAGCGCTGTTATTTTGGCTTCTCTCTCTCTTTTAATCCTAGCCCCGTGCTTAATCAAAAATCCCTGCATCACTGCTTTGTGGGCTTCCCAAATCACTCCTGAGTTACATTCAGGAGTGTCATTGGTTTGAAAATACCACATTGCCTCTTTCCATACCTCCTCTATCACAGAGGGGTCCTGTAGGAGGCTTTCCTTCAGTTTCCACATCGCAGGACTGGGGAGCTGGATATCTGAGAGATTATACTTCAAAAAGATTGGTGCATGGTCTGACTAGGTTATCTTCCCAATATTTACTTCCTCTATTGCATGCAGTTGGTTGTGCGGAATAAAAAAATTATCTATCCGAGAGTATGTCTTGTGTGGGGCTGAGAAAAAGGAATAATCTCTTTCTCAAGAGTGAAAAAGGTGCCATGTATCCACTAATCTTGCTCTGTGAGGTGACCTAACAATTTGCTTCCGGACACCCAAGGGTATAGCTGAGACCCCTGAAGAAGTATCCTCACCTGGGACTAGAGATGTATTCAAATGTCCCCCCATAATCAATTGGCCCTCCGTGAATCTCAATGTTTTATCCAAAAATTTCTTAAGGAGTCTTGTTGTGTATTAGGGGGCATAAAAAGCAGCCAAAGATACTCTTGTCCCCCCAATCTTACCCTTCAGGAGCAGGTATTGCCCTCCGACATCCATCAGAGAATCTGTACACGACCATGGAATCTTACTCAAAATGAATATAGATACCCCCCCTTGTCTTAGCAACAGAATTAGTAGCGTGGTAACCTATTGGAAAACACCTGTTCCTAAGAAAAGGGAGGCTATTCTCTTTAATGTGTGTTTCTTGGATAAATGCTATATCTATCTTTGATCTTTTCAGATCCTGAAGTAGTATGCATCGCTTTTCTGGGGTGTTTAGTCCCTTAGCATTAACTGACATTATTGAAATGGTATCCGTTTCTAATATTTTCCACCTAAACGCAGGACAAACCAGGGCTGGAGGGAGGAGGACAGAAGAGAGGGGGGAGAGCAGAGGGGGGAGGAAAAAAATAACCCCTACAGAGGGCTTAACAAAAAGAAAAAAAAGAAAAAAGAGGGCCTAGCACACAAAAAAATAAATAAATAAATAAAAAAAAAAACCCTGAGGTCCTAGCACAAAAAAGACACCCTGTCAGCTAAATCCTCCTGGAGAGGGCACCCCTCCCCGGGGGGGTCCAAAACAAATCAGCTTCATGCACTCGACCTAATCTCCCTATTCTTTGAGTGCCAACATAATAGGGGGATGTAGTAGGCATGTCCTAAAGGGGAGTGTCCCCTGGTTATCTCTGCCAGCTCCTCTTGTCTACCTTTCAATACTTATTTATATTTTAATTACGATCCTTATAATATTGTGTAGTTACTATATATCTAATGCCTTTCAAGTAACCATACTTCATATACATTCCTGTACCTACACGTACATTTTTATTACTTTAAACGAAAAGAACCCAATCTGTAAATCAAAAAAGGAAAAAAAAAACTCTAAAGCCCTATTTGTTGTAGGGCTTACATTCAAAAATATTATATATATATATATATATATATATATATATATATATATATATATATATATATCTTTTCTTTTTTGCAAAATTTTAGAAATAAAGAGTTTTTGTTAAGTATCACTACTGCTACTCTCTTCATCTATGGTTGTAAGCTATCATCTGTACATCCAATCACGTAGCGCTGCAGTTATGTTGGCCTAACAGTTTTCCCCTACACTCTTCACGGCATCTTCTGGTTCTGAATGCCCCTGATGAAAGGACTATACAAGTGTCCTGAACGCGTCAAGCTGAATGTCTAAAATTATCATGCACTAACGATTCCTGATTGTAATCTATTGTTTTTATTAATCATATTGGTGATATTTGCACCTTAATTTTATATATTTTTTCATAATAAAAGCTATTTTGTAGAACTTTCTGGTTATGTTTCTCTCCCCTGTTGCCTAGAAAGTCCCTTATACTTTCCCTTGGGGGGGTACTTGTCTTTTGATACTTAATCTGGGATTGGCAACGCTGTAATCCCTATGGGTGGATTTATATGTGTACATGGAATATTTTATATTTTGACACAAGTTGCAGGAAAAATAATATTTTTTTTTGCACAAAGTTGTCACTAAATTATATATTGCTCAAACATGCCATGGGCATATGTGAAATTACACCCCAAAATACATTCTTTTGCTTCTACTGAGTACGGGATACCACATGTGTGAGACTTTTTGAGAGACTAGCCATGTATGGAAAACCAAAAACCAAGCACCGCCTTCAGGCTTTCTAAGGGTGTAAATTTTTGATTTCACTCCTCGCTGCCTATCACAGTTTCAGAGGCCATGGAATTCCCAGATGGCACAAAATTCCCCCAAATGACCCCATTTTGGAAAGTAGACACCCCAAGCTATTTGCTAAGAGGTATGGTGAGTATTTTGCAGACCTCGCTTTTTGTCACAAAGTTTTGATAATTGAAAAAAGAAAAAAAAATTTTTTTTCTTTTCTTCATTTCCAAAAACAAATGAGAGCTGCACAATGCCTCTCAGCAAATAGCTTGGGGTGTCTACTTTCTAAAATAGGGTCATTTGGGGGGGGGGGGGGTTGTGTCATATTGGCATTTTATGGCCTTCAAAACTGTGATAGGTAGTGAGGAGTGAAATCAAAAATGTATGCCCTTAGAAATCCTGAAGGCGGTGCTTGGGTTTCAGGGCCCCTTACGCGGCTAGGCTCCCAAAAAGTCCCACACAGGTATCCCTGTACTCAGGGGAAGTAGCAGAATGTATTTTTGGGTGTAATTCCCCATATGCTCATGGCATGTGTAAGCAATATATCATTTAGTGACAACTTTGTGCAAGAAAAACAGTTTTACCTATCTACTACTCTATCAAGGCCATTGTTACAGGACCTGGTGCCCCTTTCGCTTCAGTGTTTCCCCTGGTCTCACCCAGTAGTATCCCCCTTTTTTATTGGGGTGGGGGAGGGGGACCTTTTTTGACACTCTTAGTTTTCAGCACCAATCATACCTTATGGTTCAATTTGTTGTAACAACAATCGTACATGGGAGCCTTGGATATTGGGAAGCCCCTTACTGTAATTGACCGTCTTAATCATTTTTCACCAAAAATTTGCAACATTCGTACCATTACCTATGTTGATATAATTACGCTTTATGTCTTCTTTATGTATATCTACTCCTGATGAAGGAGATCACAAGAGCTCTGAAACGTGTAGGGTAAAAGCTCGGCAGTTAATTATATCCTGGATAGGTGATAAGCTTGTCAACTAAATTGTACTATGTATACTGTTATGTTGTTCATAAACTAAGTTTTATGATACTTTAAATAGGGGTGTGTATCTATCACAGGGTGGTGTCTGTGGATACACTAAACAAACAACCAATTGCCACGTCCTAATCGTAACTTCGAAAAAATATTTTTAGGGAAAGGGGGAGGGGGGGGGGGAGAGAAAAACCTTCACACAAGAGACCTCAAAGAAAAGTGTTGGTTCTGTTTGGACTTTTTAGGCAAAAATTAAAAGTAAAAAACAATATATTCAAAACTGTTATTTATTTAACCGGTTCCCGACCAGCGCATGATGATGTACGTCGACAGAATGGCACGGGCAGGCATACTGGCGTACAGGTACGTCCAATCTTCAATGCCGCCCTGCCATCGGGAGCGCGCCGCCAGCGGCGCGCTCCCGCGCTGGTCGGGACCCCCGTGAGTCCGGTCGCGGGACCCGCGGAGTCGATCGCCGCGGGCATACCCGCGATCGTCTCACGGGACGGCTGAATGGAGGAAATGCCGTGTAAACAGCATTTCTCCATTTTGCCTAGCAACTAGTGACGCTGATCTCTGCTCCATGTGATTGGAGCAGAGATCAGTGTTCACTAAATGAAAGCCCAACCCCCCCACAGTTAGTAACACACCCCTAGGAACACTTAACCCCTACACTACCACCCACTGGTTAACCCCTTCACTGCCAGTGTCATTTACACAGGAATCACTGCATTTATATAGCAGTGATTACTGTATAAATGACAATGGTCCCAAAAATGTGTCAAAAATGTCCGATGGGTCCCCCACAATGTCGCAGTCACAATAAAAATCGCTGATCGCCGCCATTACTAGTAAAAAAAAAATAATAAAAAATTATTAATAAAAATGCTATAAAACTATCCCTATTTTGTAAACGCTATAACTTTTGCGCAAACCAATCAATAATCGCTTATTGCGATTTTTTTTACCAAAAATATGTAGAAGAATACGTATTCACCTAAACTGAGGGAAAAAAATTTTTTTTAGATATTTTTGGGGGATATTTATTATAACAAAAAGTAAAAAATAATGCGTTTTTTCAAAATTGTCGTTCTATTTTTGTTTATAGCGCAAAAAATAAAAACCGCAGGGGTGATCAAATACCACCAAAAGAAAGCTCTATTTGTGGGAAAAAAAGGACGTCAATTTTGTTTGGGAGCCACGTCGCACGATGTCAGTTAAAGCGACGCAGTGCCGAATCGCAAAAAGTGGTCTGGTCTTTGACCAGAAAAATGGTCCGGTCTGTAAGTGGTTAACAAAAAAAAAATTTAAAATTTTTTAGAACGAAAACAGAAAAAGGAGGGAATTTGTAAAAACACATCAAGTCTTACTTAATATCCTGTTAAGATTTGTACAATCTACACAAAGTTTATATTCATTTTCAAATTTTGAGAGCTTATACATTCATACAAAAAATAAAGTAGATGAGACAGGATATCAGGTATAAAACTAAAACTTAGATATGTTGTGGCGCTCTACATGTTTCGCGTTTTTGAACGCTTCTTCAGGAGCTTTAACAATTTTCTAAAATATAAAAAATATATATCAATCATAACATAAGGCATTACACATATATTTATTTATACAGTCTGTCAATATATTGAAATGTTGGAAGGAAACCCAAAAAAAAAAAAGGGGGAAGGGGGGTGTTGGGACGGGATTGTGTTGTGAGGACTGATGATTTGAAACAATGTGGGAACGGATGTGACATTTAGATTTCGCACATATAGTGTCAATATTATAATGAATTTACTTATGTTTCTTAATGGGCTTATCCCAAGAGAAATGTGCTGAAAGGAACGAGGGAAGATAACCAGAGAATGTTTTTCCAAATACATAAAATAAAATAACCAGTTTTCAATTCAGGAAGGCACTTCAATCTATGTATGTGCCTGCAGTCATAGAGGCTTCAGGTATTATGTAGTATGAAGTGGCCAGAGAAGGCATAGGAAGGGGTTCTGGTACCCCGTATTCTGTGTAAGAGAAATAGGATAAAAATACTTTTTAGAGTGTTTGAAAAACGAGATAGTAGAGAAATTATATGTAAAAGTATATGCAGGTGTACTCAAGTTTAATATAAGAGATTAATGTGGAAGAGTCTACTATATTAAGAGATAGTGCAGCAAGTGAGTATGAAAGAATTTTAATATAACTAATTTGGCCGATTGTTTGTCATTTAGGGCCGGTTCACACTGCGACGCGAGGCGAGGCGACACGGCTCGCCTCGCCTCGCTCCCGCAAGTCGCCCCCATTCAGTACTATGGAACCGTTCTGAGAGGAGCGACTCGAGTCGCTCCGACTCAGAAAAAAGGTTCCTGTACTACTTCGGGGCGACTTCGGGGGCGACTTGCATTGACTTCTATGCAGAAGTCCTCTGCAAGTCGCCGCTGAGCTCCCCGCAAGTCGCGGCGAGGTAAGTCGGAGACGCCTCGCCGCGGCTCGCTGTGTGAACCGGCCCTTAAGAAAAAGGCTTGAGTGTTGATAAATATCAAGTAATATAAGATAGGTACGTCTAGGAAAAATGTAAAACAACCATAATAATAATTATGAGAGAAAGGAGGGGAGGGAGAGAGGTGATGCACAAAGATTGTGCTCAGCATGTGATAATGAGTGCAGTGAAAAGCAGGATACATAGTAAAGGGTAATTCAGAAAATAATATCACCTTTAAAATTAAGTGATAACTTATAGCGGTATCAGGGTGCAAACTAAGGCGGGAACAGGTTTTCCCAAAATGATCCAAGTTGGACAGGGGGATCCTTGTTAGCCCCTGTATTATTTCACCTGGTGCAGAGGTGGGACCGCTGTGCATACACGCCGGCCCCATGTGTCTGACTTATGCACAGCCACCCCGGAAATGACATCACTTCGCGATTAGCGGAAGTGGCGTTCAACGACCCGACCACACCCCCTCGGGTGGCCCCAGTCATCCAGAACGCCGCGGACCGGAAGTGCGGCGTCCCCAAGGTCGGTGCACATAGTGGAAGCGGGCGGAACGATCGTCCCGCCCCCTAACCAGCCAAACACGCCGACCAATAGGGGGACCCCACAAAACCATCCCCAGCCGGTGGATAGAGTGAGGCGAATAACCCGAAGGGAACCCCAATGGGGAGTTGACGATATCAAACTCCCCCATGGGACAGCGCCAACCCGTAGACCCTGAGCATAGAGCAACAAGGTCACCACGGGTGGCGCTTATGTGGCCGCATATTGCGATCAAATCAGTCCAAAAAAACACACACACAAAAAAAACAACACATCCTTTCCATACAAGGGGACAAAACATTTAAACAGAAGATATAACATCAAACTGAGAATATTAAAACATAAGTCAAAAACATAAGCAATAAACACATACAATAGTTATAATTTTTGGAATATAAACAAAAAACTTTTATGAAAAATCATAAATCCTGATGCTATATGTAGTTCAATAGTATTTAAGGACACTGTCCAAGTGTCCAAATATCTACGTTTAGCATTAGGGATTTTGGCAAGCGAGCAAAAAAAAAAAAGAAAAGAAGGGGGGGGGGGTTTGGGGGGTCAGAGGAATTTTAAAGAAATGGTTTGTATGATTGGGTCTCGTTTAGGCCTGGAGCTTGAGTGGCATTGAGTCTCTCAATCCAAATAGTCTCTCTTTGTAAGATACGCTTGTCCCAGTTTCCCCCACGTGGACTCTTTGGTATAGTCTCCAGGACACTAAACGCGACACAAGTTGCATCAAACGCATGGCATAGATCAATATGTCTACTGATCGTTGTTAGCATTTTTACATTTGAGGATACATATACGTGGTCTTTGATGCGTTGCCACAAACATCTCATAGTCTTTCCAACATAAAAGACTCCGCAGGTGCAGGTCATTAAATAGACTACACCCTGCGTTTTACAGTCTGCTCTAAAATTTAAATGGAGTGACTCTCCATTTGGAAGTGCGATTTCTGCACCCTGTTTTGCATAAGTCGGACACATGGGGCCGGCGTCTATGCACAGCGGTCCCACCTCTGCACCAGGTAAAATAATAGAGGGATCCCCTGTCCAAATTGGATCATTTTGGGAAAACCTGTTCCCGCCTTAGTTTGCACCCTGATACCGCTAGAAGTTATCACTTAATTTTAAAGGTGATATTATTTTCTGAATTACCCTTTACTATGTATCCTGCTTTTCACTGCACTGTCATTATCACATGCTGAGCACAATCTTTGTGCATCACCTCTCTCCCTCCCCTCCTTTCTCTCATAATTATTATTATGGTTGTTTTATATTTTTCCTAGATGTACCTATCTTATATTACTTGATATTTATCAACACTCAAGTCTTTTTCTTAAATGACAAACAATCGGCCAAATTAGTTGTATTAAAATTCTTTCATACTCACTTGCTGCACTCTTAATATAGTAGACTCTTCCACATTCCTCATCCCTCGTTCCTTTCAGCACATTTCTCTTGGGATAAGCCCATGAAGAAACGTAAGTAAATTCATTATAATATTGACACTATATGTACGAAATCTAAATGTCACATCCGTTCCCATACTGTTTCAAATCATTAGAGTCCTCACAACACACAATCCCGTCCCAACACCCCCCTTCTCCCCCTTTTTTTTGGGGGGGTTTCCTTCCAACATTTCAATATATTGACAGACTGTATAAATAAATATATGTGTAATGCCTTATGTTATAATTGATATATATTTTTAATATTTTAGAAAATTGTTAAAGCTCCTGAAGAAGCGTTCAAAAACGCAAAACATGTAGAGCGCCACAACATATCTAAGTTTTAGTTTTATACCTGATATCCTGCCTCATCTACTTTATTTTTTGTATGAATGTATAAGCTCTCAAAATTTGAAAATGAATATAAACTTTGTGTAGATTGTACAAATCTTGACAGGATATTAAGTAAGACTTGATGTGTTTTTACAAATTCTCTCCTTTTTCTGTTTTCGTTCTAAAAATTTTTTTTTTTTTTAAATAAATAACAGTTTTTAATATATATTGTTTTTTACTTTTCATTTTTGCCTAAAAAGTCCAAACAGAACCAACACTTTTCTTTGAGGTCTCTTGTGTGAAGGTTTTTCTTTTTTCCCCCCTCCCCCTTTCCCTAAAAATATTTTTTCTAAGTTTTATGATACATTTTTATACCAATTTATTGAATTAATAAAATTGTTCTTACTGATTCTATTGTTGTACGTGCCTCCAAAGTCCACTACCAGGGGTTTTCTTTTGTAGATTCTTTATAGAAGGTGCACAACAAATTTGCACAGTAATACTGATATATATATATTTTATTAAAATTTTTCCTTTTTCCAGTCTTTATGAATTTGACGCAATTTGTTTTGTTTAAAAATACTTATACTTAGTTCCTGCTGGGTGTGCAGACTATAAATTTTTTGTCGGATGTGAACTCAACATCTAATTTTCGTTTCATTTGTATGGTTTTTGTGCGGAAAAAAATCTTAAGGGGAAGACTATGCATGGTGAGAAACTAAAGAATACATACAAAACTAGTAAAAACATTACGTCAATTCTGTCGTATGAAATTTCGTATTCTAAGTAACCTCTTCACTTTCGACATGAGACTAGCATGCCACAGCGTGTATACGAGGGCCTTCCATTTAGGGGTCTAAAGCCTCGTATACACGCTTAGATTTTTGGATGACCAAACGTCCATTTTTTGTGGCATGCTAGTCTCATGTTGAAAGTGAAGAGGTTACTTAGAATACGAAATTTTGTACGACAGAATACAACGTCAGAATTGACGTAATGTTTTTACTAGTTTTTTATGTATTCTTTCGTTTCTCACCATGCATAGTCTTCCCCTTAAGATTAAGATCAGGGACTGCCTGATTGCATACCAATTGACACTCTTAAGGTTTGACCTCATATTATATGGTTTTGGAAAATCTGAAGACAAAAATCTGCAGAAAATCTTATAGTGTGTAAATACCGGGCCTTCCATTTAGACCCCATACACACTATTAGATTTTCTGCAGATTTTTTCTTCAGATTTTCCAAAACCATATAATATGAGGTCAAACCTTAAGAGTGTCATTTGGTATGCAATCAGGCAGGCCCTTGCACTACATGGTTTTGGTAAATCTGAAGACAAAAATCTGCAGAAAATCTAATAGTGTGTATGGGGTCTAAATGGAAGGCCCAGTATTTGTGTTGGAAACAGGCTCAAGGTTAAAATACCAGTCTCGCTGGGATCAACTGTTGGTGTCCTGCAGGAAAGGCACACATCAGTGTTGTGTGTAGTAAAGCTGGAGCCTACCAAGAAGATGGCCACTCACAGGATGGAGACAAAAATGCAGCAGAGCAAGGTAGATGACGTGACCACTCTGGTGTCCTGTCAGAATACTGCTACTCATCTAAAGGAAGGGACATTCCGAGCAAAAAATACTTACTGCGCATGCGCCATGCGTTCCAACATGGCCGCTATACATTCCAATAGGTTTCCTAATCTGACAGAACACGAAGGCAGCAGCACACATCTTCTTACACCCAGGCAAGTCTTCAATTTCACACTTTATTTAGGAGTAAACTCATCTTATATGCTCGAATACAGTATTTTACAATCTGTGACGCTGTTTTCATGTTGCATTTGAAAATCAACAACAAGCCAGCAGGCAGAAGGTGGCGAGGGCCATCTTGGTACACCCCGCACTGCTCAGCGCCAAACTGATTATATAGTAAAATAGACTATTTCACTCGGTCGCGGTGAAATAGTCTATTTCAGTGTATAAGGTGAGTTAACTGCCAAAATAAGTGTGAAATTCAAGACTTGCTTGGGTGTAACAAGGTTTCCGCTGCCGCCTTCGCGTTCTGTCAGATTAGGAAACCTATTGAAAGCATAGCGGCCATGCTGGAACACCTAGAGCATGCACAATAAGCATTTTGTTTGCAACGTCACTTCCGTTGCCTTATCTGCTGGTTAGCAGTATTCTGATAGAACACCGGCAGGCCATGTCAGAGGAAGGGAAGGGACCAGGGGGGCTTTCTCTCCAACCAGATAATAATAATCTCATTAAAAATCCCTGTCCATAAAGTATTTGCTCTACAGTTGCTTCTTATTTTCAGGTCTAGCTATAACTTACATACACCTTGGAGAAATACAGTTTGAAGATGCCGTATTTGAGTAAATTCAGATTGTAGTACACCTCTTTATTTCATTAATCTCTCACAGCATGTGAAGCCTCAAGAATTAGGAACTAGTACTAGTAGTACATTTCAAAGATCCATCATTTTATTCTCTGCTTTCACATTTTTCTCTTATTACTAATCAACTAACATATCTCCAGCCAGCCTGTTAAATAAACAGTTTGGTTTGTAAAGCTATTGTGCGATATATTGACCCTGCATCCACAATTCTGATGTCAGTTTGTATATATATACCACAGTACGATGCTCAGACAAGTCATTTTCAGACAACGATATACAGAAGCAGCTAAACATGGTGAGTTGGTGCTTATTATTTTCTGTGTTAATATCCAATGTACAGTAATACTCAATCTCCTTAAAGTAGAACTATAGGCAATTTTGTTTCCATATTGGATAGAGCAAGCAAGGGTTATAAGCCCTGTCAGATTTTTTTCCCCATTTGTGTTCCATTGCGGAGATTTCCCTTCACTTTCTGTCCCATAGCCAAACAGGAAGTGAGAGGAATTCCCTGCAAATTAATGGAATTCTTTGGGGACCCCCAGGTCACTAGAACTAGTGTCCCCATTGGAAGATTTCCCCTCTATTATTTCTAGGGACAACCCAAAATTTGGGATTTGCTTTTACTTTTAGTGATAATGGTAACAGAACAAATTGAGAGGGTGAATCTTCCTAATGGGGGCACAGACAGCAATAAATACTGACAAGTGTTCTAATCCCATTTCACTCTATCCAAAACTAAAAAAAAAATTTTTTGCCTTTAGTTGAACTTTAAGAATACAAGTGGCTATCTGTAGATGGTAGGTTTGGAAAAATCCTCTTTTTACCAGAGCTGCATACTGTATTCTGTACAAGCTTGCCACAGGTTGTCCACCCTGAGATGGATAAGAAGAATGGGTAGAATGGCTACCGGTAATTGGAGAATGTTTTCTAATTAGCTTCTCAAGTATAATCATCTTTCAGCCCCATAGTCGTCATTCAGTGTTCTAAAATCATCCCCTGTGCCTAGGGATGGCCGAACGGTTCGCCCGGCGGTCGTTTTGCGGCGAATTTTGGCTGTTCGCGGTCCGCCCGATCGGTGGACTATTGCCGCTGTTCGCCCGGCGGACTTCCGTGTTTACTGTGTAAAAGAACTTTGACCTATGATGACACATCCATCATGTGGTACAGGACAGCCAATTGAGACATTACAGCACATGGACACTTGGACATTCCCCCTAACTTATAAATAGACCCGATCCGGCGGCCATTTTACATTCTTTCGTATGTCACTATAGGGAGAGGTTGCTGTGTGGAGCAGGGAGAGACTGCAGTGACCCAAATCGCTAGCTATTAGGTCCACAAAAGTTCTTTTAAGGACTGGTATGGTATAGGTGTTAGGTGTAGTTCAGGATATAGGTTTGAGGCACTGCTATTCACGTCATTGTTGCAGCAGCCTGTCTTTTGTCAGTGTAGAGAGAGGGACAGGACGCTGTGTGCAGCAGGAACAGTCAGTTTAATCATTAGCTGTTACTATTAGGTCCACAAAAGTCCTTTTCAAGACTGGTATGGTAAAGTAGTACAGGATATAGTTTGGAGTGCTATTCAAGTTATTGTTGCAGCAGCCTGTGTTTTGTCAGTTTAAATAGGGACAGGCAGGAAGCTATGTGTGGCAGTGAGGGACAGTCAGTTTAATCAGTAGCTGTTACTATTAGGTCCACAAAGGTTCTTTTCAGGACTAGTATGGTAATAGGCTTGTACACGTATAATATTCTTTCTTCCAAATATAGAAAGAATATTATACATGACTGCTGCCCTTCTGCTGCAGTAGTCCTTTATGAGTATAGGGACTGAGGTACAGTCTGCTAATCACAACCTACTAGTTCCACAAAGGTCCTTATAAGGACTGGTAAGGTATAGCGTACTACAATACATAGGGTTGAGTGAGGTACAGTCTGCTATTCCTTAAGGACTGGTATAGGTCCACAATATATAGGGTTGAGGTGCACTACTGCTGACTGCTGCCCTATTCTGCAGCAGTCCTTTATCAGTATAGGGACCGAGGTACAGTCTGCTAATCACAACCTACTAGTTCCACAAAGGTCCTTATAAGGACTGGTAAGGTATATTGTACTACAGTACATAGGGTTGAGTGAGGTACAGTCTGCTATTCCTTAAGGACTGGTATAGGTCCACAATATCTAGGGTTGAGGTGCACTACTGCTGACTGCTGCCCTATTCTGCAGCAGTCCTTTATCAGTATAGGGACTGAGGTACAGTCTGCTAATCACAACCTACTAGTTCCACAAAGGTCCTTATAAGGACTGGTAAGGTATAGTGTACTACAGTACATAGGGTTGAGTGAGGTACAGTCTGCTATTCCTTAAGGACTGGTATAGGTCCACAATATCTAGGGTTGAGGTGCACTACTGCTGACTGCTGCCCTATTCTGCAGCAGTCCTTTATCAGTATAGGGACTGAGGTACAGTCTGCTAATCACAACCTACTAGTTCCACAAAGGTCCTTATAAGGACTGGTAAGGTATAGTGTACTACAGTACATAGGGTTGAGTGAGGTACAGTCTGCTATTCCTTAAGGACTGGTATAGGTCCACAATATATAGGGTTGAGGTGCACTACTGCTGACTGCTGCCCTATTCTGCAGCAGTCTTTTATCAGTATAGGAACTGAGGTACAGTCTGCTAATCACAACCTACTAGTTCCACAAAGGTACTTATAAGGACTGGTAAGGTATAGTGTACTACAGTACATAGGGTTGAGTGAGGTACAGTCTGCTATTCCTTAAGGACTGGTATAGGTCCACAATATATAGGGTTGAGGTGCACTACTGCTGACTGCTGTCCTATTCTGCAGCAGTCCTTTATCAGTATAGGGACTGAGGTACAGTCTGCTAATCACAACCTACTAGTTCCACAAAGGTCCTTATAAGGACTGGTAAGGTATAGTGTACTACAGTACATAGGGTTTAGTGAGGTACAGTCTGCTATTCCTTAAGGACTGGTATAGGTCCACAATATATAGGGTTGAGGTGCACTACTGCTGTCTGCTGCCCTATACTGCAGCAGTCCTTTATTAGTATAGGGACTGAGAGTTTTATCACAGGGTCATTTTTAAAAATGACAGGCAGAGGAAGAGGCAGGCCCTTCCGCAGGGGTGGTAGGGGTAGGGCAGGAGCAACAGGCTTGAGCCAAAGTGGGAAGTTGCAGAAGGTGCGTTCAATTACTTTAAAGGATGCACCAGACTTGGTTGAGTGGCTCACTCAGCTTTACTCTTCTGCAACCTCCTCATCCTCTCGTTCTGCACCCTCTTCTTCACTCTCTGCTATGTGCACCTCCAAAGACACTACCACCAACAACACCACCACCACCACATACCTTCCGCTTGAGTCACAGGAATTATTTTCCAATCCATATCAAGACATTTCTGATGAGCAGCCACTCTTGGCATTTGATCAGGAAGAGGAGGTAGCAACAACCGCCACTCAGCAGTACCCAGATCAGCCCAAGGAGGAGGTTGGTCCCCCGGTGTTGCAGCCTACTCCGAGATCTCTACTTATAGCGGTGGGGAAGGTGACATCGATGATGACATGTCTAGTGATGTCACGTGGGTGCCCACAAGAGAGGAAGAGGAGGGGAATTCAGAGGGAGATATGGACCAGCAGATAGGGAGGAGAAGCAGGAATAACTTACATTGCACAGGAGGGACAAAGCAGACTGCTAATGTATCAGGAGCGAGTCATCGACCATGTACAGTCACATCTGGCGCTCCCAGTACGCCGGCACATGGCTCCGCAGTGTGGGCTTTTTTTAACGTGTCCGCTGCTGACAATAGTGTTGCCATCTGCAATCTTTGCAGTCAGCGCATTAGTCGCGGTAAGCCCAACACTCACCTAGGGAAGACCGCCTTAAGAAGGCACATGAGCAGCCATCACCGAGCCCAGTAGGAGCAACGGAACACACAAAGCCACACTCCAGGCTCTCACCATCCAGCCTCGTCTTCTACTTCTCCTTCTCCTCTCTCCTCACAATTGTCCTCCACTCCACCTTCCATCACGCCAAGCTCACGTTTTTCTGCAAAAAGGCAGGCTTCCGTGGGTCTAATGTTCGAGCGTAAAAAATGATGACGCCGGATAACCCTCTTGCCCAACGGTTGACGGCTGGCTTGTCAGAACTGATAGCCCACCAACTACCGCCATATAAACTGGTGGACTCGGAGGCCTTTTGAAAATTTGTGGCCATTGGAACACCACAATGGAAGGTCCCAGGAAGGAAGTATTTCTCAGAGAAGGGCATCCCAGAGCTATATGGCCATGTTCAGCAGCAAGTGAATGTATCTCTGGCACACAGTGTCGGTGCCAAGATACATCTGACCACAGACACGTGGTCTAGCAAACACGGGCAGGGAAGGTATATCACTTTTACTGCCCACTGGGTGAACCTTCTGACAGCCGTCAAGCATGTAACCCGTGGCACCCGTGTAGATTTGGTTTTACCGCCACGGATTGCATGCAGGCGTGGCTCTTCTTCTCCTCCTCCTCCTACTCCATCCTCCTCCCTCTCCTCCTCGGCTGACTCCTCCTTTACGCTGCTAGCGTCTCTTCGGCTGCGCCGCCCAAGCTCCCCAGAACCTATTCGACATGCCAGGCGAGACGTTGCCATGCCGTGCTGCGTCTGTTGTGCCTGGAAGCCAAGAGCCACACTGGCCCGGCACTCCTTTCAGCTTTGCGTTCACAGGCAGATCAGTGGCTAACACCGCTCAATTTGACAGTTGGTAAAGTGGTGTGTGACAACGGTGCCAATCTGCTTAGCACATTGAAATAGGGGAAAATCACGCACATGCCATGCATTGCACACGTCTTAAACTTGGTCGTGCAGCGATTCGTTGTCAAATACCCTGGGGTCCAGGACATCTTGCGGCAGGCAAGGAAAATCTCGGCCCATTTCAGAAGATCTTACACGGCCATGGCTCGCCTTGCTGACATTCAGAGGCGACACAATCTGCCGCTCAGGCGTCTTATTTGCGATTGCCCGACGCGATGGAACTCAACCTTTTATATGCTTAATAGGCTGCTCCAGCAGAAACATGCAGTTAACGTCTACCTGTATGAACTCTGCGGCAGAACAGGTTCTGGGGAGCTGGGTTTTTTTTCACCGCGCCAGTGGCTGCTCATGCGCGATGCATGCAGACTTCTGCGGCCATTTGAGGAGATCACCAAACTGGTCAGTCGCAGCCATGGCGCCATCAGTGACATGGTACCTTATGCCTTCTTTATGGAGCGTGCATTGCGTTGTGTCATTGATCAAGCTGTGGAGGAGCAGGAGCGGGTACATGAGGAAGTCGCAATGCTGGATGAATTCCCAGGGGGGGCTACTCTATCTGAGACAAGTCAACAACAGGAGTCTGAAGAGGAGTCAGAGGAGGATGGTGCCGGGGCGGATGAGGAGGAGCAAGAAGAGCATGCTTTAAACCTTTCTGGGATCCCTGTTGTTGTGCGTGGATGGG
This sequence comes from Lithobates pipiens, assembly GCF_037356315.1. NCBI lineage: Eukaryota > Metazoa > Chordata > Amphibia > Anura > Ranidae > Lithobates > Lithobates pipiens. The sequence continues at coordinate 43,734,923 of NW_027507787.1, forward strand.
GAGAGGAGAATGAAGAGGATGACATTATCCTGGATGATGAGCAGGAGCCAGGCCACCACACCGCTTCCAATTTAGTGCAAATGGGGGCCTTCATGCTCCAGTGTTTTAATAGGGACCCCCGTATAAAAAGCATAAGGGTCAAGGACCAGTACTGGGTGGCAACGTACTTAGACCCCCGGTACAAACAGAAAATGGTGGAAATGTTACCGCCATCACAGAGGGTTGTCAGAATGGAGCACTTCCAGGCCTTGCTTCGAGAAATGCTGCATTCTGCTTTTGCGTGCGCTGGCAGAGGAGCAGTTCCCACTCCCAGAGAAGGACTTGCGGGTACCATTCCAACAGCGCCTGCAAGAAGAGGCCGGTTTGAAGATGTATTGGTGACTTCGGATATGAGGTCATTCTTTCAGCCGACCCATCGACAGGTGTCATCCGGATCCAGCATCAGGGAACGCCTAGACCATCAGGTGTCCGACTACATCAGGTTAACCTCCGATGTGGACGCTCTGAGGAGTGATGAACCCCTGGACTACTGGGTGGGCAGGCTTGACCTCTGGCCAGAGCTTGCCCAATTTGCAATCGAACTGTTGGCTTGCCCCTTGTCCAGTGTCCAGTCCGAAAGGACGTTCAGCGCAGCAGGGGGGATCGTGACCGATAAGCGTACTCGCCTAGCTCACGACAGTGTTAACTACCTAACATTTCTAAAAATGAATGAGGCATGGATCTCGGAGGAATTCAACACATGTGACCAGTAGACCATGTATATGTCTATAAACGATTTTTTTAATCGAGCAAACAGACCTTCTTTCTTCATTTGGCTCACTTCCTTGTACAAAAAAAGCACACGTACTATATGCCCGTAATCTCCTGTTTGAAGAGGTTGAGCGGTGTCATATTTCTACTGGGGCTGCTTATTATGAGGTGCTCCCACCATCCCTGTGCTGTGCTGACTTCCTCCTGGGGCTGCTTATTATGAGGGGCTCCCACCATCCCTGTGCTACGCTGACATCCTCCTGGGGCTGCTTATTATGAGGGGCTCCCACCATCCCTGTGCTGTGCTGACTTCCTCCTGGGGCTGTACCTCTGCTGTGCATATTATGAGGGGCTCCCACCATCCCTGTGCTATGCTCATTATGAAGGGCTCCCACCATCCCTGTGCTATGCTGACTTCCTCCTGGGGCTGCTTACGGTGCAGGTGTCAGTGCTGTATATCACGGTGCTGGTGTCATTGCTGTATATCACGGTGCTGGTGTCAGTGCTTTATGTCACGTTGCTGATGTCAGTGCTCTCTATCACGGTGCTGGTGTCAGATCACTCTATCATGGTGCAGGTGTCATTGCTGTATGTCACTCTGCTGATGTCAGTGCTCTCTATCACGGTGCTGGTGTCAGATCACTCTATCATGGTGCAGGTGTCATTGCTGTATGTCACGCTGCTGATGTCAGTGCTCTCTATCATGGTGCTGGTGTCAGTGCTGTATATCACGGTGCTGGTGTCAGTGCTTTATGTCACGCTGCTGATGTCAGTGCTCTCTATCACGGTGCTGGTGTCAGTGCTGTATATCACGGTGCTGGTGTCAGTGCTTTATGTCACGCTGCTAATGTCAGTGCTCTCTATCACGGTGCTGGTGTCAGATCACTCTATCACGGTGCAGGTGTCATTGCTGTATGTCACGCTGCTGATGTCAGTGCTCTCTATCACGGTGCTGGTGTCAGATCACTCTATCACGGTGCAGGTGTCATTGCTGTATGTCACGCTGCTGGTGATCATCTCCTGCACCCTCTTCTTTGCCTACCCTGACTTTCCCTCTCCTCCATTGCCTTCATGCGCTCCACAGTCCTGAATTGTCACAATTTCACATATAAAAAAAGAATGCTTGTAGTTGTCGATCCCAGATTCACCTCATACATGTGTTATGTCAATGGCCATGTGGTGGGACTATGTTTGCACAGCTAGTAATTATTTTGTGGCTGCAAATTTGACCTGTAGGTTTGCAAAGTTCGCCTCCCATTGAAGTCAATGGGGCCCGCCGCGAACGTTACGGTTCGCAAACTATCGGCTGCGTTTGCCGTCCGCGTTCGCGAAACGTCCCGTCGGAAGTTCGTCCATCACTACCTGTGCCTACTAATAATAGATATATTTCAGCTTTTTTTTTTCTTTCATAAAGATTTTATTACATATTTTAAGAAATATACAATACAGTGTAACAATAGAACAATGTTACAAATTGAGTAACAAGTCCCCTTGGTAGTGTTTTAAGCATTAGCCCTTGTACACACGGTCGGAGAATCCGTCGGAATGTGTCCTATCGGACCGTATCGTCGGATAATCCGACTGTGTGTGGTATGCATCGGACTTATTCCATCGGAAAATCCTTCGGACCCAATTTTCCAAAATGTTGGAAATATTTCCCAACCAACTGGGCCGATCGGACATACTCCGATCATGTGTAGAGAATTTTGATCGGACCAAGTGCCACGCATGCTCAGATCAAATTCCTACATCAAAGCTATTGGCTACTAGCCTGAATGTAGTCCCATCGTAACGAAATTACGTCATCACGTCCTGAAAGATCGGATTTTTCGCCAACTTTGTCCGACCGTGTGTATGCAACAGTTTCGGACAAGATCCGACGGACAAAATCCGATGGGAAAAATCTGACGGATTTGGTTGTGGAAATCTCCGACCGTGTGTACAGGGGCTTAGTTTACATGTTTGGAGTGTAGTATTTATCTACAAAATACTCAAGTTCCATACGTATCCTATTTGCATAAAAAAAATAAAAAAAAAAGGAAAAAAGAGAATTTGGTCAGGGCTCTAGGGTATATGGGCTTTTTTCAGCTTTTAACTTTACATTTAATTAATTTCCAAGCATTTATTTAGGATGGATCTATACCCTAATCTATACATATGCTGCATTTCCTGTGTATGGTATGGTCTGTAGAGCACAATAAAGCCAACCATACTATACACTGGTAAAAAAGTCTCAAATGTCTCTGAGGTTTTAAACTTAGTTAAAAACAACTTTTCTTTTGAGACAACCCTTGCATACAAATCAGGTCGCAGTGAGCTATTTGAGAAGCAGTGGAAACCATGGACTGACTGGTGCACCTAAGGTCATAAAAAACATAAGCCCAATTGAGACAACAGGTTAATGTACCAATGTAAAGGCATTGCCCTACTGCATGCTTGTCTAGATCACTGTACTACTGAAGTTCCACACAACGTGCCTGGTCAGAAGAGAGGAGGTTCATCTCTTATCATGTATACTATGTATTTGTTGAATTGTGTTAGTTTGACACCCACTCAATCCCCCCTCCCCACACCAAAATCAAACAAACCGTCAGCCACCACTGATCTAGTATTTGTACCCTTTGTACCATAATAAAATCAATAACCAGTTATAAAGCTAACCATACATTGTATTTCATTCCATTTCAGAAGTATCTTGTGGCTGCTGTACTTTGTGTGGGATTCATTCTTGCTGTGTGTGATGCAGCCTGCTTTCAGCAACCTCCTCCAAAGCTAAAACATGGTCAGAAACCCTTAAGCGGTAAGTCATATAGAAATAATTTTGTTTAAGACAAAGGTTATTGTAAAATGTAAAAGACTATCTATTCTCATTGTTAGCCCATAACACCCTAGCTTAACATGCTGGAGCAGCACACCTTCCAACAGAAAATCACTGGGGCTGAAATCTTATCATGAAGTTTCAGTGTTAAGTATGCTTGAGGGTGATATGAGCACAGCAAAAGACCATTGGCCAAAGATCAATATCTTTTATCCAGTCTATTGATATCCTATAAATTCAAAATAAAGGTTTAACAATGTATAACTCCTTTAGTATACAGCATATTACAAAGTTATAACACTTAATACAGAAGTTAATTCTCACTCAAAGATTTAAGAGTGTGAACATGCCTTCACCTTGGGATATGGAAGAGTTTTAAAAAATTGTTTCTCTTGAACAGGAGTTTTCAAACTATGGCGTTCCAGTTGTTCAGACTATTCCCATCATGCCTAGTCATGTCTGTGAACGTCAGAATTTTACAATGCCTCATTGGACTTGTAGTTCAGCAACAGCTGGAGGGCCATAGTTTGAAGATCCCTGCTCTAGAAGTCTAGAACCAGAATGGCTGTGATATCTGTGTGTGGTCTCCAAACATTGATAATGAATGCTTCGGAAAGAGAGAGAGACCATAATAGAATAATTGTATCTCATTTATGTAGGTTTAAAACCTTTTGCTAAGTCTAAACAGCCTTTCACATATTGCAATCTCCAGTGTCACCAACTTTACTTTGATTCTAAACAATATACGGTACATTCTAAATTCTGAAATTCAATAATTGGATATATCCTTGGGGGGGGGGGGGGGGGGGAAGGTAGTGTTTAACTGGGGGTATGATCCACATTCCTTCACCTGACACCTGAAGCAGGAGAGTACTTTTATTTGTTTCCGTTTTATTATAAATAACTGTTTAGTTTGTATGTATGATTTTGCAGCCTACTGTAAGTTTGCATATATTGACCAGATACTTGTGATATCAAATATTAAATTAATATGTCGCTTTTTGAATGATGTAACTAGTTTGCCATTGAAGCAATTTTTTACATTTTTTGCACAAATGTAAAAATCTTAATTTTTGGCAATAAAATTATGTAAACCCCCAAAACATTATTTACTATATTATTTGAAATCATAGGCTCTGTAGAATAAAAAGATAAAAAAAAATTCTATCACATAATATTTGCGTGTTTATTAAACATAAATTTTCAGAAAAAAAATATAATAAAAGGAATTTTAGTGAAAACACACACAATATAATACCCATTTTAGGTAAAATATAAAAAATGAGGTTGCATTGAGTAAATAAAATAAATGTAATTATAATTTAATTGTTTTGAAACTTTTTTTAAATGCATTTATTTATACTTTATTGCTATCACAAAGGGTTATTAAACCCCCATGTGATAGCAATGGGCAGGTAACAGGTACTCTTTCACTTTGAAACCAGGAACCGACTGAACAAACAGAGCTCGTGAATTAACAGTTCACTCTTTGGATTTACTAGTTGAACTAGTTAAAGCAGTGGTTCTGAACTATTGTGCCACAATTCATAATCAGGTAGGGATGGGCTGACTGTTCGAATTGAACATGAGTTCGACTCGAACATCGGCTGTTTGATCGTTCGATGAAGATTGAACATTATGGGGCGTTCATGCCAAATTTGAGCCGTGCGTCACTGCCCATAATGCACTAAATCAAATTTGATCAGCGCGTCACGCCCCATAATGCTCTGCGTCATTGCAGTGCTTTGCTGGCTGATGATTGGTACATGCCCCACACTATATAAGGCTGCCTGCACATCGGCCCTGTGTAGTGTTTTGCTGGCGTTATAGAGAGATAGAGAGAGAGAGAGTGTAATTTCATTTACTTTGAGTAGGCAGTTTATTTAGTTAGCTAAATCTCACTGCAAACCATTCCTGCTGTACTATTTCTAATCCACTTCAGGCAGGCAGTTGATCCGGTTTAGCTAGATCTCACTGCAGACTGTTCCTGCTGTACTGTTTCTAATATACTTCAGGCAGTCAGTTGATTCAGTTAGCTGCAGTGTATTTCATATATATATGTTGTGCTTTTTAAGGACAGTTTCCCGCACAGTATTTATTATAAGTAATTTTTAACAAAGATATTTTTAAGATACAAAATCAATCTATATGACACAGTCTATACATGTGAAACTTATTCACGGAGACAAGTGATCATACAAAATAGTTACATTTATTGGGTGACAAAAAAACAAATATTTACATGAAATTAAAATATCGATTGCGTCACACGAACACCTTGACAATTAATGAAAACGCCCACAAAATGGGCGTAGTGCCTTAGATGTAATATCACCATGATAACTTCTCGGTAGAATCAATAACATTATGATAATTGACAATTAAATAGAACGTCTGTATTTCACACATCCAACCGTTACTATACTGCAAGTAAGTAAGTGGTTAACAATGTGAAATAAATTAGACGTTTGTTTGTCAATAAAAGTGGCATCTATGCAAAAATAAATATTTAATGAAAAATTGAATTTTAGAGAAAAAAAAATCTAAAAGGCGGTTATTAATTCGGGAGAATGATTATCAATAGTAGAATATTCAATACACCAATATTTGAAAGAATATACAAAATAAAATCAACATGACATAATTACCCATTCCAAATGGCTACTAGTCTGGATTGTTGGTTACCAGGATTTTTAAGATGGCTGCCGTGGATTTCAAAATGGATACTCTTAAAGAGGGTTTATTTCTTGCGACCTCCGAGTTCCAAAAAATCAAGGTTCAGGAATCTTCATGAATGTTAAAATATGTATTCCTGCATGGTGCATGGGTGTCAGTTTGTCTGGGAGTCTATGTATCTCCCATTGTCCCTTCTCAGGGTGGGTCCCTGAGCTTCCTCCTTCATGGCATCTTTCTTGTTTCTTAAATATCCTCTTAAACAATAAGATCATAAAATTATACTAAGTTCTGCCCAAAAGGTATGTGTTCCCTCCTCATTGGCAGGCAAAATGTAATAATTAACCTTTCCCAGGAGCCTAATGATTTTAAGGGTAATAGCACCTTCAACCACCAGGTGTCTCACATGTGTTTGGAGTTTCTCTTTAAGTTAATATATTTTATTTTTATAATATGCATTTTTTTATATGTTCTAATGAATATATCTCTAGTGCTCAGGGATGCTAGTTACTGATATAATAGAAAATGCACTTAACATCATTTTGAATAATCCCTATAAAATGGTTATATATATATATAGATCAATGTATATCTATTAAATCTAGTCTATATAGAAAGGACACGGGTTATATATATATCAATCAATATCACATAAAATTATTATCTATATGGATACATGTATATTTTGGGTATCCAATCAATATTTGTTTATCTAAACATAGGTTCAATTCTTATACAGTTATAATCACGATTATATGTTTTTCATAATACTAATTCGTTGCTAAAACACTTTTACTTATAATCACACTTTCATATATATTTTCTTATTATAATAAATTTCTTATATCATCTGATACTAAAATTATAATTATGTCATTGTAGTCCAGCCAAGCCTATACCTGACAGTAGGCCATTCCTGAAGTACGTGTTCAAAGACACTTTCAGGCAGGTGACTCAGATGCAGTTCATAAAATATATATCCACTGCATTGTAGTCCAGCAAAGTCTATACCTGACTGTAGGCCATTCCTAGAGTACATGTTCAAAGACACTTTCAGGCAGGTGACTCAGTGAGGTGCAGTTCATAAAATATATATCCACTGCATTGTAGTCAAGCCAAGTCTATATTTGACTGTAGGCCATTCCTGGTGTACTGGTTTAGATGACCAAGCCATCCCCATCCTCCTCATCCTCTGTCACCCAGGCTCAGGGTACTTTGTCTGCCAATGCAGCTGCCAAAGCGGCCTCTTCCATCGGCTCAATGTCATCAGTCACTCCTTCCCTAGCCCCACCATTATGCCCTGAGGATTTCCCCCCAAACTGTTCGACCACAGTATAGGGTACATGCTGCAGGAGCATGCGCAGTGTTTTGAAGGCTCTGATGATGGTGCCCAGGTTGAGGATGAAGGCAGTAACGTGAGCCCAGAGAGAGGGGGTGCCCAAGAAGAACAAGAAACTGGCAGTCATGCTCCACCAACTGCCGCATATTACCAGGTTTGCTCCAGTGGTAAGGAGGAAGGAGATGATGAGGTTACTGACTCTATGTGGGTGCCAGATAGAAGAGAGGAGGAGGAGGAGGCACATTTCCAACGAGGCAGGATGCCCTCCAGGGTCCAGCTTAAGGGCAGGCAACCGACTGCATCACACCGCAGAGCTCCGCATGTGCAGGGCGTTGCTGACTCTGCATGTTTTTCCAAAAGTTATTTGGTGTGGGCCTTTTTTGAGACGTGTGCAGCAGATCACACCATTGCTTTTTTCAACATATGTCTGAAGGGTATCAAGCGTGGCCAAAAAAAGTAGCCGCTTGGGCATCACATGCTTGACCAGACATATGTAGCAGGTAAATTTCCCTACCCCAGTTTCTAAACCGGCAAAAGAAATTCAGTCCCAGCCATCCACATGCTCAGTGGCTGAATGCTAGTTTGGCTTAATTGCTACTGCTAGTGCAGACTGCAAACATTTTCAACAAGGAAACCTTGGGGTGAAGACCCATCCAGGAACTGTTATGGTGAAACAGGAGACACTCTGAGAAGGGGATACAGGAGTTGGAGACACCAGCAGAGCCTATTAAAGGGACCAGGAGTGATAGTCTTGTTTGCAAGATCGTATGATCTCCCTAAAAAGAGATCTTGTCAGCTGGTAAGCCTCACTGAATCTGGTGGTGGATGAACCTCTTTCTCTGGGTGCACCTGCTATATACCTGAAGGGTGTTTTACGGAGTCACTTAAATGGACTGAAATCTCATCTCCTTGTCTCTCTCCCTTTTCTTTGGACTGTTCATGTTTTTTAATTAATTTTTTTTGCACCATTTGTGGTCATATCAATTTCTTTTTTGTAAACAGGATATATTATGTTATATTATTATTCTGGCACTATATAAGTTCTAGCGCAGCTTTTCTTTTGAAGTACTAAATTATGAGCTGTTCCTATCCTATGAGCCACACTCCCATATTACCTCTCTCACCAGGGCTGGACTGGGACAAAAATTTGGCCCTGGACTTCATTCAGACCGGCCCACTTTAATTTTGCAAACACACACAAAAACAGTATATAAACTATACGCAATTGCTAATCATTTACCGTGACCAGTGACAATAAATGATTAATCAATTATCGTGACCAGTGACAATAAATTATTAATCAATTACCGTGGTCAGTGACCTTAAATTATTAATCAATTACCATGGACAGTGGCAGTACATTTACCCCTCCCCCCGCCATGCTGCATATTACAGATATCACAGACATGCCATGCAGCCTGCATCCAGTATAGCATTTGATTATCTTATTTAGTGCTTACTTGAATGACACTGCTGAGGTGATGGACTTTTCTTTGTCCCTGGACCCTGACCCTGTCTGTGCTGCTGTCTGGAGTGGCGTCCTGGACTTGCTCCAAGCAATGTTCTGGTTCCTCCTCGGCGACGCTTTCTCTTCAGTCCCAGGCCAGGCAGGCTAAGCTTGGGCAGCAGCTACTACGCTCCGACTCCTCCCATATCCCCGGGCCGCCTCTGCCCTCCGGTCATGAGTGACGTCACGGCGCTGGGACAAGGAGGCTGCCAGTAAGGTTAGGGGAGTGAATGGCAGTATCATGAGGGAGTGGTACTTGCGTGCCGACCCAGGTGCTGGAGCGGAGCCGCGGCCGTGGCTGCCGCCGCGGCCGTGGCTGCCGCCGCTGCCGCGGCTGCCGCCGGTGTTATATAGAAATAAAAAAAATTACACAAACTACTACAGAAACTGACAACTGCCGCAGCGGCCCACTGAGCCAATCGGCCCACCGGGAATCTCCTGGTAGTCCCGATGGCCAGTACAGGCCTGTCTCTCACCCTTCTGTTTCTCCTAACTTCTGGAGATATTTCCCCAAATCTTGGACCACCATCATTTAACTTCGGCCAACATACCAGGCACATCCTCTGATAGCAGCCGCAATCCACGCAATCTCATTTCTATTCCTCTCCAGCCTAGAGCCAGCCTCCCCTTCTCCTGTGCCCTTTGGAATGCTTGCTCTGTTTGTAACAAACTAACCACCGTCCATGACCTATTTATCACTAACTCCCTGAACCTACTTGCGATTACTTAGACCTGGATTCAAGAATCTGACCTTCCTTCTCCTGCTTCTCTCTCCTATGGTGGCCTCCTGTGGACTCACTCTCCCAGGCCTAGTGGACGGAAGGGAGTTGGTGTTGGAATCCTCCTATCCCCTCATTTTTCAGGTTCTTCATCCACCCCCTCTCTGTCCCTCTCTTCATTTGAAGCTCACTGTATTCGTCTATTTTCTCCAGTTTCATTGAGAATTGCTGTGATCTAGCGGCCCCCTGGACCGGTATCAAACTTCCTTGACGACTTCACTGCCTGGCTACCCTACTTTCTCTCCTCTGAAATTCCAACAATCATTCTTGGTGACTTCAACATCCCTGTTAATCTTAACACTCCTGCTACTTCTAAGCTGCTGAGTCTAACCTCCTCTTTTGATCTAAAACAATGGACAAGTGCTTCTACTCACTCTGTTGGCAACTGCCTTGACCTCATATTCTCCTACCTACGCACACCGCATACCCTCTCCAATATTCCTTTTCCTCTATCTGATCACCACCTTATTAGTTTCACACTCTCTTTGTCTGCCTCCTCCTTGCCTTCCAACTACCAAACTATTACCCGTGGAAACCTTCACCATCTTAACCCTTCTCTTCTTTTTTCTGCTACAGATTGTCTCTATGACAAAATCTCATCCTTGTTCTGCCCCAACTTGGCTACTTCTCTCTACAACAGTTCACTGTCATCCACCCTGGATACCTTCGCCCCCCTCACTATCGCCTAGTGCTAAATATTAATTTTTCTTCATATTCATTTTGGCCACAATTTATACTGCTACATATCTTTGGTAAAAATAACCCAAATTAGTGGATATTGTTTGGTCTTTGTGAAAGTTGGAGAGTCTACAAGCTATGGTGCAAATCATAAAAAATTGATCACACCTGATGTACTGGTGGCCTATCTCATTTCTTGTGACCCGAATAAGCCAGGAAAGTACAAATACCCCCCAAATTACCCCTTTTTGGAAAGTAGACATTCCAAGGTATTTATTAAGAGGCATGGTGAGGTTTTTGATGTTGTCATTTTTTCCCACAATTCTTTGCAAAATGAAGATTTTTCCCCCCCCATAAAATTGTCATTGTAATAGGTTATTTCTCTTGCATGGCATGTGTATACCACAAATAATGCCCCAAAATACATTCTGCTTCTCCTCCTGAGTATTATGATACCACATGTGTGGGACTTTTCCACAGTCTGGCCACATAGAGAGGCCCAACATGCAGGGAGCACCATCACGTGTTTTAGGAGCATAAATCACACATCTAAATTGTTGACTACCTATTACACTGGCCCTGGAGCACCAGGAAAATAACATGTGACATTGACGTGGCACTGATGACAGATGGCACTGATACGTGGCACTGATGACACGTGACACTGATGACAGATGGCACTAATACGTGGCACTGATGACACGTGACACTGATGACAGATGCCACTAATATGTGGCACTGATGACACATGGCACTGATGACAGATGGCACTAATATGCGACACTGATGACACATGGCACTAATACATGGCACTGATAACAGATGGCACTAATATGTGGCACTGATGACAGATGGCACTAATATGTGGCACTGATGACACGTGACACTGATAACACGTGACACTGATGACAGATGGCCCGTGACACTGACAGGTTGCACTGATGACATATGGCACTGATACATGGCACTGATGACAGATGCCACTAATATGTGGCACTGATGACACGTGACACTGATGTGGCACTGATGACAGATGGCACTATGTGGCACTGACGACATGTGGCACTGATGTGACACTGATGACAGATGGCACTTATACATGGCACTGATGACAGATGGCACTTATACGTGGCACTGGGGGCAGATGGCACTGACAGGTGGCACTGAGGACAGATGGCACTGACAGGTGGCATTGACAGGTTGCACTGGGGACAGGTGGCAGTGGAGACAGGTGGCAGTGGGGACACATGGCAGTGGGGACATAAGGCAGTGGGGACACATGGCAGTGGGGACACACGGCAGTGGGGACAGACGGCACTTTATTTTCATTATTTTTTTTTTCACTAACCGCTGCAGCTGTTTCTGTGTGAGGAGGGAGAGCCGGCAATGAGAGATGATCTCATATGTTTACATATGAGATCATCTCTCATCGGACACAACGATCGCGATGTAAATGGCTGCTGTGATTGGCCATTTACAGCGATCTGTGACTGGCTGTGTCCAAGGGACACGGCCAGCACAGAACTTCCACGATGCACACCCGCGGGATGCCCTCCCGGCAATTGGCGTCCGCGCTGCAGACGTCTTTCGGCTATAGCTGGACGTCTAGTGGTTAAGATACAAAATCAATCTATATGACACAGTCTATACATGTGAAACTTATTCACGGAGTCAAGTGATCATACAAAATAGTTACATTTATTGGTCGACAAAAAACAAATATTTACATGAAATTTAAATATCGATTGCGTCACATGAACACCTTGACAATTAATGGAAACACCCACAAAATGGGCGAAGCACTTTGGACGTAATATCACCATATCATAATATCACGACCAACTTCTCGGTAGAATCAATAACCTTATGATAATTGACAATTAAACAGAACGTCTGTATTTCACACATCCAACTGTTTCTATACTGCAGGTAAGTAAGTGGTTAACAATGTGACATAAATTAGACGTTTGTTTGTCAATAAAAGAACGAGCAAATGTGTGCAGGATGGTGGTGGGTCAAAGGCTGGTCTATCAAAATCCCATAAAAAAAAGACAACAAAAAAGAAAGCCTAGTGCACAAGGCACAGCTGATACCCCTAGGGATGTTAATTTACACAGACCAGACAGTAGTTAAAAAAATAAATAAATAAATATATATATATATATATATATATATATATATATATATATATATATATATACTTTTTATTGAATCACAACATATATGGTAAATAACGTTACATGTATACAAGAAAGTACTTCACAATGCTGAATTAAAGCAGGCTTTGGACCATATGTAATGTAGTGAGTGTTGCCGACATGTTTCGGACTATCCGTCCTTTTTCTTAGGCAAGATAAACATCTCGTAAATATATAATCTAGAATACAGATGTAAAAAAATGAGTATGAACAAGAAAAGTGCAAAGCATCAACACTTTCTTCCTTGATGATAGAAGTAATACGTAATACAGATACTTATATGTCTAACACAACACCAATGCTTAGCAGCAGGGGGTAAAGGTACTCTGATAGCTTTAAAACGTGAAATATAATGGTAGAATGCCCGTATTGATATGGTATTGAAGTCAATGGTGGCCAAGCAAGTACCTATGCGGTAAGATCTGGGAATGCTATGACTGCAGGACACTTCCTGTTTGCGCTCCAGCTTGGAGCGCAGACTGTCGGGCGTCCCCCGCGTCGGTGACGTCACGACGCTGGACGCAGTTCCGCACACTTTGTGGGTGGGACCCCGCGCTGTCCCATAAGGGAGCTCTACAGATGGACTTGATGCTGCCATTGGTGCACAAGTCCGTCTCAAATGGCTTCAGCTGTTGCGGGCTGCCGATGGTGCCTGTCCACAGCTGATTACCATTAAGCCTTTGGGTTATTTATAGGCCTGCAAACTTGGCGAACAGCACGCCATGGTGCACGCCGCCAAGCACTATTCAGACTTGCCTCTTGCTCTCAGGTCAGTGTTTTTTTCCTCAGCATACTGCCATTACATACATACTTCATTGCTTAGGCACCTCAATATGGCTGCTTACAATTATACTATTTTTGTTTCTTCGCCAGATCCTTTACATTGTATACTTGTGCCATTTGTTGCGCTGCTTTGGTTGTATTACCAGATTGCTGAGCTCCTACAGTCACAGCATTGCCGGATCTTACCACATAGGTACTTGCTTGGCCACCATTGGCTTCAATACCATATCAATATGGGCATTCTACCGTTATATTGCACGTTTTAAAGCTATCAGAGTACCTTTACCCCCTGCTGCTGAGCATTGGTGTTGTGCTAGACCTGTAAATATCAGTATTATGTATTACTTCTATCATCAAGGAAGAAAGTGTTGATGCTTTGCACTTTTCTTGTTCATACTCATTTTTTTACATCTATATTCTAGACTATGTATTTACAAGATGTTTATCTTGCCTAAGAAAAAGGACGGATAGTCCGAAACATGTCGGCAACACTCTCTACATTACATATGGTAATTCAGCATTGTGAAGTACTTTTTGTATACATGTAACATGCGTTATTTACCATATTTGTCAATAAAAGTGGCATCTATGCAAAAAGAAATATTTAATGAAAAATTGAATTTTAGAGAAAAAAAATCTGAAAGGTGTTTATTGATTCGGGAGAATGATTATCAATAGTAGAATATTCAATACACCAGTATTTGAAAGAATATACAAGATAAAATCAACATGACATAATTACCCATTCCAAATGGCTACTAATCTGGATTGTTGGTTACCAGGATTTTTAAGATGGCTGCCGTGAATTTCAAAATGGATACTCTTAGCCCTTGTACACACGGTCGGACATTCTGACAACCAAATCCATTGGATTTTGTCCGACGGATTTTGTCCGAAACTGTTGCATACACACGGTCGGACAAAGTTGTCGGAAAATCAGATTGTACCTAACGTGATGACGTTATTTTGTTACGACGGGACTACGTTCAGGCTAGTAGCCAATAGCTTTGGTCTAGGAATTTGATCTGAGCATGCGTGGCACTTTGTCTGTCGGAGTAGGCTACACATGATTGGAGTATGTCCGATCGGAGCATTTTGTCGGAAAATTTTACCGGCAAGTTGGAAAAGTTGGTCCGTCGGATATTCCGACGGAAACAGTCCGATGGAGACCACACACAGTCAGAATATCTGACAAAACAGTCCGATAGGACACATTCCGTCGGAATCTCCGACTGTGTGTACAAGGGCTTAAAGAGGATTTACTTCTTGCGACCTCCAAGTTCCAAAAAATCAAGGTTCAGGGATCTTTATGAATGTTAAAATATGTATTAATGCATGGTGCATGGGTGTCAGTCTGTCTGAGAGTCTATGTATCTCCCAGTGTCCCTTCTCAGGGTAGGTCCCTGAGCTTCCTCCTTCATTACATCTTTCTTGTTTCTTAAATATCCTCTTAAACAATAAGATCATAAATGATTTTTCTCTTTAAGTTAATATATTTTATAATATGCATTTGTTTTTTATATGTTCTAACGAATATATCTCTAGTGTTCAGGGATGCTAGTAACCAATATAATAGAAAATGCGCTTAACATAATTTTGAATAATCCCTATATATATATATATATATATATATATATATATATATATAGATAGATATATAGAGATATAGAGATATAGAGATATCAATGTATATCTATTAGACATCTGCAGACTGAAATATTTCCTTTCGGAATTTTGTTTTGTCCGAAAAATACATTTATTTAGTTACTCCCGAAATTAGTTTTTTATTTAGTTTTTCGTTAAAAAATTGCATTCGTCTGAAAATCCACATGAATTACGGTCAAATCTGTTATTGAAGGCTTATGGTGTCTGTCAGAATGTTTAAAGAAGATTCGATGGAGCAGCGAAACTCACTTATGATGCTGCAATCGTACATTCCCCGACGAATATTTAGACTACAAGCTATAGTAGGTTTCTAATGTTGTATGTCTTCTATGGGTTTTTTTAAGGCTATTTGCATTGCATTGCACACAGGTCAATGTTAGCATTAAGAAAAAAAAATGTGTGGGGGTCCCCTAAAATTCCATACCAGGCCCTTCGGGTCTGGTATGGATATTAAGGGGAACCCTGTGCCAAATAAAATGGCATGGGGGTCCCCCTCAAAATCCATACCAGGCCCTTCAGGTCTGGCATAGATTTTAAGGGGAACCCCAAGCCAAAAAAATGTGGGGGTCCCCTCAAAATCCATACCAGACTCTTATCTGAGCACGCAACCTGGCAGGCCACAGGAAAAGAGGGGGGAAGAGAGAGTGCCCCTTCCTGTACCATACCAGGCCACATGCCCTCCACATTGGGAGGATGCTTTGAGGTAGCCCCTCAAAGCACCTTGTCCCCATGTTGATGATGACAAGGACGTCATCCCCACAACCCTGGCCGGTGGTTGTGGGGGTCTGCGGGCGGGGGGCTTATCAGAATCTGGAATCCCCCTTTAACAAGGGGACCCCCAGATCCCCGCCTCCCCCTGTGTGAAATGGTAAGGGGGTACAAACGTACCGCTACCATTTCACCCAAAAAGTGACAAAGTGTTAAAAATGACAGAAGACGGTCTTTGACAATTCCTTTATTAAAATCTTCTTTCATCGTCTTTCATCTTTCTTCCTTCTTTTCTTCATCCTTCAGTTTCTTCCTCCATCTTCTTCCTCCGATCCTCTTGTTCCTCCGATCCACTTCTTCTTGGTCCGGTGTTCTTGTCCAGCATCTTCCTCCACGGAGTCTCTTCTTGGTTCATGGACCGCCCCACGCAATGGGAGGCTTCTCTTCTTCTGACAGTTCTTTTATAATGGAGGGCGGGGCCACCTGGTGACTCTGCCCCCTCTGACGCATGGAACCGTGTGTCAGAGGGGGTGGAAAATCCTAGGGGAAAGATCAGACTTGGAGACCTTTCCAACCAAAAATCCACTAGGTTACTGGGTCTTGAGGATGGATCACTGGCCAGAGCTTGCATGGTATGCAATTGAGCTACTGGCCTGTCCTGCATCCAGCCTTCTTTCGGAGCGCACATTTAGTGCCGCTGGAGGATTTTTATCACAGAGTGCACCTGTCTACCGACTCAGTCTTGGATCACCAGCTACCAAGCACCTGATGCTAATGTAACCAAATCATGTTTTTTATGAATATGAGATCCCTTGAAGACTGCCTATGCTGATGCTGAGTGACTATCCTATTATGCTGAGTGACTATCCTCTTCCTCCTCAATGTTCATGTTGATAGCTTCTAAGAACATTTTTGGTTCTGGGCAACACCACCAGTGTTTAACAGGGGCGTGTAATTACAATTGTTGCTGTAATATTTTGCAGTAGGGCTCGTTCCTGCGCTCAACAAGAGTATCTGTGAGGGGTTTCAGTGTTGTGGCACCACCACTGCCTAAGGCCCAATTTTTCTGACCCCGTTTAACAGGGGTGTGTAATTACAATTTTTGATCAAATATTTAACAGCAGGGCTCGTTCCTGCGCTCAGCAAGAGTATCTGTGAGGGGTTGCAGTGTTGTGGCACCACCACTACCGCCAAAGGCCCAATTTTTCCTGCCCTGTTTAACAGGGGCGTGTATTTACAATTTCTGATCTAATATTTCACAGCAGCGCCTGTTCCTGCCATCAACAAAAGTATCTGTGATGCTTTACAGTGTTGTGCCACCACCACCGCCTAAGGCTCAATTTTTCTGCACCTGTTTAACAGGGCCATGTAATTACAATTATTGATATAATATTTCTTGTTCAAAAGTTTTTATTTTATGTTCAAATAAATTACATGTACAGAATATACCCGTATATACTCGAGTATAGGTCGATCCGAATATAAGCCGAGGCCCCTAATTTACCACAAAAAAAATGGGAAAACGTATTGACTCGTGTATAAGCCGAGGGTGAGACATGCCTGTCCATCCCTGTGTCCATCCCTGTGTGTCCAGCCCTGTGTGTGCAGCCCTGTGTGTCCAGCCTACCTGTGTCCCGAGCCTGTGTCCCGAGCCTGTGTCCTTCTGCACATACGGCGGCCATGCCAGGATCGCCGCACCTCTTCTCGTCTGTGACAGACGGCGGCCATTCCCCTGTTCAAAAGCCGCGCCTCCGTCTGTGATAGGCGGAACACTCAATTTCCCAGTAGTCTGTGTTCCGCCTATCACGGACATCCTCTCATCCTCGTCCGTAGTATGAGGATGAGCGGATGTCCGTGATAGGCGGACCACTGACTGCTGGGAAATTGAGTGTTCTGCCTATCACAGACAGGGAGGCGCGGCTTTTGAATAGGGGAATGGCCGCCGTCTGTCTGCTCGACACGCTGATCGGGTAGACAGACGGCGGTGACTCGAGTATAAGCCGAGGGGGGCACTTTCAGCCTAAAAAAAGAGGCTGAAAATCTCGGCTTATACTCAAGTATATACGGATTATTTGATACCAGAAATAAAAAGTAGACATATTGATATATGATACAAAGCAAAGAAGAATTTCAAGATATTCTTGTGGGAATGACAATATATATTTTAGAATTTGAAAACATTCTTATAGCTGAGTATTAAACATTTTAATCCCAAGAAAATATAAATATGTCTAAAAGAAAATATATTATTTTAAAGTTTTGACCATAACTTCTAAAGTATGTTTATAGTAAGTATTATATAGTAGGGGAAGAACATAAAATGTATATAGGAGGGGAAGGGGAGGGAATAATTCTCCGGAGGAGGTTTTATATATCATCTAATGTTGTAATTCTATAAAAAATCTTAATCACCATAACAAAACTCGATTATCAATATTATCTGATGTATAATATTTAATCCAGGGTTTCCATATGATATCAAACTTTGTCATCTGGTTTTTATCTATAGCGTCCATTTTAGCATGAATGAAAGATTGATTCATTCTACGTTTGGTTCCTGCAATATTCACCACATCTGTTTTCCATCCATTGGCTATAGTCTGCTTTGCGGCTATCAGGAGTGTAAGAACTAATTTGAATTGTTTCTGATTCAGAAAGGCTGGTTTTAAATTAAGGAGAGCTATATTGGGTCTGGAAAAATTGGGCGATCAAAAAATTTTGTAATTATCAGAAAGATCTTTTTCCAAAATGATTGTACAGTTGGGCAATGCCACCAGGTATGTATATAGGTACCTTTTTCTGGACAGCCACGAAAGCAGAGGCCAGTGTTGTCTGTTGAGAATTTGGCGATTCTCGCAGGAACCAAATACCAGCGTGTGAGAACTTTATATGATGATTCAGACACCAATATATTTATAGAGGAAGATTTTGTGAAAGACCATATGTTGGACCAAGACCTAGAATTGATCGTACAATCCAAATCTTTTTCCCACTTGGCCACATATTTAGGTATAACAGTATTAGAATTAGATATCAATTGTGTATACAATGATGTAATACGACCTTTAGCATGTGGTTCCTTGAGACAAAATCTTTCAAATTGAGAAATATTATGTAAGTTTACATTTAAATTGAGAAGAGGAGTATAAAAAAATGTGATTTGGAGATATCTGAATATTTCTGATTGTAGAAGCTTATATCATTCACATAGATGTGTAAAAGATTTTATTGATGTAGTTGAAGTTAAATTATATAGACAAGTGATACCAGCTTTAGACTAAGCTTTAAAGGTTTTGGGATATTTCCAGGCTGGGTAAAAAGTCGGATTCTTGTGAAAAGATAATAGTGGATTTTGTGGAGGTTGCAGACCATGTGAATTTCTATACCTATACCATATAGATAGAGTGCTTAGAAATTGGGTTATTTATAGACTTACGATCCGCAGGTTGTAACCATAGTATATTGTTTATAGGAAGAGGATCACAGTCTACAGCTTCAATGAGGACCCATAAAGGAATCTCTGTATAAGAGTGATATTTTGTTAATTGAGATAATTGAGCTGCCTTATAATATATGTTAAAGTCTGGAAATCCCAAACCACCCAAAGCTTTGGGGAGAACTAGTGTTTTTTTGTGAAGTCTGGGTTTTATTTTCCCCCAAGTAAATTTCGTTACTTTTTGTTGAATCAGCCTAAAATATGTGCAAGAATATGAATTGGGAGAGTTCTGAATAAATATAAAATTTTCTGAAGAACAGACATTTTTATGATATTGATTTTCCCAAACCATGATATCGGCATTGATGACCAATTAGATAATGACCTTGTAATATTTTGTAATAGAGCTGGGTAATTAGCTGCAAATAATTCGGAGGGGTTAGGAGTAAACTGCACACCCAGATATGGGAGGCTATGATCTACCCACTTAAAGGGTAGTGAATTTTGTAAAGATTATTTATCTTTCTCGACAAGTGAAATGTTTAATGCTGAAGATTTTTTAATATTGACTTTAAGGCCCGAAATAAATGAGAATTCTTGTAGTACAACCATAAGATTTGGGGCCGAAACATGTGGAGAAGATAGAAAAAGGACAATATCGTCAGCGAATAAACAGAGCTTATGATGAAGGCCACCCATTTCAATACCTGTTATAGTGGGTTCCATCCTAATTCTTTGTGCTAGAGGTTCAATGAGTAAAGCAAATAATTGATATAATATTTAACAGCAGGGCCTGTTCCAGTTCCCAGCAAGAGTAACTGTGAGGGCTTACAGTGTTCTCGTACCACCAACACCTAAGGTCCAATTTTCCGCAGAGTGTATAGGGCAGGTCGCATAGTATGTACAGGCGGTCCCCTATTTTCAAAAATCCAACTTACAAATGACTCCTACTTACAAACGGAGGGAGACAACAGGAAGTGAGGGAAGGGAAATTGTCTCCTGTAAGAGTTACTATGGGAAAAAGGTGTCTCCTCCACAGATTTTCACCAATCCTTGTTACCCTTAAAAACCCCAAATTTTCAAAATCCAATTCATGGGGAAAGAAAGTGAGGTGAAATCTTCTGAACAGGGACACAGACAGCAAAACAAATGTTACATGATAACCCTGCCCATATTTTCCAAAAAGCTTTAAAATATATTTTTTGGCTGGAGCTACACTTACAAAATGTACCTGTTCCAAATTACAAACAGATTTAACTTAAGAACAAACCTACAGTCTGTCTTGTTTTCACCACTTGTATACTGCTGTTCAGAGTATATAGGGCCTGGGGGCCCAATGCTTTTTCTTTTTTTAGTTTGGGTGTGGGGTTCCCCATAATATCCACACAAGACCCAGGGCGTGGTAATGGGCTGGGGAGGGTACCCATGCCATTTGTCTCACTGATTTTCATCCTTATTGTTGGGACCCGACATTACATTAAAGCCTCAAGCAGTTTTAAATTATTTGTGTTCCTTTAGAAATGTCATTTTGTGCAGGGACTGTTCTAAGCATGGGAAACATGCGTCACTTTACAGGCATACTATTGACACCCCCCAGGTTTAAGCATCATTAAAATCATTGTTCCTTTTCTATTGATACATGTCCCCTGGGGCAGGACCCGGGTCCCCAAACCCTTTTTAGGACACTATTAGCCTTTAAAATTCCCACTTTTGATTTCTCACTGTCGAGTCCCATAGACTTTAACGGTGTTTGAATGTTCGTGCAAACTTTCAGTCTGTTCTCATGTTCTGGATGCGAACCGAACCAGGGGGTGTTCGGACCATCCCTAGTGTCAGGTCATGATTTTGCACATAATAGCTTAGCTATGATGCATTAGGTTAAAATGTACAGTAACTAAACACAAAAAGAAAAATGTATTATATTTACCAATATGTTAAAGTCTAGGAGGTCACATGGCTGGCAGGCTCCCCCACCTTTCTGAAAAGTAATCCTGAATTTCCATTATTTGTTTAGATCCAAATGGGTACTTTACATTGGAATATGGTACTGTAAATGCATGCCTGTCACTTGACTTCATTGGGCTAACTGGACAGATGAGAAAATGTTTGATTCCACGTAATGGAGATTTTAGGTACCAGCAAGAAAAAAAAATTGTAAAAAAATATAAATGTGTAAAGAATTAATAAATCAAATGAATAAAGAACTGCTGCCCCTACTGGTTACTCCCACCTTAGTGGGGTAAATGGATAAGAGAAAGTAAAAGTAGGTATGGTGCTGTTTGTTTAAATTAAACCTAATGTATTAAAATTGATTAGTGTAATTGATACAAATATACCTAATGAAATTAGTGCAATAGAACTCATAAAATGTAGAAAAATATATAAAAACATATGAAAAATATGAATATAGAAAAATATGTGTAAATATACAAAATTAATTCATAGAAAAATATTCCATAGAAAAATGTTCAAATGTGCAGAAATAATTATATATCTCCAACGTGAATAGACATAATTAAATCAAAATATAAAATCAAACTATAGAAATCCAATGACAAAGTTCATAGTCACAATAAAAAAATAAAAGAATGGGTGAAAGTGCTTTGTGCTGGTCAAGGAAAACCCCACGCTGATCTATTCCCTCTTGAAAGGTGATCACAGCAAATGTGGCTTATCCGTGCTCCTATTGTGACTGCACTCACCAGAAATTACTCCCCTTCCAGGGGTATGAAACATTCACAGTTTTTGCCACTGTGTAGCACTCTGGAAGTTGCCCAATCCTAGGTATCCTGGCAACATTTCACTTGTACACCATACAAAAGAGAGAAGGATCCCAATAGTGTAATATTGTAAAAGACCTTTTTTATTTATAAAAACGTGTGGAAATGCACTCACATTTACCATGAAACATTAAGGCATATACTGCTGACACTGTTGCCAACAACTGTATATGACGCAGGAACATCTGTTGTCTCCGCTCTACTAGTTTCGTTGTGTGACGTCATCTGGAGCGTACATCCGTGCCTGCTTCACTTCCTATTTATAGTGCACCGTGATTACGGTGGCCATTTTTGATAGGACATTGCAGACCGAAGTCCAAAATGGCTCATTTTATAACAAACACTTGGCAGCTATTTTTGATGAGACATTGCAGACCGAAGTCCGAGATGCCTAATTTTAATACAAAGACTCGGCGGCCAGATATTGTATACCAGAATCCAAGCCTAACTGGTTTATGTATAGCTCCGGCAGCCATTTTTGATGTGATTTATCAGACCGAAGACTAATTTAACTGCGGCGCCATATTTGATGGAATTTAGGAGCCCGTAGCTTACATGGTGGTAATCATAAAATAAAAAATTAACTAAGATAAAATTAAGATCCCAATTTCTACAGAAATAAATACTGTGTTTATAGCGTTTGCGCTGGACTATATATTTGATAGATAATCACAATTATTATGCTGTTATATCATTCCAAGGCACCATAAATTAGCATTGCCAAACCAGACTTTTAAAAATGACATAATAAACTGCTGAAATTGCTGTAGTTAAAAAAGACACTACTAAATTGAAATATATGTTAAATAGAAAATTAGAGAGACCATT
The DNA here is from genome assembly GCF_037356315.1 of Lithobates pipiens. Taxonomy (NCBI): domain Eukaryota; kingdom Metazoa; phylum Chordata; class Amphibia; order Anura; family Ranidae; genus Lithobates; species Lithobates pipiens. The sequence goes on from NW_027507787.1 coordinate 43,757,865, forward strand.
ATTGACGAGTCCCAAAAAATTTTAAATCACTGAAAATGTATATATAAAAATAATAAATTAAAAATAATAATAATTATTTTAATTTTAAAATGATGTACTAAAAATGTTTAAAAATATTATATGTGTATATATATGTCAAAAGAAAGGAGATGAAGTAGTTTTTATAATGCATATATGATGCATTGGATTAAATAATGTTGAGAATATAGCTAAAAATGCATGAGTAGGAGGATTTACACTAATACTATAAAATTTAGAAACTAGAAATTGGTTAAAAAACTGTTTAAATCTAGGTCAATGTTCAATCCTGTGGGTTGGAGAGTTTCTAGTTGGAAAATACACCTGGTTTTGTTCTGGGAAATGTTAATTTTCTTATTCTCCCCTCTCCAATGCCCTTTGATCTTGTCCATACCATAAAAAGTCATGCGTGTGGGGTCTCTGTTGTGGTAGTCCCTAAAGTGTCTTGAGACACTATGTTTTTTTAATCCGTTTGAATCCGCTTTTGATATTGGTTATATGTTCTCGGATTCTGACCCGTAATTCTCTCATGGAATCAAACATTTTCTCCTCTTACACTTTGGGGTTCCTAGGAACACCATTAGGAATGGATATTTTTAAGTATATGAACAGCAGAGCAATCAACCTGATAGAAGTGTTTCATCAGGAACAGGTGGTTAATAGACAGGATATGGATAGTCTTTTCAAACAACTTAGACATTGTATGGAAAAACAACTTAGAGTATGGTGGGATGTCGCAACATTGGAAATGTACATCTCAGAAAAAAATAACACCAAGAAGACTTAGATGGGACATTTCACCCAATGATGCTGTAAGCGATAAAAGCCTAATGGATGAATGGTATAATTTCTTCAACCAGAGTGAAAATGAATTACTACAAAAAATTGTAATATGGAGACAACATAAGCTAAAAATTATAGAAGCAGAAATCTTGTATTTAAGGGATCAACTGATACAATTCATTGAAACAAAAGAATATGAAGACAAAGAAATCATCTTACAAGAGGCTGTTAAGAAATATTATAAAGAAATACAGCAGAAAAAAATTTAAAAGTTTAAAAGAGACATATTAGATCATCAGGTGTATAAATGGCAGACGGATGAAACATATAATGAACTTGATAACATTTCTATGATGGAAGAATCAAGAGAAATTTCTCCAGAGGTAGAAGAGACAATATGGCACCCTACAGGATCCAGACAAAATAGAACACCAAGAACCGCACAAGTAGAGGAACCTACACCAATTTGAAGGAGAGAAGAAAGAAGCTCAACTCCCGTAACCATGGACAACAAGAATACAATGGGAATAGGATACAACAAACAAACATCATTCCAAACACACCAGGGATACCAAGACATCATAATAGATTTTCACCACTTAGATATGATCCTCAACATACTCCCTATTGAGAACCCCAGTATAGGAGGGATTTTTTTCCCAGGGGTTACAGAGGAAGACCACCAGTACCAAGAGGGGGAAATGGCCCCTACTGACCACAAGGAGGATGGAGGCCTTTCAGATACCCGGCCAGGAACCAATATCAAGGAGACCCCAGACAACAAGGGGGACAACAAGGGTATAATCCAAGATCAACCAGGAATATGGGGAGAATGTTGAACGATTGGGAACCAGAAGAGAACGAATGGGAAGAGAGAAGAGACCAGACATACAGATCCCAGAGATGGGCAAGAGGAAACGGAGCAGAGGCAAAGGTGGGGGAATCAAGAAAAAGAAGACGAGAATAGTGGGGGGGGGGGGGGCATTTTTAATTTAAGTGAAACAGTTTTTAATGAAGAGGAATTAAATTCTAGATCTGGGATTGAAGTATGCCCATGACAAGGAATTAGATAAATTTGAAGCGTACATAGATCTGCAAAAGTTTGAGAAAAGGTTGAGCATTAAATATTCTTTGCTTCAAGAGAAAAGAAACAAAGTGTTAAGGAGGCCACTCTTTTTAAACATTCTAATTTGAGAAAGAAATAGTTGAGGATGACATTAGAAAATTAAATGTAAATAAATCTAAGAGGAATAACATTTGGAATACCATCAAAGAAATTGAGAAAAATAAAAATATAATCATATGGCCAGCCGATAGGGGGAGGAGGGCTGGTAATATTAAACAAAAAAGGACTTTGAACTAGATATGAACAAATGGTTGAACATACCAAACACATACAGAAAACTTAAAGGAAACCTTTAAAGAAACTCAAATCCTTTGTGAAAAAAGGGGAAGATAGAGGAATTCTTACGAAAAAGGAGGCCACTTTTCTAACACCAGAGGCAGCAAAAACGCCGGTGATCTATTATGTCCCCAAAATTCATAAAAGTCAAACTAACCCTCCAGGGAGGCCAATAATTAGCAGGATTGATTCGCCTTTTTCCCGTTTAGGATCGTACATTGATGGATACTTACAACCACTGGTAAAGGAAGGAAGGTCCTATTTGAAAGACAGTAGACAGCTGATTGAAAAATTGAGAATTTTGTAATAGAAGAAACTGATATTCTGGTCACAATAGATGTTAACTCATTGTACACCAACATAGTAAAGAGAATGGCATTAATAGTGTAGAATGGGCATTAATTACATAAACAAACCGATATGAAAGAGGAACAGATTAGTATATTCAGTATATCAGTATATTATTGATGGTTTAAGACTCGCTATGAGCCACAATTATTTTTGGCATAAGGGAGAATACTTTACTCAGACAAAGGGCCTAGCTATGGGGGCTAAGTATACCTAGTGTGGCCAATTTATTTTTTAATTATTGGGAAGAAGAGCACATTTTCAGTGTACAAAGAGAAAATCTCAAGGTCTATCGGAGGTATATAGATGATATTGTGATCATCTGGAAGGGTATAGAAGATAAATTACAAACCTTCTTCGACAAAATTAATCAAAATGCCTATGGTATCACTTTCTCAGGGACATGAAATAAACAAACCATTGATTACTTGGATTTACAGCTCTGTGTCACGTACCTTACAGCGGAGTCAGACTGTTGAGGGTGGCCTCTTGCATGGTTCCCGTCTCCACACCCCTGGAGGTGGGAACGGAGTGTGAAGACAGTGCAGGTGCCTGCAGGTTGAAGTTGAAGGCCTGGAGACGCTGGGTCCTCGCGGCAGAAGAGGTGTAGGTTGATCACGGAGGAATGCAGCAGAAGTCCAGCAGGCGTAAAGGAAACCATGCACGTCTGGAACAAGCAAGGTCGGCAACTGGCTGGCAACGAGGTACAGGAACGAAAGGCAGGTGCGTAGTCAAGGACGAGCAATGGTCTGGTAACGTGCTGGCAGTGAGGTACAAAATCAGGAGGCAAGCCAAAGTAATAAGTCCAAGCCGGGGTCAGTAGTAGTCCAGGAAATAGTAACAAGGAGTATCCAAAGGAATAGGCGAACGTGCTGGGGAATCAGGAACAAGATCACAGGAACCAACAACGGTCAGGTGTCTCAGGAATGGCTGAAGATGATCCAGCACTGGTATCAGGCCAGGATCCTGTTTATATAGGGAGAGATGTGCCAGAATTGGTGGAAGTGGCAGTACGTGCGTGAGTACGTACACACGTTCGGTCTGCGCGGGTGCGTTCGGGCGTTCGGATTGGTGTTCGGATTAGCGTGCGTCCGTTCGTTCCGGAACTCATACGCCTCAGACGGGGACACCGCGCATGGCGCCTAGAATGAAGGTGAACCGCTGCTACACGGGGACGGACATTCACATGGTGAGTTCCCTGACACTCTGCAAGAACAACGGATATATCAATACAAGAACATACTTTAAAATGACTGACAGAAACGGGTATATCCCAACCCATAGTTGCCACCACCGACAGTGGATTGGCAACATACCAAAGGGTCAACTAATGAGACTGTATAGAAATTGTAGTAAAATAGAAGACTATGATATCCAAGCAGATACTATTATAAAAAGGTTTGTGGAAAAGGGATACAAGAAAAGTGAACTTGTGATGCTGAAAGAGAAAGTTAAGAAAATGAACCCGATGACAAAAAGAAGAAAAACAAACATGTAGATATGGCATTCCTCACAGGATTTAACATACAACACACAGCCCTAGAAATGGTCATAAAAAAGTACTGGCCAATTTTACAATCGGATAAAGTCCTAAAAACCATTAGGCCCCTTTCACACATGCGGACAGTATGTCCGTATTTCATCCATCCATTTGCGGATGAAATACGGACATACATGCATCCCTATGGGATAGCGGGTGTCTGCAGATGTTCATCCGCAGACACCCGCTATTGTCCGCCTCCGCAATTGTCCGATTCTGCAGACGGAGGAAAATCCTATTTTTCTATCCGTCTGCAGAGCGAATTGGGTGAACACGGACAGACGGTCCGTGCTCATCCGATCCCCCATAGAGGAGAGCAGAGAGCTGACAGTGCGATCCTTGCATAGAGTCTGTCTGAGCGAGCGGATCATCACGGGGCAGATCATTACTGATCCGCCCCGTGTGAAAGGGGCCTTATACCATCAAGACCTACTTTCATCTATAGAAAAGCATCAAATCTAAGGAATAGATTGGTACATAATGCCATAGACCCACCAAAGCGAATCAAAATCTTTAAGGACCTCAGTGGTTTCTTCAAATGTGGCAAATGCCTTCCGTGTAGGGTCAGTAAAAAAACTAATAAGAAAAAGACAAAATTTACTTAATCGGCCAATGGATCCTGCTATACTATAAAGGAACTCATCGAACGTGGCAGCACCCACGTAACTTATGTGATTGAATGTCCCTGCCACAAACAATATGTGGGAAGGACCACGAGAGATTAAGGGTAAGAATCCGAAAACATATAACCAATATCAAAAACATATTAATAAAACATAGTGTCTCAAGACACTTTAGGGACTACCACAACACATGCATGACTTTTTATGGTATAGATAAGATCAAAAGGCATTCGAGAGGGGAGAATAAGAAAATTAAAATTTCCCAGAAGGAAACCAGGTGGATTTTCCAACTAGATACTCTCCAACCCACAGAATTGAACATTGACTTAGATTTAAAGTTTTTTAACCAATTTCTAGTTTCTAAATGTTATAGTATTAGTGTAAATCCTCCTTCTCATGCATTTTTAGCTATATTCTCAACATTATTTAATCCAATGCATCATATATGCATTATAAAAACGACTTAATCTCCTTTCTTTGGATATATATATATATATATATATATATATATATATATATATATATATACAGTGCCTTGCAAAGTATTCGGCCCCCTTGAACTTTTCAACCTTTTGCCACATTTCAGGCTTCAAACATAAAGATATAACATTTTAATTTTTTGTGAAGAATCACCAACAAGTGGGACACAATTGTGAAGTGGAACGAAATCTGTTGGATATTTTAAACTTTTTTAGCAAATAAAAAACTGAAAAGTGGTGCGTGTAAAATTATTCGGCCCCTTTACTTTCAGTGCAGCAAACTCACTCCAGAAGTTCAGCGAGGATCTCTGAATGATCCAATGTTGTCCTAAATGACTGATGGTGATAAATAGAATCCACCTGTGTGTAATCAAGTCTCTGTATAAATGCACCTGCTCTGTGATAGTCTCAGGGTTCTGTTGAAAGCGCAGAGAGCATCATGAAGACCAAGGAACACACCAGGTAGGTCTGTAATACTGTTGTGGAGAAGTTTAAAGCCGGATTTGAATACAAAAAGATTTCCCAAGCTTTAAACATCCCAAGGAGCACTGTGCAAGTGATCATTTTGAAATGGAAGGAGTATCAGACCACTGCAAATCTACCAAGACCTGGCCGTCCCTCTAAACTTTCAACTCAGACAAGGAGAAGACTGATCAAAGATGCAGCCAAGAGGCCCATGATCACTCTGGATGAACTGCAGAGAACTACAGCTGAGGTGGGAGAGTCTGTCCATAGGACAACAATTGTACACTGCACAAATCTGGCCTTTATGGAAGAGTGGCAAGAAGAAAGCCATTTCTCAAAGATATCCATAAAAAGTATCGTCTAAAGTTTGCCACAAGCCACCTGGGAGACACACCAAACATGTGGAAGAAGGTGCTCTGGTCAGATGAAACCAAAATCAAACTTTTTGCCCACAATGCAAAACTATATGTTTGGCTTGAAAGCAACACAGCTCATCACCCTCAACACACCATCCCAAACATGGTGGTGGCAGCATTATGGTTTGGGCCTGCTTTTTTTCAGCAGGGACAGTGAAGATGGTTAAAATTGAGGGGAAGATGGATGCAGCCAAATACAGGACCATTCTGGATGAAAACCTGTTGGAGTCTGCAAAAGACCTAAAACTGGGACGGAGATTTATCTTCCAACAAGACAATGATCCCAAACATACAGCAAAATATACAAAGGAATGGTTCACAAATAAACATAACCAGGTGTTAGAATGGCCAAGTCAAAGTCCAGACCTGAATCCAATCGAGAATCTGTGGAAAGAGCTGAAAACTGCTGTTCACAAACGCTCTCCATCCAACCTCACTGAGCACGAGCTGTTTTGCAAGGAAGAATGGGCAAGAATTTCAGTCTCTCGATGTGCAAAACTGATAGAGACATACCCCAAGTGACTTGCAGCTGTAATCGCAGCAAAAGGTGACTCTACAAAGTATTAACGCAAGGGGGCCGAATAATTTTGCACGCCCCACTTTTCATTTTTTTATTAGTTAAAAAAGTTTCAAAAATCCAATAGATTTCGTTCCACTTCACAATTGTGTCCCACTTGTTGGTGATTCTTCACAAAAAATAAAAATGTTATATCTTTAGGTTTGAAGCCTGAAATGTGGCAAAAGGTTGAAAAGTTCAAGGGGGCCGAATACTTTCGCAAGGCACTGTATATATATATATATATATTTTTTTTTTTAAACATTTTTAGTACATCATCTTAAAATTAAAATAATTATTATTATTTTTAATTTATTATTTTTATATATAATTTTCAGCGATTTTAACATTTTTGTGGCTCGTCAATAATGGTCTCTCTAATTTTCTATTTAACATATATTTCAATTTATTAGTGTCTTTTTTAACTACAGCAATTTCAGCAGTTTATTATGTCATTTTTAAAAGTCTGGTTTGGCAATGCTAATTTATGGTGCCTTGGAATGATATAACAGCATAATAATTGTGATTATCTATCAAATATATAGTGCAGCGCAAACGCTATAAACACAGTATTTATTTCTGTAGAAATTGGGGTCTTAGTTTTATCTTAGTTAATTTTTTGTTTTATGATTACCACCATGTAAGCTACGGGCTCCTTAATTCCATCAACTATGATGCTGTGGTTAAATCAGCCTTCGGTCTGATAAATCACATCAAAAATGGCCACCGGAGCTATATATAAACCAGTAAGGCTTGGATTCTGGTATACGACATCTGGCCACTGAGTCTTTGTATTAAAATTAGGCATCTTGGACTTCGGTATGCAATGTCTCATCAAAAATGCCTGCCGAGTGTTTGTTGTAAAATGAGCCATTTTGGACTTCGGTCTGCAATGTCCTATCAAAAATGGGCACTGTAATCACGTGATCGCGGTGCACTATAAATAGGAAGTGAAGCAGGCACGGATGTACGCTCCAGATGACGTCAGCACAACCAAACTAGTAGAGCGGAGACAACAGACGTTCCTGCGTTATTTCCGGTTGTCGGCGACAGTGTCAGCAGTATATGCCTTAATGTTTCATGGTAAATGTGAGTGCACTATTGGGATCCTTCTCTCTTTTGTATGGTGTACAAGTGAAATATTGCCAGGATACCTAGGATTGGGCAACTTCCAGAGTGCTACACAGTGGCAAAAACTGTGAATGTCTCATACCCCTTGAGGGGGAGTAATTTCTGGTGAGTGCAGTCACAATAGGAGCATGGATAAGCCACGTATGCTGTGATCACCTTTCAAGAGGGAATAGATCAGCGTAGGGTTTTCCTTGACCAGCACAAAGCACTTTCACCCATTTTTAAATTTTTTATTATTGGGACTATGAACTTTATCATTGGATTTCTATAGTTTGATTTTATATTTTGATTTAATTACGTCTATTCATGTTGGGGATATATAATTATTTCTGCACATTTGTACATTTTTTTATGGAATATTTTTCTATCAATTGATTTTGTGTATTTTTCTATATTCATATTTTTCTACATTTTATGAGTTCTATTGCACTAATTTCATTAGGTATATTTGTATCAATTACATTATATACACTAATGAATTTTAATACATTAGGTTTAATTTAAATGAACAGCGCCACACCTACTTTCACTTTCTCTTCTCCTAACTTGACAGATAGTGCCCCCTCTCAAATTTGACATGCTGAGTCAGAATTTCCAACCACAAAGCAAAATATAAATATTGCTGCCACAGCAATGTGTACTCACTTCTTCAGCCGCCCTCTATGTAAATTTAAAGGCAGGAAGTTGAGGCCTGTAATAAAGCAGATCACCTGCCTATTTTTACCTCTCCTGTGTGAGCTAAGCCTAAATGTGGTGGCTACATTCATTTTTTTAGGCTTCTTTTTACCTGGCGTTCTGGTTAGTAACACTGCACCTGTTTATGGTGGCTCCACTCTATGGAGGAACACTGGAGACACCCTTGGACAACAGCATTGTCATTCTGGGGAGAGGGTAGTGTTAGATGTACTGGCAGAACTAAGTCTAGTTGTATATTCAGATAAAAAACACTGAATTTATGACCTCATCCTTCCTGCAGAAGCTTCCATTTGACCCATATTAACATAACTGAGTAGCTTTTTGGAAATGGAATGTTTATTATACTTTTTGACAGAGACCTTATTAGTAGATTTTTATTTGTTTCTTTGTTTTGTTTTCTTTTAAGCAACTCTTAAGCAAAAACTTTCTTTTTTAATGATATACTTATCTTATATGTTTGCAGGATGTGTTTTTGAAGGCAAGCTACATAAGCTTGGCAGTCAATGGATAACAAAGGATTGTATGGATTGTTCTTGTCGTTCTGATGGCTCCATGGGTTGCTGTACGAAGTAAGCATTATTTTAGTTTTAATTGTTCAATCCAAATTGAGTTTCAAATATACTTTAAAATTATACAAAATGTCTTTTCTAAAATGAGAACCAACTGTAAGGTAACGTACAGCCTTGAAATAAAGGACATCTACGAAGTAGCATTCGTCTCAATGTATGTTTACTTCAGAATATGCACTGTACAGAGGATCACACCTTCCAAGGGGTTGTGATCCAGAATACAAATTGGTACAGCTTTTTATAAGAAAATGATAACATTACAGTGTATGGCGGACACAAGCACAAGTTACAAAATACGCAATACTTTCCAGGATAATCTATTCCATATTACATATGGTCACACTGACCAAAAAACAATAACAAGATAAAGGTCAGTTTGACAGGATAGAGATTAATTAAGACAGGGAAAAATTATATTATAAGCAGGGACTTTCCATAAAAACATTTCAACATCTTTTCTGGGAATAATATCCTTTATCATCTTATTGGCAGGACATCTCATGTCATCCGGACAGCAAGATACACAAACAACATATGTGTTGCAACATTTAAGAAATATCAAAATAATTCAGAAACATTTTACTAAGAAATACATTCTTATATTGAAGGGGAACTCTGAGTAGTATACAGATATGTGCTACATATATTTTTCATATCTTCACAGTCCCTCCTATGTTCATAATTCCTTTGTGTCTATGCACCTACAAGCAGCAAAGAGACTGAATATTACTAATAGTTGGATATGCACACATGCACCTATCTCTCATAAGACTATACCTTTGCTAGGAGTACCCAGCACATTGGCTGAAATAGAGAACAGTGCACATTTCGGAGATGTAAGCAAGACAATGATTGACAGAGTTGTTTCACTCCTATTGTTCACCAATGTTCCGATGAGAACCCCTTCGGTCTGTATAAACTTTACTCGAGTATATTCACCTGAATTGCTTACTCGGGGGTTTCCAAAGTACTACCAGATCGATTGGGAATTCCAGATGTATGGATGATGCTGAGATCAAGTAAGGATACAGCATAGAGCACGGATCGATAAAGGACCATTATTCTCAGAAATTATGTTGAAATGTTTTTATGGAAAGTCCCTGTTTATAATATAATTTTTTTGCTCTTTCTTTTGTTAACCCAAAAGTATTCATTATAGGTAAAATATTTTTATCAAGCAAATTTCCCATGTTTTGTTATTTTTCTTATTACTCTAGTCAGAAGTGACAAAAATTTAGAACTCCGGGACTAAGAGCTCTACTGTTTACCTCTTATGGCTGTGTACCAGCAGCCCAGTACATATATATTGAGATCTCACTTTATTCTACTCTCAGAAGGACGTCTCCTTTCTGAGTGGTAATAGGCTAGTCCCTATCTCAACTCCCTATTCCAGAGAACATACAGCAGGTCATTCACCCATTTGTGGCTATCCACTGAAGGCAAACCTATCCGCCTTAGGACCACAAACATTCCCAAAAACATCACACAAAAATTCAACATTCACCACCTTCTATTCACTCATAGAAATTGTGGTACCTGCTTTTTACACATCCCTGAATAACACAACTATATTCATTGTCATTTCTGGGAGTAAGAAGAAAGGCAAGTAAATACTTTTGCATGCTTAGTCTTTACCTGGTACCATTAACATTCTCAGTAATCATACATAGACAGAATGCAATAAAATCAAAAGGAACATGTTACCTTCTGTGTTCCACAAGCCCCACCCGCCTCCTCAAAACCACACAGAAAAGAAAGTACTTTTTAATATGAGAAATAAAAATTTTCTCACCTGAGGCCTCTTTGATGTCCCTCCTGGTGCGGGTTGAGAGCCGATGGCGGAGCTGCAGACAAGAAGACTGTTCTCGGGGTCACCAAAGTAATGTACAGCCTTGAAATAAAGGACATCTATGAAGTAGCATTCGTCTCAATGTATGTTTACTTCAGAATACGCACTCACAGAGGATCACACCTTCCAAGGAGTTGTGATCCAGAATACAATTTGGTACAACTTTTTATAAGAAAATGATAACATTACAGTGTATGGCGGGCACAAGCCCAAGTTACAAAATACACAATACATTCTAGGATATTCTATTCCATATTACATATGGTCACACTAACCCAAACACAATAACAAGATAAAGGTCAGTTTGACAGGATAGAGATTCATTAAGACAGGGAAAAATTATATTATAAACAGGGACTTTCCATAAAAACATTTCAACATCTTTTCTGGGAATAATATCCTTTATCATCTTATTGGCAGGACATCTCATGTCATCCGGACAGCAAGATACACAAACAACATATGTGTTGCAACATTTAAGAAATACCAAAAGAATTCAGAAACATTTTACTAAGAAATACATTCTTATATTGAAGGGGAACTCTGAGTAGTATACAGATATGTGCTACATATATTTTTCATATCTTCACAGTGACCTCTCCACTTGGTATTTATATGTTCTCCCCGGGGTCAAGTACCATCTAGCTAGCAATTTGTAGTTAATTTCGATTGTGCTCATGTCCCAAACATTCTTATATGAGGCTCCAATCATCTTCTCAACTTGGCAGTCATCAAATTTAAAGCCCAATTCTTTTTCCCATTGGTCTATGTAAGCCGGTCTTCCTTGTCCTTCAAAATCAGATAGTATTCCATACACTTTTGATATTGCATTTTTTAGTGGCTGTTGTATATAGCAAAGCTTTTCCAAGACCATCTTTTCCCCTTCATCTCGTATTGGATGTGGAAGTGCTTTATTTACAGTTGATTCCATTTGTTTATCTTCCATCCTTTGGATTTTTCTATTTCTTGTCATGTTTTGGTCTTACCCATTGTGATAACATCTTTTAGTTGAGGATTATTTATTTTCCGTGCGGTGAATATCTCTCTCCCCGGTGGAAAAAAATTGATTCCCGTGAGGGCCATTAAAGGAGAATTATACTCCCATTTTTCTTTTCGATACACTGTGTCCCAGATTTTAAACATTTTTGTCAGGTCATGTGTGTCCTGATCCAGTATCCTATATTTTCATGGTACCCAAGTATTTATGTGTAATATACTTCTACTTATTGTGTTTTCTATCTCCACCCACCTTTTCCCACTGTTTTCATTTGTCCACTCTATCATACGTGCTAAAACTACTGCTTTATCTTATCTATTTATGTCTGGGGTTGCTAGTCTCCCATGTTCCCTTTTCCTAGTGATAACTGCAAATTTTAGTCTTGGCTTTCTATTTTGCCATATATAGTTTATCAGCATTTTTTTTATTGTCTTGAAAAAACTCTGCGGGATCCCTATTGGTAACACCTGAAATTTGTAAATTACTTTTGGTAGAATGACCATTTTAAACATATTTATTCTACCTATCCATGATATTGTGCGTGAGCCCATTTTCTTTAATTCTGCCTTAACCTCATTTATAAGTGGGATGTAGTTTGTTGTATAAAGTTTTTCAACCGTTGGAGTTAATTTGATTCCCAAATATCTTAATTCTTTTTTTTACCCACGTAAATGGGAATTCTTTTTGGAGAGTCAAGGCCTCACTTTCCTCCACTCCTGTATTTAATATTTCTGTTTTAATAGGGTTTATTTTAAAATTAGAGTTCCCCATATTTTTTTTACTTCTTTAATTATATTTGGCAGAGTCACCTTTGGATTTGTCACATACATCAGTACATCATCTGCGTATGCCGCTATTTTATGTACCTTCTCTCCAACTCTCACCCCTCCTATATCCCGATCTGATTATTTAGTAGAGTCACCAAAAAGGATTCCATTGATAAAACATACAGGAGAGGCGAGAGTGGGCAACCTTGGCGCGTTCCGTTACACATCTCAAAACTGGGTGACAATCTCCCGTTAACCTTCACCATCGCTGTTGGGCCATTATATACCTTTTTAATCAACTGCATGTACTTTGGTCCTATTTCCAGGTGCCACAATGTATCCATCATGAATCTCCAGTCTACCCTGTTGAATGCTTTTTCCGCATCTATTGACAGGAGTGGAGCTGGGGATTCTCTTGAGTTTCTCTTACCTAACAACAGGATTGTTTTTAAACTATTATCTCTCCCCTCTCTACCTGGGACAAAACTGATATGGTGAGGATTTATCCAACATGGTATTCATTTTTTTTATCTAGTGGCCAAAATCTTTGCGTAGATTTTTATATCAGTATTTAATAGCGCAATGGGTATATAACTCAAGCAATTGGTTTTGTCTTTCCCCTCTTTAAGTATAATTGTAATGTGTGCCAACAGTGATTCTTTTCTGATTTCTTCTTCTTCACCTATACTGTTTAAGTATTCGCATAGCCTGGGGATCAAAAGATCTTGGATTTTTTTTATAATATTTAATCATAAAGGCATCTGGTCCTGGGCTTTTTCCAGATGGGGTATCTCTCATAGCCTGTTTAATCTCTTCTTGTGTAATTCTTTTTTCCAAATCTGTTATTTGTTCAGGTTGAATTTTTGGTAACTTTCCTTTTTTCAGGTAAATTTGTATCTTCTTTCTTCTAATTTCTTTTTCTTGTTCCGACTCCTCTTTTATTGAGTATAATGCACTATAATAGCATTGGAATGCTGTTGCAATTTATGATGTTTTCTTTACTAATTCTCCCTTTTCATTTTTGATCTTTTCTATATAATTCATGGACTTTTACTCTTGCTTCTTATGACTTTGTTCCAACTCATATATTTCTTTAGTAATTCTCATCATAGCTTTTTTCTGTTCCTGTTTTTTTCCCTGCCCCGATAGAAATTTACCTCTAATAACAGACTTGTGAGCCTCCCATATAATTGCTTTCGATATATCTGGAGTATAATTTTCCCGAAAATATTTTTTGATCTCCTCTTTTATAATTTTTGACTTTCCTCATCTTCCAGCAGATCTTCATTTATTCTCCATGTACCTCTGCCCATAGACTTTCCCTGTAATTTCATCTTAACGTCACTGGTGCATGGTCTGAGGCTGTTATTATCCCTATTTTTGTTTCTGATATTTCCTCCAGGGTTCTGTGTTCCACCATGATATAATCCAGCCGGGAGTATGTTCCATGTACCGCTGAGTAAAATGTGTAGTCCTTTATATTTGTATGTTGCAATTGCCATGGATCTACCAATTGGTATTCAAAAATATTTTTTTATTTTCCTTAATTGCCTTATTTCTCTGTCCATTGCGACGAGGTACTATCCATTTTCTGGTCCATGGGGAAGTTAAAATCCCCTGCTAATATTAATTTACCTTGCTTAAATTCCATTAAATCTTTCAGTATACTCGCCATATAATTTTTAGGATTATTGTTTGGACAGTATATATAAGCAAGCGTATATATTTTATATTATGCATAGTCCCTAAAAAAAAAAAAGAAACCGTCCTTCTGGATCCACTTTTCTTTTTTCAATTTCAAACCGCATATTTTTTCCAAAACCTATTGCCACCCTGGTTGCCCTATTAAATGGCGAATCTCCATAAAACCATGTTGGTAGATTTCTTGAATAAATTTTAATATTTGAATCCTGGGTAATATGTGTCTCCTGTAGGAATACAATTTCAGCCTTATCTTTCCAACTCTCGTAAAATTATATGTCTCTTCCCTGGTGAATTCAGACCGTGGACATTATAATTCAACATTTTTATACTACTCATGCCCTCTATTCCTTAACCCAATCCCCACGCATCCCCCCAGGGGATCCCCCTGACCCCCATTAAGGGGGTACGGGCCGGGCCCCTCGCGGGGATACGTTTTTTATATTTGAGTCTTGGGAGATATGCATCTCCTAAGGGAACGCGATTTCAACTTTATATCTTTTCAATTCTTGTAAGATTTTATATCTCTTCCCTGATGAATTTAATCCTCGGACATTGCAGGCCAAGGCTTTTATACTATTCGTATCCTCCAATCCTGGTCTATTCCAAGCATGTCCCCCCGGGAGACCCCCCCCCTGGCCCCCCGCGGGGACACTCAGGGACATCTTACATCTCAACAAGGCAGAGGGAACCAATAGTCTTCTTAAAACAAACCTCATCCCAACCTTACCTCCCTTTCACCCCTCCCCCTCTCCCCTCTATTTCCATATCCTTACCCCAACCGTTACCCCCCCCTTTGTTGTTGTTGTTGTTTTGACCTCATGGTCTTTAGAGCAGGTTAATATTTTATTTTGTGGGGACCTCCTTGTCCCCCCTGCTCTTCTTTACCAGAGGTGGAAATCTATTTAGCACACTGAAACCGCCTCATTGTTCACTTCTGGCGCTATGCAAATTAGGACTTCATGTGCCGCTATGAGGTTGTTGCTAGAATTGCATGCACTCGCTTCATGGCATCACTAGTAAAGTTGTCCTAAAGACTGCAGTAACCTATTGTCTTATTACAAAGGGGGGGGGGGATTTGGGACTTTAAATGAGGCACATTATATGTACCTCAATCCCGAGTATAAAGTACGTAGTACGTAACCAAAAAAGGGGGATGTGGGACTTTAAATGAGGCAATTGACTTGTGGAGGTAGAGTGGTTGGTAAATATTATTTATTTGTAGTAATATAAAACAGATGACAAAAGTATTTTCATATATCTGCACATACACATGGCATAAACGTAATAAATACATATATGTCAACTTGGCAGCACATGAGAGATAGTAAGTAATAATAGAGTATAATACAAGGTATTTCCTATTAACAGGCATTGGTAACCCAAATGCAAAAGAGCTGCTGTAAGATAAATGCACAATACACATGAGTGGTTACATACTACTCAATGAATTTTAAATGTATAAAAGATATATATGGGCCAGTGAATAAGTAGTAAGCCAGGCTTGACTGAGCACCCCATGGAAACTCGATGCATTTCATGGCTATCTGCCATTCATCAGGAGTTGGGTACAGAAGTAAACTGTAAATATTCATTAATACTACATATTCATTTGTATGTTTTACCACTTTAAGGGGAGGAAAGACCTCATGGGGAGAAAGAAATATATACTCACAGGTCGGCTATAAAACTGTACTTTGCTGGCAACGAGGAAGATGGGACCTCAAATGGTTGTTTATTGTTTCTGGTGGTTAGACTAAAATACAGTACTTAGATTTTTGTAATGATTGAAGGAATTATATTTTATATATATATAAAACAAGAACTGACCTCTAATGGCCAATGCAATATGCAATGCTCAATGCCACATTCAGTTCAGTATAAAGGAGTGCATTTGTTGGTTAGAGTAATACAAAGACACTGATAAGGAAGGAAAGGAAGAAAGAGAAGGAGAGGAAGAAGAGAGATAAAAGAATAGAGAGAGGCCTAATGGTGATAGGGAGACTGGGGTGACCTAGGTTGGAACTCATATTCTAGTCTAGTTTGACAGCTGGGTCCACTCTGTATCAGGAATGCGGACAGTGGTTTCTGTATAAATGAAGCCCGCAAACAGCGGTTAGTGCTTAGTTTCCCACTCAGCTATCAGTTCACACTGCAGTTAAGAAATGAAAGTCTTTATCAAACCCTAACATATACAGGGCTGCTGTTAGAAATCATAGGGCCATATACAACCTACCTGACAGGACCCCCGTACCCCGGCCGAAAGGGACTGAGGACAGTCCCTTTCTCTGTAGCCTCAGCTGCACAGATGAATGAATAGGAAGCCCTCTGAGGCTTCCTGCTTGTTCACAAATGGAAGCATATCAAATACAATTTACTACGCATCAGTGATAAATAAGCACAGTGATTGGTACCAATTGCTCACTGTATTAATGCAGGAAAGGAAGGGGCCAGTAAATGACATCCCACTGTGTGCCCGCAGCAGCTGCCAGCGGGAGAGGAGAGGAGGGAAGCTGCCAGCATGGGTACACAGGGGGACCCAGGCAGCTCATCGAAGGGGTGCATGTGCTAGAACCAATCCCACTGCAGTACAGACAGTGGGAGGAAAGAGTAAGAGCAGCACTGCAGGGGGAGAAGAGAATTCATGTCTGCATTAAGACAGTACAATCAGACCTCCTGCTCAGCAGGTGCCTGGGCCCCCCTTTGGAACTGATGGGGCCTGGGCCCAGTATATAAGGACTAGCTGTACAGCCTTATTAGCCGCCCTGAACATACAGTATGTCTTCTGTTACATCTCATGGGGATTCTAACAACATCAACTGCTCAAGCCCTGAAGAAGGAGAAGACCTTTCCCGCAAAATGTGCTGGCTGTATTTTATTCTCCTAACCAATAAATTGTTTCACAAATATTTTAAATTATATGAGCTTTTGTAAAAAGCACTTCTCAATACTCCCTAGTTCCTTAACCAGTTCCCGACCAGCACATGATGATGTACATGGCACAGCAGGCAAACTGGCGTACAGGTACGTCCAGTTGAATTTGCCGCCCTACCATCGCATGCGTGCCGCCGGCGGCACACATGTGTGCCAGTCGGGACCCCCGTGAGTCCGGTCACGGGTCCCATGGACTCGATCCGGATACCCGCGATCGTCTCCTGGAGAAGGACAACGGGGAGATGCCGTTGTAAACAGCATCTCTCCGTTCTGCCTAGAAACAAGTGACACTGATCTCTGCTTCCTGTGATTGGAGCAGAGATCAGTGTTCACTAGCACACAGCCCAGCCCCCCACAGTTAGTAACATGCCCCTAGGACACACTTAACCCCTACACTGCCACCCACTGGTTAACCCCTTCACTGCCAGTGTCATTTACCTGGAATCACTGCATTTGTATAACACTGATTGCTGTATAAATGACAATGGTCCCAAAAATGTGTCGAAAATGTCCAATGTGTCCGCCATAATGTCGCAGTCACAATAAAAATCGCTGATCGCCGCCATTACTAGTAAAAAAAAAATTATTAATAAAAATGCCATAAAACTATCCCCTATTTTTTAAACGCTATAAATTTTGCGTAAACCAATCAGTAAACGCTTATTGAGATTTGTTTTTTACCAAAAATGTGTAGAAGAATACGTATCGGCCTAAACTGAAGAGAATTTTTTTTATAGATTTTTGGGGGATATTTATTATAGCAAAAAGTAAAAAAGAATGCATTTTTTTCAAAATTGTCGCTCTTTTTTTTGTTTATAGCACAAAAAATAAAAAATGCAGGGGTGACAAATACCACCAAAAGAAAGCTCTATTTGTGGGAAAAAAATGTCAATTTTGTTTTGGAGCCACGTCGCAGGGCCGCGCAATTGTCAGTTAAGGCAATGCAGGGCTGAATTCGCAAAAAGTGGTCTGGTCATTGGCCTGCAAAATGGTCCGGTCTGAAAGTGGTTAATGGAAGAAAAATGTGGTTTACATGGACAAAAATACACTACATCATAGGTGTGTATGTGTGGATTGCAGACACAATCATGTTCACTATGCAACAATCCCTCCCCCACTGAATAAACCTCTGCTGGGGTGGGGTTTAGTTTTGCACATTTGGTGCTAGAGGACCATGGGCACAATTCACTAAGCAATCCGTTATTGCATCAGAGTATGCAGTAAAATAACGCACAGCGCTCAGAAAAAAAACTGTAATTCACACATAAATTCTCCTTAAAATCTTGCATGCGTTATCTTTCTGAATTATACCTTAAATACCTTAAAAAGTGTAAGGCAGCCAGCAATTTAGTCATGGCTGGTATAAATGGCTTCTCTGGGTTGAGTTGGGTTTAAAGCTTCATGATAAGTGGCTTGGATAACCTGAAATTCTGCAGGGTATCCGCATCCATGAATTGATCCAGCACTGTGTGCTCCTTAAAACATCTTTCCTTTAAAATGACCACTTGCGATCTTCTGCGTTACTTTAAATTCCAGAAGACTGGATTCAAAGGGCTCCATCATCTCTGTTATGCCATCTTCCAGCCTCCAGCAAAAACTTCTGAATGAAATCTAGCTGACACCTGCTCCAGCTTGCACTTTACCACCTTTTGTTTTAAACCAATCACTGAGGGGCTGACCATTGCCATAGTTATCGCAAGCTTGGACCAGTACTTAATTACTACATGCATTTGTTTCCTTGTGAATTTACTTTAATGCCTCTTTCATGCAGTATTTAACAAGTGTTTTTGTTGTTTGCGATAAATACCGCATCCAAGCAATAGTGAATTGACATCTTCATTATCTCATTACTCTATATGGTTTATACCTTTACACTTATCTCATGAGTCTTGCTTTATTCTGTTATTAGGCTCGGCTTACCCATGGACTTTGACAGAAACAGATGTAAATATACTGAAGATAAGAAAACATGTACCTGGAGAGTGGTTTCCAAGGAGGATCCTACAAAGGATTGTTATTAGCCCGTGGTCTACTTTAATACTTCCACCATCACCAGGGCAAGAGATTACACAAGATAATGTAGAAATACATACTGTACGTGAAATAAGAATAAATGATGACAATGTCTAGATGTTTGTCTTGCTCTTGTCTTTTCTGATGTAAGGTAAAATCAACAGGTGCCATTAAAACTCCAGTATAAAGACATTGATCCTGTAGAACGGGAGTCAGCAACCTGTAGATCACAAACAGGTGACTGGTAGATCGTGGTCTGGGCTTACTGACCCGCCATTCCAGAGCATTAAACAGAGTGCAATGCAGAGGGACTACATGTAAAGTTGGATCTGTAGTGGGGACGAAGAGCCGCTTAAGCCAATGTCTCCTCTGTAGTACTGGCTCCTGTCCCATGCAGAGTGATACCAACTTATCCTGGCTAACGGTCTCCAGAGTGGTGCCAGCAGCAGGGAGGAAGAGATCTTCAGGTCAGTGTGAAGCAATACACCGGGCATAATAGTATAGGGCTGATTTCACACTGATGTGCTGCTGTTTACCCACACCGCGGGTGCAGTGTACCTGCAGCTTTCCTGCGGGTTTGATGCACTTAGCCATAGACGTCAATTTATATCCTGTGGGTTAGGTGCACTTTCTGAAAGTGCACCAATACTCCCGAATTCAGGCGTTTTTGTGCACTTTCAGAAATTGCACCACACCTGCAGGTTATAAAGAAGTCTATGGCATATCGCAGCAAACCCAGGAAAGTCACAGATGCACTGCACCCGTGGTGTGGGTAAACCACAGCACATCAATGTGAAAGCAGCCTTATAGCGGGCTCAGATCCAATTACATTTGCAGTTTGAGGGGTGGTAAAACCTCATAGTTGTATTTTTACCACCCCTGCCACAATTGCACCCTCTTTAGCTGCAGTGGCCAGGGGTGTACACATGTCACATCAGGAGTTGTACCTCCTGTCATGGTTGGTGGGTGTAGCTACATTCAAATGAATGAGACTGCTCTGCAAGTGCACTGCCATCTTGTGCAGTACGGCAAACAAGGGGTTATAGCAGGCAGCATTATATTACTTTCTCACAACCTGCTTTAACCCCTTGGATCCTGAAAAAGCATGCCGTTACAGGGGACATGCAGAGTAGCCCCATTTAATTGAATGGGTCACAATTGGTAGGTGGTAGCACCCACCAAATGCAATGGGGGCTTAACTCCTACTGCAGAATATATATATATATATATATATATATATATATATATATATATATATATATATATATATATATATATATACATACACACCTTTGGCTGCTTCCTCAGCAGCTAAAGAGGGAAGGGAGGCAGTAAAACTGTGACTCAACCGCAGGGTTTTACCACCCCCCAAGTTTACTTGTGAATGAGCCCTAAGAGTACCACTGCAGAATGCAACTAAGGGCTCATTCATAAGTGCAGCAGGCACTGCTGCTCCTCTGAAAAGCAATCTGAGTGTGTTTGACAGGTAGTGAGAAGGTGTTGCCTCCTCACCTCCTGATTGCCATGCAGTACACACGATTGTGACGCAGTAGTGCAGTACACGCGATTAAAGGTTTCAGGTGTGATGAGGCGATACTGTGCCTGGTGATCTTTGAATTCACCCATGTTGTTCAGGTAGATGTCCACCTCTTTAACACCCTTCCTGCCCAGACCAATTTTCAGCTTTCGGTGCTCTCACACTTTGAATGACAATTACTCAGTCATGCAACACTGTACCCAAATGAATTATTTTCCTTTTTTTCCCACAAATAGAGCTTTCTTTTGGTGGTATTGGATCACCTCTGGGGTTTTTATTTTTTGCGCTATAAATGAAAATTTTGAAAAAAAGCGCATATTTCTTTGTTTTTGTGACAAAATTATGCAAATTATTAATTTTTCTTCATAAATTTTGGCCACAATTTATACTGCTACATATCTTTGGTAAAAATAACCCAAATTAGTGGATATTATTTGGTCTTTGTGAAAGTTAGAGAGTCTACAAGCTGTGGTGCGAATCATACAAAATTGATCACATCTGATGGACTGGTGGCCTATCTCGCTTCTTGTGACCCGAACAAGCCAGGAAAGTACAAATACCCCCCAAATGCCCCCTTTTTGGAAAGTAGATATTCCAAGGTATTTAGTAAGAGGCATGGTGAGCTTTTTGATGTTGTAATTTTTTTTCCCACAATTCTTTGCAAAATTTCGATTTTTCATTTTTTTATTTTTTTTCCACAAAATTGTCATTGTAATAGGTTATTTCTCTCACATGGCATGTGTATACCACAAATGTCACCCCCAAAAAATTCTGCTACTCCTCCTGAGTATTACAATACCACATGTGTGGGACTTTTTCACAGCCTGGCCACATAGAGAGGCCCAACATGCAGGGAGCGCCATCAGGTGTTCCAGGAGCATAAATTACACATCTAACTTGTTGACTACCTATTACATTTTTGAAGGCCCTGGAGCACAAGGACAATCTTTAATCTCTCCCCTCTCACACGCTGTCTGTGTGAGGAGGGAGAGCGGCACTGAGAGATGATCTCATATGTTTACATATGAGATCATCTCACATTGGACACGCCGATTGTGCTGTAAACGGGCGCTGTGATTGGCCATTTACAGCGATCTGTGTTTGCCTGTCTCCGGGGGACATGGCAAACACAAAACTTCCCCGATACACGCCCGCGGCGGCGCGCGTTGCGGAAGTAAACACGAGGACATCCAGGGACGGCCTCCCGGATGAGAGCGCCCGCTCTAAAGCCGTCATTCGGCTATAGGGCGGGCGGGAAGCGGTTAAGGTTGCCTACCAGTGGCGGCTGTTTTTTTTTTTTTTTGTGGGGGGGCGGCAAACAGCCACCCCCCACACTCGCTGTCTGACGTTCGTTCTGGCACTTACCCCATCTAGGTGGTGGATTTCAAGACCCGCTTCCTGATTGGCCAGAAGGAGGATCAGTGTTACAATAGCGAATGTTCATTCACTATTGTAACACTCCTGGATGGGCTCAGTTCTCATTCTCTGCGCTCCAAGCACACCCTATTTTGGACCCCTATTAGAGCCTCTGGCTCTAATCAGGTGCTTCACCCCCCCCCCCCATTGGAGTCCAAGCATCCGGCATCCTGCAAGGGGCCAGACGCATGGATGGGCCTTTCCTGTTGCCTACTCCTACTGTAGAAAGATTTTGGCATAAACTTGTTCAACTTACTGGATTTCTAGCGTGGATAAACAATTTTTTTTTCTTATGGAACAGCTATAGTTCTTAACTGAACATTTACCAGTTCAAAAAGAAGCAAACACAAGTTCATTGTTAGCATTTATTATGTACTTTAATGGTTGTGGATCTCTATAATAAAAAAATTAACAAAGCATACCCTTCTATAGAGATATAAAAGCATAACATTTGGATATTACTACTTGCCAAAGAAAGATATTGGCATAAACTTGTTCAACCTTACTTAATTTATTAATGTTGCAAACATGTTACATTAAGAGATTTTTTTTACCAACTTAAAAATACAGGTACTGGACAGGAGGGTGTAACAGGTGTAACAGTAATTGGTAAGCTATGCTGCAAATGTAAGGAATACAATATTTTATTCAGGGCTCCAAATGTGCCAGATCTTTACATCACTTGAACCATTCAATCTATGGGGGTTATTTACGAAAGGCAAATCCACTTTGCACTGCAAGTGCACTTGGAAGTGCAGTCACTCTAAATCTAAGGGGTAGATCTGAAATGAGTGGAAGCTCTGCTGATTTTATCATCCAATCATGTACAAGCTAAAATTATGTTTTTTATTTTCCTCGCATGTCCCCCTCGGATCTACAGTGACTGCACTTTCAAGTGCACTTGCAGTGAAAAATTGATTTTCCTTTAGTAAATAACCCCCTATGTGTCTTTTTTATTAATTTTATCCATCTACCTAATCACAGATTATCATGTATGATTCCCATAATAAAAATGATCTCCAGAATAAGCTTATAACTCTCTGACAGTTCTTATGAGATGACACAAAGTATTGCCGGTTTGTACTGCAGTGGAAAAGTACATTGATAAGTTTGTTTAAACCCAAGAACATAATTTGCAGCTTCCTAGCCCCTGGATGGCTGAAGGAGTTTTTTTTTTAATTCTTTTTTTTATTTTTTATTAACCTGGTTATCCTGCCAGTAACACCCTTCCTGTCCTGGGCTGACAACACTCACTCACTGCACTGTAGCTATGGAAAAGCAATGTTGTCACCTTAAGGCCGCGTACACACGGGCGGATTGTCTGGCCAACTTAGTCCGCTGAAACGTGTTTCAGCGGACAATCTGCTCGTGTGTGGGCTTCAGCGGACTTTTTCAGCGGACAGTCTGGTGGACTAAGTCTTTTTCGGAATTTCCGTAATACAGTCCGTCCAAACTTGGTTTCAGCGGACAGTCCGCTCGTGAGTAGGCAAGTTGGACGGACTAAGTATGGCGCATGCTCAGAAAGGATTTACACGGCCGAAGGTTGCATTGCAGTGTATTGGACGTCGAATTTCTAGTCCCGTCGTACACGTCATCGCGCAAGCTTTCAGCGGACTGTCTGTTCGTCGTGTGTGGTCAAGTCCGTTCATTCAAAAGTAGGACGGACTGTCTGTCGGATTGTCTGACGAACTTAGTTGGCCAGACAATCCGCCCGTGTGTACGCGGCCTTAGACGCAAAGTCTGTTAAGACTACAGAGCACCTCCACCCCTCTCCTTCTCTATAATATAGGGTGAAGTGAACTGTAGAGAGGAAAGTTTGCATGGCTGATAACACTACTTGGGATAACAATACAGCAGAGGCACAACCTACAGAAAGTTATGAATTTACTGGATTTCTGGCAAAGATAAACAGTTTTTATTAAACTTATGGAACAGCTATAATTATTTTACCTGAAAATTTACCAGATAAAAAAAGAGGCAAACACAAGTTAATTTTTTGGATTGATTATGTACTTTAAAGTGGTTGTAACAGAAAAATAGAAAGTACCCTCCCATACCATGGGACTTTAAGGGCAAACTCAAATTATTAAATTACTATAAAAATATAAAGTTTATTCATACACAATTAAAACATTAGTGCACACATCACCATAAGATTTATATAACATGATACATAGTGGTTCATGTAGGGCTGGTTATTGATGTAACAGTCTTTTCTCGTTATGCCCGACCCGTTTCAGCAACAAATGTATATCCCTTCAAGGGCATTTAAAGAGAGAAGATCATAGATTTAGGACACTCTATAACAGAACATAACATATGTTAAAAACATAGAAGCAGGTGTAAGATATACACATGTTATAGATGCTACTGGCAGTGGCATCTACATACCAACATCACAGCCTGCAATAGACTCATCACAAATAAAAGAAACCAAAAGTAAGTCTGCTTCAAGGTTTTGATAATCCTCTAGGAGTAGATCCCCTAGAGAGATGGGGGCCACCAAGGCCTCAAATGCCTCTTAAAAGGATCCCAGAGCACAGCCAATGTGAACCGACTGGTGGAGAATGTAGCGAGAGAAAGAAAGAAGGTCACAGCTGGTGAGGAGTAGGGTAGTTGATATCAATAGTGATGTCTGCCCATACCTAAAATATAAATAGGCAATGGTAAAATAGAGGGAACATCATGGCCACATTCAGGTGATGATTCCTCAGTACACAAAAAACATACAACAGAATCTACTCCTATGCAGTACCCTTCTGTTCTTTCTTCTCTTAGAGCTGTGGGCAAAGGTAATGTTACTCAAGTTCACCCTTCTGGGCTTTCTGGTGATGGTTTTCCTATACTTGTACACACAGGTGACCCCCTACACAAGGAACTTCTCATGCACTATCTATTTCAGACAAAGATTTTTTAGTACCCAGTCCAGACAACGACATACACACAACACTTATGCCGCGTGCACACGTAGCAGACTATCCGGCGGACTTAGTCTGGTGGACTTTCCGCCAGACTGTCCACCGGACTTTCCAAACGAGCTACCTGCCCACACACGGCACTTTTGCGGCGGACTAATACGGTGTACTAAGTCCGCCGGACTATCCGCCGTACTTTTGAAATGAACGGACTCGCCCACACACGCGGAGGAAAGTCCGCTTATTTTGAGCTTGTCTCCAGGTAGCAGGGGCCAGCGAAGGAGGCTTAGCTGGCCCCGTCACCTGGTATGGACTTAAAGGGGAATCCCTAACCCAAAAAATCAGCGTGAGGGTCCCCCGCTAGGTCCATATCAGACCCTTATCCAAGCACGCTACCCGGCCGGCCAGGAAAGGGGGTGGGGTCGAGCAAGTAGCCCCCCCCTGAGCCGTACTAGGCCACGTGCCCTCAACATGGGGGGGTGCCTTGGGGAAGGGGGGCCGTGCGGCCCCCCACCCCATAGCACCTTGTCCCCATGTTGATGAGGACAAGGGCATCTTCCCGACAACCCTGGCCATTGGTTGTCGGGGTCTGCGGACGGGGGGCTTATCGTAATCCGGGAGCCCCCTTTAATAAGGGGGCCCCCGAATCCCGGCCCCCCACCCTATGTGAATGAGTATGGGGTACAATGTACCCCTACCCATTCACCTGTGAAAAAAAGTAAAAAAAACCCCCCACAAACACACAAGGGTTAAAATAGTTTATTGCACAGCTCCGGGGGTCTTCTTCTGTCTTCAGGGGTCTTCTCGCCGGACTCCCCTGCTATCTTCTGCTCTTTTGCTAGCTCTTTCACTAGCGGAGGAGCCTGGCTTTCTTCTTCACTGCCACCCTTTTCTTCCGACATCGTCTTGTCCCCCTCTTCGGTTCTTCTTGCTGGGCCACCGCGCCTTCTTCTAGCTCTTTTACAAGTGGTGGCCCGGTCTTCTGTCGCCGCTGTCGTCGTCTTTTGTTCTTCTCTTATTCTGTTCTCTTCTGGAGATGTTGCCTCGTCGCTGCCTCCGGTCACAATGGCAGGGACGTGGCATGCGGCGACTTATATAGGGACATCACCAAATGATATCGTCACCCATTATGATGTCACAGTCCCAGAGGATGCTGTGTCCCTGCCATTGTGACCGGAGACAGCGAAGAGGCAACATCTCCAGAAGAGAAGAACCGAAGAAGAGAAGAATAGAAGACGGTGACAGCGGCATCAGAAGACAGGAGAACCGAAGAGGGGGAAAAGACCCCCGAAGTCGGAAGAAGAGGGCGGCGGCGAAGAAGAAAGCCGGGCTCCTCCGCTGGTAAAAGCTAGTAGAAGATAGGGGAGGAGTCCGGCGAGAAGACCCCCGAAGAAGGAAGAAGACCCTCGGAGCTGTGCAATAAACTAATTTAACCCTTGTGTGTTGTGTTTTTTTTTTACTTTTAATCACAGGCGAATGGGTAGGGGTGCATTGTACCCCATACTCATTTACAAAGGGTGGGGGGCCGGGATCCGGGGGCCCCCTTATTAAAGGGGGCTCCCGGATTCCGATAAGCCCCCCGCCCACAGACCCCGACAACCAACGGCCAGGGTTGTTGGGAAGAGGCCCTTGTCCTCATCAACATGGGGACAAGGTGCTTTGAGATGGGGGGCCGCGCGGCCCCCCTTCCCAAGGCAACCCCCTGTGTTGAGGGCACGCGGCCTGGTACGGCTCGTCCCCACCCCCTTTCCTGGCCGGCCGGGTAGCGTGCTCGGATAAGGGTCTGATATGGACCTAGGGGGGACGATTTTTCAGCGTAGGGATTCCCCTTTAAGTCCATACCAGGTGACGGGCCAGCGACACCTCCTTTGCTGGCCCTGGCTACCTGGAGACGCGCTCTTAATGAGCGGACTTTTCTCCGGACGGGAAAAGTCCATTCATTTCAAAAGTACAGCAGACTAGCACACACACATGATCACATCAATACACTTAATCTCATCAATTTATCAGATCACCCGCTTTCTCCATATGAAGAGAAACTGTTATCTAAGGGTCTCCACTTTTGTCCATATTCTGAGCCAGACACTTTTGAAATAATTAAGGACTTGCATTTATTTGCGAGGAAACTTCTCTTTAAGAGTCTATACTCAAAAGAAACAGTGCCCAGGACACCACACAATCAGAGCCGCTTTGTGTTATATGTATCTTATACCTTTAATCCCTAAAGTCGCGTACACACGATCGGAAATTTGGGCAGCAAAAGACTGATGAGAGCTTTTGGTCGGAAAATACGACCGTGTGTATGCTCCATCGGACTCCACCGAATTCCAGCCAGCAAAAGATTGAGAGCAGGCTCTCAATTTTTCGGTCGGAAAAAGTTCAGATTGGAAATTCCGTTCGTCTGTAGCAATTCCAATGAGCAAAATTCCTACGCATGCTCGGAAACAATTAGATGCATGCTCGGAAGCATTGAACTTCATTTTCTCCGCTTGTTGTAGTGTTGTACGTCACCGCGTTCTTGTCTTGTTCCCGAAACTTGTGTCACAATATAAAATATTCCATGGACTCAACATGCCTCTCAGCAAATAGCTTGGGATGTCTACTTTCCCAAATGGGGTAATTGGGGGGGGGGGGGGGGTTAAACTGTCCTGGCATTTTATGCACAACATTTAGAAGCTTATGTCACACATCACCCACTCTTCTAATCACTTGAAGACAAAGCCCTTTCTGACACTGTTTGTTTACATGAAAAAATAAAATTACTTTGAACCTCCAAACATTATATATATTTTTTTAAAGCAAAGGCCCTACAAATTAAAATGGTGGGTGTTTCACTTTTTTTCACACAGTATTTGCGCAATTTTTCAAACGCATTTTTTCAGGAAAAAACACACTTTTTAAAATTTGAATGCACTAAAACACACTATATTGCCCAAATGTTTGATGAAATAAAAAAGATGATCTTAGGCCAAGTACACAGATACCAAACATGATTTAAAATTGCGCACAAATGTGCAGTGGCGACAAACTACATACATTTTTAAAAGCCTTTAAAAGCCTTTACATGTTACCACTTTAGATTTACAGAGGAGATCTGCTGCTAAAATGACTGCCCTCAATCTGACCTTCATGATGATACCTCACATGCATGGTGCAATTGCTGTTTACATTTGACGCCAGACCGATGCTTGCGTTCGCCTTTGCATGAGAGCAGGAGGGGACAGGTAGTGACAGGTACTCTTTTTTTGAAAAAATTGGGGTCTATTAGACCCTAGATCTCTCCTCTGCCCTGAAAGTATCTGACAACACCAAGATGGGTGTGATAAAATGCTTTCCCAATTTCCCAATTGCGCTGTTTACTTCCAGCAAAATCTAAGTCATGAAATGCTCGTAGCTTCTGGTTTCTTAGGCCATAGAGATGATTGGAGCCATTCTGATCTCTGATCAGCTCTATGGTCAGTTGGCCAAATCACCGGCTGCATTCTCAGGTTCCCTGTTGGAACAGGAGAGCCAGAGAAAAACATGGAAGACGGTGGGGGGGAGGGGATTCCCTCCCACTGCTTTTTTTTTACATGAAAGCCGACTGCTGGCTGAAAAGAATGATAGCTAAACCTGCAGGCATCATTCTGGTATAACCACTCAAAGTCCAGCAACATACCAATACATTGCTGGTTCCTTTTTGGGCATATATTGTAATCTTTTTTTCATGCAGCCTATGGGCTGAACGAAAAAAAGAGATTGATTGGTAGGTATGCCTGTCATTAGAATACCTCCCTTCATCCCCCCACTTCTATTGATGGTAATACATGCACCATTTATATATGCCGAAGCATGGGGGCATCTGCTCCAAAAGTTAGGAGTAAATCGCTCCTCCACCCCTGCTACCCCCATGTTTCGACATATATGCTCTTTTTTTTTAACTGTGGTGGTGAAATCACCTCAGACAGCGCTGGAGTAACGGCTTTATATAAACATAACAATAAAACATTGCAGAATAGAATACAGTAAAAAAAGAGCAGAACAATAGAGAGAACAATAAAACAACAACAATTTTTATTTATTTTTATTATTATTATATATATATATATATATATATATATATATATATATTTTTTTTTTTTTTTTTTACTTTTTATTGTAACTGTAACTGGTTCCAGGTTCGGGTCTCTCAAAATGCGATGGCATCTTGGGAGACCCTGTGAAAGTGTGCCTAGTCTGTGCAGTGCTGTACCCTACGCTAATACTCAACTGGTGTATGGTAGCGTTCAAAACATTTTCCAATGCAAAGACCAGGATTGTCAGGACAGAAGGGGCAATAATAGCATGTGCCACACCTATATCTGTGCTTGCTGCAGACACGACATCTTCTTTGGGGGGTTCGTTGGGTAGGGGTATTCGGGAAGACATACGGAAAATGCCTCTCATGCAGCCGGCTTACTGCATTTGGTTGGGGATGGTGAGGTGGAGCACCTCCTGGAAACAGAAGGGCTCTGATGATCTCTTCCTGGAATTTAAGGAAGGATCCAGTCCATCCTGAAGCTCTGTATAGCACATGAGTGTTCAGCAAAGCCAATTGAAATAAATAAACAGACACTTTCTTGTACCTGCATCTGGTCTTACGGGCAACTAGGTACGGTGCCAACAAATGGTCATTGAGGTCCACACCTCCGATGTTAATTGTTATATTCGTGGACACGGGGGATTTCTCCACAACACCAGTCGCCATAGTAATTTGGACCATCATGTCTGCATGAAGGGAGGTAAGAACGAAAACATTCTTATTACTTCATAGCGAGCAAGCTATTACACTTCAAGAAGGCTCTCTCCCCCAGCCTAAGATGGGAATCTACAAGCTGCAGGGGAAAGCCCCGGCGATTCGGTGACATGGTGCCACATGCTCCAATCTGATGATCAAACAAGTGACTAAAAAGTGTCACGCTCGTGTAATAATTGTCCACGTACAAGTGGTACCCCTTTCCGAATAAGGGTGACACCAAGTTCCACACAATCTTGCCAGCGCTTCCTATGTAGTCAGGGCAGTTTGTCGGCTCTACGTGACTATCTTTGCCCTCGTAAACCATAAAACTACATGTATAGCCTGTGACCCTGTCACAGAGCTTATACATCTTGACCCTGTAACTGGCGCGCTTGCTGGGAAGGTACTGTTTGAATGACAAGCGGCCCGAAAACGTAATCAGGGACTCATCAAAGCTGACAACTTGATGGGGAGTAAACAAGTCTGCAAAACGTTGGTTGAAGTGGTTTACAAGGGGCCGAATTTTGTAGAGCCGATTGTATTCAGGGTCTCTACGAGGACGACAGAGTTCATTGTTGTTGAAATGCATGAACTGCAAAATCTGCTCGTATTGTGCCCTGGTCATGGAGGCAGAGAACACAGGCATATGGTGAATTGGGTCAGTGGACCAATATGACCGCAACTCACTCTTTTTAGTTATGCCCATGAGGAGGGATAGGCCCAGAAAGAGCTTAAATTCGGAAACCATAATTGGAATCCAATCTCTAGCAAGGGAGGACTGGGGAATAGTGGCGGTGTGTTGACCAGCATACAAATTGCTTTGGTCTACAATAGATCTATAGAGATCTTCGCTGAAAACAGCAAATAAAAATCAAGTGACGTTAAATCAACTGTTTTTACCTGAATGCCGGGTTGGCCAGTGAATGGGGGAAGTACGGGTGCTGCAGAAGTGGTGGGTTCCCAATTAGGATTGGTGAATAGAGATGGCCTTGCGGTTTGCCCGGCGGTCGGTTCGCGGTGAATTTTGTGTGTTTGCGATTCACCAAACTGGCGGACTTTTGGCGCTGTTCGCCTGGCGGACATATGCGTTTACAGTGTGAAAGAACTTTGACCCACGATGACACATCCATCATGGGATACAGGACAGCCAATTGAGACATTTCAGCATATGGACAATTGGACATACCCCCTACCTTATAAATAGACCTGATCTGGCGATCATTTTACATTCTGTCTTATGTCAGTGTAGGGAGAGGACGCTGTGTGGAGCAGGGAGAGACTGTAGTGACTCAAATCACTAGCTATTAGGTCCACAAAAGTCAGTTTAAGGACTGGTATAGGTGTAGTACAGTATAAAGGGTTTGGTGAACTGCTGTGTTGGTGATTGCAGCTGTCTTTTGTCAGTGTAGGGACAGGACGCTGTGTGGAGCAGGGACAGTCAGTTTAATCACTAGCTATTACTATTAGGTCCACAAAGGTCCTTTTAAGGACTGGTATAGGTGTACAGTATAGAGGGTGCTGGTGCAATGCTGCTGACTGCTGCCCGATTCTGCCGCTGTCTTTTATCAGTGTAGGGACGGAGGGACAGTCTGCAAATCACTAGCTACTATTTCCACAAAGGTCCTTTTAAGGACTGGTATAGGTGTATAGTATATAGGGTTGTGGTGCACTGCTGTGCTGCAGATTGCTGCCCGATTCTGCAGCTGTCTTTTATCAGTGTAGGGACCGAGGGACAGTCTGCAAATCACTAGCTACTAGGTCCACAAAGGTCCTTTTAAGGACTGGTATAGGTGTACAATATATAGGGTTGTGGTGCACTGCTGATGACTGCTGCCCGATACTGCAGCTGTCTTTTATCAGTGTAGGGACTGAGGGACAGTCTGAAAATCCCTAGCTACTTGGTCCACAAAGGTCCTTTTAAGGACTGGTATAGGTGTACAATATATAGGGTTGTGGTGCACTGCTGCTGACTGCTGCCCAATTCTGCAGCTGTCTTTTATTAGTGTAGGGACTGAGGGACAGTCTGCAAATCACTAGCTACTAGGTCCACAAAGGTCCTTTTAAGGACTGGTATAGGTGAACAATATATAGGGTTGTGGTGCACTGCTGCTGACTGCTGCCCGATTCTGCAGCTGTCTTTTATCAGTGTAGGGACTGAGGGACAGTCTGCAAATCACTAGCTACTTGGTCCACAAAGGTCCTTTTAAGGACTGGTATAGGTGTACAATATATAGGGTTGTGGTGCACTGCTGCTGACTGCTGCCCGATTCTGCAGCTGTCTTTTATTAGTATAGGGACTGAGGGACAGTCTGCAAATCACTAGCTACTAGGTCCACAAAGGTCTTTTTAAGGACTGGTATAGGTGTACAATATATAGGATTGTGGTGCACTGCTGCTGACTGCTGCCCGATTCTGCAGCTGTTTTTTATCAGTGTAGGGACTGAGGGACAGTCTGCAAATCACTAGCTACTAGGTCCGCAAAGGTCCTTTTAAGGACTGGTATAGGTGTACAATATATAGGGCTGTGGTGCACTGCTGTGCTGCAGATTACTGCCCGATTCTGCAGCTGTCTTTTATCAGTGTAGGGACTGAGGGACAGTCTGCAAATCACTAGCTACTAGGTCCACAAAGGTCCTTTTATGGACTGGTATAGGTGTACAATATATAGGGTTGTGGTGTACTGCTGCTGACTGCTGCCCGATTCTGCAGCTGTCTTTTATCAGTGTAGGGACTGAGGGACAGTCTTCAAATCACTAGCTACTAGGTCCACAAAGGTCCTTTTAAAGTGGTTGTAAACCCTTACAAACCACTTTGACCTACAGGTAAGCCTAGATTAAGGCTTACCTATAGGTCCAAGAAATATCTCCTAAACCTATATGGTTTAGAAGATATTTACCTGAAGACAGCCACCACTGTCTACGGTGCATGTGACGTAGACAGCGGCGCGCAGGTGCACTGGGCAAGCCGCAGATCGCGGTGATATGCCGCGAGTGTCGGCTCCTGTGCGCATGTGCGGGAGTGACGTCATCGCTGCTCCAGCGAATCACAGCGCCGGAGCAGCGAGATCCACCAAGAAGATGGACACTCGGAAATACAGGGGACAGCGGTGACTTCGCTGGCTCCTGTGGCAGATAAGTGACACATAATGGACTACTATGCGATACATAGTAGTCCATTATGCTTTACCTTTGCAGGGAATCAAAGAGGAAGTAAACCCATCAGGGTTTACTTCCTCTTTAAGGACTGGTACAGGTGTACAATATATAGGGTTATGGTGCACTGCTGTGCTGCAGATTGCTGCCCGATTCTGCAGCTGTCTTTTATCAGTGTAGGGACTGAGGGACAGTCTGCAAATCACTAGCTACTAGGTCCACAAAGGTTCTTTTAAGGACTGGTATAGGTGTACTATTTGGTGTGCAGTATATAGGTGTGTAATACACCTATAAAATACTTGCACATATAGAAAGCATAGTATAGTGCATTTCCACTGTGCAGCGTTGTGACTGCTGAGTGGTTCTGTAGCGATACTACAAAGAGTGACAAACGCAATAAACAACAAGTATTATAACTGGTGTGATAGACCAGTGGCCCCCAAAAACGACAGATTGAAGCAGGGTGTTATATACCTTCTTCACCCTTGTACACATGGTCGGACATTCTGCCAACAAAATCAGTTGGATTTTGTCCAAAACTTGTGTTGCATACACACTGTCGGACAAAGTTGTCGGAAAATCTGATCGTTCAGAACGTGATGACGTTATTTTGTTACGACGGGACTAGGTTCAGGCTAGTAGCCAATAGCTTTGGTCTAGGAATTTGATCTGAGCATGCGTGGCCCTTTGTCCAATCTGAATTATCTACACACAATCGGACAAAGTCCGATCGGATCATGTTGTTGGAAAGTTTTATAGCCCAGCGCTAAAACTTTGTCCGTCGGACATTCCGACGGAAACAGTCCGATGGAGCCCACACACAGTCGGATTATTCGACAACACGGTCCGATCGGACATTTTCCGTCGGAATGTCCGACCATGTGTACAAGGGCTAACACATACATACTGCACTTCTCTAGAGACTTTTGTCACAGGGTCATTTAAAAAATGTCAGGCAGAGGAAGAGGCAGGCCCTTCCGCAGGGGTGGTAGGGGTAGGGCAGGAGCAACAGGCTTGAGCCAAAGTGGACAATTTCAGAAGGTGCGTGCAATTACGTTAAAGGACACACCAGACTTGGTTGAATGGCTCACTCAGTCTTACTTTTTTGCACCCTCCTCATCCTCTCGATCTGCACCCTCTTCACTCTCTGCTGTGTGCACCTCCAAAGACACTACCACCAACACCACCACCACCACCATATACCTTCCGCTTGAGTCACAGGAATTATTTTCTGATCGATATCAAGACATTTCCGATGTGCAGCCACTCTTGGCATTGGATTAGGAAGAGGGGGTAGTAACAACCACCACTCAGCAGTCTGAGGACAGTACCCAGATCAGCCCAAGGAGGAGGTTTGTCCTCGCTGTTGCTGCCTACTCCGAGATCTCTAATTATAGTGGTGGGGAAGGTGACGTCAATGATGACGTGTTTAATGATGTCACGTGGGTGCCCACAAGAGAGGAAGAGGAGGGGAGTTCAGAGGGAGATATGGCCCAGCAGATAGGGAGGAGAAGCAGGAAGAACTTAGATTGCACAGGAGGGACAAAGCAGACTGCTAATGTATCAGGAGCGAGGCATCAACCATGTATGGTCACATCTGGCGCTCCCAGGATGCCGGCACATGGCTCCGCAGTGTGGGCTTTTTTTAACGTGTCCGCTGCTGACAATAGTTTTGCCATCTGCAATCTTTGCAGTGAATGCATAAGTCGCAGTAAGCCCAACACTCACCTACGGGCGACCGCCTTAAGAAGGCACATGAGCTGCCATCACCGAGCCCAGAGGGGGCAACGGAACACACAAAGCCACACTCCAGTCTCTCACCATCCAGCCTCGTCTTCTACTTCTCCTCTCTCCTCACAATTGTCCTCCACTCCACCTTCCATCATGCTATCCTCACGTTTTTCTGGAAAAAGGCAGGCTTCCGTGGGCCAAATGCTTGAGCGTAAAAAAATGGTGACGCCGGATAACCCTCTTGCCCAACGGTTGATGGCTGACTTGTCAGAACTGATAGCCCGCCAACTACTGCCATATAAACTGGTGGACTCGGAGGCCTTTCGAAAATTTGTGGCCATTGGAACACCACAATGGAAGGTCCCAGGAAGGAAGTATTTCTCACAGAAGAGCATCCAAGAGCTATATGGCCATGTTCAGCGGCAAGTGAATGTATCTCTGGCATACAGTGTCGGTGCCAAGATACATCTGACCACAGACACGTGGTCTAGCAAACACGGCCAGGGAAGGTATATCACTTTTACTGCCCCCTGGGTGAACCTTCTGACGGCCGTCAAGCATGTAACCCGTGGCACCCATGTAGATTTGGTTTTACCGCCACGGATTGCATGCAGGCCTGGCTCTTCTTCTCCTCCATCCTCCTCCCTCTCCTCCTCGGCTGACTCCTCCTTTTCCACTGCTAGTGTCTCTTCCGCTGCGCCGCCCAAGCTCCCCAGAACCTATTCAGCATGCCAGGTGAGACTTTGCCATGATGTGCTGCGTCTGTTGTGCCTGGAAGCCAAGAGCCACACTGGCCCGGCACTCCTTTCAGCTTTGCGTTCACAGGCAGATCAGTGGCTAACACCGCTCATTTTAACAGTTGGTAAAGTGGTGTGTGATAACGTGCCAATCTGCTTAGCGCATTGAAACAGGGCAAAATTACGCACATGCCATGCATGGCACACGTCTTAAACTTGGTCGTGCAGCGATTCGTTGTCAAATACCCTGGGGTCCAGGACATCTTGCAGCAGGCAAGGAAAATCTCGGCCCATTTCAGAAGATCTTATACGGCCATGGCTCGCCTTGCTGACATTCAGCGGCGACACAATCTGCCGGTCAGACATCTTATTTGTGATTGCCCGACGCGATGGAACTCAACCTTCTATATGCTTGATAGGCTGCTCCAGCAGAAACGTGCAGTTAACGTCCACCTGTACGAACTCTGCAGCAGAACAGGTTCTGGGAGCTGGTTTTTTTTCACCGCGTCAGTGGCTGCTCATGCGCGACCCATGCAGACTTCTGCGGCCATTTGATGAGATCACCAAACTGGTCAGTCGCAGCCATGACACCATCAGTGACATGGTACCTTATGCCTTCTTTATGGAGTGTTCATTGCATCGTGTTATTGATCAAGCCGTGGAGGAGCAGGAGCAGGAAGATGAGGAATTCGCAATGCTGGATGAATTCCCAGGGGGGCTACTCTATCTGAGGCAAGTCAACAACAGAAGTCTGAAGAGGAGTCAGAGGAGGATGGTGTCGGGGCGGATGAGGAGGAGCAAGAAGAGCATACTTTAAACCTTTCTGGGATCCCTGTTGTGAGTGGATGGGGAGAGGAGAACGAGGAGGACGACATTATCCTGGATGATGAGCAGGAGCCAGGCCACCACACTGCTTCCAATTTAGTGCAAATGGAGGCCTTCATGCTCCAGTGTTTTAACAGGGACCCCCGTATAAAAAGCATAAGGGTCAAGGACCAGTAGTGGGTGGCAACGTACTTAGACCCCCGGTACAAACACAAAATGGTGGAAATGTTTCCACCGTCACAGAGGGCTGTCAGTATGGAGCACTTCCAGGCATTGCTTCGAGAAATGCTGCATTCTGCTTTTGCGTGCATTGGCAGAGGAGGAATTCCCACTCCCAGAGAAAGAGGTACCAATCCAACAACGCCTGCAAGAAGAGGGCGGTTTGAAGATGTGTTGGTGACATCTGATATGAGGTCTTTCAGCCGACCCATAGGATCCAGCATCAGGGAATGCCTAGACCGACAGGTGTCCGACTACATCGGGTTAACGGCCGATGTGGACGCTCTGAGGAGTGATGAACCCCTGGACTACTGGGTGGGCAGGCTTGACCTCTGGGCAGAGCTTGCCCAATATGCAATGGAACTGTTGGCTTGCCCCTCATCCAGTGACGTTCAGCGCAGCAGGGGGGGGACCGTGACCGATAAGCGCACTCGCCTAGCTTACGACAGTTTTGACTACCTCACATTTCTAAAAATGAATGAGGCATGGATCTCGGAGTAATTCAACACATGTGACCAGTAGACCATGTATATCTATATAAACTATTATTTAATCGAGCACACAGACCTTTTTTCTACCTTTGGCTCACTTCCTTGTACAAAAAAAGCACACCGTACTATATGCCCGTACACTCCTGTTTGAAGAGGTTGAGCGGTGTCATATTTTTGGGGACAAGCAGCGAGTTGCTGGTATCAGTGCTGTCGTCAGTGCTCTCTATCTCGGTGCTGGTTTCAGTGCTCTCTCTCTATCTCGGTGCTGGTGTGGTCTCAGTCCTCTCTATCCCGCTGCTGGTGTCAGTGTTCCCTATCACGGTGCTGGTGTGGTATCAGTGCTCTCTATCTCGGTGCTGGTGTCAGTGCTCTCTATCTTGGTGCTGGTGTCAGTGCTCTCTATCTCGGTGCTGGTGTCAGTGCTCTCTATCTCGGTGCTGGTGTCAGTGCTCTCTATCTCGGTGCTGGTGTCAGTGCTCTCTATCAAGGTGCTGGTGTCAGTGCTCTCTATCAAGGTGCTGGTGTCAGTGCTCTCTATCTGGGTGCTGGTGTCAGTGCTCTCTCTCTATCTCGGTGCTGGTGTCAGTGCTCTCTATCTCGGTGCTGGTGTCAGTGCTCTCTATCTCGGTGCTGGTGTCAGTGCTCTCTATCAAGGTGCTGGTGTCAGTGCTCTCTATCTCAGTGCTGGTGTCAGTGCTTTCTCTCTATCTCGGTGCTGGTGTCAGTGCTCTCTCTCTATCTCAGTGCTGGTGTCAGTACTCTCTATCTCGGTGCTGGTGTCAGTGCTCTCTATCAAGGTGCTGGTGTCAGTGCTCTCTCTCTATCTCGGTGCTGGTGTCAGTGCTCTCTATCTCGGTGCTGGTGTCAGTGCTCTCTATCTCGGTGCTGGTGTCAGTGCTCTCTATCTCGGTGCTGGTGTCAGTGCTCTCTATCAAGGTGCTGGTGTCAGTGCTCTCTATTAAGGTGCTGGTGTCAGTGCTTTCTCTCTATCTCGGTGCTGGTGTCAGTGCTCTCTCTCTATCTCAGTGCTGGTGTCAGTACTCTCTATCTCGGTGCTGGTGTCAGTGCTCTCTATCAAGGTGCTGGTGTCAGTGCTCTCTATCTGGGTGCTGGTGTCAGTGCTCTCTCTCTATCTCGGTGCTGGTGTCAGTGCTCTCTATCTCGGTGCTGGTGTCAGTGCTCTCTATCTCGGTGCTGGTGTCAGTGCTCTCTATCTCGGTGCTGGTGTCAGTGCTCTCTATCAAGGTGCTGGTGTCAGTGCTCTCTATTAAAGTGCTGGTGTCAGTGCTTTCTCTCTATCTCGGTGCTGGTGTCAGTGCTCTCTCTCTATCTCAGTGCTGGTGTCAGTACTCTCTATCTCGGTGCTGGTGTCAGTACTCTCTATCACAGTGCTGGTAATCATCTCCTGCACCCTCTTCATAGCCTACCCTGACCTTTCCTCTCCTCTATTGCCTTCATGCGCTCCTGAGTCCTGAATTGTCAAAATTTCACATATAAAAAAAGAATGCTTGTCATTGTCGATCCCAGATTCACATCATACTTTTGTTATGTCAGTGTCCATGTGGTGGGACAATGTGTGCAGAGCTAGTATTTTGTGGCTGAAAATATGACCTGTAGGTTTTTAAGGTTCGCCTGCCATTAAAGTCAATGGGGCCCGCCGCAAACTTTGTGGTTCGCAAACTTTTGGCCGTGTTCGCGAAACTTCCCGTCGGAAGTCAGTCTATCTCTATTGGTGAATGCATCAGGAAGGGCACTCTGGGCATGACGGGCCTGTGTTTGTCTTCTTCTTGGTGGCAGTGGGACACTACTTGTGCTTTCCACCTCACCAGTCTGAACTGCACTTATGGGACTAGCCACGTCACCACGTGATACTGCGAAGCTGGTTTGGCTACGACCAGAGTGTACTAGGCCGCTGGTGCTTGCAAGTTCACCAGAAGGATGACCGGCACTAGTATTTCTCTGCTCCATACAAGGGAGCTGCGGTTCTTGCACCTCAATGACAGAAGAAGAAAATTGGGGTCTGGTAGGCCTGACCTTGGCAGGGACCACAACTCCGTCGTCAGAGCTATCTGTCATGGAGCTGCTGTCATCAACAGGATCGTAATTCTGAGCCTGAATCTGACAGATGAGTGACTTCCTCTTCACTTTCTGTCATGCTCAGAACCGTGTAGGCCTCTTCACTAGTGTACCTTCAATTTTCATTTTGGCCTCTAAATTTATTGGTACACTATGGAGACTCACAGGTAAAAAAGCTCCTGACTGTTAGAGACTGTATCAAAACGTTACCAAAAAAACTGTTAGCGATCGCAGGGATCAGGCCTGACTCTGCGAATGCTGCAGTTATGCGTGTTTAGTGTTTTGTAAGTGACAGTGATCGATCGATACTGCACTTGGAGGGGCAAAAAGCAGGTGCTAGCGGGTATCTGGGCAGATCCCGCTAACACTGCATTTTTGGGAACCCTAAACTGCTGGGGACGCTAGTATAGATCAGATATCGATCTGTTCAGATACTATACCACTAAAGGAGGTGTATACTGCGTGCGTGGGTGCTAGCGGTACTGGCACTAACCTGACGCTGCTTGGGGCGACGCAGACCCTATCTGACCCTAAAATCTAACTTATATCCCCCACTGGGCAATCAGGGGATTAAACCTTTATTAAGTAATAAACGGGTGCCTTGACACTATAAAAATACAAACTAACTAATAAGTGTCACCAGTAACAGTTATATGGTGATCACTGGTGAAAGGGTTAACTAGGGGGCAATCAGGGGCTTAAAACCTTTATTAGGTAGTATATGGGGGTACCTGACGCTATAAAAAGCTGACGGCGATCCTAAATACTTACCTGCCTAACTAGCCCCACCTGTGACACTAATACGGCGATCAGAAAAATGATTTCTTAGTGACCCTGCCAACGGGCGATGATCAAGGGTGATCAAAGGTGATCACCTTTATTAGGGGGGGTTAGGGGGTTACCCTAGACTCAAAGGGGCCTAAAACTAACTGCCCTACCACTTATAACAGTCACAAATAACACCAATGCAGTAATCAGTAAAAAAAACAAAAAAAAAACAACTGCTATTGGTGTGCAGGGTGTGATTGGGGGGTGATTGGGGGGTGAAAAGTGTGCCTGCTTGTTCTACTGTTTGTGT
The DNA here is from genome assembly GCF_037356315.1 of Lithobates pipiens. Classification (NCBI taxonomy): domain Eukaryota; kingdom Metazoa; phylum Chordata; class Amphibia; order Anura; family Ranidae; genus Lithobates; species Lithobates pipiens. Next base: position 43,798,085 of record NW_027507787.1, read on the forward strand.
AGTGTTGGTGCAAACTTAATGTCTTCTCTCCTTGGAAGCTGGAACGAAAAGGTTTCACGAGGAGCAATGACATCACTTCCTCTGCTTCGGTTTACATTACAGAAGCAGAGGAAGTTTCTCATTCGACAGGAGCGATCACGAGGGGGTGGTCATGAATCAGTGGCCTCCCCCTCAGCATGGATTGCTCCTGGAGGGATGCTGCCCGCAGGAGGCAAGTAACATAGCCATACATTACTTTGCCTGCCCGTGCCATTCTGCCGATCGTGAGGCGGTCGGCAAGTGGTTACATTACTTTTTTTCTTTGAAATTTAATTTTGTGCAGGGACTGTTCTAAACACGGGAAAAATGCGCCACTTTACAGGCATACTATAGACACCCCCCAGTATAAAATTTAAAGGAATATTTCACTTTTATTGTTTCACTTTAAGCATTATTAAAATCACTGCTTTAAAACTTTTTTTTGCATTGATACGTGTGATACATGTGCCCTGGGGCAGGGCCCAGGTCCCCAAAAACTTTTATGAAAATACCATGCATATAAGCCTTTAAAATTAGCACTTTTGATTTCTCCGATAGACCCCAAATCCCTCCTTTGCACAAGTGTTCAGCCAAAAACGGCTATTCTGAATAATGTCATTTTTTTTTAAACGGCGCCTTTGGCAGCCTAGTAAACTGGAAGTGACGTGTGATGTGTTTATACAAAGAAGACTGGAAGGGACAGAAGGCCCTGGAACACCGGCGGAAGGCAGCGAGAGGGTTGGACATCCCCTTTACATCAGATGTCCCCTTTAGAGTTCCCCTTTACATTAGGAGTCCCCCTTTACATCTATTGTGGTGAGAGGGCCCCTGCCCAGTTCAGTAAAGTGCCAGTTTTCTGAGTGAGTTATTTATTTACAGACTGCTGGTGAGACTTGTAGTTCCACAGATGTGATTCTACTTATTCACACGCCACATACAGCTGAACTCTGGGGTTTGTTATTCCTTGTGCTGTAAAGTCAGTACTGTATTGCACTCACACATATGGATGAAGTTACAAGTGTCATATTTTTTCAGTTAAACAGTTATCAACGTACCATTTATTCTACAGTTTGCGTTCTCTTTTGCCCTGTTGGATTACAAATACTGCAGTTTAAACTACAGGCTAGCTGAAGATATCTGGAGTGAAGGAAATTTTATCATCTTTTGCAAAGCATCACAGTTCTATTTTGTAGTCTGAACATTGAATTACAACCTGGGGGGGGGGGGGAGCCCTTGGGTACAGATTAAATATTGCATTGTATTATTGAATGTAACTAACATTTACTTTACTTGTCCTCCAGCCAATTCACCAATTCGTCCATAAAGTTCCCTCTGTTTATCATCTGAACCAAGAATGGGTACTCCAAGCCTTTGGGGAAGATCCAGCAATCTCAAAGCTGCCGAATTGGATGTAGCAAGGACTCTCAGTCATTAGATTAGACTAACCGTAAAGTCCGTATCCTTTCGCAAAGATCAGCATCTCTTTCTGATCCCTAAGGGCACAAGAAGGGGAATGGCAGCATCAAAGACGACTTTGGCAAATTGAATTGTATGTCTCATTCAGAGACCATATCGTGCTAGTGGTCTTCTGGTTTCTGAAATCAATCAATGCACATTCAACACGGGTTATGACATCTTCTTCAGTGGCATTAGCACGTGTCTCGCTGGTAACTATCTGTCGTGCGACAAGTTGGTCATCCTTCACTACGTTCATGACCCACTATAGTCTAAAACCAACCACGCTTACTTCTCATGACTTTGGGAAAAAAGCATTGAAGTTGTCTGCACTATAATCTAAATTAAAATGTTTTTTGCAGCAACCCTCCTTGTGAGCGAGTAACCATGTGTATGCTGCCAGGAAGGCATCAGGAAAACGGAAAATTGAATATATACCTTTCCATAATTTTCCTTAAAGATAAGAGAGAGAGGCGCCTCTGAGTGTAGACTGTAAAATTCTTATTTAATGCACAGGTGGTTAAAAACACTCACATTAAGTGGTACATTAACAGGCAATGTAAAGATTCTAAACTGCAGGGAGACCCTTGATGTGTCATCTGTATCCCTTGCGCTGGGGGCGTCCTGTCGGCGTGTGTCCGCTCCTGGGGGCTGTATTAGATGTGCAGAGCCGGCTGATGTAGAGCAGTGAGCGTTAGTCCAAGGCGTGGAACGCACAAGGAACTCCGGGCGACGGGAGATGACGTCACAGGGGATGCAACGCGTTTCCTGAGCTGGCAAGACCGTGTATGACACGGTGCTCCTTTATCAAGCTGGGCACTTGGAATCAGGGCAGGGATATAAATATCACACAGGGGAGGGAAAAGGGGTGGGGATGCCAGAACCAATATACAGGCATAGGAACTAATGAGGCACGGACCAGTGCAGGGGGACCATAATAATGTGAGGACACAGAGCTAAATACAATGGAAACAGGAAGAAGAGGAGTGAATGGGAGAAAGAGTAGTGCAAGATATATGTATGGACATGTATATATGTTTATTTATATATGTGTGGTGTAGTAAGAGGAGTTAGTAATGAAACTAAAGTGAAAAATGAAAAAAAACCTTTAGTCCAATCCCTTCCGTCATACATCAGAGACGGAACCCACCTCCTGGAACTTTTGTCCTCATACACCTGGGAACCCACATACATGTGGGTGTCCCTAGATGTTATAGCTCATTATACACATTGATCCCACACTCCTTTGGCATTACGGCTCTCGAACATTTTCTGACCAGTGATCCTCTAATGAATGCCCGTCAGGCTTCCTTTATTATTGAGGCCACTAAATTCTGTTTGACCCACAACTATTTTATTTTCAACAGTGACTTCTATCTACAACAACAAGGCATGGCGATGGGAGCCAATTTTGCTCCCTCTTACGCCAACCTCGCTATGGGCTACTGGGAACACCACTATATTCAACACAACAATCCTTTTGCCCCAAACATTATCTTCTTTGGGAGATACATAGATGATTTATAATCATCTGGGATGGTACTCCAGATAGCATCAGGCCATTCATCGAGTACTGCAATAAAAATACATATGGCCTCTCTTTCACCCATGAGAGTAACCAAGTATCCTTAGCCTTTCTGGATCTTGAACTCGGCCATGACGGCCCCCTAATATATGCAAAAAACTATACAAAGCCTACTGCGGGGAACTCATACCTGCACTTAAAAAATTGAGAAAATAATGGAAAAACACTGGGGTATACTACAACAAGACCCCCACCTGAAACCTATTCTTCCCTCTCAGCCCAAAACAACATACCATAGGGCGCCCAACCTCAAGAGTAAAATTGCTCCTAGTAAATTAAAAACCACTCCCATGTCTATCACAGTACCTACCCTGATCCCTCTTGTAGGAATGTACCGGTGTCATAAGAAACTGTGCAAAATGTGCATCTTTGTGGAACATGGTCAGAAGTCTTTCCACACCAAAGGCACTACCTATAGTCTGAGGGACTTTTATAATTGTTCCTCAGATTACGTGGTATATGGCCTTACTTGCCCCTGCGGTCTTATCTATGTTGGCTGAACTATCCGGCTGGCTAGACAAAGGTTTGGGGAACACAGGCGGTCGATCGAAGGCAAAACTGACCCACACAGTGTCCCCAGACATTTTGTCACTGCACACCATGGGTCCACCTCTGGCCTCAGGGTTTGGGTCATAGAACAAATTCCCAGCTCTCTTCCCCCAGCTGAACGCTTCAAAATACTTACTGGATCTACTGCCTAGACACCTTAGCGCCTGGTGGAATTAACGAAAGTATTGAGATTTCGACTATTCTCTCCTCTTTCTATTATTACTTGTTTTATATATATATATATATATATATATATATATATATATATATATATGTTTTATATATATATATATATATATATATATATATATATATTTTTTTTTTTTTTTTTTATTCAGGTCATTCCCTCATTTATTTTTTTGTTTTTGTTATATATGTATACAGTTCTTTGTATATATATTTAGTTCTTTTTTTCATTTTATATATATATATATATATATATATATATTTTTTTTTTTACATATATACTTTTTTTCCCCTTCATCATTTCCTTATTCCCATGATCTGAATACGTGGTTTAGGGGATTAACCCCTTCCCTGTCGGATTTTAGACTTAGTTAAGGAAGGGGTCCTCTCCTTACTTCCGCCCCTTTCACTCCCATTCCCCCCATCCCTTTCCATTCCCCCTCTTGTGCTGATTGCACCTACAGCATTATTACTTGCAGTATTATTATTATGCCTTTTAAATATGTTTTTTAAATATTGTTTTTTAAATATTGTGTTTATTAAGTGTTTTTCATTTCTTGAAAAATAGTGATCGGCGGGTGGGTGTTTCTATGAGCGCCATAATACTTGTATATATTGACCATAATTTTCCTTTCCTGGTGCCTATCCATGGCAGCATACGCCCTGCTTGTTTTTTTTCTTTTTTTATATAATTCTTAAATGTTTGAGTCTAGTTACAAAAATGGTGCATGGGGGGTTGACTCTTTATTTATAGAGTTAAATTGGTGGGTTGGTTGGGGGAGGGGTAACCAAACATGTGTATGCTGCCATGGATAGGCACCAGGAAAGGAAAATTACGGAAAGGTAAGTATTCAATTTTCCGTTATATGCTGTTGTGCTTAAATTAACAATTTTTATGCAGACAAAATCTGGGTGTCCAGACTATAACATTTTTGTCTGATGTGAACTCAACGTCTGATTTTCGCTTTTTGTATGAAAAAAAACGTAAGAGCAAGACGCATGGTCAGAAATGAAAGAATACATACAAAACTAGTCAAAACATTATGTCACTTCTGATGTTGTATTCCACCGTAGGAAAATTTCGTATTCAAAGTAACCTCTTCACTTTCAACACGAGACTAGCATGCCACAAAAAACAGACGTTTGGTTGTCCGAAAATCTAAGCCCTTGTACACACGGTCGGAGATTCCGACGGAATGTGTCCGATTGGACTGTTTTGTCGGATAATCAGACTGTGTGTGGTCTCCATCAGACTGTTTCCATCTGAGTATGCGATGGACCAAGTTTTCTAACTTGTCAATAAAATTTTCCGACAACATGATCCGATCGGACATTGTCCGATCATGTGTAGAGAATTCCGATCGGACAAAGTGCCACGCATGCTCAGATCAAATTCCTACACCAAAGCTTTTGGCTACTAGCATGAACGTAGTCCCGTCGTAACCAAATAGCGTCATCACGTTACGTACAATCAGATTTTCCGACAACTTTGTCCGACCGTGCGTATGCAACAGTTTCGGACAAAATCCGTCTGAAAAAATCTGACGAATTTGGTTGTCAGAACGTCCGACCGTGTGTACAGGGGCTTAGTGTGTATACATGGCTTTAGACCTCATACACACTAAGATTTTCTGCAGATTTTTGTCTTCAGATTTACCAAAACCATATAATATGAGGTCAAGCCTCAAGAGTATCAATTTGTATGCAATCAGGCAGGCCATTGCACTACATGGTTTTTGTTAATCTGAAATCTAATAGTGTATATGGGGTCTAAATGGAAGGCTCAGCATTTGTGTTGGAAACAGGCTCAAGGTTCACATACCAGCTGGAAGTCTCGCTGGGATCAACTGTTGGTGTCCTGCAGGAAAGGCACACATCAGTGTGGTGTGTAGTAAAGCTGGAGCCCACCAAGAAGATGGCCACTCACAGGATGGAGACAAAAATGCAGCAGAGCAAAGGAGATGACGTGACCACACCGACTTCCTGTCAGAAAACCGCTACCCATTAAAGTGTAACAGAAGTGACGTTCCATGCAAAAAATGCTTACTGCGCATGCCCAATGCGTTCCAACATGGCCACTATGCATTCCATAGGTTTCCTAATCTGACAGAACATGAAGGCAGAAGTGGACATCTTCTTACACCCAGGCAAGTCTTCAATTTCACACTTATTTTAGGAGTAAACTCATCTTATATAATCGAATACGGTATTTTTCAATGTGTGACGCTGTTTTCATGTTGCATTTAAAAAGCAACGACAAGCCTGCAGGCAGAAGGTAGCGATGGCCATCTTGGTACACCCAGCACTGCTCAGCGCCAAACTGATTATATAGCAAAATAGACTAATTCACTCGGTCACAGTGGGGAAGGGGAAGGGGAAGGACCAGGGGGGCTCTCTTACCAATCAGATGGCACATTTCAAAGCTCCCAGCTTCTTTGTCAAATCTCATATTCCCATATGATAATTATAATCTCATTAAAAATCACTGTCCATAAAGTATATGCCATTTCAGCTGAATATTACTTTGCTCTACAGTTGCTTCTTATTTTCAGGTCTAGCTATGACTTACATTCACCTTGGAGAAATGCAATTTGAAGATGCTGGATAAGGATGAGCCGAACACCCCATGGTTCGGTTCGCACCAGAACCTGCGAACAGACGTAAACTTTGTGTGAACTTTAGAACCCTATTAAAGTCTATGGGACTCGAAAGTTCAAAATATAAAGTGCTAATTTTCAAAGGCTAATATGCAAGTTACTGTCCTAAAAAGTGTTTGGGGATCCGGGTCCTGCCCCAGGGGACATGTATCAATGCAACAAAAAGTTTAAAAAAGGACGTTTTTTTCGGGAGCAGTGATTTTAATAATGATTAAAGTGAAACAATAAAAGTGTAATATTCCGTTAAATTTCATACCTGGGGGTGTCTATAGTATGCCTGTGAAGGGGCGCATGTTTCCCATGCTTAGAACTGTCTGTCATGGTTATGCAGTGATCTTCCTGGTTGCTTACCTCCCCTCATGTGTTCAGACAAAGAGGCCAGCCACTTCCACCTGGTGGTTTTTATAACCTCTCCCCAAGCATGGCTCCACCCCAGGCCCCATCAGGGAACCTTTATTAACCTGTGCACTGCAGGCCAACAGGGCTGATCAACCATTGTGTATTCCTTTGTGTGTTCAGCTTCCTGTTACCTGCCGTGTGCGCTTCTGTTGTTCCGTTACCGACTTTGGCGTGTCTTTGACTATCCCTGTTTGCCTGTGATCCTGACCTTTTGGCGTGTCCCTGACTATTTCTCTCTGCTTGTGGCCCCGACCTTGGCTTTGTCCCTCACCATCCCTATCCTCCTGTTGCCTACTGTGGGTGTGAGCTGGGGGACCCTGGGGGTCGCGACCTGGAGCCAGTTGCAGCCAAGTCCATCCTCACCACTCGAGGCTCTGGTGAACACCTGCTGGCTCTTAGGCCGCGTACACACGGGCGGATTGTCTGCCCAACTAAGTTCGTCAGACAATCCGACAGACAGTCCGTCCAAATTTTGAATGAACGGACTTGACCACACACGATGAACAGACAGTCCGCTGAAAACTTGCGCGATGACGTGTACAGCACGTACGACGGGACTAGAAAAACGACGTCCAATACACTGCAATGCAACCTTCGGCCGTGTAAATCCTTTCTGAGCATGCGCCATACTTAGTCCGTCCAACTTGCCTACACACGAGCGGACTGTCCGCTGAAACCAAGTTTGGACGGACAAAACCAAGTTTGGACGGACAAAATTACGGAAATTCCGAAAGACTAAGTCCGTCAGATTGTCCGCTGAAAAAGTCCGCTGAAGCCCACACACGAACGGATTGTCCGCTGAAACACGGTTTAGCGGACTAAGTTGGGCAGACAATCCGCCCGTGTGTACGCGGCCTTAGACTCCGCGCCCCAGGGAATCTTGCGCTCTAACCCCGGTGGGACCTGTCTCCCATCCGCAGCAGTCAGCCGTAGGGTCCACAACCTTGCGGTGCACTCCTGATTCCCTACAGTGTGCATCTGTCACCTCGCCTCAAGGTGACCTGACAGTTTGATCAGCCATGGACTCGGCTGACGTGTTGCTTCCTGCAGATGATCCATTGCAGAGCTTAATTCGCAGACTTGAGACCCAAGAATCGCATCAGACCCAGGTGATGTGATTCCTTCAAGATCTGGCTTCCCGCTTCGAGCAGCTACAGGCTTCCTTGGGAACCCCGAACCTGCAGCCTCAAGTACAGTCGGCAGCTGCACCTATCGCACCAGTCGCATCCACGCATGCATTATTACTGCCAGCTCTGTCCCGTTTCTCTGGGGACTCCAAGGCTTGCAGGGGGTTTCTTAGTCAGTGCACAATTCATTTTGAACTTCAACCCCAAAACTTCCTGTCCGATCGGGCAAAAGTAGCATATATCATATTCCTCCTGTCCGGCGAGGCGCTAGCTTGGGCTGCCCCTCTGTGGGAACTGAATGATCCAGTGGTTTCTAGCCTGTCTGATTTCTTGAAACTTTTTCGGAATATCTTCGAGGAACCAGGTCGTGTCTCCTCAGCGGCTAGCGCTCTTTTACGTCTCCGTCAAGAGTCCGCGTCTCTGGGACAGTATGCTCTTCAGTTCAGTATCCTCGCAGCTGAATTGCACTGGAATAATGAGGCCCTAGTTGCAACCTTTTTACATGGCCTCTCTGATAGAGTGAAGGATGAATTAGCAGGAAGATCCCTTCCTGCTGATGTGGACAGTGTCATCACCTTGTGTAACCAGATCGATATTCGCTTTCAGGAGAGGGCCCTGGAAAAAAGACACCAGCACTCCCCGTTCTTTAGGCAGCCTGAGCCCCCAATCCCTTCTCTTCGATCCGAGGAGCACCCCCTGCCTACCGAGGAACCTATGCAGTTGGGCTGGACTAAGTTATCTCCTGAAGAAAGTGCTAGGCGCAGAACTCTGGGCCTATGCCTCTATTGTGGGGCCAAAGGTCATTTCCGTGACACTTGTTCTCTTCGTCTGAAAAAACGCTCAGGGCTAATACATCTGGAAGGTGGAGTATTAGACCCTGAAATATCACCTTCACCTTCTCGTCTTCTCCTTTCTGTGTTGCTTCATGTCGGTGCTTCCTCTCGTTCGGTCTCAGCACATCTGGATTCCGGAGCCGCTGCCAATTTCATGGATTGGGAAACCGCATCCTCCATGAGACTTACCCTTTTGCCCCTTACAACACCATTGGTGGTCTTGGCGATTGATGGCCCTATCCGCTTTCAGACTCTTCCTGTTAAGATGTCAGTAGGGACACTCCACCAGGAGTGGATATCCTTCCTTGTCTTACCTAAGGCTTCATCTCCTATCATATTAGGTCTTCCTTGGTTACGGCTCCATTCTCCACACATTGACTGGTCTGCTGGACAGATCCTGGCTTGGGGTTCCTCCTGTTCCTCTTCCTGCCTACTCAAGGGTACCCCAACTTCCTGTTACCACCATCCCAGTATCTTCTGCTCTTCCCGCTGTATATAGCGATCTCTGGGATGCGTCCTGCAATAGTCGGAACTGATGCACTCTTTAGGTTATGTGGTACTCTGGATGAGGGGCCCATCTATGAACCTGGGTCGATCATTCACTCCAGTTCACGTAACCATTTACCTTTGCCTGTCCCTAATCTCCCTTGGACGCACAGCCAGGCTAACTTGTCTGCAAGTTCCACAGTTGCTATGCCCTGTGATGTGATTGAGATGGTCGCTACACCTGACAATGCTATTCAGTCGACCTTCCTGCTTCTTGTTCAGCACCTTCGGTGACCTGGCCTCACCCTACTGCTACTATGCCCGTTCAAACCCGTTTAAGAGGCTCAATCCATCCTTTGGATAGAATACCTCATTCGGCCAGGAGGGGTTTTCAATCTTTTTCTCAGGGTTCTCTGCATTCTGTTGGTGTTGCAGCTATCCAGCTTGACTCTTGTGACATGTCACCTTCTAACCAACCTGACCTCAGGGATACATTGACCTCTGCCCAGTCTGGTGGTCCTGTTATGGATGCCCAGTTCATCTTTAAGGATGTGGGGGACCCTGCTCAGACTCCTGATCTTCTCATGCCCTTACCCATTCCTAAAAAGCCTTTAGTCCTCATGTCCTCTCGTCCTCTCCCTACCTCGGTTTCGGTCTCTGATGATAATCTAAAATACGAGGTTAGTCAAGTTTTGGATTCCCGGCTCCGTAAAGGCATTCTTCAGTACCTCGTACTTTGGAAAGGGTTGGGTCCTGAGGAGAGGTCTTGGATCACTGCACCTGAGGTCTTTGCTCCTCGTCTGTTGAGGAGGTTCCATCTGGAGTTTCCCTTAAGCCTGGACCCAGGCGGGGGACGGGGAGGCCTCGTAAGAAGGAGGGTACTGTCATGGTTATGCAGTGATCTTCCTGGTTGCTTACCCCCCCTCATGTGTTCAGACTAAGAGGCCAGCTGGTGGTTTTTATAACCTCTCTGCAAGCATGGCTCCACCCCAGGCCCTATCAGGGAACCTTTATTAACCTGTGCACTGCAGGCCAACAGGGCTGATCAACCATTGTGTATTCCTTTGTGTGTTCAGCTTCCTGTTACCTGCCATGTGCACTTCTGTTGTTCCGTTACCGACTTTGGCGTGTCTTTGACTATCCCTGTTTGCCTGTGATCCTGACCTTTTGGCGTGTCCCTGACTATTTCTCTCTGCTTGTGGCCCAGACCTTGGCTTTGTCCCTCACCATCCCTATCCTCCTGTTGCCTACTGTGGGTGTGAGCTGGGGGACCCTTGGGGTCGCGACCTGGAGCCAGTTGCAGCCAAGTCCATCCTCACCACTCGAGGCTCTGGTGAACACCTGCTGGCTCTTAGACTCCGCACCCCAGGGAATCTTGCGCTCTAACCCCGGTGGGACCTGTCTCCCGTCCGCAGCAGTCAGCCGTAGGGTCCACAACCTTGCGGTGCACTCCTGATCCCTACGGTGTGCATCTGTCACCTCGCCTCAAGGTGACCTGACACTGTCCCTGCACAAAGTGTCATTTCTGCAGGAAAAAAAGTCATTTAAAATCACTCGCGGCTATAATGATTTGTTGGCTCCCGTAATACAGAGAACACTCATTGAAAGTCATTGATAAAAAAATAAAAAAATAAAAATAAAAAAGAGTGGGGTTCCCTCAAATTCAATTACCAGGCCCTCCAGGTCTGGTATGGATATTAAGGGGAACCCTGCGTCAAATTAAAAAAAAAATTGACGTGGGGTTCCCCCTAAATATCCATACCAGACCCTTCAGGTCTGGTGTGGATATTAAGGGGAACCCCGCGTCAAATGTAAAAAAAAAATTGATGTGGGGGTCCTCCTAAAAACCCATACCAGACCCTTTATCCGAGCACGCAACCTAGCAGGCTGCAGGAAAAGAGGGGGGGACGAGAGAGCACCCCCCCTCCTGAACCGTACCAGGCAACATGCCCTCAACATTGGGAGGATGCTTTGGGGTCCCCCCAAAGCACCATGTCCCCATGTTGATGGGGACAAGGGCCTCATCCCCATATCCCTGGCCGGTGGATGTGGGGGTCTGCGGGCGGGCGGCTTATCAGAATCTGGAAGCCCCCTTTAACAAGGGGACCCCCAGATCCCGACCCCCTGTTTGAAATGGTAAGGGTTGTACAAAAGTACCCCTACCATTTCACAAAGAAAGTGTAAAAAATAGTTAAATAAGACAAACACACTTTTGAAAAAGTCCTTTATTAAAAATAAAGATTCCCCTCGGTGGTAATCCACTCTTGCTATCCAGCGACGGATGATCATTTCTCCGGGGTCCAGCGATGGCTGATCTGATCCAGAGCAGCGAATCCATCCATCTTCTGTCTCCACCGAGGAGACACTGCGGGATCCCGGCGGCCTGACGTTTCTTATATGAGGAGGGCGGGGCCACCTGTCACCTGACCCTGCCCCCCTCTGATGCAACGCAGGTTTTCGTTACATCAGAGGGGGCGGGGTCACCCACATGTCATTGGGGAACCCCAGGGTCTTTTTTTTTTATCAATGACTTTCAATGAGTGTTCTCTGTATTATGGGAGCCGACAATTAATTATAGCCGCAAGTGATTTTAAATGGCTTTTTTTCCTGCAGAAATTACACTTTGTGCAGGGGCAGTTCTAAGCACAGGAAACATGCGCCCCTTCACAGGCATACTATAGACACCCCCCAGGTACGAAATTTAAAGGAATATTACACTTTTATTGTTTCACTTTAATCATTATTAAAATCACTGCTCCCGAAAAAACGGCCATTTTTAAAACTTTTTTTGGCATTGATGCATGTCCCCTGGGGCAGGACCCAGGTCCCCAAACACTTTTTAGGACAGTAACTTGCATATTAGCCTTTAAAATTAGCACTTTAGATTTCTCCCATAGACTTTTACAGGGTGTTCCACGGCTTTTCGAATTTGCCGCGAACAACCCAAATTGTTCACTGTTCACTGAACAGACGAACATGCAATGTTCGAGTCGAACATGAGCTCGACTTGAACTCGAAGCTCATCCCTAATGCCGGATTTCAGTAGATTCAGATTGTAGTACACATCTTTATTTCGTTAATCTCTCACAGCATGCGAAGCCTCATGAATTAGGAACTAGTAGTACATTTCAGAGATCCATCATTTTATTCTCTGCTGTCACATTTTTCTCTTATTACTAATCAACTAACATATTTACAGCCAACCTGTTAAATAAACAGTCTGGTTTATACAGCTATTGTGCAAAATATTTACCCTGAATCCATGTCAAAATTCAGATAATCATTTCTTTGTAAGTCAGTTTGTATATAAATACCACATTACGATGCTCAGACAAGTCATTTTCAGACAACGATATACAGCTAAAGATGGTGAGTTGGTGCTTATTATTTTCCGTATTAATATCCAATGTACAGTAATACCCAATCTCCTTAAAATAAAACTGTAGGCAATTATTTTTTTTCATTTTGGATAGAGCAAGCGAGGGTTATAAGCCCTGTCCGATTTTTGTTTTCGCCATCCGTGTTCCATTGTGGAGATTTCCCTTCACTTCCTGTCCCATAGCCAAACAGGAAGTGAGGGGAATTCCCTGAAAATAAAAATAATTCCTGGAGGACCCCTGGGTCTGTAGAACCAGTGTCCCCAATGGAAGATTTTCCCTCTCTTATTTATTATAAGAAGAATGGGTAGAATGGATAATTGGAGAATGTTTTCTAATTAGCTTCTCAAGTATTATCTCCTTTCAGCCCCATAGTAGTCATTCAGTGGCTGCAAGTTCTTTTTTCAGCTTTTAACTTTGCATTTAATTTCCAAGCATTTATTTAGGATGGATCTATACATATGCTACATTTCCTGTTCATGGTATTGTCTGTAGAGCACAATAAAGCCAACCATACTATACACTGGCAAGAAAATCAAGTCCCAAATGTCACTGAGGTTTTAAACTTAGTTAAAAACAACTTTTCTTTTGAGACAACAAATCGGGTTGCAGTTATTTGATAAGCAGTGGAAACAATGGACTGACTGGTGCACCTAAGATCATAAAAAACATAAAATATAGGCCTAATTGAGACAACAGTACTCAGCCTACTGCATGCTTTTCTAGATCACTGTACTACTGAAGTTCCACACAACATGCTGGGTCAGAAGAGCTGAGGTTCATCTATTATTATGTATACTATGTATTTGTTGAAATGTGCTAGGTACCTTTTTTCCCTTTCTTCTGCAATCATCTTCTTCAATCTACCTGATTGTTTGTCGCCTCCCCCCCTTAAAAAAAACACCAGCCACCACTGATTTAGTAGTACCCTTTGTACCACAATAAAATCAATAAACATTTATTCATAAAATAAAGCTAACCATACATTGTATTTCATTCCATTTCAGAAGTATCTTGTGGCTGCTGTACTTTGTGTGGGATTCATTCTTGCTGTGTGTGATGCAGGCTGCTTTCTGGAACCTCCTCCAAAGCTAAAATCTGATCAGAAAACCTTAAGTGGTAAGTTATATAAAAATAATTTTGTTTAACCCCTTCCCGCCGAGTGTACGCAGATGTGCGTACTCGGCTTCCGGGGGGTATACCGGGATGATGCCCGCACCGATTCACGTTCCGATGCCTCCGGCTGCTGGGGAGGAACTGGAACGAAGCCGTAATCGGCTTCGTTCCAGCCTCCTAATAGTAAACACGGAAGCGGCGTCATGAGGTCACTTACCGTTTACTCGGCTGCCAATGGCACCGGTTTTAAAAAGATATACAGTATTCAGAATCGCCGTTTTCGGCGATCTGAATACATTGAAGTGTAAAGGAAAGATGGGGGGTCTTTTAGACCCCCGATCCCTCCATAAAGAGTACCTGTCACCACCTATTACTGCCACAAGGGATGTTTACATTCCTTGTGACAGCAATAAAAGTGATCAAATCTTTTTTTTTAAAAACAATTTATTCATTTTCAAATAAATAAAATAAAAATAAAAACAAAAAAAATTTTTTTAAAGCGCCCGCCGTCCCCGCGAGCTCGCAAAGCAAAGAAAACGCATGCGGAAGTCACGCCCGCATATGTAAACGGTGTTCAAATCACACATGTGAGGTATCGCCGCGATCATCAGAGCGAAAGCAATAATTCTAGCACTAGACCTCCTCTGCAACACTAACCTGGTAACCGTAAAAAAAAAATTAAGCGTCGCCTATTGAGATTTTTAGGTACCGTACTTTGTCGTCAATCCACGAGTGCATGCAATTATAAAGTGTGACATGCTTGGTATCTATTTACTCGGCATAACATTCTTTCACATTATGCAAAAAAATAGGGGTAATTTTACTGTTTCATTTTTTTTAATTCATGAAAGTGTCCCTTTTCCCAAAAAGTTGTGTTTAAAACACCTCTGCGCAAATACCGTGTGACATAAAATATTGCAACAATCGCCGTTTTATTCTCTAGAGTCTCTGCTAAAAAAATATATATAATGTTTGGGGGTTCCATGTAATTTTCTAGCAAAAAATATGGATTTTAACTTGTAAACACCAAATGCCAAAAATAGGCTTAGTCATGAAAGGGTTAATAAAAAGGTATTGTGACCAAAGATCAATATCTTTTATATGGTCTATTGATATCCTGTAAATTCCAAATAAAGGTTTAACAATGTATAACTCTTTTAGTATACAGCATATTACAAAGTTATAACACTCAATACAGAAGGAGAGAGAGAGAGAGAGACCATAATTGAATTATTTTAAGACATTTATGTAGGTTTAAAACCTTTTTCTAAGTCTAAACAGCCTTTCACATATTGGAATCTCAAGCGTCACCAACTCTACTTTGATTCTAAACAATATACAGTCTAAATTCTGAAATTCAAGAAGTGGTCATATTTTTTGGGGGGGGGGGGTGTTTAACTGGGGGTATGATCCACATTCCTTCATCTGACACCTGAAGCAGGAGAGTACTTTTATTTGTTCTCCTTTTATTATAAATAACTGTTTAATTAGTATGTATGATTTTGTAGCCTACTGTAAGTTTGCATATATTGACTAGATACTTGAGATATCAAATATAAAATTAATGTGTCGCTTTTTGAGTGATGTAACTAGTTTGGCATTGGAGCAATTTTTTTAATTTTTTGCACATTTGTAAAAATCTTAATTTTTGGCAATAAAATTACTTAAACCCCCATAATATTATTTACGGTATTATTTGAAATCATAGGCTCTGTAGAATAAAAAGATAGTTGTAATTTTTTATATCACATGATATTTGCGTGTTTATTAACCACTACAATACAGGGCACTTTCACCCCCTTCCTTCCCAGCCCAATTTTCAGCTTTCAGCGCTCTAGCGCTTTCAGTGACAATTGCGCGGTCATGCTACACTGTACCCAAATGAAATTGTTATCATTTTGTTCGCACAAATAGAGCTTTATTTTGGTGTTATTTATTCACGACTCCGTTTTTTTTTTTTGCGATTTAAGCGCAAAAAAAGCGGAAATTTGGAAAAAAAACAATATTTTCTTTTTTCTATTTGAAAAGAAATCCAATAAAATCAAATTTTGTCATAAATTTAAGCCAAAATGTATTCTGCTACATGTTTTTGGTAAAAAAAATTCCGTTAAGTGTATAATAATTGGTTTGTGTGATCACGGACATATGTACGCAAATGATCATGTACATATGTGTGCAGGTGATCACGTACATATGTGTGCAGATAATCATTGGGACATGTGATTTTAGTGGGACATATGTGGGGGACATGTTTTTATTATTAGGGACATGTGTTTTTATTATTTGGGGACATGTATGTTTTGGGGACATGTGTGTTTTGGGGACATATGTGGGGACTGTGTTTGTACTGTGTGGTGTGTTGTGTGTTTACACTACACTGATGATCAGTGAGTAAAAAGCTGTAAAAAGCAGCCCATACTCACTGATCATCAGCCGGCTGCAGCGTTCTGCTCTCCTCTCCTCAGCGGTGACTTCCGTGTGAGGAGAGGAGAGCCGATTGCCTAGCAACCGGCTGTTTGTTTACATCACATGACGGCCGTGATTGGACACTGCCGTCATGTGATCAGGAGGGCCAATCACAGAGCCCTCCTGCCGATCTGAGATGTGCCGTGTCCGGGTGACACGAGCACATCGGGATCGCGCCGCTGCGCGGGCACGCGCACGCGCGATCCCGCTACTCCTGAATGACGTTCCTGAACGTCCTATCAGGAATAGACGGCTCCCACCCGGCCGTATATATGCATTGGCCGGGTGGGAAGTGGTTAAACTTAAATTTATTAAACTAAAATTTTCAGTAAAAAATATAATAACAGGAATTTTTAGTTTTTTTTATACTGTTTTTTATTATTCTTCATCACATAAAGGATACACTTGCAAAACATAGTACAAAAACAATTGCTTATACATTTATCAAAACATCAATCTCTTATGTCTTTTACTCTAAATGTATCCTCTCTCCGTTTCTCCTCCTATACAACAAAAATTAAACCAACAGTACTGATTTCCCTGATGAAGATAGTTTTTTTTTTTTTTTTTTTTATATTTTCCCAGTTCTCAACAACTTTATGTAATTATGCTTTTGCACAGTCCAAAGTAATGTTCAAAAGCCTGAGCCGGCCTATTTAACACTTCCCTGGTATCCCATCTGGATATAGATCTCGGTCCATCCATCTGTCCCTTGAGACCCATTCTTTTCTTTTATTTTATTTTCTTACATTCTCTCAAGAACATAGCTCATCGTCGGGATATTCACATGTATCCATAAGTTCAGTCCACCTCCCCCAAATCTTCATGAATTTACCCGCACACCCTCTGGCCTCATATGTGAGTTTGTAAACCGGTAATACCTGGTTAATTAGTGTTTTCCACTGGTTCAAAGGGACTGGTGTGGAGTGTATCCATTGCATAACCACCATTTTCCTAGCGTAATATAACAAAAGGCGAAGGAATTGTTTTTGATATGTGCTCAAGTACACATCCTCGAAGACCGCTAAGATACACCACTTTGGGCTGCAGATATTAGGTAGGTCAAAGTTAGTTGCAATAAATTGAGTTACTTGTGACCAAAATGGTCGTATCCTTTCACAGGCCCAAAGCATGTTTAGCAAGTCACCAGTATGTCTATTACATTTATGACAGGTAGGGCTGTTTATTTTCTGCATATGAAAAAGCCGCAGAGGGGTGTAGTAGACTCTATGAAAGATAAGCAACTGCATCATTTTATCTTTAGCAGAGAGAGTAGTGACGAAGTACGTGTTAATAAGTTCCTCCCAATTATCATCTGAAAGATCCGGTATATCTGACCGCCAGTGATTTTTTAAAGGCTGTAGCTGACTAGAGTCGTGTTGCCCTAATAATTTATAGTATCTAGAGATCAGTCCTACATGTTCAGGATGTAGTAGTGCTTCCTCTAGTGGAGAGTTTTGAAAAGATACATTTCGCAGTCCCAGCTGAGACATGGCTGCATGTTTTAATTGCAGGTATCTGAAGTGGCTGGCACCCCAAACTCAGCTCGTAGTACCGAAAAGGATTTAAAATTCCCCTGGTCATATAGCTGGTGTATATATTTCAAACCCTTTGTAGCCCAAGAGGAAGCATCAGGTAGATCCAAAAAGTGAGGGAGAGTGGGGTTACACCACACAAGGTGATTGGGGGATATAGACGGTGTGTCCTCTGGACTCAGCTGGAGACAGCGTCTATATATTTCTAGAAAGATCTTAATTATGTTTGTGCCCTCTACATTCCTGGTTGTTCTTCGAAAAAGATCAAATTATTGAGGGCCTCGTAGGAGGAAAGTATAGCCGCCTCTGCTGCTGCAGCAGCATTTTCAATCTGGGGGAACAACCACCAATGCATGTAGACAAGCTGTGATGCAAAATAATAAAGTCTCAAGTTTGGCAGCGCCAGTCCCCCCTGAGCTGTTGATAATTGCAGTGTTTTTAAAGCTATTCTAGGGTGCTTGGGAAACCATAAGAAAGTCGATAGTAGAGAATACATTTCCTGGAAGATCTTTTTAGTGACATATACTGGACTATTCGCAAGAATATATAAGAATTTAGGCAAAAATACAATTTTGAATAGGTTTACCGTACCCATCAGCATCAATGACAGGTTTACCCAACTCTTTATTTTGCTTTTAAAGGAGTCTATACACGGTAAGAGACATAGGTGGAAATCGGCAGTTGTATCGTGATTCCTAGATATTTGAACCCAGAGGTCATCTGCAGAGGGCAATCCGAGGGTAGATCAAATGGGAGATCAAGGTCAACTAAGAAACAGTTAGATTTAGTCCTATTTATTTTAAGGCCTGAGAATTGGCCAATTATCCTAAGCATAACAGGGATCGTGACTTGGGGGTTAGATAGGTACAGCAACATATCTTCCGCATACAGTGATATGCGTTCTCCTAGGGTGCCAATTTTCATACCTTGCATATCTAATGATGACCTGAGTAATCTGGCTAGGGGTTTTATAGTGAGCGAGAATAATAGTGGTGATACTGGGCATCCCTGTCGAGTACCTCTGTCTATAGGAAATGATTTAGAGAGTATTCCATTAATTCTGATTCGGGCAATAGGCTGGTTATATAATATGGTGATCCAGTTAAGAAAAGATAGGGCCATTAGACAGAACCGAATGCTTTGTGAGCATCGAGAGACACCACTGCTCTGGGGACTGATAAGGTGTTGGGAGCATGAAGATTGGTGAACAGTCTACGTATATTACTGTACGTAGATTTGCCTGGAATGAAACCGGTCTGATCTGAGCTTATCAATGTTGTAATTACAGAGTTTATGCAGGAGGCTAAAATTTTTGTTAGTATTTTTAAATCTGTATTAATGAGTGAAATTGACCTATAAGAGTCACAATAAAGAGGGTCTTTATTTGGCTTAGGGATCAATACTATTAGAGCCTCTTTCATAGAGGAGGGAAGGCTGTTCTGCATGAAGATAATAGAATAAAGTTTGCATAGTCGTGGTATCATGGCCTCTTTATGTTCCATATACCATTCAATAGGAAGACCGTCAGGTCCCGGGGTCTGATGTTTAGCAAAAGTTTTTATGGCCTGTTCTATTTCCTCTGTGGCAATGGGTTCCTCCAGAGCTAGTTGTTGTTCCTCTAGGAGAGTGGGAAAGGTAATAGAATCTACATATTCATGCAGCTCAGGGGGGGTGTAGTGGGCTTGAGATCTATATAAATCAGAATAAAATTGAATAAAGGCTTTTACGACTCCTTCCCTAGAATCTTGTAAAGTAGCTGAGTCATCATATACTTGAGAAATTACAATTGGGTCAGGTATCAGCTTGGCCAAAAAGGCCAGGATCTTTCCATTCTTGTCTCCTGAGTCAAAAACTCTCTGCCTTTGATATAGTAGCCGTTTCTGGGTTTTGGATACCAGTGCCAGCTCGCATGTCCTTCGGACATCCTGTAGCATATGGTGTCTGGCTGGGGATGGGTCCCTGACATAACTTTCGTCTGCTTCTTTCACTTCCGTTGACAGGGTCAGTAATTGTTCCCCATTTGCCCTTTTTAGATTTGAAACCTTTCATATATGCTCCCTTCAGTACTGCCTTAAAGGCGTCCCATGTGACTAGTTCCGACACTTCCCAAGCATTCTCATGCCAAAATGTATTTATAGCTTCCACACAGGAGCTTAGTACCATTGGTTCTTTCAAACAATATGGACTCATGCGCCAGACCCGGTCAGCCGGTCGTCCTGGTTCACACAGAATGAGCTCCAGGGGAGAATGATCGGAGAGTGCTCTTGGTAGATACGATACTTCCTCCACTTTCTGCAGCACATCCCGTGAAGTAAAAAACATATCTAGTCGGGACAGAGACTTATAAGACTCAGACGCACAAGAAAATTCCCTCCTGTCTGGGTGTTTCCATCTCCACACATCTATCAGACCATAGGCAGCTGCCCAATCTCTCAATGAGTGAGATTGTGGTCTGGTGCATCTGAGTCTGTCCATCTCCATAACCCTGTTGAAGTCTCCTCCTATAATGAGATGACCCTGTACCACAGGAAGCACCGCACGCATACAGTTTTCTAGTTTTTGTAACTCAAAAGGTGGTGGAATGTACACATTCACTATAGTATACAACATTTTCCCTATATTTAAAGACCAAAGCCACATAGCAACCTTGAGGATCAGTTTATACCTCCAGTACTTGGATCTTTATAGATCTAAGAATTAGTATGGATACCCCCCGGAATAAGAGGAGTATGTTGCATGAAATGCATGAGCAATGAGGGGTCTTTTTAGAGTCATAACCCTTGATCCCTCCAGATGGGTCTCCTGTAGCAGCATCGTATGCGGCTTTGTACATTTGAGATAGTCAAATACCAAAGATCGCTTGATCCTCGAGTTCAAGCCTCTTACGTTCCAAGTAACACACCTAAGACCCATCTAGAGGTAGGAGCAAAAATAGTGTAGAGAATACAAGATTACAATCTCTTGGTCGTATAAACAATGCAGTGATACCCATAATCACCCTGGCATAGGCTAATACATTCTTAGTGCAGTCCCGCAAGGAACCACGCATTTTTAATATCCCTGGAGAGCAGTTCTGTGCAGTGTAAAAAAAGAAACTCAAAACAAAATAAAAAAAATCTGTATCCACCAACTTCCCCTTCTCCCCACCCTGCTCATTGTCCCAAACTTCAACGAGCCTTGTCCCAAAAACCATAACAGTAACTCGTGAGGTGACTGAAAGGGCCTCCCAATTAAACTGGTGGCAGTTCCATGTAGTAAAAGTCAAAGGACAAAAAAGAAAAAAAAAATTATAGGTGCTATAGGGAGCAGCATTGACACCTCCATAGTATGAAATCCAGAATAGTGCATCCTGTAACAAAATTTCTGATACCGAGTCCTCAGTAACCAAGTAACCCCCAGCTCAGGGATAGACAGATAAAGGATAAACAAATGTCTCCACTCAGTTTTGTCGAACAGTCATCCCATCTTACCAATATACCGTCCATGAATTGAATCTTCAACTCCGCACTTATGTAGAAGGATGTACCCTCCACCATTTCCTTGATTAGTTCCACATATTCCATCAATAGTTCCTTCGTAACATAGAAATTCTTGAATAGAAATGTGGTAAAAAGGAATGTAAAGTAACATCTAGGTAGGCTTCAAGCAATCCAAGGGGACGCATGGGTACTCTGTGTGCCCTTTCGATGGCAAACAGGGATGATAAGTTCTCTGGCCTCACAGTTGCTTTAAACAATTCCGGTTCCCTTCCTTCAGCTCCTTCCGGAAAGCCAACAAAGCACAAGTTGTTTCTGCGCATGCAATCTTCCAAATCACTCAGTTTCGTAGTTTGTTCTTTTAAGTCTTGTTGCTGCATTCTTAGAATCACAGACATAGGTTGCATAGTGCCCTCAATATCACGAATACGTTGCTCCGCTCCGGTGATTCTGTAAGGTATTTTTTTCATGTCATGTTTAAGGATCGAGGGGTCCAGCCTAACTGTTTCAATCTGTGTGGTTAGTGAAGACTGACACTGTCGAATTGCATCCATAACATGTTTGAGCGTAAGCTCCTCTGCACCCCCAGTATCCGCTCCTTCTTCCTTCACTAGAAGATTTGGTTGTGAGGGGCCTTCTAGTTCATTGTCTTCCTCCCATCTGCCTGTATTCTCCCAGGGGTCTGACTCTTCCCCCTCAGGGATAGCTGGCGTGGCTGATAACTGCGGGCTCTGCGGGGGATCAGCAAAATGCTCTTTTATGGTAGTTGGGGGTTTTCCCTTCTTTGTGGAGAGTGTAGAGCTTTGTGTATGATCGGGGGAATCACCAGTCACTAGCCTTTTGTCCCTTGGCGGTTTCTTGCATGAGGACGAATGCCCGGCGCCATCTTTGATTCCTCCCGCGGCCTGTGATAGCTGGCGTTTGGGTCCCGTTGGACCGTTCCACACCATTTTTTCGGGTGTTGGCTGGTCTCGGGGGTATCCCTGACCTCCCGGTATATTCAGTAGTGGTAATCAGTGTCCGGATGCTGTGCAGGATCTAACGGTGTCGGAGGAGCTCGTCTCTGACGCTGCTTACATGTCCGCCGTTGGCCGCGCCCCCTGGAATTTTTTAGTTTTAATGAAAACACACACCATATAATACCCATGTTTGTTAAAAATATAAAAGATGAGGTTGCATTGAGTAAATAAAATACATTTTACTATAATTTAATTGTTTTTAAACTTTTTTAAAATATATTTATTTATTTTTACTTTATTGCTATCACAAAGGGTTAATATACCCCCACGTGATAGCAATGGGCAGGTAACAG
The DNA here is from genome assembly GCF_037356315.1 of Lithobates pipiens. Lineage (NCBI taxonomy): Eukaryota > Metazoa > Chordata > Amphibia > Anura > Ranidae > Lithobates > Lithobates pipiens. Next base: position 43,820,662 of record NW_027507787.1, read on the forward strand.
GTACTCTTTCACTTTGAAGCCAGGAACCGACTGAACAAATGGAGCATGTGATTAACAGTTCACTCTTTGGATGTACTAGGTTAAAACATACGGTAACTAAACACAAAAAGAAAAATGTATTATATTTACCAATTTGTTAGGGCCTAGGAGGTCACATGGCTGGCAGGCTCCCCGCTTCTCTGAAAAGTAATCAGTGGTTGACAGGCATTCACGAGGTGATACTGCCGCCTCCTGAATGTCTGTTCGTTATTTAGATCCAAATGGGTAATTTACAGTGAAATACGGTACTGTAAATTTATGCCTGCCACTTTACTTCATTGGGCTAACTTGACAGATAGTGCCCCCTCTCAAACTTGACATGCTGAGTCAGAATTTCCAACCCCAAATCAAAATAGAAATATTGCTGCCACAGCAATATGTACTTACCCCTTCAGCCTCCATGTAAATCTAAAGGCAGAAAGTTGAGGCCTGTAATAAAGCAGATCAACTGCTTATTTTTACCACTCCTGTATAAGCTAAGCCTAAATGTGGTGGCTACATTCATTTTTTTAGGCTTCTTGTTACCTGGCGATCTGGTTAGTAACACTGCACCTATTTAGGGTGGCTCCACTCTATGGAGGAACAATGGAGACACACTTGGACAACAGCATTGTCATTCTGGGGAGAGGGTAGTCTTAGATGTACTGGCAGAACTACTGTAAGTCTAGTTCTATATTCAGATATGGAACACTGCATTTATGACCTCATCCTTCCTGCAGAAGTTTCCATTTGACCCTCATTAAAATAACCGAGTAGCTTTTTGGAAATGGAATGTTTATTGTACTTTCAGAACAGAAACAAGAAGGGGACTGCAATAAAGTTGACAGAGACCTCATTAGTAGATTTTTCTTTGTTTCTTTGTTTTGTTTTCTTTGAAGCAATGTTGGAATTTCTTTTTTAATGATATACTTATGTTATATGTTTGCAGGATGTGTTTTTGGAGGCAAGCTACATGAGCTTGGCAGTCAATGGATAACAGAGGACTGTATGGATTGTTCGTGTAGTTCTGATGGCTCCGTGGGTTGCTGTGGGAAGTAAGCATTATTTTAGTTTTAATTGTTCAATCCAAATTGAGTTTCAAATATACTTTATTATTATACAAAATGTGCTTTCGAAAATGAGAACCAACTGTAAGGATTTATTTCAACATGCATTGTTCACTTCTGGCGCTATGCAAATTAGGGCTTCATGTGCCACTATGAGGTTGTTGCTAGAACTGCATGCACTCGCTTCATGGCATCACTAGTAAAGTTGTCCTAAAGACTGCAGTAACCTATTGTCTTATTTATCACAAGAGAAGGCTTTGCCACTGGTGACCAATGAAAATCAAAACCCCAAGTCAAACCTACTGCAATGTCCTTTGGTGGAAATTGCAAAATACATTATTCTATTGTGGCATATGAATATTAAGCAGGCCCTTTTTCAGAAAATGAGTAGCACATTGCAAAACACAGTCCCAATATTTTTTTTTTCTCTATGCTTTTATCTACTGTATAAAGCAGTGGCGGCCTGTCCATACGTCCCCCCCTGCCCCCCATCCGGCCCTTCTAATCTACATACGGGGTGTCGGATGCATGGATTCCAAACAGGGTTTATTTATTTTTTGAAGCACTTGATTAGAGCCAGAGGCTCTAATAGGCATCAAAAAAGGTTGGGCTCGAGCCCACCCAGTTGTGTGACAATAGTGAATTAATATTTGCTATTGTCACACTGATTCTTCTCCCGGACAATCAGAAAGAAGGTCGTGAGACCTGTTTCCTGATTGGCTGAAAGGAGAATTGTTCCAATTGGCCTAGGAGGAGGGAGGAGACGCAGTGATGCTAAGGAGGAGAAGCAAGAGGTAGCCGCGGTCTGTGCTAAAGATGGGGTAAGTGCCAGGCTGGGAACCCTCCGACTGACTGACCAGACGGGGGGTTGCGGATGACCCGACCCATTACTGTGGGTGCACTGTTTGCTGCCCCCTCCAAATATACCACCAGCCACCACTGGTATAAAGGCTATTGTTTCTGGTGGTTAGACTAAAATATAGTACTTAGATTTCTGTAATGATTGAATGAATTATATTTTATTATATATTTATATATATATATCTATTTATATAAAACAAGAACTGACCTCTAATGGCCAAAGCAATATGCAATGCTCAATGCAGTTCAGTATAAAGGAGTGCATCTGTTGGTTTGAGTAATACAAAGAGACTGAGATAAGGAATGGAAGAAAGAAGAGAAGGGGAAGAAGAAGAAGGAGAGCGAGAAAAGAATAAAAATAAGAGAGAGGCCTAATGGTGATAGGGAGACTGGGGTGACCTAGGTTGGACCTCATATTCTAGACAGTGGCAGCTGATGAAGTTTTTGGATGGGGGGGCGCCAGACCCCGCCCATCATTTTTGTCCCCTCCCACTTCTCATAAACCACGCCCCTTATATAATCCACCCAATCCGTCCCCTGTATTCCACTTCCTTCCACTCATAGTTTAAAAAATGATATATTATTATATTATAGAGGAGCTCTAGGGCTAGAATTATTGATCTCAGTCTAACAATTGCGGCGATACCTCACATGTGTGGTTTGACCACCGTTTTCATATGCGGGCGGCCGGGCGCAGTACTCACATATGCGTTCGCTTATGGATGCGTGATCGTCGGGCCTGGGTGCTTTAAAAAAAACATTTTTTCTTATTTATTATATTTATTTTTTCACAGTTTTAAAAAAACATTCCTTGTAATAGAGAAAAGCATGACAGGTCCTCTTAAATATGAGATCTGGGTCAAAAAGTCCTCAGATCTCATATTTACACTAAAATGCAAAAAAGGTTTATAAAAATGTCACAGCAAATTAACTGTGAGTAACAACAAGCAACAGAGCAGACCATTACTTTGCACTTTGCTGAATAAGAATAATACTGCATGGCATGATGTGATCCTCCTGCAAGAAGCATTAAATTATATTGTTTCTTTTACAAATTGCTCTAAAAATTCCTGCACAGCACAGCAGAGTGGTCTAGTAAAGGCTTAGGCCGGCCAGGGTGCATTTGGCAATTAATTATTATTTGCAAATTAATTATTTAATTTTTTTTCCAGAGACAGCAATTATGCCACTCACCTCACTGTCTTGCAGCTCCGCTCGGGCTGAGGGACGGAGCTGCCAATGTCACTTCCGGGTTTGGTGAAGCAGCCAAAAGCCAAAAGTGACCTGCCTGTCTTTGAATGACAATGCTCCCGCCCGTAGAATCACAGTGATTTTACGGGCGGAAGCTAGTCAGCGTTCTACATTGCGCTGCAAGGCGGGTTTTTAACCCGCAAATGAAGCGCCATGGATGCAATCTTGTGATTGCATCGATGTGGCGCTTCTCATAGTACACTGCGACCGGCGCCACAGTACACTATGTTAAATTACTTTTTTTTTAATGTCTTAAAGGGACCATTTTTTTTAACTTTTTTTTTACTTTACAAAATTTTTTTTACACTACAGGAGGGAGGGTGGGGGAGGGGGGGGGCGCCCGGGTATCAGCGGCCCTGAACATACAGTATGTCTTCTGTTACATCTCATGGGGATTCTAACATCAACTGCTCAAGCCCTGAAGAAGGAGGAGGCCTTTCCCCCAAAATGTGCTAGCTGCATTTTATTCTCCTAACCAATAAATTGTTTCAAAAAACTTTTAAATTATATGAGCTTTTGTAAAAGGAACTTCTTAATACTCCCTAGTTCCTTAATGGAAGAAAAAGGTGGTTTTCATAAAGTCAAACCTGTCCCTATTTTGCCATGCAAATCACAGTGGTTTAACCAAGTCCATTTGGTTTACATGGACAAAAATACACTACATCATAGGTACAGTGCCTGTCATTTGTGTGTCACCCTGCATGGATACATGCACTGTATGTGTGGATTGCAGACACAATCATGTCACCCTCAGGTAGTATGTTCACTATGCAACAATCCCTCCCCCCCACTGAATAAACCTCTGCTGGGGTGGGGGGCAGTTTTGCACATTTGGTGCTAGAGGACCATGGACACAATTCACTAAGCGATACGTTACCGCATCCGAATATACAGTAAAATAATGCACAGTGTTCAGAAAGAAAAATTAATTCACACATAAACTCTGCTTAAAATCTTGCATGCGTTATCTTTCTGAATTATGCCTTAAATACCGCCTGAAACCATGCGGTAAGTTATCGAAAGCATCTGATAAAGCTTTTCCAATAAAGTGTAAGGCAGGCAGCAATTTAGTCATGGCTGGTATGGATGGCTTCTCTGGGTTGAGGGCTCAAGGTACCATATGAGTTGGGTATAAAGCTCCATGATAAGTGACTTGGATAACCTGAGCTTCTGCAGGGTATCAGCATCCATGAATTGATCCAGCAATGTTTGCTCCTTAAAACTTCTTTCCTTTAACTAGTTGTGGACCGCCGGCCATCAAATGATGGCCAGGCAGCGCACCTATTGTGGTGGGAGGCCATCATATGACGTCCTCCGGTTTAAACCGGGAATGCGAGCGATCGTGCGTGCGCATCCCTGTTCCTTCGGTGGTGGCGTGTCACGGAGACACCGCTCGATGCCAAGGGGGGTTAACAGCCATTGGGCATGGCTGTTTATCACGTGATCGGCCGTGATGAAGTCACGGCCGATCACAGATGGTTCCACCCCCACTGTGCACGGCGCGAGCACGTCAGTGGCGGCGTGTTCCCTGGAACACTGCTCGTCACTGGCGCTGGTAAACAGCCATTGGCTGGCTGTTTACCCACATGATCAGCTGTGATCCTTTCACAGCCGATCACTAAATGTAAACAAACCACGGTAACAAGATGTTACCGGGTTCTCCTCCTCACACACCGATTGTGTGCGAGGAGGAGATAGCGGTTAACATCTCGTTACCGCTTACAGTACACACAAATCACACTGATTGCCCCCCCAATAAAGAGGACCTGTCACCACCCATTATAGTACCTGTCACTCACAGTCCATCATAGTAGCTGTCACTCACAGTCCATCAGAGTACCCAAGTACCTGTCACAGTCCATCAGAGTACCCAAGTACCTTTTACAGTCCATCAGAGTACCCGAGTACCTGTCACAGGCCATCAGAGTACCCGAGTACCTGTCACAGCCCATCAGAGTACCCGAGTACCTGTCACAGCCCATCAGAGTACCTGAGTACCCGTCACAGTCCATCTGAGTACCCGAGTACCTGTCCCAGTCCATCTGAGTACCCAAGTACCTGTCCCAGTCCATCTGAGTACCCGAGTACCTGTCCCAGTTCATCTGAGTACCTGAATACCTGTCACAGTTCATCTGAGTACCCGAGTACCTGTCACAGTCCTTATGAGTACCTGAGTACCTATCACCACCCTTCAGAGTACCCAAATACAAGTCACCAGGCCATCAGAGAACCTGTCACCAGGCCATCAGAATACCCGAGTACCTGTCATCAGGCCATCAGAGTACCCGAGTACCTGTCACCAGGCCATCAGAGTACCCAAGTACCTGTCACCAGGCCATCAGTGTACCTGTCACCAGGCCATCAGAGTACCCGAGTACCTGTCACCAGCCCATCAGAGTACCTATCTGCAGCCCATCAGTGTACCCGAGTACCTATTTGCAGCCCATGCCTCATAGAATATACATTGGGGTGTTTGCTTTCCAAAATGGGGTCATTTTGGGGGTAATATCATTGTCCTGGTGCTCCAGGGCCTTCAAAAGTGTGATGGGTAGGAATGAAATGAGATATGTCGTTTATGCTCCTAGAACGCCTGAAGGTACTACTTCAATGTTCGGCCTCTGTATGTGGCCAGGCTGTGTAAAAGTCCTACACATGTTGTATCGCCATACTCGGGAGGAGTAGCAGAATGTGTTTTGGGGTGTAATTATTGCTATATACATGCTATGTGTTAGAAATATCTTATAAATTGACAACTTTGTGTAAAGAAAAAAAAATGCGTTTTCATTTTTTTCCACATTTCCAAAAACGTCTGGAAAAAAATGAACCATTCAAAAGCCTCATTATGCCTCACAGGTTATACGTTGGGGTGATTGCGTTCCAAAATTGGGTCATTTTATGGGCAATTCCATTGTCCTGGTACTCCAGGGCCTTCAAAACTGTAATAGGTGGCTGTGAAATGTAATTTTTGCTCGTAGAACGTCTGAAAGTGCCACTTCAACGTTGGTGCTCTGTATGTGGCCAGGCTGTGTAAAAGTCTCACACATGTGGTATTGCCATACTCGGGAAAAGTAGCAGAATGTATTTTGGGGTGTAATTTGTTGTATGCATATGCTGTGTGTGAGAAATAACCTGATAATATGAAAATTTTGTAAAAAAAATAACTAAAAAAAAAAATCTTAATTTTTGCAAAGAATTGTGGTAAAAAATTACAACTTAAAAAAACTCACCATGCTACTTACTTAATACCTTGGAATGTCTACTTTATAAAAAGGGGTCATTTGGAGGGTATTTGTACTTTCCTGACTTTGTTAGTGTCTCAAGAAATTAGATTCACCCGATGTACTGAAGGCCTGATCAGATGTGATCAATTTTCAGTGATTGGCACCATAGTTCGTAGACTCTATAACTTTCACAAAGACCAAATAATATACAATAATGTGGGTTATTTTTACCAAAGATATGTAGCAGTATAAATTTTGGCCAAAATTTAGGAAGAAAAATTACTAATTAGCAAAATTTTATGACAGAAACAAAGAAAAAGGCATTTTTTCACAAAATTTTTTTATTTTTTATTTATAGCACAAAAAAAAAAAAAACACTAGTGATTAAATACCACCATAAGAAAGCTCTATTTGTGTGGAAAAAAGAACGCAAGTTTCATATGGGTACAGTGTTGCATGACTGAGTAATTGTCATTCAAACTGTGAGAGCTGAAAATTGGTCTGGTTAGGAAGGGGGTGCAAGTGCATTGTATTGAGGTGGTTAAAAGGACCACTTGTGATCTTCAGCGTTGCTTTAAATTCCAGAAGACTGGATTCAAAGGGCTACATCATCTCCGTAATGCCATCTTCCAGCCCGAAGCAACAACTCCTGAATGAAATATAGCTGACTCCTGCTCCAGCTTGCACTTTCCCACCTTTTTTTTAAACCAATCACTGGAGGGCTGACCATTGCCATAGTAATCGCAAGCTTGGACCAGTACTTAATTACTGCATGCATTTTTTTCCTTTGTGAATTTCCTTTAAAGTGGATGTAAACCCAATTTTTTATTTTTTGTTTTGATGTCATAATGTAGAGTATACGATTTCCTATCATTTGAGCCCAGTCTTGCCACAAAGATTTAATCCAGCTCTGAGCAATCCTCTTTTATTGTTCAGTCAGATAATTCTTGACAAACAGAGAAAAACGTTGTCAAATCCTCCCCCTTGCTGTGAGTGACAGGTGATATACATATCTCGTGCACTAGCCTAAGAGACATGCATTATTATTTAATTCCCTCCCACTCCTTTCTTCTGCTGCTCTGCCAGAATCGGATGTTCCACACCTCAGCATGATTGGGCAGGCTGAAGTCATGTGGCTACTTTCCTGTCTTTTCACTGGATGTTAGTGATCATAGCAGACGTTCCGTGTAAGAAACACACAGGAGAAAATGCATATTGACAAGGGAAGTGTAGAGGTGGGCGGGGAGTCTACTGACATCACGACTCCACCCACCGAGTTCCAGACAACAGACCCACCCACAGAACATGCAGAGGGGAGACATTTGACAAGTAATTATACATGCAGGAGACATGTATATCCGTCTAGATAACCCCTATGGCAGTAGTTTAGAAAGGATGACATTGGGGTAACATCCAATTTAATGACTTTTTTGTGCGGTATTTAACAAGCATTTTTGGTGTTTGCGATAAATACTGCATACAAGCAATAGTGAATTGACATCTTCATTATAGCATTACTGTATATGGTTTGTACATTTACACTTATCTCATGAATCTTGCTTTATTATGCTATTAGGCTCGACTTACCCATGCCCGTTGACAGAAACAGATGTGGATATATTGAAGATATGAAAACATGTACCTGGAGATTGGTTTCCAATGAGGATCCTACAAAGGATTGTTATTAGCCCGTGGTCTACTTAAATACTTCCACCATCACCAGGGCAAGAGATTACACAAGATAATGTACAGAAATACATACTGTATGTGGAATAAGAATAAATGATGACAATGTCTAGATGTTTGCCTTGCTCTTGTCTTTTCTGATGTAAGGTAAAGTCAACAGCTGCAGCTAAAACTCCATACAGACATGGATCCTGTAGAACGGGGGTCAGCAACCTGTAGATCACAAACAGGTGACTGGTAGATCATGGTCTGGGCTTACTGACCCGCCATTCCAGAGCATTAAACAGAGTGCAATGCAGAGGGACAACATGTAAAGTTGGAGCTGTAGTGGGGAGGAAGAGCAACTTAAGCCTATGTCTCCTCTGTAGTACTGGCTCCTGTCTCATACGGAGTGATACCAACTGCACTCCACCTCTTATCCCAGCTAGGGGTCTCCAGAGTTGTGCCAGCAGCAGGGAAGAAGAGCTCTTCAGGTCAGTATGAAGCAATACACTGGGGATTATAGTATAGGGCTGATTTCACACTGATGTGCTGCTGTTTACCCACACCACGGGTGCAGTGTAGTGTACCTGCAGCTTTTCTGCGGGTTTGGTGCACTTAGCCATAGACGTCTATTATATCCTGTGGGTTAGGTGTGCTTTCAGAAATTGCATCACACCTGCAGGATATAAAGAAGTCTATGGCATAGCATAGCTAACCCAGGAAAGTCACAGAAGCACTGCACCGCGGTGTTGGAAAACCACAGCACATCAGTGCAAAAGCAGCCTTATAGCGGGCTCAGAACAATAAGGTTCATTTACATTTGCAGTTGGGGGGGGGGGGGGGGGGGCAGGAGTAAACACGTCACAACAGGAGTTATACATCCTGGCATGGTTGATGGGTGTAGCAACATTCAAGTAAATGAGGCTGCTCTGAAAGTGCCCTGCAATCTTGTGCAGTACAGCAAACAAGAGGTTAAAGCAGGCAGCATTATGATACTTTCTTTTCTTACATCGGGGGACACAGAGCCATAGTAATTACTATGTGGGTTATATTGGACTGACAGGTGCTGGACACTGGCACGCCCCTAAGGCGTGTACTCTCCTATATAACCCCTCCCATTACTGGGAGTCCTCAGTTTTTTTGCTAGTGTCTAAGGCTTTGGTCAAGAGTAAAGGTGTGCTGTGCTGAGCTCCACTGGTAGTAATCCTTGCTGGGGCTAGCAATGCTGACTGGATCCGTTCTAATATCTTTTCATGGGCTAAATGAATGGTACCCGGGCCTCGTATCTGAAGAAACAAGGTTTTGCTTGCGAACGCTTCTCTTTGAGAGCTGGGCCCTGGGATGCAGTACTTTTTGGTAGTGAGGCTATAAAATATTTCCTGGCAGGGTGCTGTCACAGGTCCAGGATTGTGGGTAACCCGAGGTTCCCTGGTTCCTGAAGGTTTCCTAAAAGGTCTCGGAGCCTACCGTGTAGGGTGAAGATTGGGCCTTTATCTCTGATAAAACCCTGCTGCGAGGATAAGGTAAGAGAGATTTTCTCAGGAATTTCTCCTTCTATGTATAATGTTGTCAACACTGGGGGCTGCATTGAGCACTCACCGGCCTGAAGCTGAAAACAGCAGACGCCTTCATTTTCCTCTCCTCCAGCTGGAACAGACCCTCTGGTAAAAAAGGGGGGGGGGGTCCGGTCTCTTCCTGTGCCCCCAGACTGGCTTTATTCCCCTTCGGGGGACATACCAAGACAGTTGCCACTTTTCTTTTTTTAAAATAAATAAATGGCTGCAGAAGCTGCTCCCGCAGGAAAGTGCTCTCCTTTGAAAAGGAAAATGGGGGCCGTATTCCGCACCAGGGGCGTGGCTAACGACGTCAGATGCTGGCCACATGTTCAGGAAGTGTTTAGAGCACTCTGAGTGAAGCTGCTGCCTGGCGGTGGAGGGACAGAACAGAGAAGATGGCTGGATCAGGTTTGACACAGGCATTTCCCTTTGACACATTGTACTGTAAATAAGCTGGAATTAATAGCAGCTATTGTGCTGTTCTATAGCTTTAGCAAGTTTACATTCTTTTGCTGGTAGTGCCTCTGCTTTGTGCTTTTAAGCTATGAGTGGCAAAGGGACCAGGATCTCCTCTTAGCCCTTGTACACACGATCTAAGAATCTGACGGAATGTGTCCTATCGGACCGTTTTGTCGGATAATCCGACTGTGTGTGGTATGCATCGGACTGTTTCAGTCGGAATATCCGTCGGACCAAATTTTCCAACTTGCTGGAAATATTTTCCGACAAACTGGTCCGATCGGACATACTCCGATCATGTGTAGCCTACTCCGACGGACAAAATGCCACGCATGCTCACATTCAAATTCCGACACGGAAGCGCTCGTTCAGGTAAAACTACTGCTCGTAAGCGATATAGCACATTCGTCACGCTGCAATGTTAAAAATTATTTCATGAAGCGCGTTCTCTTGTTCTTTACAATGCTGCAAGAAGGAACTTCTTTTGATGCTCATAGTCACACACACTTCTCTCGAACGTATTTCATTACTCTTTTTTAACCATTTCGGAAATACAATTTTAGTTTGCGTCACATCTACACAATTTTAGATTTTGTTTATTCTTTTTTGGATGTTTTTTTTTTTAATTCCTAAAAATCTCCTTTAAAGACAGTTTGCTAATTTCTCCTTTTTTTGGGGTGTTTTTTGTGTGTAAACTTACCATAACAACATTATTTTATTTTTTATCTTTGGTTTTTAGTTTTTAATCTACAGGAAGTTGTTTAGTGTTGATGCCCCTTGTTATTCATTTCACTTTGTATTTTTGAAATGTACCTGCCTGCTCACAAATAAACTGGCCTTTTGGAAGGAAAACACATACACAAGTATTTCTTCAAACAAAAAAAACCTTTATTTTGGTTGCAATAAAATAAAAAGAGGAACGCAGCGCTGGAGAAACTTGTTACTTTGGTGCAGCCTTTGGCCCCCAGGGCAGACATGAACAAATTAGAATATAAAAAATTGGTGGCCTGAGGAGTACATATCTTAGGGAGAGAAGTCTGGTCCAGAAGTCCTAGAGAACAGGAAATTCAGATGCCATTTATGTCCCCAGGATGTGGATCTTCAAGAGGCTGCATCTGCTGGCAGACCAGACTGAGCCCTGGCCATCACTCTCTCGTCTTCCTTTGGCACTTCCCACCAGGCATCCTTTGAGGCTGTGGCTGGGCTCCTGTAGTTGGGGTAGGAGAAGGAGGGCATTGGTCGACCTCCTGGCTGTCACTTGCCACAGCCTCCCCGCGACTGAGGTCTTCCTGTGTATGAAAAGGGGACATAGTTTTAGTTTTTTGCTCAACAATCACACCATTTTGTGCTCCTGGCTTTTGCAAATTGAATATTACCAAATAGAACAGACTATCATTCTGAGCCCAGCATTTTTCTTTCCCGTCCCAATAATTTTTGGTCACTACTGTCTCTTGAGATGTAAACCACTTTGATAAATCACAACTTACTGATCAATAAGAACATCTAGTTAACATCATTAAATGTAACAAAAGAAATATGTTCAACAATGCAATACCTGTCTCAAGCTGGGCCCCACCACATGTTGCTGCCTGGAAGGCCCAGGTTGGATGTTGGAAGCCTCAGCTGGGGGTGAAGGATGCCTTGAAGGAAGACTGGAGAGTGGTGACCTGAGTGGTGGCCTGGGTACCCCCTGGTCTAACAGAAAATTCAGCCTCTGAAAGTAAACCATCCTGGGGTAATAAACGGCATCTGGATATCCTACTCTCAAGGACTCCAGGTGCTTCTTTCTCTCCCTGAGATATGTAAGCTTCATGGCCACAATTTTCCTATTCAGATAGGCCATGTCTGCCGTGGGGACCATGATCCGCACCAAAGAAAGAAGTTTCTCCAGCGCTGTGTTCATCTTTCTTATGTCGTAGTAAAACTCGTTGTGGAACTGCCACAGGCAGGGCATCTCCTTGTAGAGTTCGAGGAATAGCCCCATAAAATTTGGGTTTTTGAATGGATCCATATTGTCTGCAAGACACAACACAAGACAAACCCTCAAATACTAATAATGCCATTAAAAACCCTCCCAATCTTGTCCCAACATCGGCCTAGATAGAAGCAGTCTAGTCTACTGATGCACCAAGTTAAAAATGTTACCTTTGTTTGCACGATCGTCGCATCCGCGACACACTCTCTTCACAGATCGTACGGACGATACACGCGTGTTGCATTTTATATACAGTGCGCACAGTGAAACTCCGCCCGCCCCTGACGTTCTTTCTAGACTAATCCCCACCCCTTCGCTTCCGGCGCAGTGGGGAGAGCACATGGCGGAGAGAACGCAGGTGCGCACTAATAATAGGAGGAGGGTGAGGAAAGCCCGGAGCCTGAAATGTCCCGATCCAGGAAGACAAGATTTAAGGCCTCAAATATGTCTTTTGGAGAGATGTTGGAGATGGTGGACATATTGAACAGGACCGACTATGATGGGAAGTATGGCCCTTACCCAAACCCAAATATCAGAAAGGCCAAGAACATGTCTAAAGTTGTGAAGAGTCTTCATAAGAATCCTTGGGGTCCAAGGATCAACTGAGAAAACGCTGGTCAGACCAGAAACTGAGGGAGCACGAGCAGTACATAAGGATCAAGCGTGTTCTTAAAAAAAGTAAGTAGTTGTCGTGTGTTCATATGATTATTCTTGCTTGCATACTGCTCCATGTGCTTTGATTTCATGTTGTGCATTTTAAAATGGCCACTTTCAAGTTCATGGTTTCATTCGTTCGTAAGAAACAACATTCTGCAGGGAAGTATTCCATCTTAACAAAGTGTCCACAATAATGTTCTCACCTTGGAACTCGGCCAAAAAACACAATTTTACAACACTTCCAAGCAATGTTTCATATTCCTATTTCTGCCCTCTGTGTGCTAATTATCCTTTTTTTTTTTTGTCAATTAACTTTTTATTCTTTTAAACAGTGCATTACACTTCATACATTACTGCATCACATTAAATCAACAAGAAAATAAATGAGTAATCTTTAGGGACCTCCCGCCCAATGGCCCATCACAGGGGGCCACCGCGGGGCCGGCACAGACCAGGCCAGGGGGGGCTCCTCCGCGAACATCCGGGCCGTCCCTGGAGTTAGAGAAGTGGCGTTGTCCATCATAGGGTCCAGTAGGGTAGCCCAATACTTAGGTATAAACATCTACAAACGATATTAACTACTCATTCCAATCGTTATCTTCAATGCAGCATTCTAGAGGAGCAATGAAGCACATGAAAGCGCAAGCCAGAGAGAATAGAGGAAAGAGAGGCAAACAAAAAAGAATAGAGAAACTGAGCGATAAAGAGAGGAAAAAAGAGAAAACAAAGGCGGGGAGGATAGGCGATAGGAAGGGTAAGGAAAGGGAGAGAGAACTTATTGAAGGAGAAAAGGGAGGAGGAGGGAGTGGGGAGGGGGAGGGTAGGGGAAGGGAAGAAGGGGCAATCACCGTGTGTGGTCCCTGCGTTCGATCACATCTGGTCCTCCCGGGAGTTAAATGGGTTCCAGACCGCATCATGGGCCTCGAGCCGGTCCTGTATCCTGGCGGTCATCCTCTCCATCAACTCCATGTCCCTGATTCTAGTATGGAGAGCACCGAGAGCAGGGGGCAGCACCTTCTTCCAATGTAGGGCTATTATACATCTCGCCGCTGTCAGAATGTGTCGTGACAATTTCTTACGGGACTTCATCAGCTTAGGGAAGGGAATGCCCAACAAGAAGGTCTTGGGATCCAGGACCACTCGCCGATCCAAGAGATCGGTCAAGAGGTGCCGGACCTCTTCCCAGAAGGGAACTATAAGGGGACACTGCCAAAAAATGTGGAGCAGCGTACCCCTGTGGGCCAAGCACCGCCAGCAACCTGTCGGAGGTGGTGGGGTAGATGGCGTGAAGAACGTCTGGGGTCATGTACCAGAAAAAAATAATTTTGTACGCGTTCTCCCTGTAGAGCCTGCATAGAGAGCTTTTTGAGGCCTGGGACCATATTGTCTGCCATTGCTCCTCCGTGATCTCCTCACCCAACTCCTCCACCCACTTGAGCATATAAGTGTGTTTGCCTTTTAAAGCTATAGGTGGGGCATTGATTATTTTATATATAGCAGAGATCAATCCCCTTTGGGCCGTGCCCTCTAGGATTATGATCTTAAAAGCGGAGGGCGGGGAGAAGCGCAGGTCAGAGGATATGGTCTGGGCGTAGTGTCATATCTGCAGATAGCTGTAGAAGCTCTGTCTCGGGAGGTCGAATTTGGACTGAAGGTCAGCGTATGACAGCAATCTCCTCGATCTGGGGTCCACCAAGGTTCCCAGATGGAAAAGATTCCGGGATGACCATGGATGGGACATCGTATATGTCAGGCTATCTGGCACCTTAGGTTGATATAGGAAGGACGTCAGGAGCGACTTATCCGAAGACAAGACATATACCTTAGATAGCTTGCGCCATAGGCCCTGTAAATGAGACATAGTTCCCAGTAATTGGGCCCGGGGAACCAATGCTGCCGCACTCCAGAGCATACTATTAGGGTGAGCTGGGGCCAACCAAAGCTTTTCGATTTCCGTCCATCTGTTATATGACCGCTGAGTGAACCAGGAGGTCACTGCACGGAGTTGGGCCGCCTGGTAATATTTAACGAGGTCCGGAAACGCCAGACCCCCATCTGAGCGGGAGACTGTCATTACAGAGCGGGGAATTCGGTGGCGTTTGTAGTTCCATGTGAAATCGAGCAGATCTGCTTGTAGTTTTTTCAGGTGGTGGTAAGGTACGGGAATAGGAAGGGTCTGGAAAAGGTAGAGGAGTTTCGGGAGAATCGTTATTTTCACCGAAGCTATCCTACCGAAAAAGGAGATCTGGTGCTTTCGCCCATTGGGAGAGTAACTGCCTGATAGTGCCATACAGGGGCGGGAAGTTTGCCTGGTACAGAGAGTCAAAGGTCGGGGTAATATGTATCCCCAAGTATTTCAAGGAGGTGGTTTTCCAGTGGTATGGAAAAGTGGATCGGAGATGTTCAACCTCCAGGGGCGGTATATTTACCGGAAGGGCTTCAGATTTCGAGGCATTAATTTTATAACCCGATAGGGCGCTGTAGCGATCTAGTTCCTTATGTAAATTAGGCAGGGATATCCTGGGCTGGGTCAGTGTGAGGATAACATCGTCCGCGAACAATGAGACCTTAAATTCCCTGTCCCTAACTGGGACGCCCCTGATGTCCGGATTCCGCCTAATGGACGCCGCCAGGGGTTCTACGCAGAGAGCAAATAATAAGGGCGACAGGGGACATCCCTGGCGTGTGCCATTGGAGACAGAAAATGTCGAGGAGGTAGCGAAGGGGGTCTTAACTTGGGAGGACGGGTTGGAGTAAAGGTGCCGTATAGCCTGCAGGAATGGTCCCCTCATCCCCATGTGCTTCAACGTGGCGAACAGGAAGGGCCACCCCAATCTATCAAATGCTTTTTCCGCATCCAGACTCAGGAGCAAGGACGGGATGCCCCCCCTATTCGCCACATCGACTAAGTCTATGACCTTCCTGGTATTGTCGCCAGCTTGACGGAGAGGGACAAATCCCACCTGATCTTTATGAATGAGGGAAGGGAGGACCATGTTAAGCCGCAGGGACAGGAGTTTGTAAAAATCTTCAGGTCCGCATTCAGGAGTGCAATGGGCCTATAGTTGGCACAGAGGATGGGGTCCCTATCGGGCTTGGGTATCAGGGTGAGGAAGGAGCGTTGCATATCGGGAGGAACCGGGGTATTCAACAGAAACGCATTGAACAATCTGCCCATGTATGGGAGCAGTAGGGGCAGGAATGTTTTATAATATTCGTATGGTAGGCCGTCAGGACCCGGGGATTTATGAGCCGGTAATGACTTGATGGTCAATTCTATTTCCTCCTCTGTAATGGGCTTATTCAGGGAGGCTAGATCCTGGTCTCAGATGCGGGGGATTCCGCTGTCCGTCAGGTATTGGTGCATGCATTGGGAGAGCTCCGCCGACAGGGGGGCACTGGGTATGTCACTGCTGTTGTACAACTCCTCATAGAAGCTAGCGAACGTGTCTACGATCTCCTTAGGGTGGGAAACTACAGCGTTGGTTTTAGTTTTAATCTGGTGTGGGGCGGACAGGAGGGTTTTATCTTTAAGTTTCCTCGCCAAAAGTGAGTGCGCCTTGTTGCCCCTGTCATAAAACGTCTGCCTAATCCTCAAGAGGGTCTTTTCCACCCGGCGAAGCGCCAGGTCCCTAAGTACCATGCGGAGCTTTGTTATTTTTCGGAGGGTTCGCAGCAACGGGGTGGTCTGCATAACCCTTTCTAACTGCCCGAGCTCTCTTTCCATTTGCAATTTAGTGGCCTCGGCATCTTTCTTCAAAGCAGAAGAAAGGGCCATACACTTGCAGTAGGGAGGGCAATGTCTGGGGTCGCATTTTCAGCAAAATAATATTTTAAAGTTGAGACCAGTTCCGCCTGTGATGGGGGATGTTGCAGGAGAAAGGTGTTAAGCTTCCAATTGTAGGGCCTAACGGCAGGGACTCCTAGGTCCAGTGTTAGTAGGATCGGGGCATGATCCGACCACGAGATTGGTAGAATAAGGGCACGCCGGGCCACTCTCAATGTGGCATTATTGGTAAAAAAATAGTCTATGCGGGAGTGCAGCTGGTGTGGGGTCGAGTAATACGTGTACTGCCGATCCACCGGGTGAAGGGCCCGCCAGATATCAAAGAGAGCGTGTCTGCGGGTCAATTGGCGAAAAAGTTTAGAGTCCCTAAGCGCTTTAGCTGAGGGCGGCTGGGGCGTCGTCGCCAGGCGGTCTGCAGTAGCTGAGTGGGCCAGATTAAAATCACCCCCCACCACTAAATAACCGTGATCTGATTTGAACAAGCGTGACAAGAGTTTGGAGAGAACGCTGTGCTGGCGGACATTCGGGGCATACAGAGTACACAGGGTGATCAGCTGAGACTGCCACTTGCCTTTGAGTATCAGGAAGCCTCCCCCGGGGTCACTGTAGTGATCGAGGTAGGTGAAAGGGGCTCCGTGACGAATCAGGATGGCTACCCCCGCTCTCTTGTGAGATCCCGAGGATAGGTAAGCTAGAGGAAAGTATCTAGAGGCAAAAGCGAAGGAACCCCCCTTATCAAAATGTGTCTCCTGGACAAGGAAAATATCCGCTCCTGACTGCCTAAATTCCCTCAGTGCCAGATGCCATTTCCTATTGGAGTTTAATCCATGGACATTTAGGGGTAGAATATTAGCCATCAGTCATGTCAGGGGGGGGAGAATGTAAGCGAGTTCTTACCCGGTTCCCACCGTTCAGGATGACCGCCAGGAGCCAGGAGCTTGCTTTTTCCGGAGGAGGGACTCGACAGGAAGTTCCTTGACGTCCACAGACCTCGACACGGTAGGGTGACAGGGAAGGGAAGGGGGTAGGAATAGACAGAGAAAGAGAAAAGAAGAAGAGGTTAGAGCAGCAAACAAAAAAACACATTTCAAATAGACAACTGTTGTACAACAAAAAATTGAGCCATAGGAGACCATGAACAGGCAAATCGCTCAGGTTTGAACGGATTCTCAGGGGGCCACCAGATCCCGAACCCGTGGGCCGGGCCTGGCGGCCGCATGGGAGTCCAGCTACCCCCGTCAGACGTTGCAAGTGAAGTGGGTGGGTATAGGCGGGGGGGAGCTGAGGAGATGCGCTTGCGATATTAATCTCCAGGCATTTCCTAGGGTCCTGGATGCAACATCAATGCATCCGGGTAGGAGGGGGGTGACACAGAGACAGGGGGAAACCCACTTTCTCGGTTCTCCCACTTGTACCAGCCTAAAAAAACAAAATGACAGCAAGAAGGCACTTAAAGGGGGAAAAAAGAAGGGAACTCAGGGGGCAGTATAAGAGGGCAGGTTCGTAATGTCCGGACAGCGGTCCACCGGCCAACCAACAAACAAAACGGGCCGTAATCCCTTCTGCCACAAGGGCCTATGGGATCAAAAAAGGAAAAAAAGGTATGCAAAAATTGCCTCTATGCAATACTTCAGCCATTTCCTTGTCGGGCCGATGTTTTAGGTGCCTCCCGGTTGCGAGGACGTTGTCGGGAGGGGACCTTCTGCCACAGAGTTGGAGCGGATGGCTGGGTAGCCACTAGATCCCAGTCCGACAGCTGGGGAGGGTGGACGCCCAGATCTTCACAGAAGGCGCGTAGATCTTCAGGGTACCGCAAGGATGCCGTCTTGCCTTGATGCTTGGCTGTAAGGGCGAACGGATATCCCCAGCGGTAAGAAATGTGAACATCCTGTAAGGTGCGGAGCAGCGGTTGAAGAAGTCTACGTTTCTGCAGCGTAAGCCAAGATTGATCCGGAAAGAGTTGCACTTGGGTGTTGCGAAAGGTCACCACCCGGGCCTGTCTCAATATCCTCTTTGAGATGGAACAAAGTTATTTTGCAGATGACATCCCTGGGGTTGGAAGTTGCATTTTTGGAGCGCAAGGCCCTGTGTGCTCTGTCCATTTCAATAAACTTGGAGGGGGGTTCCCCAAGAAGGTCATTAAAAATTTCCTGTAGGATAATTTGGAGGTCTTCCGGCCCATCCGCCTCTGGAATCCCCCTCACCCTTATGTTATGCCTACGCCCCCTGTTATCCAAGTCCTCCACATGACGCTGCATATCCCTCAGGAGCATGCGATGATCGGCCCCTTGTGCTTGGGTCCTGTGGATTGCTATTTTGGTCTCCTGTATCTCCTCTTCGGCCATCTCCACCCGATCCGCTAAGTGCTTTAGGCCGGAGTGTAACATTTGTATTTCTGATCTACATGTAGATTTAACATCTTCGATCAATTGCTCAAAATCCTCCTTAGTGGGGATTGCTTGTAGGTACTGCTGCCACTGCGGGTGCAAGGGCGGCGGGGGGGGCCCTCCAGGGTCACCCCCGGCTGAGTGCAAGAGGGATGGTGGCGTAGGTCTGAGGCTTCCAGAATCTTTCTCCCGGGTAACTGGGGGAGGCTCGGTGGGTAAGTCCCACACCCCGTTCCAGGGAGGCGTTGGAGCCGGGGGGGTTGGACGGCTCTGTCTCTCCCCTTGATGCGGGGTTAGTCCCGCCCTAAATGTGGTGGGAGCCAGGGAGCCGCTCCGGTGTTATTATTTATCATTTTTTCTATCCAGGTGTTATTCTGGGTAAAACAACTATAAAAGTCCCAGTTCATATGAAAACAATCTTCTTCCCTAACAGGGGACTGCAGACCTGTTTTCACACCACTCCTGCAGGTTCTCTACAACACTTTATTGAATAGAGATAGACTGGGGCATATACCTCGAGCATTGGCGGAGTCAAATATACCCATATGGTCCTGTACAATTGTTTGTTCTTTTATCAAATGGTGCCCAGCGACTATTGTCATATATGTTAACAGTATTGTTAGTATTTTGAAATTGTGTCTAACTATTTTTTGTACCCGTGTGTCACCACCTGTTTAGATACTATATAACTGTGCTACCCTGTTCCTTGCCATCTATTAGATTCTACAGAAACATTGTATCCACACACCCCTGAAGAAGGACACGCTTTTCCAAGCTCCGAAACGCGTAGGGTGTTTTCTGTTCAAATTCATGATACGACATAGCATCAATACTGGTTGTATATATACCTGTTGTACTTTTTAATATATACTGTATATTCAATTACATTTTGTTTGGTTTTATGTAATAAAATAATTTGTATACGATTATAATTTGTACGTGCCTTAAAAGTCCACCCCCAGGGGACCCCCTTTTCTTTGTTGCAACTTGAAAAAAACTGGCAAAGTGAGAGGCCACAGTCTGCCATTCCTGTGGCGTTGAAGGACACTGTGTATTGAAACAAGAACAAAAATTAGTAATTTGACAAATCAACATTGCAAGCAGATTAGACACCAACATTTTTTGACAAAATTAGTATAACATTTTGGGAAATGAGTATTTAAAGCCTAAAGTATAAGGTCCCCTTATGAGAGCATGCAGGTATCCTGCCTGGTGATATAAGGGGTCAGCAAAGCCAGCAGACGGTGAAAAACGGGGTCCGTCATCCGGAGATAATTCCTGAAATCATCAGGATTATTCTCCTGGATCTCACGGAGCAAAGGCATGTGTGAGAACTGGTCACGCTGGCGCAACCAATTCTTGGTCCACAAACGCCTCCCCTTCCTGTTCATGGACCGGGCTTGTGTCAAAGTAAGAACCCCAACACGAAGCCCCTGCACAGCACAAACTCTACGACGAGTACGTAGACGAAACATGGTTTGAAAACGGTCGGCTGGTCAGAACGGACAACAGAAAGCACCGATAAACAGCAAGGCCTGAAAGAACGACCTGAATAGCAGAAGCAAGCAGACAATAAGAAATGCCTTTCAAAGCGTACTATACCAAGATATAGTCCACAATGAGAAACAAATACTTACTGACTGCACGCACTGATTATCAGATACGCACACATAAGCACAAACCGAAGAGCAGTAGCGATCTGAATCACTAATCTGAAAAGTGTGAATCGTCTCTCACCAAACTTCTACTAACACAAGATCAGCAGAAGGAGACCAAAGGGTGCCGGACGTGGTGCTGAACTTCCCTTTTCTAGTCCCGCCGTACACGGCTTATGTCACCGCGTTCTTGGCAACCGCAAATTCGAACAACTTGGTCCGACCGTGTGTATGCAACAGTTTTGGACTAAATCCGTAGGTCAAAATCCATCGGACAAAATCCAACGGATTTGGTTGTCAGAATGTCCGACCGTGTGTACAAGGGCTAAGGGTTCTAAGGGGTCAATGGTTACACAACAAACTAAAACCATTTCCAAAAGAATGTCATCCTTCTCTAAAAGTGTTGCGGCTGGTCAGATTGAGCCATCAGGGGAAACTGTGCTTGCAGTCGCACATGATGTTTCAGCCCCTGAGTATGTTACACAAGAGGTTTTATCTTCTACCATTGCTAATTTGGAAAAGAAGATTGATGCTATTTTATCCCTCCATAGCAGATCCCCATCTAGTGCTCAACAACAAAGAAAAACACACTACCCAAAGGGTTTGGAGAGTGCTGCTCACCCCGACCAGGCGAAAAAAATAGAACAAATTCCCCCATAGTGGGGTTTTTAGGCAGCAAAACAATAAATGTATATAAGTATGGTATAAAAAGTTTTCGATATTTATTGGTGTGGAAAAATGTAGCACATAAGTTAAAACATGAGCTCCACTGAACAACTAAGAAATCAATCCAAAATAAATCAAAAATTAATAATAAACAATGTATGTACAGGTTCAGACACCACTATTTAAAAACACTGTACAGATACAGCAACAGTGAAGATATAGTCCTGAAGCGTTTCAACCCACTACAGGGGTCTTCTTCAGAGGAATAGTCTGCTATAAAATAAGAATGTCATGAGTATATATATCAATTAATACTTCAATTAATACTTATCTATAATATGGGTGCCTAATAACTTAATATGGTTACCCGATGATGCACATCCAAAAAGATGAAAAAAACAGTCCTAGTGGAGTTCTCTTTAAAAGGACCGCCTCAGTATCCCCCACAAACAGAGAATGCCGAAACCCACAAAATCACAGAATACCGAGGGAAGAAGTTAGAATCCAGCGGTGTGGCTTGCAAGAGGTCACACTTATCCCTCACCTCCCATAGAACAAGAAGTGGGTGCGGGCATTGGTGGCCGGAGGGCGTGGCAGATCGCACCTGCAGTAAAATTTCCATACAAATGTAAGGTTAGTCTTATCCACTCCTGTAGAACATAATCAAATCATCATGTCTGTCTGTATAAGTACACACACCTCCCTATGTATATTAATATAGGTTTCAAGGAAGGTAGTCATTAATCCTACATGCTAAGGGGTAATGTCACTCACCGTGGTTTTGGGACGTGGGACAGTGAAAAAGTGGGGAGAAAAAAAAAAGAATTAAATGTAATGTATATAAAAAGAAAGTGAACAACCAATATAAAAACCACCTAGCAAAAAACAACCAAGTAAAAAAAAAAGGAGGGCATTTATTTAGTGAAAAGTGTCACACTTAGTGTGTGAGGATGTGATGAGAAATATCTGTGAAGCAAGGGGTGTGGAGAAAGTGAGAAGATGTATATGCGAGAATGGAGTGTTGCGGTATGAAGTATAGAGAGTGCATGAAACATGTGAAGACAACATAGTACAGGTTGGTATGGAAAAAGTGCAATAAGCATAAAATAGATGTATGTGCCAAAATGATAACGTGGAGTGAACTAAGCCATGGCAAGTGCACACACCATATAGAGCAAAAAAAATTCACTTCAAGAGGAGAGTGTATTACCTGATTATATAATATTTGGAGGGAACTCCAAGGAGTGGAGGCTGTAAGGAAGGACCCAGCCCGGGATGGGTCACAAACACAGTCACCCTCTCTTGTACAATACCCGAGGGGTTAAATCACCCAATCTGTAGGTAAGTCAAGATATTGTAAGAAATTTGTATAACAAGCCTCCAAATTGTGATAAATCTAAGATTAGACAGGAATAAAAACTCAATCAGAATGGTGAACCATACATACCAACCGAGAGCTAGATATTCACACAGCCTTCCTCATGTGGAAATAGAGGTAAATAGTCCCTTCCTATATGAGAAGCATTTATAATGAGCTAAGTATCCACAGGAAATTATCAGCAGGTGTCCTCCGCCCACATGCCGAACAGTCTCCACCTCATCTCACATGGCCACCGAATAGGTTGACCATGTGTGGCCTCCCTGGCATCCCGGAAAGGACGCTGAGCGTCCCCGAAATGACGTAATCTCCTACACAATTGCGCGACGTCAGCTCGTCATGCGCACTGGCAGGACAGCGTGCATGCACATGGGGCATGGCATCCGGAGATGTCCAAGGATGCCACCGGCAAAGGGTGAATGTCCCCAGAGGGCAAGCGGTACCAACCCGCCTCCCCACATCAGGGGACAGGGGGAGAAGCTCATATGGAGATGGCCTCTCCCCCCTTTTCCGGGAAGTCACACCAAAGGATCCACCACCCCCCGGGGAAACGGCACAAAGGCCACAAGTACCCCCCTAGTGGGTGAATAAACAAGAGAGGCGGTACCTAAGTAAATGGGTGATTGTATTGGTGCCGTGACACACCGCAACAGTATCCGCTTAAAATGCCTAAAAGGGATAAGTGAGGGATGGGGAAGGATAGGTACAAAAAAAATAATAATAATAAATTATTCATTTTGGAATTATTTTGGATTGATTTCTTAATTGTTCAGTGGAGCTCATGTTTTAACTTATGTGCTACATTTTTCCACACCAATAAATATCGAAAACTTTTTATACCATACTTATATACATTTATTGTTTTGCTGCCTAAAAACCCCACTGTGGGGGAATTTGTTCTATTTTTTTTTCATCTAGTGCTCAAGACCCGCTTTTGGAGGTTCAGGACGCTGGGGATCAGGCAGATCTTCACAAAGATTTGGAAGATACTCGTTTATCCTCTTCTGAGGATCCTAATATAGAAGGAGTAACATCATAAAACAGGTTGCTTGTGCACTCTCTTACTAAGTTGTCCGTTCAACTTTTTTTCTGCCTGCAGCGCAGGCTCTTGATGATCCCATCTCTAAGTTAGGATCATTAAAACCACCTCCGTCTGGGGATGCATTTCTGTCAGAAACCATGAATCAGACCGAGACCGAAGTACAATTAAATCCTGCTTGTTTATTAAATAAAAATAAAAAGGTAATAGAGTAAGTGTAGTCAAAGCATAGCCAGAGTCCAGTAACCAGATCGAGTAGTCAGCCAGGCTAGAGTTCAATAACCAGATCAGGTAATCAGCCAGACCAGAAGTCAGTAATCCAAGTGGAGGAACAGCAAGCAGGATAAGGAGCCAGAAGGGATATCAACAAGCCAGTCTTTAACCAGGTACACAGGAGATGGTTTCTTTTTTTTATTAATCTTATCCATCTACCTAATCACAGATTATCATTTATGAGTCCCATAACAAAAATTATCTCCAGAATAAGCTTGTAACTCCTTGACAGTTCTTATACAGATGAAACAAAAAATATTGCCTGTTTGTACTGCAGTGGAAAAGTACATTGATTGTTTGTTTAAACCCAAGAACAAAATTTGAAGCTTCCCAGCCCCTGGATGGCTGCAAGAGTTCTTTTTTTATTTTATTTTAATTATTTTTTTTTTTTTGTAACCTGGTTATCCTGCCAGTAACACCCTTCATGTCCTGGGCTGACAACACTCACACACTGCACTGCAGCTATGGAAAAGCAATGTTGTCACCTTAAGACGTGAAGTCTGTTAAGACTACAGAACACCTCCACCCCTCTCCTTCTCTATAATATAGGGTGATGTGAACTGTAGAGAGGAAAGTTTGCATGGCTGATAACACTACTTGGGATAACAATACAGCAGAGGCACAACCTACACAAAGTTATGAACTTACTGGATTTCTGGCAAAGATGAACAGTTTTTTTAAACTTATGGTACAGTTATAATTCTTTTAACTGAAAATGTATTTACCTGATAAAAAAAGAAGCAATGTTCTTTAAAGTGGTTATAACAGAAAAATATAAAGTACCCCCGTATCGTGGGACTTTAAGGGTAAACTCAAATTATTAAATTGATTTACTATAAAAATATAAAGTTTATTCATACACAATTAAAAACATTGGTGTATACATCACCGTAAGATACATAAAACATGATACATAGTGGCTCATGTAGGGCTGGTTATTGATGTAACAGTCTCTTCTCGTTATGTCTGGCGCGTTTTAGGAGCAAATGTATTTCCATTCTTCAAGGGCATTTAAAAAGAGAAGATCATAGATTGAGGACACTCTATAACAGAACATAAAATATGTTAAAAACATAGAAGCAGGTGTAAGATATACACGTTATAGATGTTAGTGGCAGTGGCATCTACATACCAGCATCACAGCCCACAGTAGACTCATCTCCATTCAGGTGATGATTCCTCAGTACACAAAAAAACGTACAACAGAATCTACTCCTATGCAGTACCCTTCTGTTCTTTCTTCTCTTGGAGCTGTGGGCAAAAGTAATGTAACTCAAGTTCACCCTTCTGGGTTCTCTGGTGATGGTTTTCCTATACCTTTACACACGGGTGACTCCCTACACAAGGAACTTCTTCTACATTATCTATTTCAGACAAAGATCATTTAGTACCCAGTCCAGACAACGACACACACACACAACACTTAGAAACACATGAATCCTCTTACGAGGAACATGATCACATCAATACACTTAATATAATCAATTTATCAGATCACCCGCTTTCTCCAGAAGAAAACTGTTATCTAAGGATCTCAACTTTTGTCCAGATTCTGAGCCGGATACCTTTAAAATAATTAAGGACTTGCATTTATTTATGAAGAAACTTCTCTTTAAGAGTCCATACTCGAAAGAAACAGCGCACAGTGCCCAGGGCCAGAACACCACACAACCTGAGCCGCTTTGTATCATTTTTTTATATGTATCTTATCCCTTTCATGCCTAGCCTATTTCTGACATTTGTTGCTTACAAGTTAAAATCCATATTTTTTGCTAGAAAATTACTTAGAACCCCCAAATATTTTTTCTTATCAGAAAATGTAGAGAATAAAATGGCGACCGTTGCAATATTTTATGTCACACTGTATTTGCACAGTGGTCTTTCAAATGCAATTTTTTTAGGAAAAAATATATTTTCATGAATTAAAAAAAAACTAAACTGTAAAGTTAGCCCAATTTTTTTGTATAATGTGAAAGATAATGTTACACAGAGTAAATAGATACCTAACGTAATGTTTTGAAATTGCGCACACTAGTGGAATGGTGAAAAACGACAGTACGTAAAAATCTCCATAGGCGGCGATTTAAAAAAAAAGTTACCAGGTTAGAGTTACAGAGGAGGTCTAGTGCTAGAATTATTGCTGTCACCGAACAATATGTGGTGTTCAGGGAAAATTCGGAACACCGTTAAAGTCTATGGGACATTAACGTGAAAATTTTAAATTTTAATTTCATTTTAAAGGCTTATATGCAAGTTATTGTCATAAAAAGTGTTTGGGGGGGGGGGCGTGACTGGAAGTGCTGGGGAGAGGACGCATCCCTGCTGAGCTCCGCTGGCCGAGAAACAATCCTCAACCATCCGCCACTACTAGGCAGGATTTTGGCCGGCGGGCACCTCAGCTCGCTCCCCGTGAGTCCCAGGAGCATAACCACTGCCGTTTTGCGGCTCTGGACCGGCTGTGCGTCCCGCGATCGGGCCCGAGGCCTGCTACATCTAGTGAGCGCCGGCCGTCATCTTGCGGTCTACAAGGCCGCCGAAGCCTCCGCGCTCGCGTACCACCGGCCGCGCGGATAGCCGCGACACACACGCATCCATCGTGTGTCGGAGGAGACCCCCTAAGGCCTGGGACAGAAATTCAGCAGAGGGGACCGGAATTAACAGGCCGCACGTTGCTGTGGAGGAAATACGGAAGGCTGAGGTAGGCGGTGGCCATCTTGGTACACCCAGTCCACCATTACAGGCCCCTCACACTCCCAAAGACAGATCCTGCTCCCTTGTACTACACACCATCCACACAGACTATAGTGGCCCTGGAGGGCCTACAGATGGACATGTAATTATATATAACTTGACTGGGGGTGCATACACGGTCGCAGGGAAAATGACAGCATAATTCCCGAGCACCGCGCCGTCGGACCATTTCAGTTGGCAGATAAGGCATATTCAGCTAACGATTCTTGTCACATCTACCCCAACCACTGCATGCGCTATTGGACAACCGGCGGGTATGTATAATACGCCCCGGAACCGTCCCCGCAACAGATCACAACAGAAATCCTCTTCGGTCTGGGGGAAGGCGAAAGGGAAGGGCAAGATGCTCTCCTTGCTCCTCATCAGCTGGCATCTCCAACCCCACTAGACCTTCAGTCCTCTCTGAAACCTGCTCTGAGAGGAATGAAGGTGTAGAATTAGGTGTGTCACAGCCAAGTGCTTCTGGGAACTCTGCTAGCGGTACACCCACATCCGATTATAGCAGGCAAATGTCCCTGCCCCAGCTACTGGACCGGCGGAAGAAGTTCACTCCCAGCCATCCACATGCCCAGCGGTTGAATGCTAGCTTGGCTAAATTGCTAGCACTTCAACTGCTGCCTTTTCAGTTGGTAGACTCGGCCCCCTTCCGTGAGTTTGTACAATGTGCGGTTCCTCAGTGGCAGGTCCCCAAACGCCACTTTTTCTCATGGAAGGCGATTCCGGCTCTCTACCGGCATGTGGAAGGCAATGTCCTTGACTCGCTGGACAGGGCGGTCAGCGGTAAGGTGCATATTACCGCTGACTCATGGTCCAGCAGGCATGGACAGGGACGTTACCTGTCTTTCACGGCCCATTGGGTCACTCTTCTGGCAGCTGGGAAGGATGCAGGACAAGGTGCAGTAGTGTTGGATGTTTTTCCCGCCACCACGCCTCCAAAATGCTACTATTGGTTGTGACACACCTCTCTCCTCCACCCCCTCCTCTTCTTCTTCCTCCATGGCCTCTTCCAGTGCTCTGTCCTCAGAACCAGCGGTGCTCCGTAGGCGTTCCAGGGGCTACGCAAGTACGCAGGCAAAACGATGCCATGCCGTGCTTGCGCTGGTTTGTTTGGGGGACAGGAGCCACACTGGGGCGGATGTTTTGTCAGCTCTGCAGGGGCAGGCCGACCAGATGGAACTCAACATTGGCCATGCTGCAGCGGCTGCACACGCAGCAGAGGGCCATCAATGAGTACCTGTGCGACTACGGCACCAGGACAGGGTCAGGGGAGCTCGGTTTTTTCTCACCACGCCAGTGGGGCATGATCAGGGATGCATGCACTGTCCTGTCACCGTTTGAGGAGGCCACAAGGATGGTGAGCAATGACAGTGCATGCACCAGTGAGACTGTACCTCTTGTCCACCTCTTGGAGCATACGCTGCGTGGAATAATGGACAGGGCACTTGAGGCAGAACAGAGGCAGGAAGAGGAGGACTTCCTTGCCTCTCAAGGCCCCCTTTATCCAGACAGTGTTCCTGCTGTGCCACCCATCACACAGGAAGGGGATGAGGAGGAGGAAGAGGAGGAGGAGGATGATTGTGTCAGCATGGAGGTGGAGGCTGGCACTCAGCATCAGCATCAACAGCAGCAGCAGCAGTCTTGTAGGGATGATTTACAGTCCCAAGAAACACGTGGACTTGTACGTGGCTGGGAGGAGGTAGCTGCGGATCATGTTGTCCTTAGTGACCCAGAGGACTCCGGACCGAATGCCTCAGCTAACCTACGCTGCATGGCCTCCCTGATCCTGCAAAGCCTGCGGAAGGATCCTCGTATTCTTCGGATCAAGGAGAGGGACCATTACTGGCTGGCCACTCTCCTTGATCCACGGTACAAGGGTAAGGTTGCCGACCTTATCTTGCCATCGCAGAGGGAGCAGAGGATGAGACATCTCCGGGAGGCCTTGCAGAAAGGTCTGTGCAACGCGTTCCCAGAGACTGGGAGGTTACAAACTCCTGGTCCTGGACAACGTGTTGCTGAGGCATCGGTCAGAAGGAGCGGTGGAGAAGGTGGCCGTCTGACTGATGCTTTTAGACAATTTTTTAGTCTGCAGCCCCAAGGTATGATCGGTTCCAGCACCCATCGCCAGCGTCTGATTTACATGGTGCAGGAATACCTAGGGGCAAGGTCAGACTTGGACACCTTTCCCACCGAAAATCCTCTGGCTTACTGGGTCTTGAGGATGGATCACTGGCCAGAGCTTGCACAGTATGCAATTGAGCTACTGGCCTGTCCTGCATCCAGCGTTCTTTCGGAACGCACCTTCAGTGCTGCTGGTGGCTTTGTTACCGATCACAGGGTGCGCCTGTCCACCAAATCAGTTGATCGACTGACCTTCATAAAGATGAATCAGTCTTGGATCACCCACAGCTACTAAGCACCTGAAGCTGATGTAACCGAATATTTTTTTTTGAAATACCACATCCCTTCAAGACTGCCTATGCTGATGCTGAGTGACTGTCCTGTTATGTTGATTGTCTATCCTCTTCCTCCTCCGCTGATATGTTGGAAGAACATTTCTGGTTCTGGTTGATGCCATCAGCCGAATTTTTCTGCCCCTGTTTAACAGGGGCGTTTAAGTACTATTTTTGATGCAATGCTTTGCAGCAGGGCTAATTCCTGCAATAAAACTAGAGTATATGGCAGAGGTTGCAGTGTGGTGGCACCAGCACCAGTGCCTAAGGCTCAAATTTTTCTGCCCTGCGTTTAAGTACAATTTTTGATGCAATGCTTTGCAGCAGGGCTAATTCCTGCAATAAAACTAGAGTATATGGCAGAGGTTGCAGTGTGGTGGCACCAGCACCAGTGCCTAAGGCCCAATTTTTCTGCCCCTGTTTAACAGGGGTGTTTAAGTACAATTTTTGATGCAATGCTTTGCAGCAGGGCTAATTCCTGCAATAAAACTAGAGTATATGGCAGAGGTTGCAGTGTGGTGGCACCAGCAGCAGTGCCTAAGGCCAAATTTTTCTGCCCCTGTTTAACAGGGACATGTAATTACAATTCTTGATATAATATTTCACAGGAGGGCCCCTTCCTGTGCCCACCCAGAGTAACGGTGAGGACTTATAGTGTTGTGGCACCAGCACCACAACCACCAAAGATCAATTTTTCTACCACTGTTCAACAATGGCATGTAATTACAATTCTTGATATAATCGTTCACAGCAGGGCGCTCCAGCGCCCACCAAGAGTCACTTTGAGGGCTTACAATGTTGTGGCAAAACCAACACCTTGTTCCGCCATTTCTGCAGAGCATATAGGGCAGGCCCCTACTTTCAAACATCCAATTTACAAACATCTCCTACTTGCAAACGGAAGGAGACAACAGCAAGTGAGATGAAAAAAGATGGACGACAAAACAAATTATACAGGGGTGATAACCCTTCCCTATGTTTTCCAAAAAGCTTAAAAATAGTTTTTTTGACTGGAGCTACACTTTAAAAATGTACCAGTTGAAAATTACAAACAGATTCAACTTAACACAACAAACCTACACAGTCCCTGTCTTGTTTGCACCGCCTGTATACTGCTGTTCTGAGTATATAGGGCCTGGGGGCCACACGCATTTCCTTTTTTTAATATGGGTACGGGGTTCCCCTTAATATGCGTACAAGACCTAAAGGGGCTGGTAATGGGCAGGGAGGGCTACCCATGCCATTTTTCTCAATGATTTTCAACCGTATTGCAGGAACCAGATATAACATTAAAACCCAAGCAGTTTTAAATGGTGTTATTTCCGTTTAATGTCATTTTGTGCAGGGACTGTTCTAAACACGGGAAACACGTGGCACTTCACAGGCATACTACAGACACCCCCCAGGCACCATATTTAAAGGAATATTTCACTTTTTTTTCACTTTAATCGTCATTAAAATCAGTGCTCCCGCCAAAACGGCCATTTTTAAAAACATTTTAGGCATTGACCCATGTCCCCTGGGGCAGGAGCCAGGTCCCCAAACCCTTTTTAGGACAGTATCTTGCATATTAGCCGTTAAAATTAGCACTTTTCATTTCGAACGTTCGAGTCCCATAGACTTCAATGGGGTTCTAACGTTCGTTCGAATTTGGGGTCCGTTCGAAAGTTCTGGTGCGAACCGAACCGGGGGGTGTTCGGCTCATCCCTACTCATTATACATCTTCTTCTCTCCTTCTTTCTTTTGTCTTACCAATTTACAGTAGATGATTACTATGGGCTGTTAATGTATTGTACGACATGCTTCTGTTGCAGTCATGTGAAAACCTGGGTTCACCCGGACACAGAAAATGTTGGAATCGCTTGGGCAACAGCCTGCTTTAATTACTACTATACTGTGAAACACCTGAACTGTTATTTGTATGAAAGCCTATTGTATTGGAATGTAAACTTGTTAATTAATACTAATAAAAACCTTTGTAAAAGAAAAAGTGTTTGGGGACCCGGGTCCTGCCCCAGGGGACATGTATCAATGAAAAAAAAAAGTTTTTTTGATGTTTTTTCGGGAGCAGTGATTTTAATAATGCTTAAAGTGAAACAATAAAAGTGAAATATTCCTTTAAATTTCATACCTGGGGGATGTCTATAGTATGCCTGTAAAGTGGCACATTTTTCCCGTGTTTAGAACAGTCTCTCCACAAAATGGCATTTCTAAAGGAAAAATAGTCATATAATGAATTGTCTATGGGACAAATCAAAAGTGCTAATTTTAAAGGCTTATGTGCATGGTATTGTCATAAAAAAAGACTAAAATGAGCCATTTATAATACAAAAAGAGCAAATAATCGTTGTAAATATTACTTTCACAGTTCTACAGTAAAAAAAAAATTAACCCCTTACAGTAGTGATTATCTGCTTTTTTTGTGTACTATAAAAGGGCTGATTTTTTATTTTATTTTTTTAACCCCATTATGTTACTAATCGTCTTAGACCTGGTTCACATTTATATGTTTTTGCAGAAACACACTACAGTTCATTTACATGATTTCCTATGGAACACATTCACGCAAAACGGTGCTTTTTTGGTTCAATATACTTCAATAGAGAAGCTGCAGAGAAGCATGTAATGCGTTTTTGCAGCAATTTGTGTTTTTTATTCTGCCCTACAATACATTGGCCAATAAAAATGCAATAATGCAAATTGCAGCAAAATCACATGTGCAAAAATCAAAACGAACAGCAAAAACAGATCAAAAGCAAACTGCATAGGTGTATACCGAGCCTTATGCTGGCCACACGGATCAGTTTTCAGACGAGAATATTCAGACGAAAAATCTTTGTACATTCGCTGAATGAAAGAATGTTTGAATTTTTCACTTGTTTTTAATATTCTGTTTTTAAAATTAATGTCATTTCTGAATGAAAACCACATACACTGTCTGAAAATTCCTTTGACCAAGAAGTTTTCTATTTCCAAATTTTCCCATCACTGTGATTGAAAATGAATGTCGATTTGACCCCACTAACGATTAGAAAATAGAACGAACGTTCTTAAAATTACATTTTTTTTTTTTGGAAGGAAGACTTTGTTTTTAGTAAAAAAAAAAAAAGATCTGAGTCTGATGATATTTACCAGATTCATCCTCTATTAGTATATACAGTATATCTCCTCTAATAATAGATACAGTATATCTCTTCTGTCTGTTATTCTCAGAGTGGATTAGATATTTTGCTCCCCAACCATATAGTTGGTTATTTATATTTACCACTGCATTGAGATATTTAAGAATAAATTGCCATTTTTTAAAACTTGACTAAATTATACA
Organism: Lithobates pipiens; assembly: GCF_037356315.1. Classification (NCBI taxonomy): domain Eukaryota; kingdom Metazoa; phylum Chordata; class Amphibia; order Anura; family Ranidae; genus Lithobates; species Lithobates pipiens. The sequence goes on from NW_027507787.1 coordinate 43,853,106, forward strand.
CCACACTTTTTTTTTAAGGTTAACCGATTAATCGATTAATCAAAACAATAATCGCCCAACTAATCGATTATGAAAATAATCGTTAGTTGCAGCCCTAGAACAGTCCCTGCACAAAATGACATTTCTAAAGGAAAAAGGTCATTTAAAAGTACTATTGCCTATAATGAATTGTCAGGTCCCGGCAATACAGATAAAAGTCATTGAAAAAAAAACGGCATTTGACCCACCACAGTCCATTACCAGGCCCTTTGGTTCTGGTATGAATATTAAGGGGAACCCCAAACTAAAATTTTTAAAAAAATTGCGTGGGGGTCCCCCCAAATTCCATACCAGGCCCTACAAGTCTGGTATGGATATTAAGGGGAACCCTGCGCCAAATTTCCAGGTGCGAACTACAATACCCCTTCTGGAACACAGCGAGTCTGATATTCTGAATACAGCCACTAAGTGTACCTGCGGTGTTTCTCTACCTCTATTTTTCTCCCTGCAGGTTGAGCCATTGGGTCTGCTAATCAGGATCGGAGCTTGGAGAACACTTGCTGACAATAACCCTTTGTCATCTGGAAGTCATGGTGGTATCGTATATACTAATTTTTGGATCACTTCAACCATGATAATGAGTTGTGCTTATGAAGTCTAATAATTTTATCATGTCACTTTTTCATTGACAGTTGATTTTCATTTTAAATCCCAGCATGTATCCAATAAATGAACTTTACTGATTATACCATCAGCAATAGTTCTTTACTACTGGTCCCATTGAGAGCTGCATTTTTGTTTATTTTTTCAAGGTTCACATACCAGCTGGAAGTTTCGCTGGGATCAGCTGTTGTCCTGCAGGAAAGGTACACATCAGTGTAGTCAGTGTGTAGTAAAGCTGGAGCCCACCAAAAATATGGCCACTCACGGGATGGAGACAAAAATGTGGCAGAGCAAGGGAGATGACATGGCCACTCCAAAGCCCTGTCAGAATACCGCTACCCATTAAAGTGACATTCCAAGCAAAAAATGCTTACTGCGCATGCCCAATGCGTTCTAACATGGCTGCTATGCATTTCAATCGGTTTCCTAATCTGACAGAACATGAAGGCAGCAGCGGGCATCTTCTTACACTCAGATAAGTCTTCAATTTCACACTTATTTTAGGAGTAAACTCATCTTACATGCTCAAATAAAGTATTTTTCAATCTGTGATGCTGTTTTCATGTTGCATTTGAAAAGCAACGACAAGCCTGCAGGCAGAAGGTAGCGATGGCCATCTTGGTACACCCCGCACTGCTCAGCGACAAACTGATTATATAGCGAAATAGACAATTTCACTCGGTCACTGTGAAATAGTCTATTTCAGTATATAATGTCAGTTAACTGCCGAAATAAGTGTGAAATTCAAGACTTGCCTGGGTGTAACAGGATGTCCGCTGCCGCATTCGTGTTCTGTCAGATTAGGAAACCTATTGAAATATATAGCGGCCATGTTGGAACACATAGAGCATGCACAATAAGCATTTTTGTTCGCAACGTCAATTCCGTTGCATTATCTGATAGGTAGCAGTATTCTGATAGAACACCGGCAGGCCATGTCAGAGAAAGGGAAGGGACAAGGGGGGCTCTCTCTCCAATCAAATAACACATTTCAAAGCTCCCGGCTTCTTTGTCAAATCTCATATTCCCATATAATAATATTAATCTCATTAAAAATCACCGTCCATAAAGTATATGCCATTTCAGCCAAATATTACTTTTCTCTACAGTTGCTTCTTATTTTCAGGTCTAGCTATGACTTGTAGGGATGGCCGAACGGTTCGCCCGGCGGTCGGTTCGTGGCGAATTTCGGCTGTTCGCGGTCCGGCCGATCGGTGGACTATTGCCGCTGTTCGCCCGGTGGACTTACGTGTTTACTGTGTAAAAGAACTTTGACCTATGATGACACATCCATCATGTGGTACAGGACAGCCAATTGAGACATTACAGCACATAGACACTTGGACATTCCCCCTAAATTATAAATAGACCCGTTCCGGCGGCCATTTTACATTCTTTCTACTGTCACTATAGGGAGAGGTTGCTGTGTGGAGCAGGGAGAGACTGCAGTGACCCAAATCGCTAGCTATTAGGTCCACAAAAGTTCTTTTAAGGACTGGTATGGTATAGGTGTAGTTCAGGGTATAGGTTTGAGGCACTGCTATTCAAGTCATTGTTGCAGTAGATTGTCTTTTGTCAGTGCTGAGAGAGGGACAGATAGGACGCTGTGTGTTGCAGAGAGGGACAGTCAGTTTATTCATTAGCTGTTACTATTAGGTCCACAAAAGTCCTTTTCAGAACTGGTATGGTGTAGTAGTACAGATTATAGTTTTGAGTGCTATTCAAGTGATTGTTGCAGCAGCCTGTGTTTTGTCAGTTTAAATAGGGACAGACAGGAAGCTGTGTGTGGCAGTGGGGGACAGTCAGTTTAATCAGTAGCTGTTACTATTAGGTCCACAAAGGTCCTTTTCAGGACTGGTATGGTAATAGGGTTGTACACGTATAATATTCTTTCTTCCAAATATAGAAAGAATATTATACTTGACTGCTGCCCTTCTGCTGCAGTAGTCCTTTATGAGTATAGGGGCTGAGGTACAGTCTGCTAATCACAACCTACTAGTTGCACAAAGGTCCTTCTAAGGACTGGTAAGGTATAGTGTACTACACAGTATATAGGGTTGAGTGAGGTACCGTCTGCTAATCCTTAAGGACTGGTATAGGTCCACAATATATAGGGCTGAAGTGCACTACTGCTGACTGCTGCCCTATTCTGCAGCAGTCCTTTATCAGTATAGTGACTGAGGTACAGTCTGCTAATCACAACCTACTAGTTGCACAAAGGTCCTTCTAAGGACTGGTAAGGTATAGTGTACTACAGTATATAGGGTTGAGTGAGGTACAGTCTGCTAATCACAACCTACTAGTTGCACAAGGTCCTTCTAAGGACTGGTAAGGTATAGCGTACTAGAGTATATAGGGTTGAGTGAGGTACAGTCTGCTAATCCTTAAGGACTGGTATAGGTCCACAATATATAGGGCTGAAGTGCACTACTACTGACTGCTGCCCTATTCTGCAGCAGTCCTTTATCAGTATAGGGACTGAGGTACAGTCTGCTAATCACAACCTCCTAGTTGCACAAAGGTCCTTCTAAGGACTGGTAAGGTATAGTGTACTACAGTATATAGGGTTGAATGAGGTACAGTCTGCTAATCACAACCTACTAGTTGCACAAGGTCCTTCTAAGGACTGGTAAGGTATAGCATACTAGAGTATATAGGGTTGAGTGAGGTACAGTCTGCTAATCCTTAAGGACTGGTATAGGTCCACAATATATAGGGTTGTGGTGCACTACTGCTGACTGCTGCCCTATTCTGCAGCAGTCCTTTATCAGTATAGGGACTGAGGTACAGTCTGCTAATCACAACCTACTAGTTGCACAAAGGTCCTTCTAAGGACTGGTAAGGTATAGCTTACTAGAGTATATAGGGTTGAGTGAGGTATAGTCTGCTAATCCTTAAGGACTGGTATAGGTCCACAATATATAGGGTTGAGGTACACTACTGCTGACTGCTGCTCTATTCTGCAGCAGTCCTTTATCAGTCCAGGCTCTCACCGTCCAGCCTCGTCTTCTACTTCTTCTCCTCTCTCCTCACAATTGTCCTCCACTCCACCTTCCATCACACCAAGCTCAAGTTTTTCTGCAAAAAGGCAGGCTTCCGTGGCCTAATGTTCGAGCATAAAAAAATGATGACGCCGGATAACCCTCTTGCCCAACGGTTGATGGCTGGCTTGTCAGAACTGATAGCCCGCCAACTACTGCCATATAAACTGGTGGACTCGGAGGCCTTTCGAAAATTTGTGGCTATTGGAACACCACAATGGAAGGTCCCAGGAAGGAAGTATTTCTCAGAGAAGGGCATCCCAGAGCTATATGGCCATGTTCAGCGGCAAGTGAATGTATCTCTGGCACACAGTGTCGGTGCCAAGATACATCTGACCACAGACACGTGGTCTAGCAAACACAGGCATGGAAGGTATATCACTTTTACTGCCCACTGGGTGAACCTTCGGAGGGCCGTCAAGCATGTAACCCGTGTAGATTTGGTTTTACCGTCACGGATTGCATGCAGGCCTGGCTCTTCTTCTCCTCCTCCTCCTACTCCATCCTCCTTGCTCTCCTCCTCGGCTGACTACTCCTTTTCTGCTGCTAGCGTCTCTTCCGCTGCGCCGCCCAAGCTCCCCAGAACCTATTCGACATGCCAGGTGAGACGTTGTCATGCCGTGCTGTGTCTGTTGTGCCTGGAAGCCAAGAGCCAGGCACAGGCAGATCAGTGGCTAACACCGCTCAATTTGACAGTTGGTAAAGTGGTGTGTGACAATGGTGCCAATCTGCTTAGCGCATTGAAACAGGGCAAAATTACACATGTGCCATGCATGGCACATGTCTTAAACTTGGTCGTGCAGCAATTCGTTGTCAAATACCCTGGGGTCGAGGACATCTTGCGGCAGGCAAGGAAAATCTCGGCCCATTTCAGAAGATCTTACACGGCCATGGCTCGCCTTGCTGACATTCAGCGGCGACACAATCTGCCGGTCAGATGTCTTATTTGCGATTGCCCGACGCGATGGAACTCAACCTTCTATATGCTTGATAGGCTGCTCCAGCAGAAACGTGCAGTTAACGTCTACCTGTATGAACTCTGCGGCAGAACAGGTTCTGGGGAGCTGTTTTTTTTTTCACTGCGCCAGTGGCTGCTGATGCGCGACGCATGCAGACTTCTGCGGCCATTTGAGGAGATCACCAAACTGGTCAGTCACAGCCATGGCGCCATCAGTGACATGGTACCTTATGTCTTCTTTATGGAGCGTGCATTGCATCGTGACATTGATCAAGCTGTGGAGGAGCAGGAGCGGGAAGATGAGGAAGTCGCACTGCTGGAGGAATTCCCAGGGGGGGCTAATTTATCTGAGACAAGTGAACAACAGGAGTCTGAAGAGGAGTCAGAGGAGGATGGTGCCGGGGCGGATGAGGAGGAGCAAGAAGAGCATGCTTTAAACCTTTCTGGGATCCCTGTTGTTGTGCGTGGATGGGGAGAGGAGAATGAAGAGGACGACATTATCCTGGATGATGAGCAGGAGCCAGGCCACCACACCGCTTCCAGTTTAGTGCAAATGGGGGCCTTCATGCTCCAGTGTTTTAATAGGGACCCCCGTATAAAAAGCATAAGGGTCAAGGACCAGTACTGGGTGGCAACGTACTTAGACCCCCGGTACAAACACAAAATGGCGGAAATGTTACCGCCGTCACAGAGGGCTGTCAGAATGGAGCACTTCCAGGCCTTGTTTCGAGAAATACTGCATTCTGCTTTTGCATGCGCTGGCAGAGGAGCAATTCCCAGTCCCAGAGAAGGAGTTGTGGGTACTAATCCAACAGCGCCTGCAAGAAGAGGCGGGTTTAAAGATGTATTGGTGACTTCCGGATCCAGCATCAGGGAATGCCTAGACCGTCAGGTGTCCGACTACATCCGGTTAACGGCCGATGTGGACGCTCTGAGGAGTGATGAACCCCTGGACTACTGGGTGGGCAGGCTTGACCTCTGGCCAGAGCTTGCCCAATTTGCAATCGAACTGTTGGCTTGCCCCTCGTCCAGTGTCCTATCCGAAAGGACGTTCAGCGCAGCAGGGGAGATTGTGACCGATAAGCGTACTCGCCTAGCTCACGACAGTGTTAACTACCTCACATTTCTAAAAATGAATGAGGCTTGGATCTCGGAGGAATTCAACACATGTGACCAGTAGACCATGTATATGTCTAGAAACTATTTTTTTAATCGAGCACACAGACCTTCTTTCTTCATTTGGCTCACTTCCTTGTACAAAAAAAGCACACGTACTATATGGCCGTACCCTCCTGTTTGAAGAGGTTGAGCGGTGTCATATTTCTCCTTGGGCTGCTTATTATGAGGGGCTCCCACCATCCCTGTGCTGTGCTGACTTCCTCCTGGGGCTGCTTATTGTGAGGGGCTCCCACCATCCCTGTGCTGTGCTGACTTCCTCCTGGGGCTGTACCTCTGCTGTGCATATTATGAGGGGCTCCCACCATCCCTGTGCTATGCTCATTATGAGGGGCTCCCACCATCCCTGTGCTATACTCATTATGAGGGGCTCCCACCATCCCTGTGCTGACTTCCTCCTGGGGCTGCTTATTATGAGGGGCTCCCACCATCCCTGTGCTGTGCTGACTTCCTCCTGGGGCTGTACCTCTGCTGTGCATATTATGAGGGGCTCCCACCATCCCTGTGCTGTGCTGACTTCCTCCTAGCGCTGCTTATTATGAGGGGCTCCCACCATCCCTGTGCTATGCTGACTTACTCCTGGGGCTGTACCTCTGCTGTGCATATTATGAGGGGCTCCCACCATCCCTGTGCTATGCTCATTATGAGGGGCTCCCACCATCCCTGTGCTATGCTGACTTCCTCCTGGGGCTGCTTACGGTGCAGGTGTCAGATCACTCTATCAGGGTGCAGGTGTCATTGCTGTATGTCAAGCTGCTGATGTCAGTGATCTCTATTACGGTGCTGGTGACAGATCACTCTATCATGGTGCAGGTGCCATTGCTGTATGTCACGCTGCTGATGTCAGTGCTCTCTATCACGGTGCTGGTGTCAGATCACTCTATCACAGTGCAGGTGTCATTGCTGTATGTCACGCTGCTAATGTCAGTGCTCTCTATCACGGTGTTGGTGTCAGATGACCCTATCACGGTGCAGGTGTCATTGCTGTATGTCACGCTGCTGATGTCAGTGCTCTCTATCACGGTGCTGGTGTCAGATGACTATCACGGTGCAGGTGTCAGTGCTCTATATCAAGGTGCTGGTGATCATCCCCTGCACCCTCTTCTTTGCCTACCCTGACCTTCCCTCTCCTCCATTGCCCTCATGCGCTCCACAGTCCTGAATTGTCACAATTTCACATATAAAAAAAGAATGCTTGTAGTTGTCGATCCCAGATTCACCTCATACATGTGTTATGTCATTGGCCATGTGGTGGGACTATGTGTGCACAGATAGTAATTATTTTGTGGCTGCAAATATGACCTTTAGGTTTGTAAAGTTCGCCTCCCATTGAAGTCAATGGGGCCCGCCGCAAACGTTACGGTTCGCGAACTATCGGCCGCCTTCGCGGTTCGTGTTTGCGAAACGTCGCGTCGGAAGTTCGTCTATCACAAATGACTTGCATTCACCTTGGAGAAATGCAGTTTGAAGATGCCGGATTTGAGTAGATTCAGATTGTAGTACACCTCTTTATTTCATCAATCTCTTACAGCATGTGAAGCCTCCAGAATTAGGAACTAGTAGTATATTTCAGAGATCCATAATTTTATTCTCTGCTGTCACATGTTTCTCTTATTACTAATGAACTAACATATTTCCAGCCAACTTGTTAAATAAACAGTTTGGTTTGTACAGCTATTGTGCAAAATATTTACCCTGAATCCACATTAAAATTCAGATACCGTATATACTCGAGTATAGGTCGATCCGAATATAAGCCGAGGCCTCTAATTTACCACAAAAAAATGGGAAAACTTATTGACTCGTGTATAAGCCGAGGGTGAGACATGCCTGTCCATCCCTGTGTGTCCATCCCTATGTGTCCATCCCTGTGTGTCCATCCCTGTGTGTCTATCCCTGTGTGTCCATCCCTGTGTGTCCATCCCTGTGTGTCCAGCCTACCTGTGTCCTGTGCCTCTTTGTCCTTCTGCAGCCTGTGTCCTTCTGCAGCGATCTGCATGTAAAAACATACGGCGGCCATGCCAGGATCGCCGCACCTCTTCTCCTCGTCTGTGACAGACGGCGGCCATTCCACTGTTCAAAAGCCGCGCCTCCGTCTGTGATAGGCGGAACACTCAATTTCCCAGCAGTCAGTGTTCCGCCTATCACGGACATCCTCTCATCCTCGTCCGTAGTATGAGGATGAGCGGATGTCTGTGATGGGCGGACCACTGACTGCTAGGAAATTGAGTGTTCCGCCTATCACAGACAGGGAGGCGCGGCTTTTGAATAGTGGAATGGCCGCCGTCTGTCTGCACGACACGCTGATCGGGTAGACAGATGGCGGTGACTCGAGTATAAGCCGAGGGGGGCACTTTCAGCCTAAAAAAAGGGGCTGAAAATCTCGGCTTATACTCGAGTATATACGGTAACCATTTCTTTGAAAGTCTGTTTGTATATAAATACCACAGTATGAAGCTCAGACAAGTCATTTTCAGGCAACGATATACAGCAGCAGCTAAAGATGGTGAGTTGGTGCTTATTATTTTCCGTATTAATATCCAATGTACAGTAATACCCAATCTCCTTAAAGTAAAACTGTAGGCATTTTTTTTTTCATTTTGGATAGAGCAAGGGAGCGTTATAAGCCCTGTCAGATTTTTTTTCCCTCCATCCGTGTTCCATTGCAGAGATTTCCCTTCACTTCCTGTCCCATAGTCAAACAGGAAGTGAGAGGAATTCAGTGAAAATTAAGGGAATTCCTTGGGTCACTAGAACTAGTGTCCCCATTAGAAAATGTTCCCTTTACTTTTTCTAGGGAAAACCCAAAATTTGGGATTTGCTTTTACTTTTAGTGATAAAGGTAAACAGAACAAATTGAGAGGGTGAATCTTCCTAATGGGGGCACAGGCAGCAATAAAAACGGACAAGTGTTCTAATCCATATCCACTCTATCCAAAACTAAAAAAAAAAGTTTTTGCCTTTAGTTGCACTTAAAGAATATAAGTGGCCATCTGTAGATGATAGGTTTGGAAAAATCCTCTTTTTACCAGAGCTGTACCCCACTACATACTGTATTCTGTACAAGCATGCCACAGGTTGTTCACCCTGAGATGGATAAGAAGAATGGATAATTGGAGAATGTTTTCTAATTAGCTTCTCAAGTATTATCACCTTTCAGCCCCATAGTAGTCATTCAGTGTTCTAAAATCACCCCCTGAGGGGGGCGTTGCCGAACCTCACAGGAAGATGGATGCATAACAGGTTAGCTCCCACTGTGTTAACTGCCGCTTTGCTGCTAAGAGACTTTTCTTTGCTTAGCCGGTCCAGCTGACATGGGGACAGCATCGCGGACATCCTCCGCCTCTCGTTTCCGCTCACCGAGAAGTAAACAAAGCGGCACAAACAGCAATTTTCCTGACCCTTTCTGGACACAGGGCTCTAACATGGCGGCTTCCCGCCAAATTTCCTCACAGAACTCCCAGTTACCTCAGCAGATAATACCTGGAATGCAGCCAGATTATCACCCCGCTGACTCAGATATTTCAGTGGCCTCTGCTTCTGCCCTAGCTGCTACACACCCAAGTCTTTTAGACCTCAGAACAGTAGCAGCAGATATAAAGGATACACTGACAGCTGCCATTGCAAACCGGCGTCTAGACATCTGTGCCATTGCTGACAGGGTTCTTGTGGTAGAAAACACAGCTGCCCGGAATCATACAATTCTGTGCAGAATGTCCCATAAAATAGATGCCCACACACTACAGCTTAGAGACATACAAAGACACACAGATTATTTGGATAATAGAGGGAGAAGACATAATCTGCATGCCAGAGGTTTACCAGATGTTGTGGATTCTGATCATTTACTCTGCTAGACAGACCAGTGCACATAAATATAACAATGGAAAGAATTCACAGGGCCCTCAAACCTAAAGGCAGAGAGAATGATCCCCCCAGGGATGTGGTGTGCTGTTTGGTTGATTATAAACTTAAAGAAGACATTCTTCGCAAAGCGAGAAACAGGATTCACATTATGTTTGAGGGAGCAGAGATTCATATATACCAAGACCTTTCTGGCATTACTCTGAAGAACCGAAGAGACCTAAAACCCCTATTAGACACACTGCGTGCCAAAAATATTCCGTACAGGTGGAAATTCCCCTTTGGGCTCTCAGCTACATTTCAAGGTCGCACGGCTCTGCTGAGAGTGCCCGAGGACCTACCATCCTTTTGCAACACCATGGGCATTCCTCTAGCAGAAGTCCCAAATTGGTACACTGAAGTCCGACAATCTGCGACTAAAAAAGAACAACAACACAAAGAGCCTTTGGAGGCACAGGAGACCCGACACCGTCGTCGCAGATCTCCATCAGATGACAGGTCTTCAATGTCCACCAGAATATAGCACAACGGTACAAGCTCACCTGAATCCCCGCGACCTAGAAGGGCCAGAAGGGACCATGGGTCACAGCGCAACCATGTTTACCAGCGCTAACAATCAAGCTTGGAGAGTATACTGGTTTAATCCATGGTTGTTTATAATCTCATAGTTCAATGGGTTTATTGCATAGTACAAGATGCCTTGTCAAGCCTCTTTACACCGACTTTACTCATCTGCTTTGGTTAAACTGATTAGAGATTGTCAACATCATATCAATTCTGGGGTTAAGTTACTGTTATAGATTGGATATGATAAATTCTCTTACACAATTCAAATCTCATGTTCCCACTAGAAAAGTACATAGGAAAGTACTACTGCACAGTTTTTAAACATCCTCATCCTCATTTATAGTGCTTTGATATTAGTTACTGCTCAGTCTGTTTCGTTCAATTTCCAGCAGTTGATTAGTCCTATATAAGGTTTTCCAATGCAGAACCCCCCTCCCCCCTCATCAACGGGACTACAGTTATTAGGATTTGTTTTCGGTTATCCTGCTCTGAGGAGACCAATGAACTAGTATCATCCTCTGTATGATACATAGAAACAGTCAAGTTAGGCACTGTTTAAATGAGAGGCATAAAGGTTGTCCAACTAGGCCCCAGGAAAATCAGAAGCACTATATTTTTTTTTTTTTGCATTTTTTTATTTTTTTTGCATTTTTTATTTTTTTGCATTTTTTAAGCCATCATAGGTAAAATTGGCCTTTAATTTTAATTTCAATATTAGTGTTATAGTATACCACTTTAGTGGAATCATCATAATGGTTATGTCTCGTTCTTATGGATGAAATGCTAGAAAGCTTTATTGAATTACATTACAAGACATTAAGTGAGACTCTTCACATTTTATAATTGTTAGTTTTGCATTATTACTTTTGCTGTTGTCCTAGTTAGTGCTTAGGTATGGCTATTTTACTTCCAGCACTTGATAAGTCCATCCCAGGATTCTACATGAAACTATCCCCACCTATCCTCACACCCACTGGAATGTGGCAGTTAGAGATTGTTATATTTCTTCCACCATTGTGGATATCCTATGGAACGTGAATGGGTTTATATATAGGTATGGTACCAATACAATTAGACACTACACAAGTAGTTGGGAGATACTAGTTTGGTTCAAGAAAGCCCAAAATACTCCGACTGCACTAGAATTACTTTATTACATTATTTTTATTTATTTTATTTTATTATTATTTTTTTTCTGTTCCGTACTTCTAAGGTTAAGATAATCTTTGATATTAAGGTTAAAGTACACCAAAGACACCTTATTAATGGTATATTGGTAAGGACATTCTGGTGTGGCAAATATTTCTAATTTTACACCGTCTATTCCATACACCCACCAATATTTCCTGTTAGTTGTTCTATATATAATAAGATTCAGAGTTGGGGTTTCTAGTTCTTTTCAAAGAAGTATAAGTTTATATAGGCGTGATACTGCTATGCTTTATAAGTTTACAATTTATTTATTTATTTTTTATGCGAGAACATCTCAGTATTTTATTGCAGATTCCACAAAACAAGTCTCTACTCGCATACACCATGTCCTGATTTGCGTCACTCATGTAGTTGCTTGGGTCTATTATCATAATTAGATATTTCGTACTTCCACACCCATGCCAAATACATGACCGGTATCAACACAAATTTTCCTTAGTTTCTCATATTTACACCTTTATAGGCATTTGGCAATGATAACAGCGGATTACCATGTCACTCATTCTCCTGTTCTCCGTGAGGTTTTATCCAACCCCCACACAGTAGCTTGGACCAGAGTTATGTAGAGTGTTATGTAGGCTTTCTCTGGCCTTGCTCTGTACTTCTCCGATTAATTTTACACAGGTCTTGGGTAGATCCCATAACCTGCTCGGTTATTGCTTCAGACCTTTCCCCACATTACACCATCTTAGCCTTATCACATAACCTGGTCTATTCCCCCTTTCCCCTATTGCCAAAGTTAATCCAAAAAGAAAGCTACTAATCAAAACATACAATGTCTCTTGCAGGAAGGCACTGCCCTCCTCCCCAGGTCAAGCTATATTCTTTAAACGTACGGGGTCTTAACACTCCAGAAAAAAGATCTCAGTTGTTTATGTTACTAAGAAAAGCTAAAGCGGACATTGTATACCTCCAAGAAACACATTTTAGATCAGATAATATCCCCAAACTTTTCAATCCAGAGTATCCAACAATATTTCATTCCACTAATCCAGACTCCAAATCAAAGGGAGTATCTATTCTGATATCTAAAAAATGCTTATTGCAGATCCAAGATACTTTGATTGATACTAATGCAAGATATATTTTTCTAAAAGGCAAATTGCATAACAAACTTGTTACTTTGGCTAATTTGTACGCCCCTAACAAACAACACGTTCCTTATTTTTCCGTGAAGCCTTACAAAACCTTAGTACATTTCACGCAGGCATGCTCATCGTCAGGGGTGATTTCAATTTGGCCTTGAACCCCTCACTTGATATGTCCTCAGGTGCCTCCTCTATCACGCATAGGGCTCTTCGGGCAATAAAAACACAGCTATCTTACCTGGAGTTACACAATACTTGGCGCACATTGAACCCAAACTCGAAAGATTTCACTTTCTATTCCCCTCCGCATCGTAGATACACAAGAATAGACTACTTCTTATCACAATCGGATTTGGATCTACTTCATCAAGCTACAATTGAACCAATGGTAATTTCAGATCATCACCCTATTTCTGTCACAATCACATTTTTTACATCCAACACTAGACAATCAATCTGGCGAATGAATAGCTCTATTTTAACGGATCCAGTAAATGTAAAGTATATAAATGATCGCTTGTTGCAGTATTTTCAGGAGAATGATTCCTCCGAAATTACCCCGGTTACCCTTTGGGCGGCACATAAGTGTGTCATACAGGGAGAACTAATTTCCATAAACGCTCAATGTCAAAAAGCTAGACAAGCTCTGATATCCAAATTATCGGATTAAATTAATTCCCTAGAAAGACAGCCTAAACAATCATTGGCTGATCAAAGTCTTCAAGAGTTATTAAAAACTAGGGAAGAACTTCTAGAAGAACTAGGGAAATCCATACGTCGCAAATATGCCCTATCACAAAAAACCTTCTATGAGTTTGGGAATAAATCCAGCAAATTTCTAGCTAAAGCCCTGCAATCTAAAAAAGCAAATACTACCATTCATTACATAACGGACCCCAAAGGGAATAAAATAGAATCATCCAGTGGAATTGCAAATCAATTTAAACAATTTTTTTCTAAACTTTACAACATACAATCCCATTCGCAGACAGGCTCAAACAAGGACAGGATAAGATTAATACAAGATTTCCTTACACAATATGGTCCACACCCTATCACTGAAGAGGAGGCAGATGATTTAGATAAACCTCTTACCAGGGAAGAAACGCTAAATTATGAAGCCAAGCAAAAGCCCTGGCCCAGATGGCCTTCCAGTTAGTTACTATAAAACATTCACTGAAGTTCTCATACCAAGGTTCTTAGAGACCTTTAATTCCCTAGATACCCTCTCAAATAAAAATAAAGATCTTTTAGAAGCCCATATAGTTATGATACCAAAACCAAATAAAGATTCATCTATAGTTTCTAACTATAGGCCCATTTCTTTAATAAATGTCGATGTGAAAATTTATGCAAAAATTTTAGCTAATCGTATACTTCCTCTACTGTCCTCTTTGATTTCTCTGGACCAAGTGGGATTTGTCCCAGGCAGAGAAGCTAGGGACAATACCTTGAAGGCACTCAATATTCATCATTGGCTGACATCTTCCAACACCCCTGCGTTTTTCCTTTCCCTCGATACGGAGAAAGCGTTCAACAGAGTGGCCTGGGACTATATGACGGAAGTCTTACGCAAAATAGGTTTCAAGGAACGCATGATGAACTATATCTTAACCTTATATTTGTCTCCAACAGCAAAAATCAGGGTTAATGGTCTTCTGTCGGACACTTTCTCCGTGTCGAATGGAACTAGACAGGGTTGTCACTTATCCCCCTTATATTTATACTAACCATTTATAATTTATTATATAATTATTATTTTTTTTTGTGGTTGAACTGGATGGACTTGTGTCTTTTTTCAACCTGACTAACTATGTAACCATGGAACCCATTCTAAGCAAAATTAGAGCCAACAGAGATATTAAAAGTTGAAATAGCAAGTACTCATTACAAATTAGCGGCTTACGCCGATGAAATTCTTCTTTTTCTTACTGATCCCAACATAACTATTCCGAACTTATTGAAGGATTTTGACCTTTTCAAAAAAATCTCCAACCTCCAAATAAATTTATCCAAATCGAAAGCACTCAACATTTCTCTGACAGATTCCATTGTATTGCAATGTCAGTCCAATTTCCTGTTTGGCTGGGATGCATCAGCCATAACCTACCTAGGGATACAATTACCATCAAAACTAACTGATCTTTACAATAAAAATTTCACCCCCATTTTAAAAACCATACAGAAGAACCTTCAAGACTGGAACAAAGGCAATTTTTGAATGTACTCCCTAGACTCTTATATTTACTCCAAACAATTCCTATAAAACTACCACCAGCTTTCTTCTCCACATACAAAAGATTATGTTTAAAATGTATCTGGGCAGAGAAACCATCACGGGTCAAATGGGGTAAGCTAGTGTCCCCAAAATTGAAGGGGGGAATAGGTCTTCCGGATGTTCAAAAGTATTACTGGGCTTGTCATCTGACTAGAATATTAGATTGGCATTTACATCACAAGGCCTGGATAGGTATTGAAGAAGCTGTCCTCAATTTACCAATGATTTATTTACCATGGATCAATCCACAAAAATGAACACATGAGTTCAGATCACATCCTCTAATAGCTCCCACGTTACAAATCTTCCATTCTGTTCGCAAGAAGCTACACATTGCCTCAGTTCCGGGCCCACTAACCCCAATTGACCAGAATCCGGACTTCCCTCCTGGTATTTCGCCTAAATCCGATGCTGACATATCTGCAGTGGAACCCATGAGAGCTAAATCCTTCTATCACAATGGTCAGATATTATCTTTTCAATACATTTTAGCTCGTTTCCCTGGAATGAAGATTCCTTTCTTTAAATACCTTCAAATAAGACATTTTTTGCAAAGCTCTAACTCCCAATCTCTGTTGTATAGAGACCATACGCCGTTCGAAAACTTATGCTCCAAAACAGACCCTCAAAGACACCTCATTTCATTTACCTATTCTTTAATGTTCCCAGATGCTTCTTTCTCAAATTACACCACATGTAAGAAATGGGTAAGAGAACTGTCCTTGGATTTAACACACGAGGACTGGCAAAACATATATAAACACATACATTCAGGCTCCCTAAATGTTACTGCTCAAGAAAATGGATACAAATTATACTCTAGATGGTATAGAACGCCAGACCGAATTCACAAATTCCATTGTACTATCCCTCCCACATGTTGGAGATGTAATCTAGTGCACAGTTCTCTTTTCCCCATATGGTGGGATTGTCCTTTAATCCAACCATATTGGAAGGAAGTCCATAAGCTCATCACTAAAATCACAACCTATACCCCAGACTACACGCCAGCTCAATACCTCCTGCATCATACATCTATTCCGCAATCGACTTATAAAAGATCCCTCACATTACATCTTATAAATGCAGCAAAGCTTTGCGTCCCCGTTCATTGGCGTTCTTCCTCTCCCCCCACTATTTCTGAATGGCTCCGCAGAATAGAGAAAATAGCTGAAATGGAGGGCTTGATCTCTCAAGCGAAAGATACCCATATTAAATTTCATAAAACGTGGTCATGTTGGTCATATTTTAAGTGCTCGACTACATATAACACCCTAATATCTGTCCCTTACATTTTACTGCTTTTATATAGCAGCTTGTACTAAATTCTGGATACTAATCCCTTATAAGGTAGACAACCATGTTGGTTGTAGCTCAGATTAAAGCCATACAGACCACTACCTTATATATAGTCTGATGTTAGGACTCAAATTATTTTCGCGCACAGTTTGATCCCATTAGGGGTGCGTGAGATAATATGTAATTTAAAGATTCATTGTTACTCTAGTTTGTTACACCTTTTTTTGGTTTCTTATGAGATGTAGGTATGTGACTAATATGACTCCATATATGCGCATGTGTTGTTTAAATCAATTTTATCCAGCTTGGAGTAATTTCATCTATATGATAGATATTTAGTGTGTTTTTTTTTTTTGTTTAATTTTTATTTTATTGATCTATGCATTTCTACCTTATGCCAAATGTCAATTAATATTGTTGCTTTATTTTCAAATTCTGTATTTCATGATTACAATGATATTCAGATTTATGTTTTACTATGTAAAATTGTATATCCAAATCAAGAGCGGTGCTGTCCCCACCTATACAGTTCCACTAGAGTACATCTAAAAAAGGATTCAATCCACTCTAGGCGTTGCTGCTCTTTCTGAAATCCACTGGGTGGCAGAGAAATCTATAAAATACAGAGCAAGAGAGAGCGCACACCAGCCCTAGTGCATTAACGTTTATTAAATACAATAAATAAGTAAAAAGCCAAGTATCACACTCACATGTTGCCAATATTATTATAGCATTGAAAACAAGAGCCTCCACGGCTGCCTCATCTCCCGATCCTCCTGCTCCCTATAATGGCTTGCAGCGGGGATATCCAGGCATTCAATTCACCTGCTTGTTGTGAATACACTGCCCTCTCTCTGCGTCTCACACGCACGGACCAGCCGGCTGTGGATGTTGTCATTTGCGGCCAGTGGGAGGATCACTCGGCATGCGTGCTATCTCCTCGGCTGTGTATCAGAATGTTTCTGTAACGACTACATGTTTCGGAGGCATGGCCTCCTTCTTCAGGTGACACCCTAAGATCTGATTGTTATTTAAATATGCAAATCCCCTCCCAACCCTCCTCGTTAGCGCCAATTACAGGGAGCTTCTGATCAGGGGAGGGAAAGTGCCCAGAAACACATCAATCAAACAGGAAGAGCGATATGGAAACAACAACAAACTCTTATTTGCAAGTGGTCATAGATGTACTTTACAATAATGATTGTTAATTTAAAAGACTTTGCATTTTTATATTTATATATATATTGGGGCGGCACAGTGGTGTAGTGGGTAGCACTCTCACCTAGCAGTAAGAAGGGTCGCTGGTTCAAATCCCCACCAGGACACTACCTGCCTGGAGTTTGCATGTTCTCCCTGTGCCTGCGTGGGTTTCCTCTGGGTGCTCCAGTTTCCTCCCACAATCCAAAGACATGCAGGTAGGTTTATTGGCTTCTGTCCAAAATTGACCCTAGTATATGAATGGGGACCTTGGATTGTGGGCTCCTTGAGGGTAGGGACCAATGTGAGTGTGCGATGTACAGGGATAGGGACAATTGTAGACACTCACTCAGGTTGTACTGGATGGACTGGTGTCTTTATTCAACCTTACAAACTATGAGATCACTATGAGATATATGCCATGCTAAAATTAGTTAAAATAAAAGCACATTACAAGACATTCTCAAAAACATACATATATATGAGATGATAGTACGAAAATGGCAGATATATGACGACTATAGCTACAATATAAAAGGTAAATTAATAATATACCCTTAATACTATACCTTTTTTAACCACTTGACCACTGGGCACTTAAACACCCTTAATAACCAGACCAATTTTCAGCTTTCAGTGCTCTCACAATTTGAATGACAATTACTCGGTCATGCAACACTGTACCCATCTGAAATTTTCGTCCTTTTTTTCCCACAAATAGAGCTTTCTTTTGGTGGTATTTGATCACCTCTGCGTTTTTTATTTTTTGTGCTATTAATGAAAAAATACCGAAAATTTTGTAAAAAAATGCATTTTTCTTCATTTCTATTAAAATTTTTTGCAAATAAGTCATTTTTCTTCATAAATTTGGCCAAAAATGTATACTGCTAAATGTCTTTAGTAAAAATAACCCAAATTAGTGGATATTATTTATTCTGCGTGAAAGTTATAGGGTCTACAAGCTATGGTGCCAATCACTGAAAATGTATCAATTTGATCACAGCTGATGTACTGACAGTCTATCTCATTTCTGGAGACCCTAACAAGCCAGTAATGTACAAAAACCCCCCAAATGACCCCTTTTTGGAAAGTAGACATTCCAAGGTATTTAGTACGTGGCACGGTTAGTTTTTTGAAGTTGTAATTTTTTCCCACAATTCTTTGCAAAATAAAGATTTTTTTTATTTTAATTTTTTTTCACACCAAATTGTCATTTTACCAGGCTATTTCTCTCACACGGCATATACATTCCACAAATGAAACCCCAAAATACATTCTGCTGCTCCTCCTGAGTACGGTGATACCACATGTGTTAGACTTTTACACAGCCTGGCCACATACACAGGTCCAACATTGAAGTAGCAACTTCAGGCGTTCTAGGAGCATAAATTACACATCTAATATCTCAACCACCTTTTACACTTTTGAAGGCCCTGGAGCACCAGAACAATGGAAACGCCCACAAAGTGACCCCATTTTGGAAAGCTGACACCCCAACGTATAATCTATGAGGCATAATGAGTCTTTGGAACGGTTCATTTTTTTCATAAAGTTTTTGGAAATTGTGGAAAAAAAATTAAAATGCATTTTTTTTTACAAAAAGTTGTCCATTTATAAGATATTTCCAACACATAGCATGTACATAGCAAAAATGACACCCCAAAATATATTCTGCTACTCCTCCTGAGTATGGCGATACCACATGTGTTAGACTTTTACACAGCCTGGCCACATACACAAGTCCAACATTGAAGTAGCAACTTCAGGCGTTCTAGGAGCATAAATTACACATCTAATACCTCAACCACCTATTACACTTATGAAGGCCCTGGAGCACCAGGACAATGGAAACGCCCACAAAGTGACCCCATTTTGGAAAGCTAACACCCCGACGTATAATCTAGGAGGCATAATGAGTCTTTGGAATGGTTCATTTTTTTCCCAAAGTTTTTGGAAATTGTGGAAAAAAATGAAAATGCTTTTTTTTTTACTAAAAGTTGTCCATTTATAAGATATTTCCAACACATAGCATGTACATAGCAAAAATTACACCCCAAAATATATTCTGCTACTCCTCCTGAGTATGGCGATACCACATGTGTTAGACTTTTACACAGCCTGGCCACATACACAAGTCCAACATTGAAGTAGCAACTTCAGGCGTTCTAGGAGCATAAATTACACATCTAATACCTCAACCACCTATTACACTTATGAAGGCCCTGGAGCACCAGGACAATGGAAACGCCCACAAAGTGACCCCATTTTGGAAAGCTAACACCCCGACGTATAATCTATGAGGCATAATGAGTCTTTGGAATGGTTCATTTTTTTCCCAAAGTTTTTGGAAATTGTGGAAAAAAATGAAAATGCATTTTTTTTTACTAAAAGTTGTCCATTTATAAGATATTCCCAACACATAGCATGTACATAGCAAAAATGACACCCCAAAATATATTCTGCTACTCCTCCTGAGTATGGCGATACCACATGTGTTAGACTTTTACACAGCCTGGCCACATACACAAGTCCAACATTGAAGTAGCAACTTCAGGCGTTCTAGGAGCATAAATTACACATCTAATACCTCAACCACCTATTACACTTATGAAGGCCCTGGAGCACCAGGACAATGGAAACGCCCACAAAGTGACCCCATTTTGGAAAGCTAACACCCCGACGTATAATCTAGGAGGCATAATGAGTCTTTGGAACGGTTCATTTTTTTCCCAAAGTTTTTGGAAAATGTGGACAAAAATGAAAATGCATTTTTTTTTACAAAAAGTTGTCCATTTATAAGATATTTCTAACACATAGCATGTACATAGCAAAAATGACACCCCAAAATATATTCTGTTACTCCTCCTGAGTATGGCGATACCACATGTGTGAGACTTTTACACAGCCTGGCCACATACAAAGGCCCAACATTGACGTAGCAACTTCAGGCGTTCTAGGAGCATAAATTGTGCAGCCAATTTCCTTACAATCTATCACATTTTTGAAGGCCCTTCATATTTCTAACATAGCACGTACATACCAATAATTACACCCTAAAATACATTCTTCTGAGTAAGGGGTAAACAAAAAAAATTACCTGTGGTTTTAGTAGTCCAATTGTCTGCAGGAGAGCCCTGATCCAGGCAGCAGGCAGGGACATGGTCAGCGACAGTAAATGGAATTGTCCAGGTAGCAGGCAGGAATATTGTCCATCCTGAGAGTAAGCAGGGACATGGTCCGAGTAGCAGGCTATGAAATAATGGGGACAGGGGTAGAGGCTTCTCCCGCCCAAATCTCTTTGAAGCCTCCGAGTCTCCAGACCCTAATCCGGGAATGAGAAAACTAAAAAATTAGTTTTCTTCACCCAGAAAACAATTCTGGAGCCCCTCACATATGTGAGACCCCTTTGTTCCCACTAGCCTAGCAGGGTAAAAGATCAATCCAAGAGGCAGGCAAAAAACGTGGTCAAACAGTCCATGGTCAGTTCCAGAGCAGGCAGAGGTAGGTACAGTTTAGCGTTAGGCAGAAGCGTGGTCGTATAACAGGCCAGGGTCAGTTCCGGAGAAGGCAGAAGTATGTTTAGCGTTAGGCAGAAGCTTGGTTGTATAACAGGCCAGGGTCGGTTCCGGAGAAGGCAGAGGTACGTTTAGCGTTAGGCAGGAGCTTGGTCGTATAACAGGCCAGGGTCGGTTCCGGAGAAGGCAGAGGTACGTTTAGCGTTAGGCAGGAGCTTGGTCGTATAACAGGCCAGGGTCGGTTCCGGAGAAGGCAGAGGTATGTACAGTTCAGTGCAGTGGCATAAGGGGTGTGGAGGAAAATGACAGGAAATTAGGTTTACCATACTTCCCTAATAATGTAGAGAAGTATGGTAACGGCGGAAGCATTCACCTATACAGAGGCCTGGTTGGGAAGGACAATCGGGACAATAAAACGTGGTGTCTCTTCTAATTCCTCCTCTGGAGCACACCCGGCATTTCTTCTGACGCCTGTAGCCTGTTTCGGGGAGGGGGATTTTGTCAGGAAAGTGGCGCTCGTGGAGTCTGCTCACACAATCAGAGCGAATCGTTTCTGGTGGGCCTTCAGGGTACAAAAGGGTGGAAATAACTTCTTCTTGGTAGTACAAATAGGATACGGGGTTCTCTGTAGATTTTTGGTAAAGGACATAAGTGTTATACATGGCCAAACTGAAAAGATAAATGGACACTTTTTTATACCAGTGGCGGGATTTTCTTGTGGGAAGGTATGGTTCAATCATCTGATCGTTAAAGTCCACTCCTCCCATAAACAAATTGTAATCATAGATGCAGGCTGGTTTCTGGATTGGGCCGTTTCTTCTGGAGACTTCTATGTAGGTGTCATTATGTATTGTCGTCAGCATGTGGACGTTTCGTTTGTCCCTCCACTTGACAGCCAATAGCTCCTGGTTCCGCAAAGATGCTGTCTCCCCTCGTTGTAGCCTTTCATTGACTAGTTTTTGCGGGAAGCCCTTTCTATTGGCCCTCACTGTACCACATGCTGGGGTGTCTCTCCGGTGAAGATTGCGGAAGAGGGGCAAGCTCGTATAAAAATTATCCACATAAAGATGGTATCCCTTTCCAAAGAGTGGATAGACAAGCTGCCAGACCACTCTTCCGCTGGCTCCAATGTAGTCTGGGCATTCAGGGGGGTGCAGTTGGGAGTCCTTTCCTTCGTACACCAGGAAGGAGTAGATGTACCCCGTGGCTCGTTCGCAAAGTTTGTACATTTTAACCCCATATCGGGCCCTTTTGCTGGGGATAAACTGTTTGATGCCAAGCCTGCCTGAGAATTTTACAAGGGACTCATCCACGGAAATGTTCTGATCGGGGGTATATAATTGTGGAAATTTTTCAGAGAAATAATTTAGAAGTGGCCGAATTTTAAATAATTTGTCAAAAGCTGGGTCATTTCGGGGAAGGCACTGGGTGTTGTCATTGTAGTGGAGGAACCGCAAAATCATTAGGTATCGTGATCTTGGCATAAGGGATGAGAAGAGTGGCATGTGGTGGACAGGTTTGGTAGACCAATAGGAGTACAATTGTTTTTTTTTTGAAAGTCCCATTGAAAAAGTTAGGCCTAAGAAAATTTTGAATTCCTCTACGGTTAGTTCTCTCCACTGAAAGGGACGGGCATAACTAGAGCCAGGGTTGCTTACTATGTGCTGCTGTGCGTAGAGGTTGCACTGGGCCACAATGGATGATAGTAAGTCTTCGGTGAAAGCCAAATGAAAAAAATCTAGCATTGAAAAATCATCGGTGTTCACCTGGACACCTGGCTGGGCGGTGAAGGGGGGGATATTTGCTTCTCCGGAATTAGAGGGCAGCCACAGGGGGTGTTGAAGGGCATAGGGAAGGCTGGCATGGCCCCTATTCGAGGTGGACGGCACTGCTCTCGGGGTGGGCTGCACTGCTCTCGGGGTGGGCGGCACTGCTCTCGGGGTGGGCGGCACTGCTCTTGAGGTTGACGGCACTGCTCTTGAGGTTGACGGCACTGCTCTTGAGGTGGACGGCTCTGCTCTCGAGGTGGACAGCTCTGCTCTCGAGGTGGACGGCTCTGCTCTGCCGTCCATGGTAGTAGGCTGCGGCTCCACACCAGAACGCCTTCTTTTCACTGGCACACATTCCTCTTCTGATTCTGTATCAGACCCGCTGCTTGTAACGGGTTCATAGGCCGAATCCGTATCAGACTGAGACTCAGAGAGCTCCCCGCTGCTCTCGCTGGTCATACTTAGAAGCTTGTAGGCTTCCTCACTAGTAAAATATTTTTTTGCCATTCTTGTGGCTGGTGAGGCTGCACTGCAGAGCACTGTCGTGGCACAGGCGGCACAGGTGGGCACTGATGGACACAGGCGGCACAGGTGGGCACTGATGGACACAGGCGCCACTGATGGACACAGGCGCCACTGATGGACACAGGCGGCACTGATGGGGCACTGCAGTGGCACAGGTGGCACTGATGGGCGCAGGTGGCACTGATGGGCGCAGGTGGCACTGATGGGCACAGGTGGCACTGATGGGCACTATAGTGACTTTGGTGGCACTGGTGTGGCTCTGGTGGCACTGATTAGCACACAGATGGCACTGGTGGGCACACAGATGGCACTGGTGGGCACAGGCGGCACTGGTGGGCACAAGCGGCACTGGTGGGCACAGGCGGCACTGGTGGGCACAGACGGCACTGATGTGGCACTGCAGTGGCACAGATGAGCACTGATGGGCACAGGTGGCACTGATGGGCACAGGTGGCACTGATGGGCACAGGTGGCACTGGTGTGGCACTGGTATGGCACTGGTATGCACTGTAGTGGCACTGGTATGCACTGTAGTGGCACTGGGGTGGCTCTGCTGGCACAGAGGTGGCACAGAGGTGGCACAGAGGTGGCACAGGTGGCACAGAGGTGGCACAGATGGCACAGAGGTGGCACAGGTGATAGATGGCACTGTTCTGGCACTGTTCTGGCACTGTTGTGGCACTATTTGGGCACTGCTGGGCACTGCTGGGCACTCACAGTTATTTTTTCGTTTCACTGGAATGTTCTCCTCTCCTCTCACGCTGCATCGGTGTGAGGAGAGGAGACTGATGACCTTAGCTTGACCCGGCAAGCCGAAT
The DNA here is from genome assembly GCF_037356315.1 of Lithobates pipiens. Taxonomy (NCBI): domain Eukaryota; kingdom Metazoa; phylum Chordata; class Amphibia; order Anura; family Ranidae; genus Lithobates; species Lithobates pipiens. Next base: position 43,877,055 of record NW_027507787.1, read on the forward strand.
TGTTTACATTTGTGATCGCTCCGTCATTGGACGGAGCGATCACGTGGTAAAGGACCGCTGCCATTGGTCCTTTACCGCGATCCGTGTTGCGCCGGGTCCCGTGAACTCGGCGAGCACGGATGTTCCGGCGTGCGTGCCCCAGGGGGCGCGCAAGAATGATTCTCCGTGAGGCCGTTAATTAACGGCCTCTCAGAGATAGCAAACCGACCTGTAGCCATTAATCGGCTATAGGCCGGTTATTAAGTGGTTAAGAAATACCTTTTTTTTTTAAAAACAATCAATTGCTAAAAATAAATGGGGATAGAGCCTCTGGCTCTAATCAGGTGTTTAAACCTCCCCCCCCCCCACACACACACACACATTGAAGTACATGCATTCGGCATGCTGCAAGGGGCCGGACGCATGGATGGGGGGGTGGTGCCTGTTTAATGGACCTGTTGCCTACTCCTACTGTAGAAAGATTTTGGCATAAACTTGTTCAACTTACTGGATTTCTAGCGTGGATAAACTGTTTTTTTTTTCTTATGCAACAGCTATAGTTCTTTTAACTGAATATTTACCAGATCAAAAAGAAGCAAACACAAGTTCATTGTTAGCATTTATTATGTACTTTAACCACTTGCTTACTGGGCACTTAAACCCCCCTCAGTCCCAGACCAATTTTCAGCTTTCAGCGCTGATGCACTTTGAATGACAATTGCGCGGTCATACAACACTGTACCCAAATGAAATTTTTATCATTTTTTTCCCACAAATAGAGCTTTCTTTTGGTGGTATTTAGTTACAGCTCGGAGTTTTATTTTTTGCTAAACAAACAAAAAAAGATGCAAAAAAAAAAAATCATGTTTTAATAGTTTGTTATAAAATTTTGCAAACGGGTCATTTTTCTCCTTCATTGAAGTGCGCTGATTAGGCGGCACTGATAGGCTGCATTGGTGGGCACTGATGGGCTGCATTGGTGGGCACTGATAGGCTGCACTGGTGGGCACTGATAGGCATAGTTAAGGCGGCACTAATAGGCACAGATAAGGCGGCACCGATGGGCACAGATAAGGCGGCACTGATGGGCAAAGATGGGCACAGATAAGATGGCACGGATGGGTGGCACGGATAAGTGGCACGGATGGGTGGCACGGATGGGCACTGATAGGTACCACAGATAGATGGGACTGATGGGCACTGATAGGTGGCACTCATAGGTGGCTCTGATAGGTGGCACTGCTGGGCACTGATGGGCGGCACTGCTGGGCACTGATGGGCGGCACTGCTGGGCACTGATGGGCGGCACTGGGGTGCAGCACCTTTGAGGCAGATTGGGTGGCACTGTGGGTGGCACTGTGGGGTGGCACTGTGGGTGGCACTGTGGGTGGCACTGTGGGCACTATGGGCACTGACGGGGGGCACTGACGGGGGGCACTTACTTTTGCTTTTATTTTACTTCAGGATGGCACTGCGGGAGGCAGGTGGGCACAGGCAGGTGGCAGGTGGTCCCTTGTATTGATGGCCGTGATCGGGACTGATGTCCCGATCACGGCCGCCGGTGATCGGCTTTTTTTTTCTCTCCTCGCGCTGTCAGCGCGAGGAGGAATAATAGCCGATTACCGGCTCCGTTCTATCACATGATCAGCTGTCATTGGCTGACAGCTGATCACGTGATAAGGGGTCGGGATCGACCCCTTGCACGGATCGGTGATCAGGCGAGTCTCATAGACTCGCCGATCACAGAGCGCGCCGCGCGCGCCCCTCGGGGGGCGCGCAGGCCGCTCGTAACCGGGACGACGTCAATAGACGTAGTCCCGGAAATGTAGGTCCGCGCTAATGCCGTCATTTGGCAATAGCGCGGATCTGAAGTGGTTAAAGTGGTTGTGGATCTCTGTAATAAAAAAATACATACCCTTCTATAGAGATAAAAACTCATAACAGTTGGACATTGCTACTTGCCAAAGAAAGATATTGGCATAAACTTGTTCAACCTTACATCATTTATTAATGTTGCAAATTAATGTTGATGTTAATGTTGCAAACATGTTACATTTAGAGATTTTTTTTACCAACTTAAAAATACAGGTACTGGACAGGAGGGTGTAACAGGTGTAACAGTAATTGGTAAGCTATGCTGCAAATGTAAGGAATACAATATTTTAACTATTCAGGGCTCCAAAAGTACCAGATCTTTACATCACTTGAAGCATTCAATCTATGGGGGTTATTTACAAAAGGCAAATCCACTTTGCACTGCAAGTGTACTTGAAAGTGCAGTCGCTTTAAATCTAAGGGGTAGATCTGAAATGAGTGGAAGCTCTGCTGATTTTATCATCCAATCATGTACAAGCTAAAATGATGTTTTTTATTTTCCTCGCATGTCCCCCTCAGGCCGCGTACACACGCGCGGACTGTTCGCCCAACCTTGTTCGTCAAACAGTTTGACAAACAGTCCGCTCAAAATTAGCATGAGCGGACTTGACCACACACGATGAACGAACAGTCCGCTGAAACCGTGCACGATGACATGAACGGCACGTACGACGGGACTAGAAAAACGACGTCCTATACACTGCAATGCAACCTTCGGCGTGTAAATCCTTTCTGAGCATGCGCGGAACTTAGTTTGACGAACAAGCCTAGTTTCAGCGGACAGTTTTACGGGATTTCCGAAAAACTTTGTTCGTCAGACTGTCCGCTGAAACTGTCCGCTGAAGCCCACACACGAGCGGACTGTCCGCTGAAACACTGTTCAGCGGACAAAGTTGGGCGAACAGTCCGCCCGTGTGTACGCGGCCTCAGATCTACAGCGACTGCACTTTCAAGTGCACTTGCAGTGCAAAATGGATTTTCCTTTAGTAAATAACCCCCTATGTGTCTTTTTTTATTCATTTTATCCATCTACCTAATCACATATTATCATTTATGAGTCCCATAACAAAAATGATCTCCAGAATAAGCTTGTAACTCCCTGACAGTTCGTATGCAGATGACACAAAAATTATTGCCTGTTTGTACATTGATAAGTTTGTTTAAACCCAAGAACAAAATTTGCAGCTTCCTAGCCCCTGGATGGCTGCAGGAGTTTTTTTTTTGATTCTTATTTTTTTGTTTTAACCTGGTTATCCTGCCAGTAACACCCTTCCTGTCCTGGGCTGACAACACTCACTCACTGCACTGTAGCTATGCAGGGCCGGATTAAGAGCATCATGGGCCTGGTGCTGAGGACTTTGGAGGGCCATTTTTATCGTTTATAAATAAAATGAAAATGCAAACAAATTTTTAATTAGGCATTTTTAACAAACTGCTCATTCACATTATGTGCAAGAGAACCCGTGCGAATGAGCCCAAATGTTCTATATACTTTTTTTAATATTTTTTTAATTATTTGTTGCAATCTTTTATTGTTTACATTCTTATTTTTGTTTTTTTTATGTTTCTTTTTATTTATTTACAATTTTACTTTTTTATTATTTTTTTTTTCCAGTGGAGGGCAGTGGATGGTTTAAGTAGTGCAGTGGACGGTGTCAGCAGTTTTTTTTTTTTTTTTCATTTTTTATAATTTTTTTTTTACAATTTTTTATTTTTTTTCAAAATGCATTTGGGGCCGGGTTTTTTGGCAGTGGACAGCATCAATAGGGCAATGGCAGTGGCCAACTGGTCAGTCCAACCCTACTGGGCCTATATTAAAGGTAGGGGTTTGGAGCTACAGCTCCAATAGCCCCTACGTTAATCTGGCCCTGTAGCTATGGAAAAGCAACGTTGTCACCATAATACGCAAAGTCTGTTAAGACTACAGAGCACCTCCACCCCTCCCCTTCTCTATAATATAGGGTGAAGTTAACTGTAGAGAGGAAAGTTTGCATGGCTGATAACACTACTTGGGATAACAATACAGCAGAGGCATAACCTACAGAAAGTTATGAATTTACTGGATTTCTGGCAAAGATAAACAGTTTTTTTTAAATTTATGGAACAGCAATAATTATTTTACCTGAAAATTTACCAGATAAAAAAAGAAGCAAACACAAGTAAATTTTTGGGATTTATTATGTACTTTAAAGTAGTTGTAACAGAAAAATAGAAAGTACCCTCCCATACCATGGGACTTTAAGGGCAAACTCAAATTATTAAATCGATTTACTATAAAAATATAAAGTTTATTCATACACAATTAAAACATTATTGCATACATCACCATAAGATACATATAACATGATACATAGTGGCTCATGTAGGGCTGGTTATGGATGTAACAGTCTCTTCTTGTTATGCCCGACCCGTTTCAGGAGCAAATGTATATCCCTTCTTCAAGGGCATTTAAAGAGAGAAGATCATAGATTTAGGACATCCTATAACAGAACATAACATATGTTAAAAACATAGAAGCAGGTATAAGATATACACCACTCCACTTTTGTCCGAATTCTGAGCCGGACACTTTTGAAATAATTAAGGACTTGCATTTATTTGCGAGGAAACTTTTCTTTAAGAGTCTATACTCAAAAGAAACAAGGCACAGTGCCCAGAACTCCACATAATCAGCCGCTTTGTGTTATATGTATCTTATCCCTTTAATGCCTAAAACAGCGTACACACGATCGGAAATTTGGCCAGCAAAAGACTGATGAGAGATTTTGGTCGGAAAATGCGACCGTGTGTATGCTCCATCGGACTCCACCGAATTCCAGCCAGCAAAAGATTGGGAGCAGGTTCTCAACTTTTCGGTCGGAAAAAGTTCTGATTGGAAATTCCGTTCATCTGTAGAAATTCGATGCAAAAAATTCCTACGCATGCTCGGAAACAATTCGACACATGCTCGGAAGCATTGAACTTATTTTTTTCTGCTCATTGTAGTGTTGTACGTCACCGCGTTCTTGTCTTTTTCCCAAAACTTGTATCACAATATAAAATACTCCATGGACTCAACATGCCTCTCAGCAAATAACTTGGGGTGTCTACTTTCCAAAATGGGGTCATTTGGGGGGGGGGGGGTTAAACTGTCCTGGCATTTTATGCACAACATTTAGAAGCTTATGTCACACATCACCCACTCCTCTAACCACTTGAAGACAAAGCCCTTTCTGACACTGTTTGTTTACATGAAAAAATATAATTACTTTGAACCTCCAAACATTATATATTTTTTTTTAAAGCAAAGGCCCTACAGATTAAAATGGTGGGTGTTTCATATTCAACAGTTCAACAGTATTTGTGCAGCAATTTTTCAAACGCATTTTTTGGGGAAAAAAACACACTTTTTTTCATTTTAATGCACTAAAACACACTATATTGCCCAAATGTTTGATGAAAAGGATGATCTTAGGCCAAGTACATGGATACCAAACACGACATGCTTTAAAATTGTGCACAAGTGGGCATTGGCGACAACTACATACATTTTTAAAAGTCGTTAAAAGCCTTTACATGTTACCAATTTAGATTTACAGAGGAGGTCTACTGCTAAAATTATTGCCCTCAATCTGACCTTCATGGTGATACCTCACATGCATGGTGCAATTGCTGTTTACATTTGATGCCAGACCGATGCTTGCGTTCGCCTTTGCGTGAGAGCAGGAGGGGCAGGTAGTGACAGGTACTCTTTTATGAAAAAAAATGGGGTCTATTAGACCCTAGATCTCTCCTCTGCCCTCAAAGCATCTGACCACACCAAGATCGGTGTGATAAAAAGCTTTCCCAATTTCCCAATGGCGCTGTTTACATCCAGCAAAATCTAAGTCATGAAATGCTCATAGCTTCTGGTTTCTTAGGCCATAGAGATGATTGGAGCCATTCTGATCTCTGATCAGCTCTATGGTCAGCTGGCCGAATCACCGGCTGCATTCTCAGATTCCCTGTTGGAACAGGAGAGCCAGAGAAAAACATGGAAGACGGTGGGGGAGATACCCTCCCACTGCTTATAAAAGCAGTGTAGAGGCTAATTAGCTGCTAGGATTGTTTTTACATGAAAGCCTACTGCTGGCTGAAAAGAATGATAGCAAGATAATACCTAAACCTGCAGGCATCATTTTGGTATAACCACTCAAAGTCCAGCAACATTTTCTTTTTTGGGCATATATTGTAATTTTTCTTTCATGCAGCCTGTGGGCTGAACGAAAAAAAAGAGATTGATTGGTAGGTTTGCCCACCATTACAATATCTCCCTTCATCCCCCCACTTCTAATGATGGGAATACATGCACCATTTATATATACTGAAGCATGGGGGCATCCGCTCCAAAAGTTAGGAACCAATCGCTCCTCCACCCCTGCTGCCCCCATGCTTCGGCATATATGCTCTTTTTTTTAACTGTGGTGGTGAAATCACCTCCGACAGCGCTGGAGTCACGGCTTTATATAAACATAATAACAATAAAACATTGCAGAATACAGTAAAAAAGAGCAGAACAATAGAGAGAACAATAAAACAACAACTATGTTTTTTTTTTGTAACTGTTGTAACTGTAACTAGTTCCAGGTTCGGGTCTCTCAAAATGCGATGGCATCTTGGGAGACCCTGTGAAAGTTTGCCTAGTCTGTGCAGTGCTGTACCCTACGCTAATACTCAATTAGTGTATGGTAGCATTCAAAACATTCGCCAATGCAAAGACCAGGATTGTCAGGACAGGCTTGCTGCAGACACAACATCTTCTTTGGGGGGTTCGTTGGGTAGGGGTACTCGGGAGGACATACAGGAAATGCTTCTCATGCAGCCGACTTACTGCATTTGGTTGGGGATGGTGAGGTGGAGCACCGGCTGGAAACAGAAGGGCTCTGACGATCCCTTCCTGGAGTTTAAGGAAGGATCCAGTCCATCCTGAAGCTCTGTATAGCACATGAGTGTTCAGCAAAGCCAATTGAAATAAATAAACAGACACTTTCTTGTACCAGCATCTGGCCTTACGGGCAACTAGGTACGGTGCCAATAAATGGTCATTGAGGTCCACCCCTCCCATGTTAATTGTTATATTCGTGGACACGGAGGGGTTTCTCCACAACACCAGTTGACGTAGCAATTTTGACCATCATGTCTGCATGAAGGGAGGTAAGAACGAAAACATTCTTATTATCCACTTCATAGCGAGCAAGTTATTACACTTCAAGAATGCTCTCTCCCCCTGCCTAAGATGGGAATCTACAAGCCGGTGGGGAAAGCCTCAGCGATTCAGTCACATGGTGCCACATGCTCCAATCTGATGATCAAACAAGTGACTAAAAAGTGGCAAGCTTGTGTAAAAATTGTCCACGTACAAGTGGTACCCCTTTCCGAATAAGGGTTACACCAAGTCCCACACAATCTTGCCAGCGCTTCCTATGTAGTCAGGGCAGTTAGTCGGCTCTACGTGACTATCTTTGCCCTCGTAAACCATAAAACTACATGTATAGCCTGTGACCCTGTCACAGAGCTTATACATCTTGACCCTGTAACTGGTACGCTTGCTGGAAAGGTACTGTTTGAATGACAAGCGGCCAGAAAACGTAATCAGGGACTCATGAAAGCTGACAACTTGATGGGGAGTAAACAAGTCTGCAAAATGTTGGTTGAAGTGGTTTACGAGGGGCCGAATTTTGTAGAGCCGATCGTATCCAGGGTCTCCACAAGGCCAACACAGTTCTTTGTTGTTGAAATGCATGAACTGCAAAATCTGCTCGTATCGTGCCCTAGTCATGGAGGCAGAGAACACAGGCATATGGTGAATTGGGTTAGTGGACCAATATGACTGCAACTCACTCTTTTTAGTTATGCCCATGAGAAGGGATAGGCCCAGAAAAAGCTTAAATTCGGTTTCCAATCTCTGGCAAGGGGGGACTGGGGAATAGTGGCGATGTATTCATCAGCGTACAAATTGCTTTGGTCTGCAATAGATCTATAGAGGTCTTCCCTGAAAAAAAGCAAATAAAAATCAAGTGACGTAAAATCAACTGTTTTAACCTGAATGCCGGGTTGGCCAGTGAATGGGGGAAGTACGGGTGCTGCAGAAGTGGTGGGTTCCCAATTAGGATTGGCGAATGCAGCAGGAAGGGCACTATGGGCACGACTGGCCTGTTTTTGTCTTCTTCTTGGTGGCAGCGGGACACTACTTGTGCTTTCCACCTCACCAGCTTGAACTGCACTTATGGGACTAGCCACATCACCATGTGATAATGCAGTGCTGGTATGACTACGACCAGGGTGTACTAGGCCGCTGGTGCTTGCCAGTTCACCAGAAGGATGAGCGGCACTAGTATTTCTCTGCTCCATACAAGGGACCTGCGGTTCTTGCACCTCAATGACAGAAGACGAAAATCGGGGTCTGGTACACCTGACCTTGGCAGGGACCACAACGAAGTTTTGAGAGCTATCTGTCATGGAGCCGCTGTCATCCACAGGATTGTAATTCTGAGCCTGAATCTGACAGATGAGTGACTTCCTCTTCACTTTCTGTCATGCTCAGAAACGTGTAGGCCTCTTCACTAGTGTACCTTCGATTTGCCATTTTGGGCTCTAAATTTAGTGGCACCCAGCGTACTTTCGGAACGCACCTTCAGTGCTGCTGGTGGCTTTGTAACCGATCACAGGGTGCGCCTGTCCACTGACTTGGTTGATTGACTGACCTTCATAAAGATGAATCAGTCTTGGATCACCACCAGCTACCAAGCACCGGAAGCTGATGTAACCGAATAATTTTTTTTTAAATATCACATCCCTTCAAGACTGCCTATGCTGACACTGAGTGACTGTCCTGTTATGTTGACTGTCTATCCTCTTCCTCCTCCGCTGATATCTTGGAAGAACATTTTTGGTTCTGGGTGATGCCACCAGCACAATTTTTGATGCAATGCTTTGCAGCAGGGCACATTCCTGCACTACAAATAGAGTATATGGGAGAGGTTGCAGTGTCGTGGCACCAGCACCAGTGCCTAAGGCCCAATTTTTCAACCCCTGTTTAACAGGGGCGTGTAATTACAATTTTTGATGCAATGCTTTGCAGCAGGGCTCATTCCTGCACTCCAACTAGAGTATCTGGGAGAGGTTGCAGTGTTGTGGCACCAGCAAGCAGTGCCTAAGGCCCAATTTTTCAGCCCCTGTTTTACAGGGGCATGTAATTACAATTCTTGATATAATATTTCACAGCAGGGCCCATTCCTGTGCCCACCGAGAGTAACTGTGAGGACTGAGGCCGCGTACACACGCGCGGACTGTTCGCCCAACTTTGTCCGTCCAACAGTTTCGGCAAACAGTCCGCTCAAACTTAGCATGGACGGACATGGCCACACACGACGGACGAACAGTTTGCTGAAACCGTGCGCGATGACGTGAACGGCACGTACGACGGGACGAAAAATACGACGTCCTATACACTGCATTATAGCTTTCGGCGTGAAAATCCTTTCTGAGCATGCGCGCAACTTTGTTTGACGAACAAGCCTACACACGGGCGGACTGTTCGCTGAAACAAGGTTTCAGCGGACAGTTTTTCGGAAATTCCGAAAAACCTTGTCCGTCCAACTGTCCGCTGAAACTGTCCGCTGAAAGCCCACACACGAGCGGACTGTCCGCCCAAACACTGTTCAGCGGACAAAGTTGGGCGAACAGTCCGCCCGTGTGTACGCGGCCTTAGTGTTGTGGCACCAGCACCACCACCACAACCACCAAAGGCCCAATTTTTCTACCATTGTCCAACAATGGCATGTAATTACAATTCTTGATATAATCGTTCAGAGCAGGGCGCTCCAGCGCCTACCAAGAGTCACTTTGAGGGCTTACAGTGTTGTGGCAACACCAACACCTTGTTCCGCCATTTCTGCAGAGCATATAGGAAAGGCCCCTACTTTGAAACCTCCAACTTACAAACGTCTCCTACTTGCAAAACGGAAGGATGGCAAAACAAATTATACAGGGGTGATAACCCTTCCCTATGTTTTTTCCAAAAAGCTTAAAAATTGATTTTTTGACTGGAGCTACACTTTAAAAATGTACCAGTTCAAAATTACAAACAGATTCTACTTAACACAACAAACCTACACAGTCCCTGTCTTGTTTGCACCGCCTGTATACTCCTGTTCTGAGTATATAGGGCCTGGGGGCCCCACGCCTTTCCTTTTTTTATTATGGGTACGGGGTTCCCCTTAATATGCGTACAAGACCCAAAGGGGCTGGTAATGGGCAGGAGGGGCTACCTATGCCATTTTTCTTAATGATTTTCATCCCTATTGCTGGAACCAGATATTACATTAAAACCACAAGCATTTTAAATGACTTTTTTTCCATTAAATGTCATTTTGTGCAGGGACTGTTCTAAACACGGGAAACATGTGGCACTTCACAGGCATACTAAAGACACCCCTTAGGCACGATATTTAAAGGAATATTTCACTTTTTTTCACTTTAATCGTTATTAAAATCAGTGCTCCTGAAAAAACTTTAGTTTTTAAAAACATTTTAGGCATTGACCCATGTCCCCTGGGGCAGAAGCCAGGTCCCCAAACCCTTTTTAGGACAATATCTTGCATATTAGCCATTAAAATTAGCACTTTTTATTGCAAACGTTCGAGTCCCATAGACTTCAGTGGGGTTCTAAAGCTCGCACAAATTTTTGGTCTGTTCGAAAGTTCTGGTGCAAACCAAACCGGGGGGTGTTCGGCTCATCCCTATTATCAATGTACCATTTATTCTACAGTTTGCTTTCTCTCTTTTGCCCTGTTGGATTACAAATACTGCAGTTTAAACTACTAGCTGAAGATATATGGAGTGAAGGAAATGTTATCATCTTTTGCAAAGCATCACAGTTCTATTTTATAGTTTGAACATTGAATTACAACCTGGGGGGAGGAGCCCTTGGGTACAGGTTAAATATTGCATTGTATTATTGAATGTAACTAACATTTACTTTACTTGTCCTCCAGCCAATTCACCAATTCGTCCCTAAAGGTCCCTCTGTTTATCATCTGAACCAAGAATGGGTACTCCCATGATCCAGCAATTTCAAAGCTGCGGAATTGAATGTAGCAAGGACTCGCAGTCATTACATTAGACTAACATCCCCCTTCCGTAAAGATCAGCATCTCTTTGTGATCCCAAAGGGCGCAAGAAGGGGAATTGCAGCATCAAAGATGACTTTGGCAAGTTGGATCGTATGTCTCATTCAGAGAACATATCGCACTAGTGGTCTTCCGGTTCCGAAATCAATCAATGCACATTCAACGCGGGATATGGCATCTTCTTGGGTGGCATTAGCACGCATCTTGCCAGAAACTATCTGTCGTGCGACAAGCTGGTCATCCTTCACCACGTTCATGACCCACTATAGTCTAAAACCAACCACGCTTACTTCTTGTGACTTTGGGAAAAAAGCATTGAAGTTGTCTACACTATAATCTAAATTAAAATGTTTTTTGCAGCAACCCTCCCTGTGAGCGAGTAACCATGTGTATGCTGCCATGAAAGCACCAGGAAAACGGAAAATTTAATATATACCTTTCCATAATTTTCCTTTCCTGGTGCCTATCCATGACAGCATACGCCCTGCCTGTTTTTTTTATATAATCCTTAAATGTTTGAGTCTAGTTACAAGAATGGAGCATGGGGGGCTGACTCTTAATAGACTATAAAAACAATAGAACAGAATATAATATAATAGATTCTATTCTGTTCTATCGTTTTTCTAGTCTATTTTCTATTTTATTATAATGTTTTCTATCCAAATTTAAAATTAATTAATTAAAACATTTGAATTCATACTATTAGAAATTCTAATTTATTCTATTCAAATTAGAATTTCAGAAGATGGTTGTATATTCTTTCTATTTTATTCTATTAAATTATATATTTTTTCTATTCTGTTCTAATCTTTTCTATTTGAATTAGAAATTTTGGAAGATGGTTAGTTACTTATACTTACTTATATATATCTGTCACATCAACTTTTCATACTTGCAGTGTACCAGTGCAAAAAAAAAAACACAAATCTTATTTCATTTATATTTATGGTATCAATGAAGTTGTCAGCATGCCTGATTGAAGAAGTCACGGATGTCGATTGCAAGGCAAGTGCATATGCTGTATGTCATTGTCCACTTGCCACAAGTTGTGTATTGTAGTTATCCACTTGCCACGTCACCTGCTACAAGTTGTGTATTGTCCACTTGCCACGTCACCTGCTACAAGTTGTGCATTGTCCACTTGCCACATCACCTGCCACAAGTTGTGTATTGTCCACTTGCCACGACACCTGCCATGAGTGCCACGTGACCTGCCACGAGTGCCACGTGACCAGCCACAAGTGCCATGTGACTTGACACAAGTGCCATGTGACCGGCCACGAGTGCCATGTGACCAAGTTGTGGATTGTCCACTTGCCACGTCACATGCCACCAAGTGACCCTAGATATGGGCAATATGCCAAGTACTTTTCTGCAGCAGAGAATTACATTTTGCGACCCGAATTTGGGGCCACATATCTCTGTGTCACTTATAGCTAGAAACACCAAATTTGGTATTCAAACACAATAGAAATAGCACTACAACATCTCCAAATTTGGAGTTTCTAGCACCAAGTGACCCCGAGATACGTGGCCCCAAATTCGGGTCACAAAATGTCAAGCACTTTTCTGCAGCAGAGAATTACATTTTGTGACCCAAAGTTGGGGCCATATATCTCGGGGTCACTTAAAGCTAGAAACACCAAATTTGGTATGCAAACACAATAAAACTAGCACTACAACATCTCCAAATTTGGAGTTTCTAGTACCAAGTGACCCTGAGATATATGGCCTAAAGTCAGGTCACAAAATATTTTCGAACACGGTTGAAAAAGTTTCGAATGCGGCTGAAATAATTTCGAATCACGTTGAAATCATTTTGAATCCAGTAGAAATATTTTCGCATTTGGTTGAAATATTTTTGAATGCGACCGATTTTTCGAATTCGGTAGAAAACGAAACGAAATCCGAAAACGAATTTAACAAATTTAACGACTATAACTAAACAAAATTAATTACTTAACAAATTAAAAAGAAACAAAACTAAACAAATTTTTTCCTTTTGCACATGTCTAGTAGTACATTTCAGAGATCCATCATTTTATTCTCTGCTGTCACATTTTTCTCTTATTACTAATCAACTAACATATTTCCAACCAACCTGTTAAATAAATAGTTTGGTTTGTACAGCTATTGCGCAAATTATTGACCCTGAATCCACATCAAATTCAGATAACCATTTCTTTGGAAGTCAGTTTGTATATAAATACCACAGTACGATGCTCAGACAAGTAATTTTCAGACAATATACAGAAGCAGCTAAAGATGGTGAGTTGGTGCTTATTATTTTCCGTGTTAATATCCAATGTACAGTAATATCCAATCTCCTTAAAGTAAAACTGTAGGCAATTATTTTTTTTTTCATTTTGGATAGAGCAAGCGAGGGTTATAAGCCCTGTTTTTTTTTTTCGCCACCCGTGTTCCATTGTGAAGATTTGCCTTCACTTCCTGTCCCATAGCCAAGCAGGAAGTGAGAGGAAATCCCTGGTAATGAAAATAATTCCTTGAGGATCCCCAGGTCTGTAGAACCAGTGTCCCCATTGGAAGATTTTTCCTCTTTTATTTATTATAAGAATGGGTAGAATGGATAATTTGAGAATGTTTTCTAATTTCTCAAGTATTATCACCTTTCAGCCCCATAGTAGTCATTCAGTGTTCTAACCCCCCCCCCCCCCCCCCCGTGCCTACTTATAATAATAGATATAGTGTCTGTAAGTTCTTTTTTCAGCTTTTAGCTTTTAACTTTAAATTAAATTTCCAAGCATTTATTTAGGATGGATCTATACATATGCTGCATTTCCTGTTCATGGTATTGTCTGTAGAGCACAATAAAGCCAACCATACTATACACTGGCAAGAAAATCAAGTCCCAAATGTCACTGAGGTTTTAAACTTAGTTAAAAACAACTTTTCTTTTGGGACAACAAATCAGGTTGCAGTTATTTGATAAGCAGTGGAAACCATGGACTGACTGGTGCACCTAATATCATAAAAAACAAAATATAGGCCCAATTGAGACAACAGGAGTTAATGTACCAATGTAAATGCTTATCTAGATCATTGTACTATTGAAGTTCCACACAACATGCTGGGTCAGAAGAGCTGAGGTTCATCTATTATTATGTGTACTATGTATTTGTTGAAATGTGCTAGGTACCTTTTTTCCCTTTCTTCTGCAACCATCTTCTTAAATCTACCTGATTGTTTGTCGCCTCCCCCCCCCCCCCCCTTAAAAAAAACAACAAAAAAAACACCAGTAAACAATAAAATCAATAAACATTTATTGATAAAATAAAGCTAACCATACATTGTATTTCATTCCATTTCAGAAGTATCTTGTGGCTGCTGTACTTTGTATGGGATTCATTCTTGTGGTATGTGATGCAGGCTGCTTTCTGCAACCTCATCCAAAGCTAAAATCTGGTCAGAAAACCTTAAGCGGTAAGTTATATAAAAATAATTTTGTTTAAGACAAAAGTTATTGTAATGTAAAAGATTATCTATTGTCATTGTTAACCCATAACACCCTGGCTTAACATGCTGGAGCAGCACACCTTCCAACAGAAAAATCACTGGGGCTGGAATCTTATCATGACATTTCAGTGTTAAGTATGCTTGAGGGTGATGTGAGCACAGCAAAAGACCATTGGCCAAAGATCAGTATCTTTTATCCGGTCTATTGATATCCTGTAAATTCCAAATAAAGGTTTAACAACGTATAACTCTTTTAGTATACAGCATATTACAAAGTTATAACACTTAATACAGAAGTTAAGTCTTACTAAAACATTTAAGAGTGTGAACATGCCTTCACCTTGGGATATGGAAGAGTTTTTAAAAATTATTTCTCCAGAACCATAATGGCTGTGATATCTGTGTGTGGTCTCCAAACATTGATAAATGAATGCTTCAGAGAGCGAGAGAGAGAGAGAGAGAGAGAGAGAGAGAGAGAGAGAGAGAGAGAGAGAGAGAGAGAGACCATAATTGAATTATTTTATGATATTTATGTAGGTTTAAAACCTTTTGCTAAGTCTAAATAGCCTTTCACATATTGGAATCTCAAGCGTTACCAACTCTACTTTGATTCTAAACAATATACAGTCTAAGTTCTGAAATTCAAGAAGTGGTCATATTTTTTTAGGGGGGGGGGGGTGTTTAACTGGGGGTATGATCCACATTCCTTCACCTGACACCTGAAGCAGGAGAGTACTTTTATTTGTTTCCCTTTTATTATAAATAACTGTTTAATTTGTATGTATGATTTTGTAGCCTACTGTAAGTTTGCATATATTGACCAGATACTTGAGATATCAAATATAAAATTAATGTCGCTTTTTGAATGATGTAAAATTTTTTGCACATTTGTGAAAATCTTAATTTTTGGCAATAAAATTACTTAAACCCCTATAACATTATTTACTGTATTATTTGAAATCATAGGCTTCTTCACAGTTAGAGCTGTGAAAATTTGGAATAGACTCCCGCCAGAGGTGGTTCTGGCCAGCTCAGTAGATTGCTTTAAGAAATGCCTGGATACTTTCCTGAATGTACATAATATAACTGGGTACTAACATAGGTAAAGTTGATCCAGGGAAAATCCGATTGCCTCCTGGGGGATCAGGAAGGAATTTTTTTCCCCTGCTGTAGCAAATTGGAGCATGCTCTGCTGTTTTTTTTTTCGCCTTCCTCTGGATCAATTGTGGGCATAAAATTGGGTATTTGGATTGTACGGTTATTTTTTAATTTATTTATTTGTTTTTAAGGTTGAACTGGATGGACTTGTGTCTTTTTTCAACCTGACTAACTATGTAACTATGTAACTATAGGCTCTGTAAAATAAAAAGATAGTTGCAATTTTTAATATCACGTGATATTTGCGTGTTTATTAAACTTAAATTTATTAAAGTAAAATATTCAGTAAAAAAAATATATAATAAAAGGAATTTTTAGTTTTAGTGAAAACACACAAATATAATACCCATTTTTGTTAAAATATAAAAGATGAGGTTGCATCGAGTAAATAAAATACATTTTATTATAATTTAATTGTTTTTAAACTTTTTTTAAATATATTTATTTATTTTTACTTTATTTCTATCACAAAGGGTTAATAAACCCCCATGTGATAGCTATGGGCAGGTAACAGGTACTCTTTCACTTTGAAGCCAGGAACCGACTGAGCAAACGGAGCGCGTGATTAACAGTTCACTCTTTGGATGTACTAGTTGAACTAGTTAAATCAGTGGTTCTGAATTATCGTGCTACAATTCACCGTCAGGTCATGATTTTGCACATAATAGCTTAGCTATGATACATTAGGTTAAAACATACAGTAACTAAACACAAAAAGAAAAATGTATTATATTTACCAATTTGTTAGGGCCTAGGAGGTCACATGGCTGGCAGGCTCCCCGCCTCTCTGAAAAGTAATCAGTGGTTGACAGGCATTCACGAGGTGATACTGCCACCTCCTGAATGTCCGTTCTTTATTTAGATCCAAATGGGTAATTTACAGTGAAATACGGTACTGTAAATGCATGCTTGTCACTTTACTTCATTGGGCTAACTTGACAGATAACTTGACAGATAGCCCCCTCTCAAACTTGACATGCTGAGTCAGAATTTCCAACCACAAAGCAAAATAGAAATATTTCTGCCACAGCAATGTGTACTTACCCCTAGAGCCTCCATGTAAATTTAAAGGCAGAAAGTTGAGGCCTGTAATAATGCAGATCAACTGCCTATTTTTACCACTTCTATGTAAGCTAAGCCTAAATGTGGTGGCTACATTCATTTTTTTAGGCTTCTTGTTACCTGGCGATCTTGTTAGTAACACTGCACCTATTTAGGGTGGCTCCACTCTATGGAGGAAAAATGGAGACACCCTTGGACAACAGCATTGTCATTCTGGGGAGAGGGTAGGGTTAGATGTACTGGCAGAACTACCGTAAGTCTAGTTCTATATTCAGATAAAGAAAACTGCATTTATGACCTCATCCTTCCTGCAGAAGCTTCCATTTGACCCTCATTAAAATAACTGAGTATTTTTTTGGAAATGGAATGTTTATTGTACTTTCAGAACAGAAACAAGAAGGGGACTGCAATAAAGTTGACAGAGACAATATTAGTAGATTTTTCTTTGTTTCTTTGTTTTGTTTTCTTTGAAGCAATGCTAGAATTTATTTTTTTAATCATATACTTATGTTATATGTTTGCAGGATGTTTTTTTGAAGGCAAGCTACATAAGCTTGGCAGTCAATGGATAACAGAGGAATGTATGAATTGTTCGTGTCTTTCTGATGGCTCTGTGGGTTGCTGTGAGAAGTAAGCATTATTTTAGTTTTAGTTGTTCAATCCAAATTGAGTTTCAAATATACTTTATTATTATACAAAATGTGCTTTCTAAAATGAGAACCAACTGTAAGGATTTATTTCAGCATGCATTGTTCACTTCTGGCGCTATACAAATTAGGGCTTCATGTGCCACTATGAGGTTGTTGCTAGAAGTGCATGCACTCACTTCATGGCATCACTAGTAAAGTTGTCCTAAAGACTGCAGTAACCTATTGTCTTATTTATCACAAGAGAAGGCTTTGCCACTGGTGACCAATGAAAATCAAAAACCCAAGTCAAACCTACTGCAATGTTCTTTGTTGGAAATTGCAAAATACATTATGGTATTGCGGCATACGAATATTAAGCAGGCCCTTTTCCAGAAAATGAGTAGCACATTGCAAAACACAGTCCCAATATTTTTTTTTTTCTCTATGCTTTTATATACTGTATAAAGCAGTGGCAGCCTGTCCATACGTCCCCCCTGCCCCCCATCTGGCCCTTCTAATCTACATACGGGGTGCTGGATACATGGATCCCAAACAGGGTTTATTTATTTTGAAGCCCGTGATTAGAGCCAGAGGCTCTAATTGGCTTCAAAAAAGGGTGGGCTCGAGCCCACCCAGTTGTGTGACAATAGTGAATTAATATTTACTATTGTCATACTGATTCTCCTCCCGGCCAATCAGGAAGAACGTCATGAGACCCGTTTCCTGATTGGCTGAAAGGAGAATTTGATCCAATTGGCCTAGGAGGAGGGAGGAGACGCCGTGATGCTAAGGAGGAGAAGCAAGGGGTAGCTGCGGTATATATAGTACAGACCAAAAGTTTGGACACACCTTCTCATTCAAAGAGTTTTCTTTATTTTCAGGACTATGAAAATTGTAGATTCACACTGAAGGCATCAAAACTATGAATTAACACATGTGGAATTATATACTTAACAAAAACATGTGAAACAACTGAAAATATGTCTTATATTCCAGGGTCTTCAAAGTAGCCACCTTTTGCTTTGATTACTGCTTCACACACTCTTGGCATTCTCTGGATGAGCTTCAAGAGGTAGTCACCTGAAATGGTTTTCACTTCACAAGTGTGCCCTGTCAGGTTTAATAAGTAGGATTTCAAGCCTTATAAATGGGGTTGGGACCATCAGTTGTGTTGTGCAGGAGGTGGATACAGTACACAGCTGATAGTCCTACTAAATAGACTGTTAGAATTTGTATTATGACAAGAAAAAAGCAGCCAAGTAAAGAAAAACGAGTGGCCATCATTACTTTAAGTAATGAAGGTCAGTCAGTCCGAACAATTGGGAAAACGTTGAAAGTGTCCCCAAGTGCAGTGGCAAAAACCATGAAGCACTACAAAGAAACTGGCTCACATGAGGACCACACCAGGAAAGGAAGACCAAGAGTCACCTCTGCTGCGGACGATAAGTTTATCCAAGTCACCAGCCTCAGAAATCGCAGGTTAACAGCAGCTCAGATTAGAGAACAGGTCAATGCCACACAGAGTTCTAGCAGCAGACACATCTCTAGAACAACTGTTAAGAGGAGACTGTGTGAATGAGGCCTTCATGGTAAAATAGCTGCTAGGAAACCACTGCTGAGGACAGGCAACAAGCAGAAGAAACTTGTTTGGGCTAAAGAACACAAGTAATGGACATTAGACCAGTGGAAATCTGTGTTTTGGTCTGATGAGTCCAAGTTTGAGATCTTTGGTTCCAACCACTGTGTCTTTGTGCGACGCAGAAGAGGTGAATGGATGGACTCTACATGCCTGGTTCCCACCGTGAAGCATGGAGGAGGAGGTGTGATGGTGTGGGGTGCTTTGCTGGTGACACTGTTGGGGATTTATTCAAAATTGAAGGCATACTGAACCAGCATGGCTACCACAGCATCTTGCAGCAGCATGCTATTCCATCCAGTTTACATTTAGTTGGACCATCATTTATTTTTCAACAGGACAATGACCTCAAACACAGCTCCAGGCTGTGTAAGGGCTATTTGACCAAGAAGGAGAGTGATGGGTTGCTGCGCCAGATTACCTGGCCTCCACAGTCACCGGACCTAAACCCAATTGAGATGGTTTGGGGTGAGCTGGACCGCAGAGTGACAGCAAAAGGGCCAACAAGCTAAGCATATCTGGGAACTCCTTCAAGACTGTTGGAAAGCCATTTCAGGTGACTACCTCTTGAAACTCATCAACAGAATGCCAATAGTGTGCGGAACAGTAATCAAAGCAAAATGTGGCTACTTTGAAGACCCTAGAATATAAGACATATTTTCAGTTGTTTCACACTTTTTTGTTCAGTATATAATTCCACATGTGTTAATTCATAGTTGTGATGCCTTCAGTGTGAATCTACAATTTTCATAGTCATGAAAATAAAGAAAACACTTTGAATGAGAAGGTATGTCCAAACTTTTGGTGTATACTATATAATGGGATTTTTATATACAGCTTACCTGTAAAATCCTTTTCTTGAGAGTACATTACGGGACACAGGAGCTTCATTACATAGTGGGTTATATAGGCACCTCTGGTGATTGGACACTGGTTAACCCCAATTAAAGAGAATTCCTCCCCTATATAACCCCTCCCATATATAACCCCTCCCATAGGCACCTCAGTTTTGTAGCAAAGCAATAAGAAACCACGTAAAACCCAAGAGGGGCGGGAGCCCTGTGTCCCGTGATGTACTCTCAAGAAAAGGATTTTACAGGTAAGCTGTATATAAAAATCTCATTTTCTTGATCATACATCACAGGACACAGGAGCTTCATTACATAGTGGGATGTCCCAAAGCAATGCTCAGATTGAGGGGAGGGAGACACAGATCATAATTATAGACCGCCAGGAACCGGAGGACCTAAACTGCAGCCTGCAGTACACTGCGCCCGAAGGCGATATCCTCTTGCCCTCTGACATCCACCTGATAGAATCTGGTGAATGTGTGGACTGATGACCAAGTTGCAGCTTTACAGATCTGAGCCAGGGAGGCCTGGTGATGCACTGCCCAAGAAGCACTTACAGCCCTTGTAGAGTGCGCTTTCACTTGAAAAGGAAGGATTTTCCCTTTAACACTATAGGCCTGAGAAATAATCTGTCTAATCCACCTTGAGAGAGTGGATTTTGACGCCACCTGGCCCTTCCAAGGGCCTTCCGGCAAAATAAACAAGCAATCAGTTTTCCTTATCCGAGCAGTTACTTCAAGATATATACTGATTGCCCTAACCACATCCAAAGTGTGCAAAGATTCTTCTTCTGCGGACTGTGGGTCCGGAAAAAAGGATGGTAGGATTACGTCTTGATTCAAATGGAATCCCGAAACCACCTTAGGTAGAAAGGACCTGTTGGGACGCATGACCACCCGGTCCTTATGAATAATTAGATACGGCTCCTTGCTGGAAAGAGCTGCTAGCTCTGATATTCTTCTAGCCGTGGATATGGCTAGCAAGAAAACCAATTTTTTAGTCAGGAGAACTAATGAAGCCAGATGCAAAGGTTCAAATGGTTGCCCCTGCAAAGCTGAGAGAACCAAATTCAGATCCCATGCGTATCCGGGAGGTTTGAATGGCGGTCTTATCCGCATGGCACCCTGGATGAAAGCCCGCACTAGGGAATGCGATGCAAGTGGCTTCTGAAAAAACACTGACAGGGCCGAAATCTGCACCTTGATAGTGCTTATGGCCAAATTCATTTCTAGGCCTGACTGGAGAAAGGCCAGGATCCTGCTAATGACATACTTTCTAGGATGCCATTTCCTGAGTTCACATTAGGAAACATATGCCCTCCAGATTTTGTAATAAATAAGCCTGGAGGCCGGCTTTCTGGCATTGACCAGAGTAGAAAGGACTGGCCCCGAAAGGCCACGGTCTCTCAGAATGTGGGTCTCAGCAGCCAAACCGTCAAATTCAGACTGTGTAAAGCAGGATGGTAAATTGGACCCTGTGAGAGCAGATCTGGCCGGAGAGGGAGGATCCATGGCCTGCCTACTGCCAACTTCATGATCTCTGCGTACCACGGTCGCCTGGGCCAAGCCGGGGCCACTAAAAGGACCGATTTTGTCTCCCTCTTGACATTTCCCAGGAACCGAGACAGAAGCGGGCTCGGGGGAAGGCATAGATCAGATTGTACTGATCCCATGGAACTGTCAGAGCATCTGACCCCTGAGCAAGTGCATCTCTTGTCCTTGACACAAAATTGTCCAGTTTCCTGTTGAACCTGGATGCAAACAGATCTACGTCTGGAGTACCCCACCTGTGACATATGTTCCAAAACACATCGGGGTGCAGAGCCCATTCTCCTGGGCACAACTGCTGGCGGCTCAGAAAATCCGCCTGCCAATTTTCCACTCCTGGAATGAAGACTGCAGAAAGACACGGAACATGCTTTCTGCCCAGACAAGTATGCGATTCACCTCTTTATGCGCAACCAGACTCCTTCTTGGTTTGTAACCACCAGACGAGACTCTTGCGTGTCCCTGGGGATAGACGCATAGGAAGATCCAAGGATTGGGGCTTCCTGTTCCAAGCCGCAAGGATGCATCTTTGCAGAGGCCTTGAGTGGAACTGGGCAAATGGGATGGCCTCGAAGGAGGTGACCATTTTCCCTAACAGTCTCATGCACAATCGAATGGGGGATGATCTCCTTCCCAGAATTAGGCGCACCAGATCCCCAATGGCCAAGGCTTTTGGCCTTGGAAGAAACACCTTGCCCTGAGCGGTGTCGATGATCATACCCAGGTATTCCAACCTGGTGGCAGGCTGTAGGGGTGACTTTTCTAGGTTTATAATCCAACCTAGGCGTTTCAGGTGTTCTAGCATTCTGGTAACGCTGTGGTTCAGGAACGCTACTGTTTTCTCCATGAGAAGCAAATAGTCTAGATAAGCCATGACGGCTATACCCTGAGCTCTTAGGTTTGCCAAGAGAGGGTCCAGAATCTTTGTGAAGACTCGAGGGGCCGTAGCAAGCCCGAACGGCAAGGCCACAAATTGAAAATGGCGCCGCTCTACCGCGAACCTTAGAAATCTTTGGTGTGCGGGAAAAATTGGCATATAGAGATATGCATCTTTGATGACTATTGATGCCATAAACTCTCCCCCTTGCAGGGAGGAGACCACAGTACGGATTGACTGCATTCGGAATGACCGGATGCGTAAAAACCGGTTCAGATCCTTCAGATCTAGGATAGGTCTGACACTTCCATTTGGCTTCGGAACGGTGAAGAGATTCGAGTAAAACCCTGAACCCTGTTCTTTTGGGTTCACTTCTACTATCACCCCCTGGGATAGTAAGTGATCTAAGACCAGAAATAGCGGTTTTTGCTTTTCTGGATCCCTGGGGATCCTTGACCTTAGAAAACGAGAAGGTGGAATCTCCTGAAACTCTAGCCTGTAGCCCAGAGATACCGAAGAGATCACCCACTTGTCCCAAATCTCTTCCCGCCAGGCCCCTGCAAACTGCAGGAGCCTTCCCCCCACTCGGCTGAGCGGGGGCACCCCTTCACAAGGAAGCTTTCGGGCTCTGCTTGGCAGCCTTTCGCCCCCAAGTCTGTTTCTGCCCCTGGGCTCGGCCCTGAGTCTTTCCTGTAGAGGAGGGTTGAGAAGGCCATCGCCACTGCTTAGAGCTTGATGCTCCGGGAGAGATAGCATGAATGAAGGACGCTTGCTCCTTTTGACTGGAAGGAGAGTAGATTTACCTCCTGAAATTTTTTGGACGAATTTGTCTAATTCTTCTCCAGACGTTCCCCTTTAAACGGGAACCCAATCAAATGCTTCTTGCATGACAGCTCAGCTGCCCAATTCTTTAGCCATAGGGCCCTTCGCATGTGTACCAACATGAGGGACAAAGGTGATGCTTGTTGGACAGAATCCAAAAATCGCATCAATCATGAAACACAGAATATGAGGCATTTCTGCATACTTCTCTACTTCCTCGCTGGGAAGGAGCCCAAGCATCTGCTTAACCTGTTCCTTGAGGAACTGGCACAACCCCACGGCTACGACTGTAGGTTGCACTACAGCGCTAGTCATGGAAGAGGAGGCTTTTAATAAGGTTTCCAGCTTCTTATCAGTTGGATCTTTAAATACCTGCGCATTATCCAAGGGACAAGTCAGGTTTTTATTCATGCAAGAAACAGCCGCATCAACAGATGGGACCCCCCACTTCTTGGTGAAACTCCTCCAGAGGATAATGCATAGAAAACCTTTTAGGAGGAGCAAACAGTTTATCGGGATGTCCCCAATCCTCATACAACAATTCATCCATTAAGAGATGAATTGGAAAGGAATAGGCAGTCTGTGGGGCTTTCCTGACTCCCAGGGAAGAAACAGAGGACGTAGCGACTTCAGCAGCAGGCATTCTGAATGTGGTACGCACCAATTCAGTATAATACTCCACCTGTTTTCTGAGTGCCTGGGAGGAGGGGACTCTCTCCTCTTCCTCTGATTCATCCGACTGCTCATGATCCCTGTCCCAAGACAGGGATCTCTCCTCATTGTCAGAAGAATCATCTGAGAGAGGAATTTCAGCAGAGGGAGGGGATCTACCCCTTTTCCTGCTATCTTTCAGGGAAGCAGAAATAAAATTCATTATTCTCCCTTCAAAACCCTCCAATGTAGCCCTAAGGGAGTCCTCAGTGACATAAACCGGGGCTGGGACATTAGGAGAGGCTGCAAAACCTGACAGGGGCACTGACTCGTCCTGAGAGGGTGGCTCCAGTCTTGCAGGGGGGGATGGTAATTTACAGGCACTTTTAGAACCCCTGGACCTAGGCGGTGATTTACCAGTGCCTTTGTTACCTCCCCCTGAGACCCTCTTACGAGGAGACATAGCCCTAAGCTACAAAGCAGAGGTACTAGTACAAGTGCAATCACTGTTGTGCTTAAAGTCTCACAATAAATATATATGCTTAAACTGCACAACCTGATGCTGAGTAGGCATCTAAAGTTTGCCTGGATCCAATCCCCACAGATGCTTACTGCCCACAGCTCCTGTGTCTCCACTTACAGCCCCCTGACGCTCTGGGCTTTTTAAATCTGCCGCCTGGTGCCTGCGCAGTGCAGTGCCGTGCACACTGACGTGCACAGCTCACAACCACACTCCCCCCTCCTCCATTAGGCCGGGAACGCGCCCGGTGCGCACGCGCGTGCACGAGGACCGCGGGATACAGGGGGGGAAAGGAGAACTCCACCGGAGCTGCGTGGGACCCCCACACTACGTGGGACCCCTGTATTACCCTGTGGCAGGGACTGCAGTGGAGACGTGAGACAGCTGGAGAACCAGGCTTCACTGAGCATGTGTACTGAAAGGAATGTAAGTATGCATCAGGCTGCTCTTACTCCCTCTAGTGGTGGAAACCAGGTAAGACATACAACTACTCAAAATGAAGAAATCCATCATATAATTATATATATAGGATTAACTTCCCTTACCTGTCCTCGCCGCAGGAATTGCTGAAACAGACAAATTCCAGCCTTCACCCATCACGGCGGGCAGTGTTAGCCAAACATCAGGTTTATCTGGGGCTCCTTCTCGGAAGAGCCTCCTACCTGGACCATGTAAAAGACTCTGCCGGAAACTTTTGTGCGCTCTGTGTAAACAGTACACCAAGTCTGGTTTTCCCAGAGCCCAGTCTTCCAATTGGAGAGGACTTACAGGCCAAACCTCGTTTCTTCGGCTGACGAGGCCCGGGTACCATACCATCTTGGGAGTCAAATATCGGCCCGAGGTATGGATCCGGTTTGTTGTAGCTCTTAGGCCCCCGCAGGGACCTGCACAGAGCTAAAGTTTTACGTGACCAACCACCATAGACACTGGCGAAAAAACTGAGGTGCCTCCCATATGGGAGGGGTTATATAGGGGAAGAATTCTCCTTAATTGGGGTTAACCAGTGTCCAATCACCAGAGGTGCCTATATAACCCACTATGTAATGAAGCTCCTGTGTCCCGTGATGTATGATCAAGAAATATATATATATATATACATATATATATATATATATATATATATATATATATATATATATATATATATATACACACTCACATACATATACATATACATACACAAACTGTATATAAAAAAAACAAGAACTGACCTCTAATGGCCAAAGCAATATACAATGCTCAATGCAGTTCAGTATAAAGGAGTGCATCTGTTGGTTAGAGTCATACAAAGAGACTGAGATAAGGAAGGGAAGAAAGAAGAGAAGGAGAAGAAGAAGAAGGAAAGAGCGAAAAGAATAAAAATAAGGGAGAGGCCTAATGGTGATAGGGGACTTGGGTGACCTAGGTTGGACCTCATATTCTAGTCTAGCTTGACAGCTGGGTCCACTCTGTATCAGGAATGCTGACAGTGGTTTCTGTATAAATGAAGTCCGCAAACAGTGGTTAGTGCTTAGTTTCACATTCAGCTATCAGTTCACACTGCAGTTAAGAGATGAAAGTCTTTATCAAACCCTAACATATGCAGGGCTGCTGTTAGAAATCATAGGGCCATATACAGCCTACCTGGCAGGACCCCCTTACCACAGCCAAAACGGACTGAGGACAGTTCCTTTCTCTGTAGCCTCAGCTGCACAGATGAATGAATAGGAAGCACTCTGAGGCTCATTCACAAACTGAAGCATAGTAAATACAATTTACTATGCTTACGTGATAAATGAGCACAGTGATTGGTACCAATCGCTCACTGTATTAATGCAGGAAGGAAGGGGCTAGTAAATTACATATTTACCAGCCCCTTCCCCTGCTCAATATCCCACTGTGTGCCCGCAGCAGCTGCCAGTGGGAGAGGAGAGGAGGGAAGCTGCCAGCACTGCATGGGTACACATCCATACAGCACATCGAAGGGGTGCATGTGCTATAAACAATCCCACTGCAGTGCAGACAGTGGGGGGAAAAGGAGGAGCAGCGCTGCAGGGGGAGGTAGAAGAGAATTCATGTCTGCATTAAGACACTACAACCAGACCACCTGCTCAGCAGGTGCCTGGGCCCCCCTTTGGAACTGATGGGGCCTGGGCCCAGTACAGGATCATGGGCTGTACTGCCTTATCAGCGGCCCTGAACATACAGTATGTCTTCTGTTACATCTCATGGGGATTCTAACAACATCAACTGCTCAAGCCCAGAAGAAGGAGGATGCCTTTCCCCCGAAATGTGCTAGCTACATTTTATTCTGCTAACCAATAAATTGTTTCAAAAAACTTTTGAATTATATGAGCTTTTGTAAAAGGCACTTCTCAATACTCCCTAGTAGGGATGGCCTTGCAGTTTGCCCAGCGGTCGGTTCGCGGCGAATTTTGCGCGTTTGCGATTTGCCAAACTTCTGGCGCTGTTCATGTAGCAGACATATGTGTTTACATTGTGAAAGAACTTTGACCCATGATGACACATCCATCATGGGGTACAGGACAGCCAATTGAAACATTTCAGCACATGGACATTTGTACATTCCCCCTACCTTATAAATAGACCTGATCTGGCGGCCATTTTACATTCTGTCTTTTGTCAGTGTAGGGAGTGGTTGCTGTGTGGAGCAGGGACAGACTGTAGTGACACAAATCACTAGCTATTAGGTCCACAAAAGTCATTTTAAGGACTGGTATAGATGTACAGTATATAGGGTTTTGGTGCACTACTGCTCACTGCTGTGCTGCTGATTGCTGAGTGCACTGCTGACCCATTCTGCAGCTGTCTTTTGTCAGTGTAGGGACAGAATGCTGTGTGGAGCAGGGACAGTCAGTTTAATCACTAGCTATTACTATTAGGTCCACAAAGGTCCTTTTAAGGACTGGTATAGGTGTACAGTATAAAGGGTTGTACACATATAATATACTTTCTTTCAATTATAGAAAGCCTATTATACTTGACTGCTGACCGATTCTGCAGCTGTCTTTTATCAGTGTAGGGACTGAGGGACAGTCTGTAAATCACTAGCTACTAGGTCCACAAAGGTCCTTTTAAGGACTGGTATAGGTGTACTATTTGGTGTGCAGTATATAGGGGTTTAATATACGTATAAAATACTTGGACATATAGAAAGCATAGTATAGTGCATTTCCACTGTGCAGCATTGTGACTGCTGAGCGGTTCTGCAGCGATACTACAAAGAGTGACAAACGCAATTTAAAAAAAAAGTATTATAACTGGTGTGATAGACCAGTTGCCCCCAAAAACAACAGATTGAAGCGGGGTGTTATATACCTTCTTCCACATACATACTGCACTTCTCTAGAGACTTTTGTCACAGGGTCATTTAAAAAAATTACAGGCAGAGGAAGAGGCAGGCCCTTCCGCAGGGGTGGTAGGGGTAGTGCAAGAAATTTTGTGCTCTACAAACTATTATTACCTTGTTTCTTCCCATAATTATCTAGTTTATACAACCCTACTAGGCACACTGATATAAAATTACTTATGAAAACACGCACACTGCTGCTAGTAAAACACTATCTTATTTATTTCCCAAGAAATTAGGAAAGCTAACATAAAGTAATAAAAGGACATTACAATATCACACAGCTTACAATCAGAACATATAATACAAGAATATGAAAGATACTTATCACACGGTCCTCCGTGAGGCTTTGCTGCATCGGCTAGGCTCAGACCAGGATAGGGCCTTCACCATGAGGTTTAGGCCGGAGCCATCGCCCAGAGTAGGCCGAGTCACCACATGGCAGGGTCTTACAGCAAACAGAGAGCATTGTCTGTGTGTGAGCCTTTTCATTCAACATACACATCCACTCGTAGCCATCCCCATTTGCCTTCCATCCAATAGATTTCGCCAAGAGGTATTCCTTCACATGTATGTCCATTCTTCAGGAAGCATGCTGTATTGTCTATCCAGCTCGCTCTTACTCCCTTTGAAGCCTGCAACCACACACATCACAGCAGGTGGGTCCGAGTCCAGCTATTGTTCTTCTGATTACAAAGCTTTCATGTGCTTCATTCATTTGAGGCTAAGTGGCTACCTCAACCATGAACAAATACCAGAAGTATTATATGAATTCAATCCAACAATCCCGCTTTGCGCCTGAAAGGCGCATACCACCCCTCTTCAGACACGGTTCCTATTAAACAGTCCATAACTGTCCTAACATGTGTGGCTCCCCAACATGTGTTTCTGAACCAGTACCTATGGAACAGTCCTTAGCTGTGTAATGTGTTGTGGTTTTCAACATGTGCTTCAGAAACAGCCCCCGTGGAACAGTCCATAATGGTCTTACCGTATTGTGTTTTTCAACATGTGCAGAAACAGGTTCTATGGAGCAGTCCATAATTGTTTTACCGTGTGGTGCTTTCCAACACGTGCCGCTTTGCCACTGAGTGATACACCACCATCATTCTTCAGTGACAGCTTCCATGCCACCATTCTGGATCTTCGGTATCTTCAGGACGGCAATACGGGCAGGGGGTGTCCATTCACTCACCAGCACACATTCAAAGTATATTTTATCAACCAGCTTTCAAATACCGAGTCTTGAGGAGGGCCTTTCTTGCCCATATTACTAGCCTACAATACCCATAGGTCACACTCTACCACAAAAATAAATCAACTTATTACCATAATATATACATATGTATTACGCACCCCGCTCCCAACCTCCTATAGCCCTTTACTGTAAATACGGGTCGGGATTCGGCAGGCTTGCTCACAACGGTATTGCAGGGCTCTGACTTGACCGCAAAGTCTCTAACTTGTACACAGAGACCTTACCGTCGAATCGTCCCTCCACATAGAGAAATGGGAGACCCTTCTAGATAAATATCGCTTATCTACACATATAAATTTACAACAATGACCAAACCCACACAATTCCACCCCTGTGCCTGGATTTCAGAGATCATGCCCATGGTATACCATGCACCTCTACCTATGGTTAGGTTCAAGGAACCCTCTAGTTCCATGACTAACACTACACCAGTATTCTTTAGGACAAAGAAACACACTCGCTTATGTCCTAAATAATACCCGGGTGCCTCCTTCCCAGCAATGATCTCTCCATCCAGAACACAGAGAGAGATAACTTCCCAACATTGCTCGTTCATCCCCACGTATTGACCTGGCATACAAAGGACATCATGGTCATGCTTCCGACAAATGGAAATATCCACCTGCCCCCAGCGTTCATCTTCTCTGATCACATGTGTGATATAGCCTCAAATGCAACAAGATAGAATCCCCAGTCAGTAAGCCCATTGATGCCACCAAATATACAGACCGAGTCTGCACTTCTGTATATGGGAACATACAGCATAACACCTTTCACAATCCAACTTAGTACAGCCCATACAGGCATTCGACCCCTACTTTGGATTAGTGTAAGCAACGTGTTTTGGCAAAATCTTACTGAGCGGTGATGCTAACTCATCAGGCCACTGCCCCTCATACAGAGACGGTACAATCAGCTTGATGTTGGCTGATATTTCCACCTGCCACAGAGTGTGCGCCAGAGCCGATGACAGGTTTCTGTCCTCTCTACCAACCTCTCAACATGGTTGACAAAATCCGGAGCCATTCTAATCTGAGTGTTTCTGTGACTTCATTGAATTTTATCAAGGATGCCACCAATCTCCCGGGGTAACAAAGTCACGCTCCTTCTCTGAAGCTATGGCTGTGAGTTTGTTCCTCAGGAGGCTGATGTCCCCTCCATTAACAACACCCATCCCAGCTATTGTCCCCCCCCCCCCAATATAGTGCTGAATACATCCCTCCTTTTTCGAGTTACTCCTCAGAAATAAGCATCCTGCATGGACTTGATAGCATCTCTGGGAGTAAGTCACTGGTACAATGACCGCACTTGATTCAGTGTATACTCAGCACATATAGGGTGATAGGTTTTTGTCAACCACCGTGAGATGTTGCAGCGCCATGTGGTGAAGTCCTACAGTACCCTGGTAGCCAGCGTTTGTTCCCTTTATTTTAACGGAGCATGCTCCTGTGTGTATTCACTGGCATTAACTGTGCAGGGTTTCAACCTCTCAGGTGAGACATCAACCAGGCGTATCTTCCCCATGTCTAGTTCTGGTGTCCTGCATGTCCAGTAACCGAAAGCTTCTCTCTAGGACCGCTAGGATTGAGACACCACCCCTACGAGGAAGTTTTCCCCCATTGATGTGTCACCTGGCACCCTTTAGTCTGACCAACAGCTACCTTATTATGCATAACCGCCAGCCTGCCTCCTGGGTACCTACACCATATTAACTCCGTTACATCAATACATGTCATACATTAAAACCTTTCTTCTTTCAATTCCTCCTTCCAATAAAAAAACACATATTTTACATTTTCATGTTTTGACGGATTGGATGTGTCATAATTCTTCCCCAACCTCCAACCCATTGCACATGTATAAATAACATGTTTGCATTCATCAGGAGAGACTTCAGCACAATATTTCACAAGTTCTCTTGCTAGGCACAGTCTTTCAGATTCAGCATTAGCACCAAATTGTCCATACCAAAAAAAAAACAAGTATAATCTGAATCTTTCAAGTTTTTCCTTTTTTCCTCTCCTGATGTTTATCAGAACAAATTTGCGGCGTGGTGTGGCACAGACAAACTGCCAACCAGATGATCATCTGTCATCCATGTTCCAGAAGCCTCTCCAATTCTCGCCCCATTTGGATTCTGGAAGTGAAAAACAAGAGCAGTATCAAATTCTTATCCACAATATCTGCTCGCTTACCATGTTTACTTATAGTTCCCTGCTTGGAGCCCAGGACCTCAGTATTCCTGGCTTCTGCAACTCTGACCAAACTATCCAAACAACCATGACCTCTTTAGGCTGAACCCACTGTAAAATGGATCCCCATGGTATGATCAAAAAATGTTTAAAACTGAACGTCAGTGTTGCTTCTCAAAAACTTCAAATTTTACAAGCTACAAAGACAATGCATCTATCTGTATCTTTACGATGTATGCACTACCCCCTTTCAGGTGACTGGTTCTAACTGAGGGCATTGTCAATTCCCCCCCCCCCCCTTTCAGGTGGATTAGACCTACTACTTTTCCACCTGAATAAAAATAACTAAAATAGACGACTAAACCAATATCAAACAAAAAAAAATTTGAGAAAAAAATTAAATAAAAAAAAAATGTAAAAAAAATAAAAAAATTAAAAATCTGGCCATGATCACACAAATAACATGACAAGACAACCATCATACAACAATGACAAACACTCAACTTTTAGTTGACAACATCCATGGACTTTTCTCCTGAGGAGAGTGCTCATTCCAATCTGAAATACAATTAGTTAATGGGGAAAAGGAAAAACAAAAACCAAACAAAGCATATGTATCTCATCACAACATTGTAGCTTCATTTATATCTTTTTAGTACTACTGATTTTTCATTGTTTGCAAACAATTACTGACTAATGAGCTCATGGTACCATGTGATAATCGATTATGCATTTACAATAACCTAACCCATGTTCTGCTATATTTTACCACTGTTGTTCTCACTTTGACAGACCTGCAAACAAACGCAAATGTTAGTATCTAAAGCCGTTTAACTTCTTCCATGGTCTCTGGAAAAAAAACACAAAGACAGTGATTACACACAATTATCATGACAATTGAATTTTTGAGTCCCCAAAGCCTTTCCCATTAATGCAATATAGTTGCCATACCTTTCTATACTACGCCGTGATATTGGAAATCTTTGCCATATTACTCAAGAAAAATGTCAATGCCATTTGCGTCCAATTACATACAAGCCAAAATGGTAGATTAGCCCAGGGCGCAAATATTGGAATGTTCATCCAGTCTTGTTGCTGGCTGTGCTTAGGGTGTGAACTGTCATTTCTTATCTCTCCTTCAGAACTGTGTAATCTGTCCTGGCTGCTATCTTTCATATCAGGCCTTTGAGTTACACTGTCCCTGTCCTGGGTGGGGGTTTTCACTGTAGGTACCTGTATTTCTGGGGTTTCCTGTTCCATGCTAGCAATTTTAAGGACTTTATGAAATCTATGTCTATGCCTATTCCATTTACTATGTCTGAACTTTCTCTGCCTTCCTGTACCTCTGCTTATTATGGATACATCTGCCTTTGACCCATACTCCCTTTCCCTGGACTCTTGACAGAAGTCTCTGAGAATATTGACAACATTTTGGCAGGATCTAGCATTCCTCAGAGCCATTCTAGTGGGATAGCTTACATAACACTTATTGGCCATTGAGTATATGAAACTTGCATCTTCCTCCAATAAGTCAGGACAGTTGAACACTTTCATATACAATGCAAGATACTCACTGCAGAACAAAATTGGGTCATCTCCTCTCCTAAATTTCATTCGTTGCAAATCACTCATACCATTATCACGACTGTCCACAATACGCTGCAACTCTTTCCTCCGCACCTCTGCATCTGCTAAGTTATCATTAACTTGTGCCGATAACTGACCTACCAAAGGTCCTGGTAGCCATGATTTCAGAAGAGAGCATGCATCCTCATTACTCAAATGGAATTTAACTACCAGAGCTTCAAATTTATTGGACAGACTCATTGGTGATTCCAGGGCATTAAATTCACCCAAAATCTGGCACAAAGTAAGTCTCTCTTGGATTGTAATCAAACTCTCATTCTGTCTTGAAGCTATAGGTGCCATAGCAGACTGTGTTTCATCACGGCCCTTCTCCTCATTGATTGTGCCGATATCGGCCAATTGGCATGTTCCTTTGTGCTCATTGAGCGATACCATAACTTTCTCTGTAGTAAGAAGCTGAGAGTGTACATTTGCTAATTCTCTTTCTAAAGACATAACCAACTCTTCCATCTCTGACAACTTCATTCGCAATGACTCTAAAACGTTGCTCTTCATATCACAGTCCATGCTGTAACTGTGGAGCTGTTCTTGTAGTTCACTGTTTCTCTCTGACAAATCTCCTGCTTTTGCCCGCAATTCATCTATCTCATCACTGGAGGCTGTTGCAATCTTTAGAAGGTTTTCACTGACTTTCGCTATGTCCTCACCCAGATGCCTCCTCTCTACTTCCCACTTCCCCCCCATTTGCTCAGATATAACTTTAATTCTGAGCAAAACTGCAATTTCATTAGCCAACTTTTCTTTCTTAACTTTTTTTAGCTGTTTGCCCGATAATCTGCTATTATGTTGCTGACACTGAGATAATAGAACCTTATACTGGCTTTCAAGAGTTTCATCTGCACATGAATGGTAACTGGCAGAGGCATACTTTTTAACATATGTATACACAAGTTCCATTTCACAACCATACAATCCACGCAATACACACTTCTATTTGTACTAACTTACCAACACTGCATTGAGTACTAAATCAAACTCAATTATCGTTAGCTCTTACAACTCACAAAAAACAAAAACAAATCGCTCTTCTAGCATTCACTATTCTTAATTCGTTACCACTTTTACCTGATATCATTCAAAACAATTCAATTTTTGCCTATCCATAGTACAGACTCACCACACTTAATGTGGCATTATCAGCTGCCTTGTACCTGAGCACTTCTGTCCTGTAAGTTCTATGCAGCTTTTAGGATTGCCACATGTTATCTAGGGTGCCAAATGAAAGACATTTTGTGCTCTACAAACTATTATTACCTTGTTTCTTCCCATAATTATCTAGTTTATACAACCCTACTAGGCACACTGATATAAAATTACTTATGAAAACACACACACTGCTGCTAGTAAAACACTATCTTATTTATTTCCCAAGAAATTAGGAAAGCTAACATAAAGTAATAAAAGGACATTACAATATCACACAGCTTACAATCAGAACATATAATACAAGAATATGAAAGATACTTATCACACGGTCCTCCGTGAGGCTTTGCTGCATCGGCTAGGCTCAGACCAGGATAGGGCCTTCACCATGAGGTTTAGGCCGGAGCCATCGCCCAGAGTAGGCCGAGTCACCACATGGCAGGGTCTTACAGCAAACAGAGAGCATTGTCTGTGTGTGAGCCTTTTCATTCAACATACACACCCACTCGTAGCCACCCCCATTTGCCTTCCATCCAATAGATTTCGCCAAGAGGTATTCCTTCACATGTATGTCCATTCTTCAGGAAGCATGCTGTATTGTCTATCCAGCTCGCTCTTACTCCCTTTGAAGCCTGCAACCACACACATCACAGCAGGTGGGTCCGAGTCCAGCTATTGTTCTTCTGATTACAGAGCTTTCATGTGCTTCATTCATTTGAGGCTAAGTGGCTACCTCAACCATGAACAAATACCAGAAGTATTATATGAATTCAATCCAACAGGTAGGGCAGGAGCAACAGACTTGAGCCAAAGTGGCAAATTGCAGAAGGTGCGTGCGATTGCGTCAAAGGACGCATCAGACTTGGTTGAGTGGCTCACTCAGCCTTACTCTTCTGCACCCTCCTCATCCTCTCGATCTGCACCCTCTTCACTCTCTGCTGTGTGCAACCCCAAAGACACTACCACCAACACCACCACCACCATATACCTTCCGCTTGAGTCACAGAAATTATTTTCTAATCCATCACAAGACATTTCTGATGCGCAGCCATTCTTGGCATTGGATCAGGAAGAGGAGGAAGCAACAACCGCTACTCAGCAGTCTGACGACAGTACCCAGATCAGCCCAAGGAGGAGGTTGGTCCCCGGTGTTGCTGCCTACTCCGAGATCTCTAATTATAGCGGTGGGGAAGGCGACGTTGATGATGACGTGTCTAGTGATGTCACGTGGGTGCCCACAAGAGAGGAAGAGGAGGGGAGTTCAGAGGGAGATATGGACCAGAAGATAGGGAGGAGAAGCAGGCGGAACTTAGATTGCACAGGAGGGACAAAGCAGACTGCTATTGTATCAGGAACAAGGCATCAACCATGTACGGTCACATCTGGTGCTCCCAGGATGCCGGCACATGGCTCCGCAGTGTGGGCTTTTTTTAACGTGTCCGGTGCTGACAATAGTGTTGCCATCTGCAATCTTTGCAGTCAACGCATAAGTCGCAGTAAGCCCAACACTCATCTAGGGACGACCGCCTTAAGAAGGCACATGAGCTGCCATCACCGAGCCCAGTGGGAGCAATGGAACCCACAAAGCCACACTCCAGGCTCTCACCGTCCAGCCTCGTCTTCCACTTCTCCTTTTCCTCACAATTGTCCTACACTCCACCTTCCATCATGCCGTCCTCACGTTTTTCTGCAAAAAGGCAGGCTTCCGTGGGCCAAATGTTTGAGCGTAAAAAAATGATGACACCGGATAACCCTCTTGCCCAATGGTTGACGGCTGGCTTGTCAGAACCGATAGCCCGCCAACTACTGCCATATAAACTGGTGGACTCGGAGGCCTTTCGAAAATTTGTGGCCATTGGAACGCGACAATGGAAGGTCCCAGGAAGGAAGTATTTCTCACAGAAGGGCATCCCAGAGCTATATGGCCATGTTCAGTGACAAGTGAATGTATCTCTGGCACACAGTGTCGGTGCCATGATACATCTGACCACAGACACCTGGTCTAGCAAACACGGGCAGGCAAGGTATATAACTTTTACTGCCCACTGGGTGAACCTTCTGACGGCTGTCAAGCATGTAACCCGTGGCACCCGTGTAGATTTGGTTTTGCCGCCACGGATTGCATGCAGGCCTGCCTCTTCTTCTCCTCCACCTACTCCATCCTCCTCCCTCTCCTCCTCGGCTGACTCCTTCTTTTCCGCTGCTAGAGTCTCTTTCGCTGCGCCGCCCAAGCTCCCCAGAACCTATTCGACATGCCATGCTTTGCTGCATCTGTTGTGCCTGGAAGCCAAGAGCCACACTGGCCCTGCGCTCCTTTCAGCTTTGCGTTCACAGGCAGATCAATGGCTAACACTGCTCAATTTGACAGTGGGTAAAGTGGTGTGTGACAAAGGTGCGAATCTGCTTAGCACATTGAAACAGGGCAAAATTACACATGTGCCATGCATGGCACACGTCTTAAACTTGGTCGTGCAGTGATTCGTTGTCAAATACCCTGGGGTCCAGGACATCTTGCGGCAGGCAAGGAAAATCTCGGCCCATTTCAGAAGATCTTACATGGCCATGGCTCGCCTTGCTGACATTCAGCGGTAACACAATCTGCCGGTCAGACATCTTATTTGCGATTGCCCGACGCGATGGAATTCAACCTTCTATATGCTTGATAGACTGCTCCAGCAGAAACGTGCAGCTAACGACTACCTGTACGAGCTCTGCGGCAGAACAGGTTCTGGGGAGCTTGTTTTTTTTTCACTGCACCAGTGGCTGCTCATGCGCGATGCATGCAGACTTCTGCAGCCATTTGATGAGATCACCAAACTGGTCAGTCGCAGCCATGGCGCCATCAGTGACATCAGGGCTGGATTAACGTAGGGGCTATTGGAGCTGCAGCTCCAGGACACTACCTTAATATAGGCCCAGACACCCAAAAAGAACACACTGCTCATGAAAATCATTGGGCCAACAGAGTTCTCCCCTGATGGGCCCTGCATTCCGCATGCACCACCTGGGCAGGGTGGTGGGATTGATAATGGGTGCCGCATGAGCTAACGGAAGCCTGGTGCACGACAATGCAGGGCTCTTGCAGAAATCTGGGGCTTCCATAGTGTTATTCCTGCTCGGCTACACGCCAATGCACGGCCCTTACGGCAACCTGGCAAATCAAATGTCAGGCTTCCCTTGTTTGCATGTGCCCTTTAGAGTTTGGGCTCATGCCAACACAGGCTCTTAGAAACACAGAAGGGTGCCCCCTAAAAGGCCTACCAAAATCCTCAGCACCAAGCACATGATGCTCTTAATCCGATCCTGAGTGACATGGTACCTTAGGCC
Organism: Lithobates pipiens; assembly: GCF_037356315.1. Lineage (NCBI taxonomy): Eukaryota > Metazoa > Chordata > Amphibia > Anura > Ranidae > Lithobates > Lithobates pipiens. The sequence goes on from NW_027507787.1 coordinate 43,914,201, forward strand.
TTCTTTATGGAGTGTGCATTGCGTCGTGTCATTGATCAAGCCGTGGGGGAGCAGGAGCAGGAAGATGAGGAAGTCGCAATGCTGGATGAATTCCCAGGGGGAGCTACTCTATCTGAGACAAGTCAAAAACAGGAGTCTGAAGAGGAGTCAGAGGAGGAAGGTGCTGGGGCGGATGAGGAGGAGCAAGAAGAGCATGCTTTAAACCTTTGTGGGATCCCTGTTGTGCGTGGATGGGGAGAGGAGAACGAGGAGGACAACATTATTCTCGGATGATGAGCAGGAGCCAGGCCACCACACCGCTTCCAGTTTAGTGCAAATGGGGGCCTTCATGTTCCAGTGTTTTAACAGGGACCCCCGCATAAAAAGCATAAGGGTCAAGGACCAGTACTGGGTGGCAACGTACTTAGACCCCCGGTATAAACAAACACAAAATGGTGGAAATGTTACCACCGTCACAGAGGGCTGTCAGACTGGAGCACTTCCAGGCCTTGCGTTGAGAAATGCTGCATTCTGCTTTTGCATGCACTGGCAGAGGAGGAATTTCCACTCTCAGAGAAAGAGTTGCGGGTACCAATCCAACAGCGTCTGCAAGAAGAAGGCGGTTTGAAGATGTGTTGGTGACTTCTGATATGAGGTCATTCTTTCAGCCGACCCATCGACAGGTGTCATCTGGATCCAGCATCAGGGAACGCCTAGACCGACAGGTGTCCGGTTAACGGCCAATGTGGACGCTCTGAGGAGTGATGAACCCCCTGGACTACTGGGTGGGCAGGCTTGACCTCTGGCCAGAGCTTGACCAATTTGCAATGGAACTGTTGGCTTGCCCCTCATCCAGTGTCTTGTCCGAAAGGACGTTCAGCGCAGCAGGGGGGATCGTGACCGATAAGCGCACTCGCCTAGCTCACGACAGTGTTGACTACCTGACAATTATAAAAATGAATGAGACATGGATCTCAGAGGAATTCAACACATGTGACCAGTAGATCAAGTATATGCATAACTCTATAAACAATTTATTTAATCGAGCACACAGTCACTTTGGCTCACTTCCTTGTACAAAAAAAAGCACACCGTACTATATGCCCGTACCCTCCTGTTTGAAGAGGTTGAGCGGTGTCATATTTTTGGGTCCCGCAGCGAGTTGCTGGTATCAGTGCTGCTGTCAGTGCTCTCTATCTCGGTGCTGGTGTCAGTGCTCTCTATCCCAGTGCTGGTGTCAGTGCTCAGGCCGCGTACACACGGGCGGACTGTTCGCCCAACCTTGTCCGCTGAACAGTGTTTGGGCGGACAGTCCGCTCGTGTGTGGGCTTTCAGCGGACAGTTTCAGCGGACAGTTGGACGGACAATGTCTTTCGGAAATTCCGAAAAACTGTCCGCTGAAACTGTGTTTGAGCGAACAGTCCGCCCGTGTGTGGGCTTGTCCGCTGTACTTTCGAAATGAGCGGACTGTTCCCGCTCGGAAAGTCCGCCCATTTCGAGCGCGTGTACAGGTAGGCGGGGCCCGCGAAGGAGACGTCGCGGGCTCCGCCGCCTGGAATGGGCTTAAAGGGGAACCCCAACGCCGAAAAAAATCGGCGTGGGGGTTCCCCCAAAGTCCACACCAGACCCTTGTCCGAGCACGCTACCCGGCCGGCCAGGAAAGGGGGGCGAGCGAGCGCGCCCCCCCTCCTGAGCCGTACCAGGCCGCGTGCCCTCAACATGGGGGGTGCCTTGGGGAAGGGGGGGGCCGCGCGGCCCCCCCACCCCAAAGCACCTTGTCCCCATGTTGATGAGGACAAGGGCCTCTTCCCGACAACCCTGGCCGTTGGTTGTCGGGGTCTGCGGGCGGGGGGCTTATCGGAATCCGGGAGCCCCCTTTAAGAAGGGGGCCCCCGGATACCGGCCCCCCACCCTATGTGAATGAGTATGGGGTACAATGTACCCCTACCCATTCACCTGTGAAATAAAGTACAAATAAAAACACAACACAGGGGGAAAAAATATTTTATTGCACAGCCGGGGGTCTTCCGTCTTCGGGGGTCTTCTCGCCGGACTCCTCCGCTATGTGTGTGTAGCTCTTTTGCCAGCGGAGGAGTCCGGCTTTCTTCCTCCCCGCCGCCGGCCTCTTCTCCCGACTTCGGGGGTCTTGTCCCCCTCTTCGGTTCTTCTGCCGGGCCACCGCGCCTGGTCCGGTGGCCCGGTCTTCTGTCGCCGTCTTCCGTTCTTCTGTCGCCGCCTTCGGTTCTTCTGCCGGGCCACCGCGCCTTCTTGTAGCTCTTTTACAGGCGGTGGCCCGGTCTTCTGTCGCCGTCGCCGCCTTCCGTTCGTGTTATTCTTCTTGTTCTTCTTGTTCTTCTCCTGGAGATGTTGACTCGACGAGCTCTCCGGCCGGAATGCCGGGGACGCGCTGTGCGGTCACTTATATAGTGACAATGGGGCGGGGTCACATGGTATATGTCACATGGGTTGGTCACATGGGTTGATGTCACATGGGGACTATGACATCGTAAGGGGGCGGGGTCACCATGTGACATCAACCCATGTGACATATACCATGTGACCCCGCCCCATTGTCACTATATAAGTCACAGCGCAGGGCGGCTCTGGCATTCCGGCCGGAGGGAGCGACGTGTCAACATCGCCTGGAGAAGAACAAGAAGAACAAGAAGAAGAACACGAACGGAAGGCGGCGACGGCGACAGAAGACCGGGCCACCGCCTGTAAAAGAGCTACAAGAAGGCGCGGTGGCCCGGCAGAAGAACCGAAGGCGGCGACAGAAGAACGGAAGACGGCGACAGAAGACCGGGCCACCGGACCAGGCGCGGTGGCCCGGCAGAAGAACCGAAGAGGGGGACAAGACCCCCGAAGTCGGGAGAAGAGGCCGGCGGCGGGGAGGAAGAAAGCCGGACTCCTCCGCTGGCAAAAGAGCTACACACACATAGCGGAGGAGTCCGGCGAGAAGACCCCCGAAGACGGAAGACCCCCGGCTGTGCAATAAAATATTTTTTCCCCCTGTGTTGTGTTTTTATTTGTACTTTATTTCACAGGTGAATGGGTAGGGGTACATTGTACCCCATACTCATTCACATAGGGTGGGGGGCCGGTATCCGGGGGCCCCCTTCTTAAAGGGGGCTCCCGGATTCCGATAAGCCCCCCGCCCGCAGACCCCGACAACCAACGGCCAGGGTTGTCGGGAAGAGGCCCTTGTCCTCATCAACATGGGGACAAGGTGCTTTGGGGTGGGGGGGCCGCGCGGCCCCCCCCTTCCCCAAGGCACCCCCCATGTTGAGGGCACGCGGCCTGGTACGGCTCAGGAGGGGGGGCGCGCTCGCTCGCCCCCCTTTCCTGGCCGGCCGGGTAGCGTGCTCGGACAAGGGTCTGGTGTGGACTTTGGGGGAACCCCCACGCCGATTTTTTTCGGCGTTGGGGTTCCCCTTTAAGCCCATTCCAGGCGGCGGAGCCCGCGACGTCTCCTTCGCGGGCCCCGCCTACCTGTACACGCGCTCGAAATGGGCGGATTTGCCTCCTCCTTACGTGGGCGAGTCCGTTCATTTCAAAAGTTGAGCGAACTGTTTGCCCAACCTTGTTCGTCAAACAGTCCGCTCGTGTGTGGGCAAGTCCGCTCATGCAAATTTTGAGCGGACTGTTTGACAAACTGTTTGCCGAACAAGGTTGGGCGAACAGTCCGCGCGTGTGTACGCGGCCTCAGTCTCTATCGCTGTGCTGGTTTCAGACAGTGAGAGAGATAGCAGCGGAGAAGCCAATCAGCAGGCAGTGCCAGCACCATGGCTGAGGATCAGCACTGGACTGGCACCTCCAGACCCCTACAGTGGAGCCCTGCATAGGTGGGGGTAAGGGCCGGGCAGAGGGAGGGGCTCAAGCACAGGTTGGCACACTGGGACACTGGCACAGGACTGCGCTGCCCTGACTGTGGCACTGATGATCTCCTGCACCCCCTTCACAGCCGGCCCTGACCTTGCCTCTCGTCCATGGCCTTCATGCGCTCCTGAATTGTCAAAACTTCACGGATAAAAAAAGAATGCTTGTCGTTGTCGATCCCAGATTCACATAATACTTTTGTTATGTCAGTGTCCATGTGGTGGGACTGTGTGTGCACCGCTAGTAAGTATTCTGTGGCTGAAAATATGACCTGTAGGTTTTTAAGGTTCGCCTGCCATTAAAGGGGTTGTAAAGGTAAATGTTATTTCACCTTAATGCATTCTATGCATTAAGGTGAAAAAAACATCTCACACTGCCGGCGCCCCCAGTCCCCCCATTTTACTTACCTGACCCCTCGAAAATCCCGCGCTCGCCCCCGCCGTCCTCTTCGCCGCTCAGCCTGGCCGCTGATTGGCTGGAGTGGATAGATTGAAAGCAGCGCAGCCATTGGCTCGCGCTGCTGTCAATCACATCCAATGACGCAGTGCGCCAGGGGGCGGGGCCTTGTGATACAGCGAGTGGCTATAGCCGCCGGTTGTATCACGGGAGCGCGCCCACAGGTGCTTCTCACCAATGCGAGGGAGCTTGCATGAACGTGAGAAGCACCTGTGGGAGGAAGCCGCCGAGGGACCCCAGAAGAGCAGGTTCGGGGCCACTCTGTGCAAAACGAGCTGCACAGTGGAGGTAAGTATGACATGTTTGTTATTTTTAAAAAATAAAAAAATTTACTTTACAATCCCTTTAAAGTCAATGGGGTCCGCCACAAACTTTTGCCGCGTTTGCGAAACATCCCATCGGAAGTTCGTCCATCACTACTCCCTAGTTCCTTAATGGAAGAAAAAGGTGGTTTTCATAAAGTCAAAGAAACCTGACCCTATTTTGCCATGCAAATCACAGTGGTTTAACCAAGTCCATTTGGTTTACATGGACAAAAATATACTACATCATAGGTACAGTGACTGTCATTTGCGTGTCACCCTACATGGATACACGCACTGTATGTGTGGATTGCAGACACAATCATGTCACCCTCAGGTAGTATGTTCACTATGCAGCAATCCCTCCCCCCACTGAATAAACCTCTGCTGGTGTGGGGGGCAGTTTTGCACATTTGGTGCTAGAGGACCATGGGCACAATTCACTAAGCGATATGTTAACGCATCCGAGTGTACCATAAAATAGCACACAGTGCTCAGAAAGAAAAATGAATTCACACATAAACTCTCCGTAAAATCTTGCATACGCCATCTTTCCGAATTATGCCTTAAATACCGCCTGAAACCATGCAAGCATCTGATGATGCTTTTCCAAAAAAGTATAAGGCAGCCAGCAATTTAGTCATGACTGATATGGATGGCTTCTCTGGGTTGAGGGCTCAAGGTACCCTATGAGTTGGGTATAAAGCTCCATGATAAGTGGCTTGGATAACCTGAGCTTCTGCAGGGTATCCGCATCCATGAATTGATCCAGCAGTGTGTGCTCCTTATAACTTCTTTCCTTTAAAGGGACCACTTGTGAGCTTCTGTGTTGCTTTAAATTCCAGAAGATGGGATTCCAAGGGCTCAATCATCTCTGTTATGCCATCTGCCAGCCTCCAGAAACAACTCCTGAATGAAATCTAGCTGACACCTGCTCCAGCTTGCACTTTACCACCTTTTTTTTTAAAACCAATTACTGAGGGGCTGACCATTGCCATAGTTATCGCAAGCTTGGACCAGTACTTAATTACTGCATGCATTTGTTTACTTTGTGAATTTACTTTAAAGTGGGTGTAAACCCGAATTTTTTTTGTTTATGTCATAATGTAGAGTATAAAATTTCCTATCATTTGAGCCCAGTCTTGCCACAAAGATTTAATCCAGCTCTGAGCAATCATCTTTTATTGTTCAGTCAGATTATTATGACATGCATTATTATTTAATTCCCTCCCACTCCTTCATTCTGCTACTCTGCCAGAATTGGATGTTCCACACCTCAGCATGATTGGGCATGCTGAAGTCATGTGGTTACTTTTCCGTCTTTTCACTGGATGTTAGAGATCATAGCAGACGTTCCGTGTAAGAAACACACAGGACAATATGCATATTGACAAGGGGTGTGTAGAGGTGGGTGGGAAGTCTACTGACATCACGACTCCACCCACCGAGCTCCAGACAACAGACCCGCCCACAGAACATGTATTTTTTCAGGTCTCATAGCAGACAGAGGGGAGACATTTGACAAGTAAAGATACATGCAGGAGACATGTATATCCTTCTAGATAACCCCTATGGCAGTAGTTTAGAAAGGATGACATTGGGTTTACATCCACTTTAATGCCTTTTTTATGCGGTATTTAACAAGCATTTTTGGTGTTTGCGATAAATACTGCATACAAGCAATAGTGAATTGACATCTTCATTATAGCATAACTGTATATGGTTTGTACCGTTACACTTATCTCATGAGTCTTGCTTTATTATGTTATTAGGCTCAGGTTACAAATGCGCTTTGACAGAAACAGATGTGAATATATTAAAGATCTGAAAACATGTACCTGGAGATTGGTTTCCAAGCAGGATCATACAAAGGATTGTTATTAGCTCGTGGTCTACTTTAATACTTCCTGCATCATCAGCGCAAGAGATTACACAAGATAATGTACATAAATACATACTGTATGTGGAATAAGAATAAATGATGACAATGTCTAGATGTTTGTCTTGCTCTTGTCTTTTCTGATGTAAGGTAAAGTCAACAGGTGCCGCTAAAACTCCATACAGACATGGATCCTGTAGAACGGGGGTCAGCAACCTGTAGGTCTCAAACAGGTGACTGGTAGATCATGGTCTGGGCTTACTGACCCACCATTCCAGAGCATTAAACAGAGTGCAATGCAGAGGGACAACATGTAAAGTTGGAGCTGTAGTAGGGAGGAAGAGCCACTTAAGCCTATGTCTCCTCTGTAGTGCTGGCTCCTGTCTCATACGCAGTGATACCAACTCCACTCCACCTCTTATCCCAGCTAGGGGTCTCTAGAGTCATGCCAGCAGCAGGGAAGAAGAGATCTTCAGGTCAGTATAAAGCAATAAACTGGGGATTATAGTATAGGGCTGATTTCACACTGATGTGCTGCTGTTTACCCACACCACGGGTGCAGTGTAGTGTACCTGCAGCTTTCCTGCGGGTTTGGTGCACTTAGCCATAGACGTCTATTATATCCTGTGGGTTAGGTATGCTTTCAGAAATTGCACCACACCTGCACGATAAAGAAGTCTATGGCATAGCGCAGCTAACTCAGGAAAGTCACAGATGCACTGCACCCACGGTGTGGGAAAACCACAGCACATCAGTGCGAAAGAAGCCTTATAGCGGGCTCAGAATAATAAGGTTCAATTACATTTGCAGTTGGGGGGGTGAGGGGGGGGGTGGGCAGGGGTGTACACATGTCACAACAGGAGTTATACATCCTGGCATGGTTGATGGGTGTAACAACATTCAAGTGAATGAGGCTTCTCTGAAAGTGCCCTGCAACCTTGTGCAGTAAAGCAAACAAGAGGTTAAAGCAGGCAGCATTATGATACTTTTTTTCTTACATCAGGGGACACAGAGCCATTGTAATTACTATGTGGGTTATATTGGACTGACAGGTGCTGGACACTGGCACACCTCTAAGGCGTGTAATCCGCTATATAACCCCTCCCATTACTGGGAGTCCTCAGTTTTTTCGCCAGTGTCTAAGGTGTTGGTCACGAGTAAAGATGTGCTGTGCCGAGCTCCACTGGTAGTAATCCTTGCTGGGGCTAGCCATGCTGACCGGATCCATTCTGATATCTTTTCATGGGCTAAATGAATGGTACCTGGGCCTCATGTCCGAAGAAACAAGGTTTTGCTTGCGAACGCTTCTTTTTGAGAGCTGAGCCCTGGGATGCAGTACTTTTTGGTAGTGAGGCTATAAAATATTTACTGGCAGGGTGCTGTCGCAGGTCCAGGATTGTGGGTAACCCGAGGTTCCCTGGTTCCTGAAGGTTTCCTAAAAGGTCTCGGAGCCTACCATGAAGGGTGAAGATTGGGTCTTTATCTCTGATAAAACCCTGCTGCGAGGATAAGGTAAGGGAGATTTTCTCAGGAATTACCCCCCCCCCCCGCCATGCTGCAGATGCTGCTCGCGCGGGGAAAATGCTCTCCTTTGAAAAGGAAAGGGGAGAGCCGTATTCCACTCCGGGGGTGTGGCTAACGGCGTCAGATGTCGGCCACACATTCAGGAAGTGTTTAAAGCACTGTGAGTGAAGCTGCTGCCTGGCAGGGGAGGGGCAGAGCAGAGAAGTTGACTGGATCAGGTTTGGCACAGGCATTTCCCTTTGACACATACTGTAAATAAGCTGGAATTAATAGCAGCTATTATGCTGTACTATAGCCTAGCAAGTTTACATTCTTTTGCTGGTAGTGCCTCTGCTTTGTGCTTTTAAGCTATGAGTGGCAAAGGGACCAGGAACTCCTCTAAGGGTTCTAAGGGGTCAAGGGTTATACAACAAACTAAAACCATTTCCAAAAGAATGTCATCCTCCTCTGAAAGTGTTGCAGCTGGTCAGATTGAGCCATCAGGGGAAACTGTGCTTGCAGTCGCACATGATGTTTCAGCCCCTTAGTATGTTACACGAGAGGTTTTATCTTCTACCATTGCTAATTTGGAAAAGAAGATTGATGCCATTTTATCCCTCCATAGCAGATCCCCATCTAGTGCTCAAGACCCTCTTTTGGAGGTTCAGGATGCTGGGGATCAGGCAGATCTTCCCAAAGATTTGGAAGATACTGGTTTATCCTCTTCTGAGGATCCTAATATAGAAGGAGTAACATCATAAGACAGGTTGCTTGTGCACTCTCTTACTAAGTTGTCCGCTCAACTATTTTGCTGCCTGCAGCCCAGACTCTTGATAATCCCATCTCTAAGTTAGGATCATTAAAACCTCTTCCGTCTGGGGATGCCTTTCTGTCAGAAACCATGAATCAGACCGAGACAGAAGTACAATTAAATCCTGCTTGTTTATTAAATAAAAAGGTAACAGAGTAAGTGTAGTCAAAGCATAGCCAGAGTCCAGTAACCGGATCGAGTAGTCAGCCAGGCCAGAGTTCAATAACAAGATCGGGTAATCAGCCAGACCAGAAGTCAGTGATCCAAGTGGAGGAACAGCAAGCAGGATAAGGAGCCAGAAGGGATGTCAACAAGCCAGTCTAACCAGGTACACAGGAGATGGTTTCTTGTGATGTGACCAAGGTGAAGGCAGAGATGAAGTAAGCTGGACAGCTTTAAGTAGGCGGATCAGACAAGCAGGATCAGGAACAGCTGGGTAACTGTGGAGAGAGAGATGAGAGCTGGCAATTAACTGACAGCTGAACAGCCAGCCCAGAGAAGGAAGGGCTAAGTCAGCCCTGACACTTTCCTATTCATGCATGACTAAGAAAGCTTATGTATGTATGCTGAATGGGAACATCTGGATGTTATTATCCACCTAAGAGATTCTCCACAATTTATTCTATGGAAGAAGATTTCTATAAGAAATGGTGGGTTCCAATGCTGCGATTGCCTTAGTGAATAAGAATCTCACAAGTCTGGTTGATAATGCGCTCATGTTAAAGGATCCAGCAGATAAAAAGTTGGAGCTTCTTCCTAAAAACCATATGGATTTAGTAAGTTCAGCAGCGCAGCTGGTTCTTGCCGCAATTGGCGTATCCCAGTCCATTAATGCCGTGTACACATGATCAGACTATCCGGCGGACTTAGTCTGGCGGACAAGCCACCGTAAAGTCCGCCGGACTGTCTGAACGAGCGGACCTGCCCACACATGGGACTTTTCCGGCGGACTATCCGCCATACTTTTGAAATGAACGGACATGCTGGAAAGTCCGTTCATTTTGAGCACGGCCCCAGGTAGCCGGGACCAGCGAAGGAAGGCGAGATTGACACATCGCTGGCCCCGTTACCTGGTATGGAGTTAAAGGGGAAGCCCTACGCCTAAAAAAATAGCGTGGGGTCCCCCCGGTCCATATCAGACCCTTATCCGAGCACGCCACCCGGCCGGTCAGGAAAGGGGGTGAAGACGAGCGAGCGGCCTTGTCGCTGCTGTCTTTGCCCCTTCTCTGGGACTGTGATATCATAAAGGCGAGGACATTAACTCCCTTCACTAGTCCCGGCTACCTGGAGCCGCGCTCAAAATGAACTGACTTTTCTCCGTGTGGGAAAAGCCCGTTCATTTCAAAAGTACAGCGGATTGTCCGCTGGATTGCGAGTCCGGCGGACAAATTTTGATGCAAAACTACTTTCTAAGTCCGCCGGACTTTTGGGTAAAAAAAAGTCAGCCGGAGCCCACACACAGGGCCGGACTTTTCCGCCAGATTGGTTGATCGTGTGTACGTGGCATTGGGAACAGTTTGAAGAGATGCTTAAAGTTCTTCTGGTGAACAGGTCCAACATTGCACTGATTTATCAGACGCACTGTGTTTCACAGTAGACGCTATGAGAGATGCTGTCCTTCAGATCTCAGGGCTTATGCGTGGACTAGTGCATTCTTGCAGAATTCTTTGGCTGAAAAGTTGGTCTGCCGAAGCGCCGTGTAAAAAGCTCTCAGTCAGTTTCCCTTTTTATGGTGAACGGCTATTTGGAGATGATTTGGATAAATACCTACAAAAGATCTTTACTGGTAAAAGAGAGCTTTTGCCATTAGAGAAGAAATTCAGACATTTCTCCTTTCAAGCGGGCTTCTTCTCCTGTACCAAGGACATCAGCCTCTAGGCAGTCTCGACGGCCTCAAGTGTCAGGTTCAAGGGGAAAGCCCCAAGGGCAGCACCAAGGTCAGAAGAGATCTTGGGCAGAAAGTTCACAAAACAGAATGCTAGAGCCTTCTCATGAAGGGGCACCCCCACTCTTCGGGTGAGAGAAAAGGTCCTGCGATTCTCAAGATCTGGCAGGAACAATGTCAAGACAGATGGATTTCTGCAACTTTTTCTATAAGTTGCGACTAGAGTTCCGAGAGTTTCCTTTTCCTCGGAGAATGTTCCTAAGGATCCAGAGAAAAAAGAAGTCTCTCTTTCTGGCCTCTGGATCAGCTGTTATCCCAGTCGGTGATATCAGAGGTTCCCTTAGTGGAACATGGGGTTTTGGCTCAAACCTTTTATGGTTCCCGAACCGAACAGAGAGGTAAGACCTATTCTAGATCTCGAAGTTCTGAATTGCCCCTTAAACATCCGATCCTTTCATAATTCGATCGGCTGTGTCCATCCTGCACCAGAAATTTCTGCGTTTTGAAATATAAAATTATCTTTTCAGTTGTGGCCCTGCCATTTGGCTTAGCCACAGCACCATGAGTGTCCTGAAAGATTCTGGCATCTCCTTTAGCCAGATTAAGGGCTCAAGGCATAGTGGTCCTAGCCTATTAGAAGATCTACTTTTAATAAATCATTCAGTCTCAGGTCTAAAACTAGAGTCTGATCTCAGTCGTAAATATCTGAAATCTCTAGGTTGGATACTCAACCTAGGAAGATTATCCTTAAAAACATCAAGGATATTACAGTACTTGGGAGCTGGTATTCTTACGCCAGACAGGAATCAGTTTCCATTGTAGGACTAATTTAATTTAATTTATCAAAACAAAGGAAAATTCCTTCATTCGGCTGTGCAAGAGATTTTTAGGGGAATGGTGGCGTCCTTCAAGGCCGTCCCTTACGCACAGTTTTACTCAAAAACTGCTTCAAGACACCATCCTGTCCGTCTGGAATAAAAAAGATTTAGGCCTTGTTTGTTTCCAATACGCTTGACTCCCGACATAAGTCAGAGCCTAAATTGGTGGTTGTTATCCAGCAAAAGGGAAAATCTTTATCCTGGAAGGTGTTAAACAACAGATGCCAGTCTTCTAGGCTGGGGAGCAGCCCTGGAAGAAGATTCTGTCCAGGGGAGATGGTCCAGGTTAGGGGACCTTGCCTATCAACTTTTTTTAGAATTTTCGGGCAGTACGTCTGGCCCTAGAATCTTGGACGGTCAGACTACGGGACTGTCCTGTCAGGCTTACATCAATCACCAGGGGAGCACGAGAGGTTGTGCAGCCCAAAAAGAGGTGAATAATGTTCTAGCTAGGACAGAACACAACATTCCTTGCCTATCGGCAATTTTCATTTTTCAGGCGTACTACTTGAGTCGCCATCAATTATTTCCGGGAGAATGATCTCTTTACCCCGACATCTTCCTAGCGATATGTCAGAGATGGGGTATTCCGGACATGGACCTATTCATGTCCAGATTCATCAACAAAGTCGACAACTTTATGTTATGAACAAGGGGTCCGCTAGCAGGCGGAACAGATGCATTAGTCTTCCCATGGGATCAGTTTTTCACTGATCTACGCATTTCCTCCAGTTCTGCTACTTCCACGCCTTCTCCACAGGATTAAGCAGGAACGAAAGGAGGCCATTCTGACGGCCCCAGCGGGTCCCAGAAGATCTTGATTTACCGAGATCATAAAGATGGCAGTAAGAGTCTTTTGGAGTCCTTGCCATTATAGCCAGACCTTCTTGCACAAGGTCTGGTATTTCATTCTACCTTACGGATGGAAAATTTAACAGGTTTGACTGACTCTATAAAAGATCGTGGGTGAAGGCATATGTTTCTTGGTGTGGATCCAGGGGTTGGCACCCCAGGAAGTATGGCATAGGCAGGATTCCTGATTTCCTGCATACAGGATCTGAAATGAAGCTGGCCTTGACTTCTATCAAGAGCCAGATCCTGGCCTTGTCAGTGTTTTTCCTATGGCCTCTTGCTTCCCACTCTTGGTGCGTTGCTTATTCAGGGGGTAACACGGTTTATTCCCCTTATCAAGGCACCTCTAAATCCTTGGGATTTAAAATTGGTCTTATCTGCTTTGCTTTTCAGCCATTTGAACCTCTATGAGAAATTTCCTTGGTTCTTTTGACAAGAAAGATAATCTTTTCTGGTTGCCATTTCTTCTGGTAGAAGGGTATCGGAACTAGCGGTTCTGTCTTGTAAGAGCCATATTTCATCATGCATAAGGATGTGGTGGTTTTATGTCCTCATTCTGAATTCCTACCAAAAGTGGTAACAGGTTTTCATTTAAACCAAGATATTATTCTTCCTTTTTTCTCCCCAGAGCCTTAATCTAGGGAAGAGAAGGCACTACATTCTCTTGATGTAGTAAGAGCGATCAGAGTCTATTTAAAGGCAACCGCTCAGGTTCTCAAAACACAGGTTTTGTTTGTACTGCCAGAGGTTCCAAGATGTGGACAGGCAGCATCAAGATCCACCATTTTCCAAATGGATTTGTCAAGTGATTGTTCAAGCTTCATCTTCAAGAAGAAAATTCTTCCTTCTCATGCTAGAGCCCACTCATCCAGGGCGATTAGTGCCTCTTGGGTGGTGCATCATCAGGCCTCTATGGCTCAAATCTGTAGGGCCGCGACTTTGTCTTCAGTTCATACGTTTACCAGATTTTATCAAATCGATGTTAAAGGTCATGAGGATATTGCCTTTGGGCACAGTGTGCTGCAGTATGAGTCCCCCGGCTTCCTTTTTTTTGTTGTGTCCCCACCTTCAGTTGCCATTGCTATGGGACATTCCACATAGTAATTACCATGGCTCTGTGTCCGCTGATGTACATCAAAGAAAAGGATTTTACAGGTAAGCCGTTTAAAAAAATCATATTTCCTCACAACCTGCTTTAACCCCTTGGACCCTAAAAAAGCATGCAGTTACAGGGCACTTGCAGAGTGGCCCCATTTAATTGAATGGGTCACAATTGGTAGGCTGTAGCACCCACCAAAAGCAACAGGGGGCTTAACTCCTGCTGCAGCATAATTAATTTATATATATATATATATATATATATATATATATACACACACACACACACACACACACACACACACATTTGGCTTCTGCCTCAGCAGCTAAAGAGGGAAGGGAGGCAATAAAACTGACTTAACTACAGGCTTTTACCACCCCCAACTTTATGTGTGAACGATCCCTAAGAGTCCCGCTGCCAATGCAACTAAGGGCTCATTTACAATGGCAGAAGGCACTGCTACTCCTCTGAAAAGCGATCCAAGTGTGTTTGACAGGTGGTGAGAAGGCGTTGCCTCCTGATTGCCGTGCAATGCACACGATTGCGAAAGGGTAGTATGGCGATTAAAGATTTCAGGTGTGATGAGGCGACACTGTGCCCAGTGATCTATGAATTCACCCATGTAGTTCAGGTAGATGTCCACCTCTTCAAGGTTGCCTACCAGTGGCAGCTGGTGTTTTTTTTTGGGGGGGGGCAAACAACCATCCCCCACACTCGCTGTCTGCCGTTCGTTCCAGCAATGACCCCATCTTGGTGGTGGATCTCAAGACCCGCTTCCTGATTGGCCAGAGGGAGGATCAGTGTTACAATACCGAATGAACATTCGCTACTGTAACACTCCTGGGTGGGCTCGGTTTGCATTTTCTGGCATTCTCACACACTATTTTGGAACCCATTTAGAGCAAGGGGCCAAATGCATGGATGGGGGGGAGGCTCCTGTGCACCCTTAATGGATGGGCCGTCTCTGTTGCCTACTCCTACGGTAGAAAGATTTTGGGATAAAAACTTGTTCAAACTTACTGGATTTCTAGCGTGGATAAACAGTTTTTTTTATTATGTAACAGCTATAGTCATGGGTGTCCGCAGGTGGGGTCAAGTGCCCCCCCCCCCCCCCCCGGAATCAGGGTTCGGATCTTAAATTTAGCACAGTTGCTTCGCTATCGGGGTGTGAGCAGCCTGTGCCCGGGTGCCACCTGCCAGTGAGGTGATACCATTGGAGGTGCTATCAAGCCCCCCCCCCTCCGTGTAGTGTGATTTCAGGCTCTTTTCCTTGCCCAGTCCAGCAGAGAACTCAGCAGTGATGTGACAGGAGAAAGGCGTGCTATCAGAGGTTTCCCCCACTCGCACCCCCCTTTCTCCTGTCAGGGAAAAGAAACGGCAGGTCTTACCAGGTTCCCCACCCTGCTTCCTGCCCACTCTGTTCCCTCCCTATTGGCTATAACTGAGGGCCAATCAAAGGAGACTAGGAGAGGAGAGCATCATGGGACATGTAGTCCCAAAGATTGATGGCCCCATTTTCCACAGGGAGTAGGCTACAGCTCAATCAAAAGAGATTGAGAGACTGCAGCCTATAAAAAAGTTGAGGCAGAGAGTGCTACAGGAAAAGATAGAGCCACACTGCCCAGCGCCACCAGAAAGAGAAAGACTGAGCCACTACCAGAGTGCAGACATGATACACTGTTAACCAGAGTCTCCCCAGGGAACCCAGAGTGAGTGATCGTCCAGCCGGAGGGGTTACTGCTGTAGTTTTGCAGGGTCTGGTAAGAGAGCCTGTTGGCCATTATCTATTACTTATCCTAGGAACTGTACTACGTCTGCAGTCTCTTACCATGATAATGTAATAATGACATTATCAAAAATGTGGTGCATGGGTGACTCTAAAACCATGCCCCCTCCTGAAAAAAGTTCTGCGGACGCCCATGGATATAGTTCTTTTAACTGAATATTTACCAGATCAAAAAGAAGCAAACACAAGTTCATTGTTAGCATTTATTATGTACTTTAAAGTGGTCGTGGACCTCTATAATAAAAAAAATAAATAAGAATACCCTTCTATAGGGATATAAAAGCATAAGATTTGGATATTACTACTTGCCAAAGAAAGATATTGGCATAAACTTGTTCAACCTTATTTATTAATGTTGCAAATATGTTACATGTAGAGAATTTTTCGCTCATTTAAAATTACAGGTACTGGACAGGAGGGTGTAACAGTAATTGGTAAGCTATGCTGCAAATGTAAGGAATACAATATTTTAACTATTCAGGGCTCCACAAGTGCCAGATCTTTACAGCACTTGAACCATTCATTCAATGTGTCTTTTTTTAGAATGAATCTTATAAATGATAATCTGTGATTAGGTAGATGGATGAGTCCCATAACAAAAATGATCTCCAGAATAAGCTTGTAACTTCCTGACAGTTCTTATGCAGCTGAAACAAAAAATATTTCCTGTTTGTACTGCAGTAGAAAAGTACATTGATACTTTTGTTTAAACCCAAAAACAAACGTTGTAGCTTCCCATCCCCTGGATGGCTGCAATAGTTTTTTTTTTATTTTAAGTTTTTTTTTTTAACCTGGTTATCCTGCCATTAACCACTTCAGCCTCGGACCAATAAACACCTTAAGGACCAGGGGTCTTTTTACAATTTCGCACTGCGCTGCTTTAACTGGTAATTGCGCAGTCATGCAATATTGTACCCAAACGAAATTTGCGTCCTTTTCTTCCCACAAATAGAGCTTTCTTTTGATGGTATTTGATTGCCTCTGCGATTTTTATTTTTTGCAATATAAATGGAAAAAGAGCGAAAATTTTGAAAAAAAATGATATTTTCTTCTTTTTGTTATAAGAAAAATCGAATAAACTAAATTTTAGTCATACATTGAGGGCAAAATTTATTCAGCCACATGTCTTTAGTAAAAAAAATGTCAATAAGCGTATATTTTTTGGTTTGCGCAAAAGTTATAGCGTCTACAAACTAGAGTACATTTTCTGGAATTTACACAGCTTTTAATTTATGACTGCCTATCTCATTTCTTGAGATGCTAAAATGGCAGGGCAGTACAAACCCCCCCCCCCAAATGACCCCATTTTGGAAAGTAGACACCCCAAGGAAACTGCTGATGGGTATGTTGAGCCCATTGAATATTTATTTTTTTTGTCCTAAGGGATTGAATAATGACCAAAAAAAAAAAAAAAAATGTACAAAAAGTTGTCACTAAATGATATATTGCTCACACATGCCATGGTTATATGTGGAATTGCACCCCAAAATATATTCCACTACTTCTCCCGAGTACGAGGATACCACATGTGTGGGACTTTTTGGGAGTCTAGTCGCGCACGGCATCCCGAAAACCAATCACCACCTTCAGGATTTCTAAGGGTGCAAATTTTTGATTTCACCCCTCACTACCTATCACAGTTTCGAAGGCCATAAAAAGCCAAAATAGCACAAAACCCCCCAAAACGACCCCATTTTGGAAAGTAGACACCCCAAGCTATTTACTGAGAGGCATGTTGAGTCCATGGAATATTTTATATTTTGCCACAAGTTGCGGGAATATTGCAAACTTTTTTTTTTTTTGCACAAAGTTGTCACTAAATTATATATTGCTCACACATGCTATGGGCATATGTGAAATGACACCCCAAAATACATTCTGCTGCTTCTCCTGAGTACAGGGATACCACATGTGTGGGACTTTTTGGGAGCCTAGCCGCGTACGGGACCCCGAAATCCAAGCACCGCCTTCAGGATTTCTAAGGGCATAATTTTTTTATTTTACTCCTCACTACCTATCACAGTTTTGACGGCCATAAAATGCCAAGATGGCACAAAACCCCCCCAAATGACCCCATTTTGGAAAGTAGACACCCCAAGCTATTGGCCGAGGGCCATCTTGAGACTATTGAATATTTTTTTTTGTCCCAAGGGATTGAATAATGACAAAAAAAAATAAAAAATTTTTTTTACAAAAAGTTGTCACTAAATGATATATTGCTCACACATGCCATGGTTATATGTGGAATTGCACCCCAAAATATATTCAGCTACTTCTCCCAAGTATGGGGATACCACATGTGTGGGACTTTTTGGGAGTCTAGTTGCGTACGGCACCCCGAAAACCAATCACCACCTTCAGGATTTCTAAGGGTGCAAATTTTTGATTTTACCCCTCACTACCTATCACAGTTTCGAAGGCCATAAAATGCCAAAATAGCACAAAACCCCCCCAAATTACCCCATTTTGGAAAGTAGACACCCCAAGCTATTTACTGAGAGTCATGTTGTCTGAACGAAAAAAAAGAGATTGATCGGTGGGTATGCCCACCATTAGATACCTCCCTTCATCCACCCACTTCTAATGATGGACATACATGCACCATTTATATATGCCGAAGCATGGGGGCATCCTCCCGCAAAAAAGTTATGCCGCGTACATACGTTCAAACTTTTCCATGGGCAAGCCCCCTGTCGGAATTTTGACCGTATGTACGCGGCATTAGGAGCAAAATCGCTCCTCCACCCCTTATGCCCCCATGCTTCGGCATATATGCTCTTTTTTAACTGTGGTGGTGAAATCACCTCCTACAGCACTGGAGTCACGGCTTTATGTATCGTGGGAGCAAACGCTGCTGCTGTCAAGATAAATAAATCCACGTTGCAGGTGAATGGAAGAGTCCTTTTGGTTTTTTTATTTTACTTTTTTTTTTTTTTATATACACTTTTTTTTGAACTGTAAACTGTAACTGTAACGGTTCAGGTCTCTCAAAATGCGATGGCATCTTGGGAGACCCTGTGTAAGTGTGCCTAGCCTGTGAAATGCTGTACCCTACGCTAATACTTCACTAGTGTGTGGTAGCGTTCAAAACACTCACCCTGACAAAGACCAGGATTGCCAGGACAGCGTGGACAATAAGAACGGGTGTCACGCCTATATCCGCGCTTGCTACAGACACAACATCTTTTTTGGGGGGCTCGTTGGGTAGGGGTACTCGGGAGGACATAAGAATAATGCCTCTCATGCAGCCGGCTTACTGCATTTGGTTGGGAATGGTGAGGTACAGGACCCTCTGGATACAGAAGCTCTGTGACAACCTCTCTTTGGAAGAAAAGAAAGGTTAATGTCCCGCCTGAAGTTTTGTATAGCACAAAAGCATTCAGCAAAGCCAATTGAAATAAGTAAGCAGACACTTTTTTGTACCAGCGTCTGGTCTTACGGGAAGTTAGATACGGCGCCAACATCTGGTCATTGAGGTCCACCCCTCCCATATTTTTGTTATATTCGTGGACACAGAGGGGTTTCTCCACAATACCAGTCGCCGTAGAAATTTGGACCGTCGTGTCTGCATGAAGGGAGGTAAGAACGAAAACATTCTTATTATCCCTCCACTTCATAGCGAGCAAATTATTACACCGATAGCAGGCTCTCTCCCCCAGCCTAAGACGGGAATCTACAAGCTGCTGGGGAAAGCCCCGGCGATTAGGTCGCACGGTGCCACATGCTCCAATCTGATGATCAAATAAATGACTAAACAGTGGCACGCTGGTGTAATAGTTGTCCACGTACAAGTGGTACCCCTTTCCGAATAAGGGTGACACCAATTTCCACACTATCTTGCCAGCGCTTCCTATGTAATCAGGGCAGTTCTCCGGCTCTACGTAACTATCTTTACCCTCATAAACCATAAAGCTCCATGCATAGCCTGTGGCCCTGTCACAGCACTTATAGAGCTTGACCCCGTATCTGGTACACTTGTTGGGAATGTACTGTTTGAATGACAAGCGACCAGTAAACTTAACCAGGGACTCATCAACGCAGACAACTTTTTGGGGAGTAAACAAGTCTGCAAAACGTTGGTTGAAGGGGTTTATGAGGGGCCGAATTTTGTAGAGCCGATCGTATTCAGGGTCTCCACGTGGACGACAAAGTTCATTGTCACTGAAGTGCAAGAACCGCAAGATCTGCTCGTATCGTTTCCTGGACATGGAGTTAGAGAACACGGGCATGTGGTCAGCCGGATGCGTGGACCAATAAGCCCGCATCCGCATGAATTTATGTGTGCCCATGTTGAGGGAAAGGCCCAGAAACGTCTTAAATTCGGAAACCGTAACTGGTTTCCAATCTCTGGCAAGAGACGGCAACTGGGGATTAGCGGCGATATGTTGACCAGCATATAAATTGGTCCACAATAGATCTATAGAGATCTTCCGTGAGATACAGAGAATAAAAATCGAGTGGCGTAAAATCATCTGTATCCACCTGAATACCGGGTTGGGCAGTGAATGGGGGAAGTACGGGTTCTGCAGAAGTGGTGGGCAGCCAATTAGGATAGGCGAATTCTGCAGGAAGGGCACTATAGGTACGACGGGCCTGTCTTTGTCTTCTTCTTGGTGGCAGCGGGACACTACTTGTGCTTGCCACCTCGCCAGCTTGAACTGCACTTATGGGACTCGCCACGTCACCACGTGATACTGCAGTGCTGGATGTACGTCCAGGGTGTACTAGGCCGCTGGTGCTTGCCAGTTCACCAAAAGGATGAGCGGCGCTAGTACTGGCTCTATACTCCATACGAGGGACTTGCGGTTCCTGCACCTCAACAACATCAGAAAATTGGGGTCGGGTACGCCTGACGTTAGCAGGGACCTCTTCTTCGTCGTCAGAGCTATCTGACATGGAGGCGCTGTCCTCTACAGGTTCGTATTCTGAGCCTGAATCTGACAGATCAGCGTCTTCCTCTTCACTATCTGTCATGCTCAGAAACGTGTAGGCCTCTTCACTAGTGTACCTTCGCTTTGCCATTTTGGGCTCTAAATTTAGGGGTACAGTAGTGAGACTCACAGGTAAAAAAGCACCTAGCCTGTCAGCGACTGTATAAAAACGCTACAAAAAAAAACTGTTAGCGATCCCAGGGATCAGGCCTGACTCTGCGAACGCTGCAATTATGTGTGTTGTGTTTTGTAAGTGACAGTGATCGATCGATACTGCACTTGGGTGGGCTGGGCTGGGCTGGGCTGGGCAGAGGGGCAAAACGCAGGTGCTAGCAGGTATCTGGATTGATCCTGCTAACAATGCGTTTTTTTAGAACCCTAAATTGCTGGGCACGCTAGTATAGATCTGATCAGATCAGATATTGATCTGTTCGGATACTATACCACTAAGGGAGGTGTATGCTTTGCGCGTGGGTGTTAGCGGTGCTGGCACTAACCTAGCACTGCCTGGGGCGACGCAGACCCTTTCTGACCCTAAAACCAAATTTATATCACCCGCCGGGTGATCAGGGGGTTAAACCTTTATTAGGTAATAAATGGCGGGTGCCCTGATGCTATAAAAAGCGAGCTACCCAACCAGCGTCACCCGTAACACTTATACGGTGATCACTGGTGAAAGGGTTAACTAAGGGCAATCAGGGGTTAAAACCTTTATTGGGTATTTATATGGGGGTACCTGAAGCTTTATAAAAACCTGACGGGGAACCTAAATAACTAAATAACTAACTGGCTAACCAGCGTCACCAGTGACACTTATGCAGAGATCGCTGGTGAAAGGGTTAACTCTAGGGGCAATCAACCTTTATTAGGTTATATATCGGGGTACCTAACGCTATAAAAACCTGGCGTTGAACCTAAAAAAAAACTAGCTTCCTAGCGGGACCAGTGACACTATTGCAGCGATCAGAAAAACGATCGCTTAGTGACACTGGTAAAAGAGGGTGAAAGGGTTAACTGGGAGGGCAATTAAGGGGTTAAACCTTTATTAGGGGGGGTAGGGGGCTACCCTGGACCTAAAGGGGCCTAACACTAGCTGCCCTGACACTTTTTACAGTCACAACTGACACTAAATGTAGTGATCAATAAATAAATGAACACTGCATTAGTGACACTGTGACTGGGGGGGGGGGGGGGGGGGGCAATCGGGGGGGTGACTGGGGTGAAATGTGTGCCTATGTGTACCTATGTGTCAGTGGACTGTTGGTGCACTTACTTGAACGTCTTCACTCCTCGCTGTCCGGTTCAAAAAGACCGCCACGAGGAGTGTGACATCACTTCCTCCTCCTGTGTTTACATTTTCACAGGGGAGGAAGTTCTTCACTGGCCAGGAGCGATCGAGAGGGGATGGCCAGAAACCAACGGCCATCCCCTCATCGCGGATCGCTCCGGCACCGAAAGGGACCGCCGTATCTAGCGGGAGGGGGTCCGATCGGACCCCCCACCCGCTAGAAGGCAGGCACGTACATCTACGTGATTGTGCCTGCCTGTGCCATTGTGTTGACGTACATTGGCAATACGGCGGTCCTGAAGTGGTTAACACTCTTCCTGTCCTGACAACACTCACTGCAGTTATGGAAAAGCAATGTTGTCACCTTAAGATGTGAAGTCAGTTAAGACTACAGAGCACCTCCACCCCTCCCCTTCTCTATAATTTAGGGTGAAGTGAATTGTAGAGAGGAAAGTTTTCAGGGCTGATAACACTACTTGGGATAAGAATACAGCAGAGGCACAACCTATAGAAAGTTATGAACTGGATTTCTGGCAAAGATAAACAGTTTTTTTAAACTTATGGTACAGTTCTAATTCTTTTAACTGAAAATGTATTTACCAGATAAAAAAAAACAGAAGCGATGTTCTTTAAAGTGGTTATAACAGAAAAATATAAAGTAGCCCACCGTACCGTTGGACTTTAAGGGCAAACTCTAATTATTAAATTGATTTACTATAAAAATATAAAGTTTATTCATACACAATTAAAAACATTGGTGCATACATCACCATAAGATACATATAACATGATACATAGTGGCTCATGTAGGGCTGGTTATTGATGTAACAATCTCTTCTTGTTATGCCCAGCACGTTTCAGGAGCAAATGTATATCCCTTCTTCAAGTGCATTTAAAGAGAAGATCATAGATTTAGGACACTCTATAACATAACATAAGTTAAAAACATAGAAGCAGGTGTAAGATGTACACATGTTATAGATGTTACTGGCAGTGGCATCTACATACCAACATCACAGCCCGCAGTAGACTCATCGCCATTCAGGTGATAATTCCTCAGTACACAAAAAAAAAAAAAAAAAAAAAAAGTACAACTGAATCTACACCTTCTGTTCTTTCTTCTCTTGGAGCTGTGGGCAAAAGTAATGTAACTCAAGTTCACCCTTCTGGGTTTTCTGGTGATGGTATGCCTATACCTTTACACACGGGTGACTCCCTACACAAGGAACTTCTTCTGCACTATTTCAGACAAAGATTTTTTAGTACCCAGTCCAGACAACACACACACACACACACACAACTTAGAAACACATGAATCCTCATATGGGGAACACGATCACATCAATACACTTAATATAATCAATTTATCAGATCACCCGCTTTCTCCAGAAGAGAAACTTATCTAAGGGCCTCAACTTTTGTCCGGATTCTGAGCCAGACACCTTTGAAATAATTAAGGACTTGCATTTATTTGCAAAGAAACTTCTCTTTAAAGAGTCCATTCTCGAAAGAAACAGTGCCCAGAACACCACACAATCGGAGTTTATTTATTTACACATATACACGCCCTTTCAAGCCTAGCCTATTTCTGACATTTGTTGCTTACAAGTTTTAATCCATATTTTTTGCTGGAAAATTACTTAGAACCCCCAAATTATATATTTTATTTATCAGAGAATCTAAAGAATAAAATGGCGACCGTTGCAATATTTTATGTCACACTGTATTTGTGCAGTAGTCTTTAAAATGCATTTTTTTTTTTTTTGGGAAAAAAAAAAAAAAAAGATACTTTCATGAAAAAAAATAAATAAAAAAATAAAATAAAAAAATAAAATAAAAAACACAACACAGTAAAGTTAGCCCAAATTTTTTGTATAATGTGAAAGATAGTTACACAGTGTAAATAGACATCTAACATTCTTTGAAAGTGCACACTTGTGGAATGGTGACAAACTACAGTACGTAAAAATCTCCATAGGCGGAGATTTAAAAATGCAAAAAAAAAGTATTAAAGATGGCCGTTTTTTCAGGAGTAGTGATTTTAATAATGATTAAAGTAAAACAATAAAAGTGAAATATTCCTTTACATTTCGTACCTGGGGGGTGTCTATAGTATGCCCGTAAAGTGGTGTATTTTTCCCTTGTTTAGAACAGTCCCTGCAAAAAATGACATTTCTAAAAACGAAAAAAAGTAATTTAAAAATGTACTAGTAGCTATAATGAATTGTCAGGTCCTGGCAATACAGATAAGTCATTGAGAAAAAAAAAAAAAAAAAAAAAAAACGGCATGGGATCCCCCACAGTCCATTACCAGGCCCTTTGTTTCTGGTATGAATATTAAGGGGGATGTCAGGGCTGGCTTAGCCCTTCCTTCTCTGGGCTGGCCGCTCAGCTGTCGGCTAATTGCCAGCTCTCTTCTCTCTCCACAGTTACCAGCTGTTCCTGATGCTTGTCTGACCTGCCTACTTAAAGCCTTCCAGCTCACTTCCTCTGTCTTCGCCTTGGTCACATCACTAGAAACCATCTCCTGCAGTTTGTTTAAAGACTGGCTTGCTGACATTCCTTCTGGCTCCTTATCCTGCTTGCTGTTGCTCTACTTGGATCCCTGACTTCTGGCCTGGCTGACTACCCGATCTGGTTACTGGACTCTGGCTATGCTTTTTCTATTGAAGGCCATGAATTCAGAAGATACAGTCGATCCACTTCTTGGTAATATTTTTTCCAGATTGGATGAGCAAGATCACCACATGGATCAGTTTGCCTTAGCGTTACAAATGCTCCTGAATCGCACGACTCACCTGGAAACCCCCACGGTGGCTGCTCCGGTACAACCTGTGTTGCAGGCCATCCCTGCTGCGCCAGTCTCTGTGCAGGCACCCGTCTCAAATATTACCTCAATAAGAGGCATGTCTGGTTCTGCTCCGTTTCCCCAGCGATTTGGGGGTGATCCAGTTCAATGCAGAGGGTTTCTCCAGGTTGAGATATACTTCAAGGTGCTGCCCCAGGCGTTTCCCATGGACAGAAGCAAAGTAGGTTTTGTGATATCTTTGTTTTTTGAGAGAGCCTTGGCCTGGGCTAAACCTCTATGGGAGACACAAAAACCTGTTGTCTTGAGTTACCCTCAGTTTGTGGCTTCTTTTAAAAGGGTATTTGACGTTCCCGCACGCTCTGCTTCTGCTGCCAAGTGCCTCATGTCCATCAAACAGAGTACGAGAACTGTTGCCGACAACGCCATTGAATTCTGTACTCTGGCAGCAGAGATTGCTTCGAACAATGAGGCCCTCGTAGTTGCTTTTTCTCATGGTCTCTAGGATTCAATCAAGGATGAGATAGCAGCCCAAGATATACCCACTGAGCTGGAGAGCTTGATCTCGTTTGCCATCCTGATTGACTCCAGATTAAGAGAAAGACTCTTAAGGAGCGCTTGCGGAAGCCTCCTGTGCGTTTGCGTCCGAGCTTTGTAGTCTCACCCATGCCTCCCTCACCTCCCATGCCTCCTGGTACCGAGTTGGTCAGTAAAGATGAACCCATGAACCTGGGCTTCACGCGTCTCTCAGTGGATGAGAGAGCCTTTAGGAGGAGGGAGAGAGATTGTGCCTTTGTGGCCAGGCAGGTCACTTTTTGAAGTCTTGACCTACCCTTCCAGGGAATGCCCGAATCTTGAGGTCCTGTCATGGACAGACCTTAGTTGGCGTTGTTTCGTCCCCAGTTATCCAGAAGGATAAGCCCCTGGTTTTAGTCACCCTTTCTTGGGCTGAGTCGTCCATCGAGATACAGGCTCTAATCGACAAGAATCTTACATTCTTGTCTGAGGCTCTCTGCCAGAAGGGCTCTTTTTTTGTCGAGCTTTAATTACATTGTCTCATTCTTACCCGGTACTAAGAATGTAAGGGCTGATGCCTTGTCACGACAATTTTCCTCCACTTCCAAGTCGGAGTCAGTTCCGGTTCCTATGATTCCTCCTGATCGTAACTTGGCTACGGTTCGCACCAGTCTTACTTCTCCTTTGGGTGACAAAATTCTTGCTGCTCAAGTCCATACTCCTCCTGATAAACCTTGTGACTGCTGCTTTGTCCCAGAGAGTCTCTGGACTGCTGTGCTCTAGACTTACCATTCTCCCAAGGCACCTGGCCATCCTGGGAAGAATCAACTCATTTGGGCCATTTCCCAACAATTCTAGTGGCCTAGTCTACAGGCTGATGTTACTGCCTTCGTAGCTGCCTGTCCCGTGTGTGCTCAGAGTAAGACTCCATGACACCTTCCAGTGGGCCTCCTACAACCCTACTTTCATTGTGGAGTTGCTCTACTCCCAAGGCAACACTGTTATCTTTATGGTGGTTGACCGGTTTTCAAAGATGTGTCATTGTATTCCACTTAAGAAGTTGCCCTCCTCTAAGGAACTGGCTTACATTTTTGCTCGGGAGATCTTTCGCTTACATGGGCTACCCAAGGTGATTGTCTCGGACAGGGGCAGTCAGTTTGTCTCCCGGTTCTGGCGAGCCTTTTGCGCACAGTTGGGAATCCAGCTTGCGTTCTCTTCTGCGTATCACCTGCAGTCTAATGGGGCTGCAGAACGAGCCAATCAGTCCTTGGAGCAATTCCTACGTTGCTATATTTCTGACCATCATAACAACTGGTCTGACCTATTACCTTGGGCAGAGTTTGCTCACAACAGTGCCTTGAATTCTGCCTCCCGATTGTCTCCATTTATGGTGAATTATGGTTTCCAACCTTCCATGTTGCCTGACTCATTTGTTCTGCAGAGCATTCCTGCATTAGAGGAGCATCTCTGTGGTCTTCGTTCCACTTGGGTACAAGTCCAGGAGGCTTTGCGTCGTGCTAATGATAGGTACAGACTCCATGCTGACCGCAGACGCCTGCCTTCGCCTTCCTACCAGGTTGGGTACAGGGTCTGGCTGTCATCTCGCAACCTCCGGCTTCGTGCTCCCTCACTGAAGTTTGCACCTTGGTTTATTGGGCCTTTCCCATATCCTTCGCAGGATTAACCCAGTGGCTTACACGTTGGATCTTCCTCCTAGTATGCGCATCTCAAATGTGTTTCATGTCTCCTTATCGAAACCGTTGGTCTGTAACCAATTTACCACCTCTGTGCCACGTCCTCACCATATTCAGTTTGAGAACCATGAGGAGTATGAGGTACAATCCATTTTTGACTCCCGTAGGTGCATACAGTACCTGGTGCATTGGAAGGGGTACGGTCCGGAG
Source organism: Lithobates pipiens (assembly GCF_037356315.1). Taxonomy (NCBI): domain Eukaryota; kingdom Metazoa; phylum Chordata; class Amphibia; order Anura; family Ranidae; genus Lithobates; species Lithobates pipiens. Next base: position 43,940,955 of record NW_027507787.1, read on the forward strand.
GAACACTCCTGGGTTTCATCCTCTGACGTACATGCCCCTGTCCTCCTCCGCGAGGAGCATAGACTGTTTCCCCTCAAGCTCGGTGGTCCTCCAAGGGAGAGGGGTCATTGAGGAGGGGGTACTGTCAGGGCTGGCTTAGCCCTTCCTTCTCTGGGCTGGCCGCTCAGCTGTTGGCTAATTGCCAGCTCTCTTCAGTTACCAGCTGTTCCTGATGATGCTCGTCTGACCTGCCTACTTAAAGCCTTCCAGCTCACTTCACCTCTGCCTTCGTTTGTTTAAAGACTGGCTTGCTGGCATCCCTTCTGGCTCCTTATCCTGCTTGCTGTTGCTCTACTTGGATCCCTGGCTTTTGGCCAGGCTGACTACTGGTTACTGGACTCTGGCTATGCTTGACTACGCTTTTTCCATTTAACCTTTTATTTTTATAAACAAACAAGTGTGATTTAATTGTACTTTGGTCTCAGTCTGATTCATGGTTTGACAGGGGAACCCCGAACCAAAAAAAATATAAATATAAATATATATTGCGTGGGGGTCCCCCCAAATTCCATACCAGGCCCTTCAGGTCTGGTATGGATATTAAGGGGAACCCTGCGCCAAATTTCCAGGCACGATTTACAATACCCCTCCTGGATCACAGCGAGTCTGATATTTTTCTCCCTGCACATTGAACCATTGGGTCTGCTAAGCAGGATCGGAGCACACTTGCTGACATTAACCCTTTGTCATCTGGAAGTCATGGTGGTATCTTATATACAAATTTTTGGATCACTTCAACCATGAAGAGTTGTGCTTATGAAGGCTAATAATTTTATCATCATTTTTTTCATTGACAGTTTCATTTTAAATCCCAGCATGCATCCAATAAATTAACTTTACTGATTATACCATCAGCAATAGTTCTTTACAAGAAAAAAAGGAAAATAAACTGCGATACGGTAGGTACACCCACGGTGTCCAAATAACAAAGGGTGTAGGTCTTCTAAGAGGACCTATTGAAAGCTGCAAGCTGTACTGCAAAACATACTTACAGTGAAAAATAAAATTGCGCTAACCTAATATATCTGAATCAAATATATTAATGTATAATGAGCCCAAGAATTGGGCTTGATACAATCCCTATAAAGACATTAAATCATTAGAGTAGTGACTTAAATGAATATAACGCCATCTAACATAAAACAACATGTGCATAAACCATAAAAATCATATTCTGTACATATAACAAAACGCATGCAGTGAATATTAACAATGAAGTAAGAGACGCTAAATCGCCTCTAAATATCCCAAAGAAATTGTAAGTGAAATAAACAGAAATAATTAAAAATAATTAAAAATGAATTGTCTCTGAATATATCATCATAAAAAAGTCCTTGATCACCCGTGAAAACTAAGGGTTAAAAATTAGGCAAAGAAAGTTCTTATCCACCCATGAGAACTAAAAATTAAACATCCGTCAGCAGCCAAAACAACCAAAGCAATCTTCAAAAAGACTGACTGTTTGTGATATTCCACCACCAGAGTGAGTAGAGTTACTTCTTACCAGAAGTCCATGTCATCCCCTTACAGGATGCCACAGAAAGCTTTGCTGAAAAGGTGTCACTTCTAGACCTCAGACCTTCCTGTAGGTGTCCCCCGATAGGCAATCTCCAGGGTCCGATGATCCCACACTCAATCCACCTCCAATAGACTCAAGCCTGTTGATATTTTTCCATAAAAGAAATAAGAGGCTCCAATAGCATAAAATCCATGCTTTATTGGAAAATATAAAGGCAATTGCACTTACAGAAACGTAGAAAGCACGAGCTCTAAGCCGAGTGCAGTGGCAGGATGCACAAGAGCAAACCCGGCCTGCCTGGATCTCCAGCTGTAGACAAGAGGTGATGTCAGCGCGTTGAGCCGTCCTACGCGTTTCGTAATATGTTAGATGGCATTATATTCATTTAAGTCACTATTCTAATGATTTAATGTCTTTATAAGGATTGTATCAAACAATTCTTGGGCTCATTATACATTATTATTATATTTGATTCAGATATATTATATTAGGTTAGCGCAATTCTTTTATTTTCTAAATTGTTCTTTACTACTGGTCCCAAAAAATGCTTACTGTGCATGCCAAATGCATTCTAACATGACCGCTATGCATTCCAATAGGTTTCCTAATCCAACAGAACATGAAGGCAGCAGCGGGCATCTTCTTACACCCAGAAGAGTCTTCAATTCCACACTTATTTTAGGAGTAAACTCATATTATATGCTTGAATACAGTATTTTTCAATCTGTGATGCTGTTTTCATGTTGTATTTGAAAACGAATGACAAGCCTGCAGGCAGAAGGTAGCGATGGCCATCTTGGTACACCCCGCACTGCTCAGCGCCAAACTGATTATATAGCGAAATAGACTATTTTACTCGGTTGCGGTGAAATAGTCCATTTCAGTATATAATGTCAGTTAACTGCCAAAATAAGTGTGAAATTCAAGACTTGCCTGCGTGTAACAAGATGTCTGCTGCGGCCTGCGTGTTCTGTCAGATTAGGAAACCTATTGAAATGCATAGTGGCCATGCTGGAACACAGAGCAAGTGCAATAAGCATTTGTTTGCAACGTCAATTCCATTGCATTATCTGATGGGTAGCAATATTCTGATAGAACACTAGCAGGCCATGTCAGAGGAAGGGGGGGGGGGGCTCTCTCCAATCAAATAACACGTTTCAAAGCTCCCGGCTTCTTTGTCAAATCTCATATTCCCATATAATATTAATCTCATTAAAAATCACCGTCCATAAAGTATATGCCATTTCAGCAAAATATTACTTTGCTCTACAGTCGCTTCTTATTTTCAGGTCTAGCTATGACGTGCATTCACCTTGGAGAAATGTAGTTTGAAGATGCTGGATTTCAGTAGATTCAGATTGCAGTACAACTCTTTATTTCATCAATCTCTTACAGCATGTGAAGCCTCAAGAATTAAGAACTAGTGGTATATTTCAGAGATCCATCATTTTATTCTCTGCTGTCACACCTTTCTCTTATTACTAATCCACCAACATATTTCCAGCCAACCTGTTAAATAAACAAACAGTTTGGTTTGTACAGTTATTGTGCAATATATTTACCCAGAATCCACATCAAAATTCAGATAAGCATTTCTTTGGAAGTCAGTTTGGATATAGATACCACAGTACGAAGCTCAGACAAGTCATTTTCAGATAACGATATACAGAAGCAGCTGAAGATGGTGAGTTGGTGCTTATTATTTTCAGTCTTAATGTCCAATGTGCAGTAATACCCAATCTTCTTAAAGTAAAACTGTAGGCAATTTTTTTTCATTTTGGATAGAGCAAGGGAGGGTTATAAGCCCTGTCAGATTTTTTTGTCTGCCATCCGTATTCCATTGCAGAGATTTCCCTTCACTTCCTGTCCCATAGCCAAACAGGAAGTGAGAGGAATTCCCTGAAAATTTAAGGAAATTCCTTTGGTCACTGGAACTAGTGTCCCCAGTGAAAAATTTTCCCTCTATTATTTCTATGGACAACCCAAAATTTGGGATTTGCTTTTACTTTTAGTGATAGAGTGAGTGGTAAACAGAACAAATTGAGTGGTAAACAGAACAAATTGAGAGGGTGACTCTTCCTAATGGGGGAACAGACAGGTTTTCTAATCCATATCCACTCTATCCAAAACTAAAAAAAAAAAAAAGTTTTTGCCTTTAGTTGCACTTAAAGAATACAAGTGGCCATCTGTAGATGGTAGGTTTGGAAAAATCCTCTTTTTACCAGAGCTGCACCCCACTACATACTGTATTCTGTACAAGCTTGCCACAGGTTGTTCACCCTGAGATGGATAAGAAGAATGGGTAGAATGGATAATTGGAGAATGTTTTCTAAGTAGCTTATCAAGTATTAACACCTTTCAGCCCCATAGTAATCATTCAGTGTTCTAAAATCACCCCCTGTGCCTAATAATAATAATAATAGATATAATGGCTGCAAGTTTAGAATTTTGTCAGTGATCTAGGGTATATGGCCTTTTTCCGGCTTTTAACTTTACATTTTATTAATTTCCAAGCATTTATTTAGGATGGATCTATAGATATGCTGCATTTCCTGTTTATGGCATTGTCCGTAGAACACAATAAAGCCAACCATACTATACACTGGTAAGAAAATCAAGTCTCAAATGCCACTGAGGTGTTAAACTTTTCTTTTGAGACAACCCTTACATACAAATCAGGTCGCAGTGACCTATTTGATAAGCAGTGGAAACCATGGACTGACTGGTGCACCGAAGGTCATAAAAAACAAAATGTAGGCCCATTTGAGACAACAGGTTAATGTACCAATGTAAAGGTACTGCCTTACCGCATGGTTGTCTAGATCACTGTACTACTGATGTTCCACACAACATGATGGGTCAGAAGAGAGGGGGTTAGACTCTTATTATGTATACTATGTATTTTTTGAAATGTGTGGTACATATTCTCCCTTTCTTCTGAAATCATCTTCTTCAATCTACCTGATTGTTTGCCGCCCCCGCCCACACCAAAAAACAAACCACCAGCTGCCACTGATCTAGTATTTGTACCAAAATAAAATCAATAACCATGTATTGATAAAATAAAGCTAATCATACATTGTATTTCTTTCCATTTTAGAAGTATTTTGTGGCTGCTGTATTTTGTGTGGGATTCATTCTTGCTGTGTGTGATGCAGCCTGCTATGAGCAACTTCCTCCAAAATTAAAATATGGTCAGAAACCCTTAAGGGGTAAGTCATATAAAAATCTTTTGTTTAACAAAGGTTATTGTAATGTAAAAGATTATCTATTCTCATTGTTAACCCATAACACCCTAGCTTAACATGCTGGAGCAGCACACCTTCCAACAGAAAAATCACTGGGGCTGGAATCTTATGACGTTTCAGTGTTAAGCATGCTTGAGCAGGGCCCTATTAACATAGGGGCTATTGGAGCTGCAGCTCCAGGCCTCTTACCTTAAGATAGGCCCATTAAAAAAAAAAAAAAAAAAAAAAACAATTGACTTCGAAGTAGGGCTGCAACTAACGATTATTTTCATAATCGATTAGTTGGCCGATTATTGTTTTGATTAATCGGTTAATAACCTTAAAGAAAAAAAAAAAAAAAGTGGGTCAAATTGAAGTTAATTTTCAACCACAGTGACGGGAAAATTTAGAAATAGAAAACTTCTTTGTCAAAGGAATTTTTAGACAGTGTATGTGGTTTTTGTTCAGATATTACATTCATTTTAAAAACAAGTGAAAATTTCAAACAAAATTCTTTCATTCAGCGAATGTACAAAGATGTTTTTTGTCTGAATATTCTCATCCGAAAATTGATCGGTGTGGCCGTCATAAGGCTCGGTACACACCTATGCAGTTTGCTTTTGATCTGTTTCTGTGGTGCTTTTTGCTGTGCATTTTGATTTCTGCGCACGTGATTTTACTGCAATTTGCATTTTTGCATTTTTTTTTTGGGCAGATTAAAAAACACAAATTGCTGCAAAAACGCATTACATGCTTTTCTGCAGCTTCTCCATTGAAGTATATTGAACCAATAAAGCACCATTTTGCGTTAAAAGTCCCTGACCCTTTCAGATGTGAACGTATCCCATAGGAAACCATGCAAATGAACTGTAGTGCATTTTAGCGAAAAGCACCAAAAAAAAAACATAGATGTGAACCAGGTCTAACACGTTTAGTACATAATGGGGTTAAAAAAAACGAAACTTAGCCCTTTACAGTAGAAAAAGCAGATAATCACTACTATAAGGGGTTAATTTTTTTACTGTAGAACAGTGAAAGAAATATTTACAGTAGCGATTATTTGCTCTTTTTGTACTATAAAGGGCTCATTTTAGTTTTCTTTAACCGATTATGTTACTGGCCGATTAATCGATTATGAAATTAATCGATTACTATTTTCATAATCGATTAGTTGTTTCAGCCCTACTTCGAAGGTTGTTGCTCGGTGACCAGGGGGTCACAGAGCCCAAATTTAGGGGTTAGGTTGCTGAAGTACTACCCCACTACTGGTCTAATTTGGGGATCCTATCATCAATGCTTCTGGAGATACGGGTCTCCTTGCACAGCCTGTCAGAAGCTACATACAGAGCGGCCAGTTTAAATACAAGTAAATACAAGCTCCATTTGCAGCAGACTGAGAGGATGAGCTCACGGTGCCTCTCCTCACTTCTTGTCAGAGGCACTCAGCTCAATGGATAGCTTGGAGCCTGCAGTGTTTGACAGGCAGCCCGCCTGTCAAACTCGCTCACAGTAGCAACATAGTCCAACAATGTAAAACTGCGATTCAGCAATGTAAAAAAATAAAAATAAAAAATAAAAAAGGATCAGCCAGTAGCACCTCGTAAATGCCTGTCAGCTGCTGCTATACCACTCATTGAAAAGCAATACACCCTAGATCACTTTTCAGAGGGCAGTGAGCATTGCTGCAAATGTGAAAGAAACTTGAAACATCATTTCACACTCACCACTAACCAGGTCAATCCCCATCCACTTCTCATGTTAGCCACCTGCCTTCAACTTATATCACAGGTGACCATTTCCCAACCTGCAGATGACAGACCCTACTCCAAACGATATCACTCCCAGTTAAATGTGTAAAAGGATATTCTTGCACCTAATCAAGGTGCAAAACAAGGGCGTACTGCTGCATGCACTGGGGGGAAATGTCTGAACCCAATAAAATATAGTCAAAGAAAGTAGTGGTGCGCTGTACTGGGACAGGTTCAGTCTGTCCCACAGGACAGTATATTGGAAATGGAAAAGATTGAACTGTGTATGTCGTGACTTATGTGATTATTTAGGATAAATAAATACAAAATCGAGAAGATTTGGCAGAAGCTGCGATCAGCTACTCAAAAGGGTATAAAGCCTATATGCGTATATAGGTCTAACACAGTCTATTAAAAAATTGTGGTTCCCATCGATAATTGAACAATGGTGACATTCATAGTAGGTACGTCAATCCACTTATAACATAAATAAAGCAATGCAACAAGAATAAAATAATATAAAGATAGATCAAGATATCTTTCAATAGTGCAAAATGTAGCGATTAGCTGCAGAAATCGCATAAAGGCCCATGCTTGAATGCGATATAAATACGTGAATTCCAAAAATATACAAGTCAAAATCACAAGTGTCCATTACATTGTGCCTAGTGTGGCCAATTGTTCCAAGAAATCGCATAGAGTGCTAATGCTTGAATGACATGGTACAAATAATCGTGAAGAAAATTGCAATAAATGGTGATATTGGTGATGGTGGCGATATTTCCCCTGATCCTGTGTAATCTGATTATGGGTGTCCCCTTACCTTACTGCTGTAAGGTAACAGCATGTGACAAACGTGTCTTTGGGATCCTTGATGGTCTTTCCCTTTAAAGGTCCTGCTGTGGTGTCCCCAAATCCTGGCGTTTTCTGTCCTGCCTAGTTGCTCTGTGTGGCCCCTTTAAATGGTGGCTCTGAGATGTTCAGCAATGGAGGTCCTTCAGCGGATGGCGTATATGTAGGATCAGAAGGGTATAGGAGGAAGAATGCCCCATAGTGTAGTAAAATTGATTATAGAATTTTTATTCAGGTTTTTTTTAAAAAGGATACTCACAAACATAAATTCAGAATGAATGATGTACAAACGAGCAGCGAGCTCAGTGTGCGTCACTTCCGGTAGCGTCCCGACGCGTGTTCGTCACGAGTCACGTGACTTCATCAGGGGATGTATGGCGCTATGGGAAGTGTCTTTAAATAGGAACGAATGGTAAGTAATATGGCGTATAAGTAATATATCACTCCCAGTTACTCCCCTACCCTCTGATTGATATCCCTCCATGACCACCTCACACCCCCCTGCTGGCAGACCTCACTCCCCAGCCTGTCCCTACACACCTTCTCACCTGTTAATGAGGGAATCACTCCTGCAGTGTTATTGTGTTCTGCCAGTGGGGAGCCTTCCCTACCCACACAATACAATGATCAGTGTTGCCAACTATAGCTGGCAGCACTGATTGTTTTGGGAAAAACCTGACAAGCTGGTTGTACTCAAGCCGAGTAATAGATTGACTTGTGTACAACCAGCTAGCCCATACATAGATCGACTATAGCTGGTCTCTGCTTAATTGGCTTAATTTCAATTCATGTATGGCCCGTTTAACCACTACGCAGTCCATAAACATCGTTCCACAAACCTTTACATTTTTCCTTCCTATATCTTCCTCACCTGTACATAGTGCCCACTGTCATACCCTCAGCACTCCTCTCCATACTGCTCACCGTCATACCCTCCACACTCCTCTCCTGTACATACTGCTCACTGTCATACCATCCACACTCTTATCCTGTGCATTCTGCTCACTGTCACACCCTCCACTAGGGATGAGCTTCAAGTTCAGGTCAAACTCATGTTCGACTCGAACACTGCCTGTTCGCCTGTTCGGCGAACAGTGAACAATTTGGGGTGTTTGCTGTAAATTCGAAAAGCCACGGAACACCCTGTACAAGTCTATGGGAGAAATCTAAGGTGCTAATTTTAAAGGCCAATATGCAAGTTACTGTCCTAAAAAGTGTTTGGGGACCTGGGTCCTGCCCCAGGGGACATGCATCAATGCAAAAAAAAGTTTTAAAAACAGCCATTTTTTCGGGAGCAGTGATTTTAACAATGATTAAAGTGAAACAATAAAAGTGTAATATTCCTTTACATTTCGTACCTGGGGGGTGGCTATAGTATGCCTGTGAAGGGGTGCATGTTTCCCGTGCTTAGAACTGTCCCTGTACAAACTGTCATTTCTGCAGGAAAAAAAAATAAAAAAAAGTCATTTAAAATCACTCGCGGCTATAATGAATTGTTGAAAAAAAATAAAAAAAAGGGGGGGTTCCCCTAAATTCAATTACCAAGCCCTTCAGGTCTGGTATGGATATTAAAGGGAACCCCGCGTCAAAAAAAAAAAAAAAAAAAAAAAAAAAAAACGTGGGGTTCCCTTTAAATATCCATACCAGACCTGAAGAATTTGATGTGAGGTTCCCCTTAAAAATCCATACCAGACCCTTTATCCGAGCACGCAACCTGTCAGGTCGCAGGAAAAGAGGGGGGGATGAGAGAGCGCCCCCCCTCCTGAACCGTACCAGGCCTCATCCCCACAACCCTGGCCGGTGGTTGGGGGGGTCTGACGCAAGTGGGGAAGCCTGGCTTCCCCAATGAGGTATGGGTGACCCGCCCCCCTCTGATGTAATGGAAATCTGCGTTACATCAGAGGGGACGGGGTCACCCATATGTCATTGGGGAAGCCAGGTTTCCCCACTTGTGTCAGAGGGGGGGGGCGGGGTCAGGTGATGGGTGTCCCCGCCCTCCTCATATAAGAAACGTCAGGCCGCCGGGATCCAGCAGTGTCTCCGACAGTGGAGACAGAGGAAGGATGGATGGACTTCGCTGCGCTGGACTGGAGGTAGAGATCACCTGTCACTGGATCATATCAGTGATCGCTGGACCCCAGTGAGATCATCCGTCGCTGGATAGCAAGAGTGGATTACCACCGCTGGAATCTTTTTTTTTTTTTTTTTTTTTTAATAAAGGACTTTTTCAAAAGTGTGTTTGTCTTATTTAACTATTTTTTACACTTTCTTTGTGAAATTGTAGGGGTACTTTTGTACCCCCTTACCATTTCAAACAGGGGGGGGGTCGGGATCTGGGCGTCCCCTTGTTAAAGGGGGCTTCCAGATTCTGATAAGCCACCTGCAGACCCCCACAATCACCAGCCAGGGTTGTGGGGATGAGGCCCTTGTCCCCATCAACATGGGGCCATGGTGCTTTGGGGGGGACCCCAAATCATCCTCCCAATGTTGAGGGCATGTGGCCTAGTATGGTTCAGGAGAGGGGTGCCCTCTCGCCCCCCTTTTTTCCTGCGGCCTGCCAGGTTGCATGCTCGGATAAAGGGTCTGGTATGGATATTTAGAGGGAATTTTTTTTTTGACACGGGGTTCCCCTTAATATCCATACCAGACCTGAAGGGCCTGGTAATTGAATTTGGGGGAACCCCACACTTTTTTTTTATCAATGACTTTCAATGAGTGTTCTCTGTATTACGGGAGCCCACAATTCATTATAGCCGCGAGTGATTTTAAATGACTTTTTTTCCCGCAGACATGACACTTTGTGCAGGGACAGTTCTAAGCACAGGAAACATGCACCCCTTCACAGGCATACTATAGACACTTTTATTGTTTCACTTTAATCATTATTAAAATCACTGCTCCTAAAAAAACGTCAGTTTTTAAAACTTTTTTTTGCATTGACCCAGGTCCCCAAACACTTTTTAGGACAGTAACTTGCATATTAGCCTTTAAAATTAGCACTTTAGATTTTGAACGTTCAAGTCCCATAGACTTTAAAGCGGTAGTAAACCCGTAAATTATTATTATTTTATTTTTTTTTTAAACCTGCAAAGCACCGCATACTAGCTCATTATGAAATACTTACCTTAGAACGAGGCCCCGACATCTGGCCCGATCCACGCTGAGGGAGCTGACATGCTCCCTCAGCGTTTCTTTCCGGGCATGCGCGCGGGAGATTTCATTCCGGCCGGTCGGACACTGCTGGATTTTCAGGCCGAGAACCCCCTTGTGCGCATGCGCCTATGCAGTCAGCGGCGCATACCGAGGGGAATATCTCCTAAACCGTACAGGTTTAGGAGATTTTTTTTACCTACAGGTAAGCCTTATTATAGGCTTTCCTGTAGGTAAAAGTTAAAAAATTGAGCATACAATCACTTTAATAGGGTTCTAAAGTTCACATAAATTTTAGATCTGTTCACAGGTTCTGGTGCGAACGGAAGCAGGGAGTGTTCGGCTCATCCTTACTCTCCACATTCCTCTTCTGTACATACTGCCCATTGTGATACCCTCCATACTCCTCTCCATACTACCAACTGTCATACCCTCCACACTCCTCTCCTGTACATACTGCCAACTATCTATCTCTCCACACTCCTCTCCTGTACATACCACCCTCATAATACCTTCCACATTCCTCTTCTGTACAAACTGCCCCCATCATACCCTCCATAGTCCTCTCCTCCCTTTCTAATCCCCCCCCCCTCCATCTCTCATCCTTCCTCCTTTACCCCTCACCCCTCTCTTATCCCCTCTCTCTCATCCTCCCTCTCAGCGCAGCGAGGAGAGCCATGATTGGCCACAGGCAGGATGCCTGTGGCCAATCATAGCTCAGGCTGTGTAGTACACGCCCCACACTATATAAGGCCGCCAGCACGTTCTTGCTCTTCTATAGTGGTTGTTGTCTGCGTGCCCTGACCGCAGTATACACCGCTATATCCACCTATATAGCTAGCTATCTTGCTCGTTTTAAATAGAGCTTGCAGTCAGTGGTAGGAGATTGTGTGTGCTGTTTAACAGGGGCATGTAATTACAATTCTTGATATAATATTTCACAGGAGGGCCCGTTCCTTTGCCCACCCAGAGTAACTGTGAGGACTTATAGTGTTGTGGCACCAGCACCACAACCACCAAAGGTCAATTTTTCTACCACTGTTCAACAATGGCATGTAATTACAATTCTTGATATAATCCTTCACAGCAGGGCGCTCCAGCGCCCACCAAGAGTCACTTTGGGGGCTTACAGTGTTGTGGCAAAACAAACACCTTGTTCCACCATTTCTGCAGAGCATATAGGGCAGGCCCCTACTTTCAAACATCCAACTTACAAACGGAAGGAGACAACAGCAAGTGAGATGAAAAAAGACGGACGGCAAAACAAATTATACAGGGGGGGGGGGGGGGGGATAACCCTTCCCTATGTTTTCCAAAAAGCTTAAATAGTTTTTTTTTGACTGGAGCTACACTTAAAAAAATGTACCAGTTGAAAATTACAAACAGATTCTACTTAACACAACAAATCTACACAGTCCCTGTCTTGCTTGCACAGCCTGTATACTGATGCTCTGAGTATATAGGGCCTGGGGGCCACACGCATTTCCTTTTTTTAATATGGGTACGGGGTTCCCCTTAATATCCGTACAAGACCCAAAGGGGCTGGTAATGGGCAGGGAGGGCTACCCATGCCATTTTTCTCAATGATTTTCAACCATATTGCAGGAACCAGATATAACATTAAAAACGCAAGCAGTTTTAAATGACGTTATTTCCTTTAAATGTCATTTTGTGCAGGGACTGTTCTAAACATGGGAAACACGTGGCACTTCACAGGCATACTATAGACACCCCCCAGGCATGATATTTAAAGGAATATTTCACTTTTTTTCAATTTAATTCGTCATTAAAGTCAGTGCTCCCGCCAAAAACTGCAATTTTTAAAAACATTTTAGGCATTGACTCCTGGGGCAGGAGCCAGGTCCCCAAACCCTTTTTAGGGCAGTATCTTGCATATTAGCCATTAAAATTAGCACTTAATTTCGAACGTTCTAGTCCCATAGACTTCAATTGGGTTCTAACGTTCGTACGAATTTGGGGTCCATTTGAAAGTTCTGGTGCAAACCGAACCGGGGGGGTGTTCGGCTCATCCCTACTGCTGCTGATGCTGAGTGCCAGCCTCCACCTCCATGCTGACACAATCATCCTCCTCCTCATCCTCTTCCTATGTCATGGGTGGCACAGCAGGAACACTGTCTGGATAAAGGGGGCCTTGAGAGGCAAGGAAGTCCTCCTCTTCCTGCCTCTGTTCTGCCTCAAGTGCCCTGTCCATTATTCCACGCAGCGTATGCTCCAAGAGGTGGACAAGAGGTACAGTGTCACTGATGCATGCACTGTCACTGCTTACCATCCTTGTGACATGACAGTGCATGCATCCCTGATCATGCTCCACTGGCGTGGTGAGAAAAAACCAAGCTCCCCTGACCCTGTCCTGGTGCCGTAGTCGCACAGGTACTCATTGATGGCCCTCTGCTGCGTGTGCAGCCGCTGCAGCATGGCCAACGTTGAGTTCCACCTGGTGGGCATGTCACATATAAGGCGGTTCTTGGGCAGGTTCAACTCCTTTTGGAGCTCAGCCAGCCGAGCACAGGCATTAAATGATCGGCAGAAATGCACACAGACTTTCCTGGCCTGCTTCAGGACATCCTGTAAGCCTGGGTACCTGCCCAAGAACCGCTGCACCACCAGGTTAAGGACGTGAGCCACACAGGGCACATGGGTCAGTTGCCCCTGTCGGAGGGCGGAGAGGAGGTTGGTGCCATTGTCGCAAACCACCAATCCTGGCTTAAACTGGCGTGGTGTCAACCACCTCTCGGCCTGCCCCTACAGAGCTGACAAAATATCTGCCCCAGTGTGGCTCCTGTCCCCCAAACAAACCAGCGCAAGCACGGCATGGCATCATTTTGCCTGCGTACTTGTGTAGCCCCTTGAACGCCTACGGAGCACTGCTGGTTCTGAGGACAGAGCACTGGAAGAGGCCATGGAGGAAGAAGAAGAGGAGGGGGTGGAGGAGAGAGGTGTGTCACAACCAGTAGTAGCATTTTGGAGGTGTGGTGGTGGAACAACCTCCAACACTACTGCACCTTGTCCTACATCCTTCCCAGCTGCCAGAAGAGTGACCCAATGGGCCGTGAAAGACAGGTAACGTCCCTGTCCATGCCTGCTGGACCATGAGTCAGCGGTAATATGCACCTTACCGCTGACCACCCTGTCCAGTGAGGCAAGCACATTGCCTTCCACATGCAAGTAGAGAGCCGGAATCGCCTTTCGTGAGAAAAAGTGGCTTTTGGGGACCTGCCACTGAGGAACCGCACATTGTACAAACTCACGGAAGGGGGCCCGAGTCTACCAACTGAAAAGGCAGCAGTTGAAGTGCTAGCAATTTAGCCAAGCTAACATTCAACCGCTGGGCATGTGGATGGCTGGGAGTGAACTTCTTTCGACGGTCCAGCAGCTGGGGCAGGGAAATTTGTCTGCTATAATAGGACGTGGGTGTACTGCTAGCAGAGTGCCCGGAAGCACTCGGCTGTGACACACCTAATTCTAGACCTTCATTCCTCTCAGAGCAGGTTTCAGAGAGGACTGAAGGTCTAGTGGGGTTGGAGATCCCAGCTGATGAGGAGCAAGGAGACGTCCGCTTTGTTCTTTAGTGTGGGTCTTTGAGGTACGCTTGCAAACGAGCTGCATGGCAGGTCAACATATGTCTGGTCAAGCATGTGGTGCCCAAGCAGCTGATGTTTTGGCCACGCGAGATACGCTTGAGACATATGTTGCAAATAGCAGCGGTGGGATCTGATGCACTCGTCTCAAAAAAGGCCCACACCAAAGAACTTTTAGAATAATGCGCAGAGGCAGTGCCCTGCACAGGTGGAGCTCTGCGGGGTGATTCAGTTGGTGTGCTGCCCTTAAGCTGGCCCCCGGAGGGCATCCTGCCTCATTGGACATGTGCCTCCTTGTCCTCCTCTCTCCTACCAGGCACCCACGTGGAGTCAGTGCCCTCATCATCCCCTCCCTCTTCATCGCTGGAGCAAACTTGGCAGTATGCTGCAGCTTGTGGAACATGACTGCCAGATTGCTGTCCTTCTTGAGCATCCCCTCTCTCTGTGTTCACGCTACTGCCTTCCTCTAGCTGGAGTATCATCATTAGAGCCTACAAAACACTGGGCATCCTCATGGACCATGTACCCAACACTGTGCTCAAAGAGTTCAGGAGACTCCTCAGGAGGACGTGGTGGGTCTAGGGAAGGAGTGACTGATGATGACATTGAGACGAGGGAAGATGATGCTTTGGCAGCTGCTTTGCTAGTACCCTGAGCCTGGGTGAGAGAGGATGAGGAGGATGAAGAGGGCTTGGTCATCCACTCTACCAAGTCTTTGGCATGATGCGGCTCAACACTTCCAGCTGCTGAAAAAGACAAGCGTGTCCCATGGCCACATGCTGATGATGACGATGCACCGCGTCCACGACCAGCACTGTTGTCTCTAGACACAGAGCCTGCTTGCCCTCTTTTATCGGCTCGCGCCTGTCTGCCTCTGTTTGTTGGCCTTCCAGACATGGTAATGGCCTGAAGGGAGATGGGAAAACAAGCAATTGGGTATTGTATATTGTGCTGGAGGCACACAACACCCACTAACTCCTGCAGATGCCTTTATTATAGAACAGGAATTAAAGGGTAGATACTGGTGTATACTGTGCTGGAGGCACACAACACCAACTAACTCCTGCAGATTGCTCAATTAGAGAAGAGCTATATAGGTGGATAATTGTGCGTGCCCTGACTGCACTATACACCATCTCCTACAACTGACTGCAAGCTCTATTATAGAAGAGCAATATAGCTAGCTATATAGGTGGATATAATGGTGTATACTGCGGTCAGGGCACGCAGACAACCCCCACAAACTCCTGCAGATTGCTAAAAGCTCAATTACAGAAGAGCAAGAATGAAAGAAAAAATAAATAAAATAAAAATCGGCCTGTAACGAATCATGGCTCTCCTCGCTGCCGGCGCTGTGATTGGCCAAGCATGCGGGGTCACAGTGCATGATTGGCCAATCATGAGCCAGCAATGCACTGCGATGGCGCAGTGCATTATGGGCCTTGAGCGCCACACGAATTTGGCACAAACGGCCCATAACGTTCAGTATTCGCCGAACGTGCGAACAGCCGATGTTCGAGTCGAATGTATGTTCAACTCGAACATCAAGCTCATCCCTACACTAGCATCATAATGGCTGTGACATCTGTGTGTGGTCTCCAAACATTGATAAATGAATGCTTCAGAGAGAAAGACCAGAATTGAATAATTTTATGACATTTTATGTAGGTTTAAAACCTTTAGCTAGATCTAAACAGCCTTTCACATATTAGAATCTCAAGCGTCACCAACTCTACTACTAAACAATATACAGTCTAATAAGTTATGAAATTCAATAAGTGCTCATATTCCTGGGGGGGGGGGGGGGGGGGTGTTTAACTGGGGGTATGATCCACATTCCTTCACCTGACCCTGAAGCAGGAGAGTACTTTTATTTGTTTCCCTTTTATCATCAATAATGGTTTAATTTGTATGTATGATTTTGTAGCTTACTGTAAGTTTGCATATGTTAACCAGATACGTGGGATATAAAATTAGATTATTATTATATTCATATGTTGCTTTTTGAGTGATGGGACTAGTTTGGCATTGGCGCAATGTTTTACATTTTTTTGCACAAATGTAAAAATCGTAATTTTTGGCAATAAAATTACTTGAACCCCAGAACGGTATATACTGTATTATTTCAAATCATAGGCTCTGAAGAATAAAAAGATAGTTGCAATTTTTTATATCACATGATATTTGCGTGTTTATTAACAGAAATTTTCAGGAAAAAATTATAATAAAAAGGGAATTTTTGTGAAAACACACACACACACACACACACACACACACACAAAATACAATACCCATTTTAGGTCAAATATAAAAAGTTAGGTTGCATCAAGTAAATGGATACCAAACATGCCAAGTCTTAAAATTTCTTGCGCCCATGATGTCCAAAAAAACCCCATAAATCTCCATAGGCGAAGCTTCAAAAGCCTTTACAGCTCATTTGTTTAGAGATAGTCAGGGGCTCTTGTGCTAGAATTATTCTTCTCACTCTGACATATCTCACAGAAACAGTGGTTTACATAAGTGCATGCATCCTGGGCGTGACTTTGCATTTGCGCATGTGTGCGGGGCAACGGGAGTATAAAAATAAAAATACATTATAATTTAATTGTTTTTAAACTTTTTTTATGTATTTATTTATTTTTACTCTATTGCTGTCACAAAGGGTTAATAAACCCCCATGTGATAGCAATGGGAAGGTAACAGGTACTCTTTCACTTTGAAGCCAGGAACCGACTGAACAAACTGAGTGCGTGCTACAATTCACTGTCACGTCATGATTTTGTACATAGCTTAGCTATCATACATTAGGTTAAACCATACAGTAACTAAGCACAAACAAAAATGTATTATATTTACCAATTTGTTAAGGCCTAGGAGGTCACATGGCTGGCAGGCTCCCCCGCCTCTCTGAAAAGTAATCAGTGGTTGACAGGCATTCAGGTGGTGATACTGCTGCCTCCTGAATGTCCATTCTTTGTTTAGATCCAAATGGGTAATTTACAGTGAAATACGGTACTGTAAATGCATGCTTATCACTTGACTTCATTGGACTAACTTGACAGATAGTGCCCCCTCTCAAACTTGACATGCCGAGTCAGAATTTCCAACCACAATCAAAACAGAAATATTGCTGCCACAGCAATGTGTACTTACCACTTTAGCCTCCATGTAAATATAAAGGCAGGAAGTTGAGGCCTGTAATAACGCAGATCAACTGCCTATTTTTACAACTCTTGTGTGAGCTAAGCCTAAATGTGGTGGCTACATTTTTTTTTAGGCTTCTTTTCACCTGGTGATCTGGTTAGTAACACTGCACCTATTTAGGGTGGCTCCACTCTATGGAGGAACAATGGAGACACCCTTGGACAACAGCATTGTCATTCTGGGGAGAGGGTAGTGTTAGATGTACTGCCAGAACTAAGCCTAGTTCTATATTCAGATAAAGAACACTGAATTTATGACCTCATCCTTCCTGCAGAAGCTTCCATTTGATCCTCATTAAAAAAAAACAAAAAAAAAAAAAAAACTGTAGTAGCTTTTTGGAAATGGAATGTTTGTTGTACTTTCAGAACAGAAACAAGAAGGGGACTGCAATAAAGTTGACAGTTGAAAGTTTACAGAGACCTCATTAGTAGATTTTTTATTTGTTTTAAGCATCTCTGGAATTTCTTTTTTAATGATATACTTATGTTATATGTTTGCAGGATGTGTTTTTGAAGGCAAGCTACATAAGCATGGCAGTCAATGGATAACAAAGGATTGTATGGATTGTTCATGTGATTCTGATGGCTCCGTGGGTTGCTGTACGAAGTAAGCATTATTTTAGTTTTAATTGTTCAATCGAGTTTCAAATATTCTTTAATATTATACAAAATGTGCTTTCTAAAATGAGAACCAACTGTAAGGATTTATTTCAGCATAGAGTGTTCACTTATGGTGCTATACAAATTAGGACTTCATGTGCCACTATGGAGGTTGTTGCTAGAACTGCATGCACTCGCTTCATGGCATCACTAGTAAAGTTGTCCTAAAGACTGCAGTAACCTATTGTCTTATTTATCACAAGAGAAGGCTTTGTCACTGGTGACCAATGAAAATCAAAAACCCAAGTCAAACCTAGTGCAATGTCCTTTGGTGGAGATTGCAAAATACATTATGGCATTGTGGCATATGAATAATATGCAGGCCCTTTTCCAGAAAATGAGTAGCATATTGCAAAACACAGTCCCAATATTTTTTTTTCTCTATGCTTTTATATACTGTATAAAGCAGTGGCAGCCTGTCTATATGTCCCCCCCTGCCCCCCATCCATGTGTCTGGCCCTTCTAATCTACATACGGGGTGCTGGATGCGTGGATTCCCAACAGGGTTTATTTATTTATTTTGAAGCACGTGATTAGAGCCAGAGGCTCTAATGGGCTTCAAAAATTGGTGAGCTCGAGCCCACCCAGTTGTGTGACAATAGTGAAGAAATATTTGCTTTTGTCACACTGAATCTCCTGTCGGCCAATCAGGAAGAAGGTCGCAAGACCCGTTTCCCGATTGGCCAAAAGGAGAATTGTTCCAATTGGCCTAGGAGGAGGGAGGAGACGCCATGATGCTAATGTGGAGAAGCAAGGGGAAGCCGTGGTCTGTGCTATATATGGGGTAAGTGCCAGGCTGGGAACACTCCGACTGACCGACTTGACGGGAAGTTGCGGATGACCCGACCCATTACTGTGGGTGCACCCCTGACCCCCAAAATATACCACCAGCCGCTACTGGTATAAAAGCTATTGTTTTTGGTGGTTAGACTAAAATACAATACTTAGATTTCTGTGATGGTTGAATTATTTTTATATATATATATATATATATATATATATATATATATATATATATATATATATATATATATATATATATATATATATATATATATATATATATATATATATATAATCTCTGACTGTAATGGCCAATGCACTATGCAATGCTCAATGCCACATTCAGTTCAGTATAAAAGGAGTGCATCTGTTGGTTAGAGAAATACAAAGAGACCAAGATAAGGAAGGCAAGGAAGAAGAGAGAAAATAATAAAAATAAGAGAGAGGCCTAATGGTGATAGGGAGACTGGGGGGGGGGGGGGGGGGGGGAGTCTGGGGTGACCTAGGTTGGACCTCATATTCTAGTCGAGTTTGAAGCTGGGTCCACTCTGAATCAGGAATGCTGACAGTGGTTTCTGTATAAATGAAGCCGCAGGGCCAAGTGACCGAGGACAGTCCCTTTCTCTGTAGCTTCAGCTGCACAGATGAATGAATAGGAAGCACTCCGAGGCTTCCTGCTCATTCACAAACTGAAGCACAGTAAATACAATTTACTATGCTTCAGTGATAAATGAGCACAGTGATTGGTACCAATCCCTCACTGTATTAATGTAGAAAAGGAAGGGGCAAGTAAATGACATATTTACCAGCCCCTTCCCCTGCTCAACATCCCACTGTGTGCCCGCAGCAGCTTCCGGCGGGAGAGGAGAGCAGGGAAGCTGGCAGCACTGCGGGGAAAATGGACACACAGGGGGACCCAGACAGCACATTGAAGGGGTGCATGTGCTAGAACCAATCCCACTGCAGTGCAGACAGCAGGGGGAAAGAGGAGGAGCAGCATTGCAGGGGGAGGTAGAAGAGAATTCATGTCTACATTAAGACAGTGCAACCAGACTCAGCAGGTGCCTGGGCCCCAGTTTGGAACGGATGGGGCCTGAGCCCAGTAAAGGAGGACAACATCTACTGCTCAAGCCCTGAAGGAGGAGGCCTTTCCACCAAAATGTGCTGGCTGTATTTTATTCTCCTAAACCAATAACTGTTTCAAAAAAACTTTTAAATTATATGAGCTTTTGTAAAAAGCACTTCTCAATACTCCTTAATGGGAGATAAATGTGGTTTTCATAAAGTCAAAGAAACCTGGCTCTATTTTGCCATGCAAATCACAATGGTTTAACAAAGCCCATTTGGTTTACATGGAAAAAAAATTTGGCAACACTACATCATAGGTGCAGTGACTCATTTGCAAGTCACCCTGCATGGATACACACAGGGATGTTCTGGGCATCGGGTCTACTACTATCGGGAGCAAGCACTGCTGGTGGGCGGGGTCCATCAGGAGGTGTTCTCCCAGCGATCTCCCCGGGGGAAGAGAGCATGGTGGAAGAGCCCGCTGTTACAGCATACATTACAATTGACTCTGCTTGTCATACACAGCTCTGCCTCCTCCTGGCCCCACGCCTGTGATAGAAAGAGCGCAGGTCAAATCCTGGGATGCGTCCTGAGGATGTGGGGCTGTGTATGATGGCGAGCACAGCAGAGTCAATTGTAATGTAAGCTGTTCCAGTGTGCTATACTGCTCTGTGATCCTGTGGCTCTCCTCTTCTCCCAGTCATGATTCGGCCACCCTCCCTCTTCCTTTGCCCAGGTGAGGCTGCAATGGTGGGCACAGCGGAGGCTGCAATGGTGGGCACTAACAAAGTTGCTGTTAATATTTATTTTTGTAACTTAATTCTGCATAAAACTTTTAAGTGTCATTTCATGAGATCATTTATGAGGTGTGTTTAGGGGCAGAATTTGGGAGCGGGGCAGGGTAGGGAATGAGAGGCGCTGGTGGCGAGTAACTCTTGAGGCCTGGCTATTAGCTCAGGTCTTGAAATTTTGAGCCCTGAGGTAAACGGCCAGCCTGGCACAGTTGCATAATGCAGAGCCATTGAATACATAGCAAATGTGGTGGTAACTAAAATGACATCAAAAATCCTTTCGGTGCAAAAAAATTATTCAAACAATATGCAAAATCCAACGTAGCTAAAAATGTATCAAAAGTGCAAAAAATAAGTGCATAAAATATTTTCAGCAAAAAATGTATATAATTCATGCTTGTAAAACTGTGCAAAATATGCAATCAAACCAGAGAGAGTAAAGTGTCCCATTGCAAGAAAAAAAAAAAAAACTCTGGGTAGTGGGATTCCACTTGTGAAAGGTGGAAGGAAGTGGGATCGCACTACCCAGAGAAGCGAAGCCCTCCAGCAGCGTGCGGTCACTGCTACTGGGGCCTCCCCCTTCACCCGGTCTTCCTTCTGGGTTGGTGTGCTCCTGCTGTGTGGATAGCCAGGCCAGGTTACTGTTTTTGTATGTGTTTGCAATTAAAGTGGGCTGGATGAAGTCCAGGGGCAAATATTTGTCCCAGTCCAGCCCTGGATACACGCACTGTATGTGTGGATTGCAGACACAATCATATCACCCTCAGGTACTATGTTCACTATGCAACAATCCCTCCCCCCACTGAATAAACCTCTGCTGGTGTGGGGGGGGGGGGGGCAGTTTTGCACATTTGGTGCTAGAGGACTGTGGGCACAATTCAATAAGTGATCCGTTAACGTATGCGGTAAAATAATGCACAGCGTAAGAAAAAAAACCTGTGTAATTCACACAAACTCTCCTTAAAATCTGGTGGCCAGCAATTTAGTCATGGCTAGTATGGATGGCTTCTCTGGGTTGAGGGCTCAAGGTACCCTATGAGTTGGGTATAAAGCTCCATGATAAGTGGCTTGGATAACCTGAACTTCTGCAGGGTATCCGCATCCATGAATTGATCCAGCAGTGTGTGCTCCTTAAAATGTCTTTCCTTTAAAAGGACCACTTGCGATCTTCTGCGTTGCTTTCAATTCCAGAAGACTGGATTCAAAGGGCTCCATCATATCTGATGGCATCTGCCAGCCTCCAGAAACAACTCCTGAATGAAATCTAGCCGACACCTGCTTCAGCTTGCACTTTCCCACTTTTTTTTTTTTTTTTTTAAAACCAATCACTGAGGGCCTGACCATTGCCATAGTTATCGCAAGCTTGGACCAGTACTTAATTACTGCATGCATTTATTTTCTTTGTGAATTTACAGTAATGCCTTTTTTATGCAGTATTTAACAAGTGTTTTTTTGGTGCTTGCGATAAATACCGCATCCAAGCAATAGGGAATTGACATCTTCATTATTGCATTACTCTATATGGTTTATACCTTTACACTTATCTCATGAATCTTGCTTTATTCTGTTATTAGGCTCGGCTTACCCATGGGATTTGACAGAAACAGATGTGAATATATTGAAGATAAGAAAACATGTACCTGGAGAGTGGTTTCCAAGGAGGATCCTACAAAGGATTGTTATTAGCCCGTGGTCTACTTTAATACTTCCACCATCACCAGGACAAGAGATTACACAAGATAATGTGCAGAAATACATACTGTACGTGGAATAAGAATAAATGATGACAATGTCTAGACGTTTTTCTCTTGTCTTTTCTGATGTAAGGTAAAGTCAACAGGTGCCGCTAAAACTCCAGTATAAAGACATTGATCCTGTAGAACGGGGGTCAGCAACCTGTAGATCACAAACAGGTGACTGGTAGATCGTGGTCTGGGCTTACTGAACCACCATTCCAGAGCAGTAAACAGAGTGTAATGCAGAGGGACTACTTGTAAAGTTGTATCTAGTGGGGAGGAAGAGCCGCTTAAGCAGATGTCTCCTCTGTAGTGCTGGCTCCTGTGCCATATGGAGTGATACCAACTGCACTCCACCTCTTATCCTGGCTAGCGGTCTCCAGAGTGGTGCCAGCAGCAGAAAAGAAGATCTTCAGGTCAGTGTGAAGCAATACACTAGGGATGATTTCAAACTAATGTGCTGCTGTTTACCCACACTGCGGGTGCAGTGTACCTGCGGGTTTGGTGCACTTAGCCATAGAGGTCTATTATATCCTGTGGGTTAGGTGCACTTTCTGAAAGCGCACCAATACTCCTGAGTTCAGGAGATTTGGTGCGCTTTCAGAAATTGTACTACACCTGCAGGATATAAAAGAAGAAGTCTATGGCATAGCGCAGCTAACGCAGGAAAGTCAGATACACTGCACTGCACCCACGGTGTTGGTAATCCACAGCACATCAGTGTGAAAGCAGCCTTATAGCCGGCTCAGAACAATAAGGTTCATTTAAATTTGCAGTTTGGGGGGTGGTAAAACCTCAAAGTTAAGATGCGTTTTTATCACCCCTGCCCAAATCGCACCCCCTCTAGTTGCAGTGGCCAGGGGTGTACACTTGTCACAACAGGAGTTATACATCCTGTCATGGTTGATGGGTGTGGCAACATTCAAGTGAATGATGCTGCTCTGCAACATTGTGCGGTACAGCAAACAAGGGGTTATAGCAGGCAGCATTATGTTACTTTCTCACGACCTGCTTTAACCCCTTGGACCCTGAAAAAGCATGCAGTTACAGGGCACTTTCAGAGTGACCCCATTTAAGTGAATGAGTCACAATTGGTAGGCGGTAGCACTCACCCAACGCAACAGGGGGCTTAACTCCTGCTGCAGCATATATACACCTTTGGCTGCTGCCTCAGCAGCTAAAGAGGTAAGGGAGGTAATAAAACTGACTCAACCCCACAGGGTTTTACCACCCCCCAACTTTACATGTGAACGAAGAGTCTCATTCATAAGTGAAGCAGGCACTGCCGCTCATCTGAAAAGCGATCCGAGTGTGTTTGACAGGTGGTGAAAAGGCGTTGCCTCCTCACCTCCTGATTGCCATGCAATGCATATGATTGCGACACAGTAGTAGAGGTTTCAGGCGTGATGAGGCAACACGGTGCCCGGTGATCTTTGAATTCACCAATGTTGTTCAGGTAGATGTCCACCTCTTTAAGGTTGCCTGTCAGTTGTGGCTGGTGTTTTTTTTTTTTTTTTTTTTTTTGGGGGGGGGCAGCAAACAACCATCCCCACACTAGCTGTCTGCCGTTCCTGATTGACCAGAAGGAGGATCAGTGTTATAACAACTTTTGTACCCCCTTACCATTTCAAACAGGGGGGCAGGATCTGTGGGTCCCCTTGTTAAAGGGGGCTTCCAGATTCTGATAAGCCCCCCACAACCACCAGCCAGGGTTGTGGGGATGAGGCCCTTGTCCCCATCAACATGGGGACATGGTGCTTTGAGGGGTCACAGACCCCCAAAGCATCCTCCCAATGTTGAGGGCACGTGGCCTGGTATGGTTCAGGAGGGGGGGGCACTCTCTCACCCCCCCTCTCTTTTCCTGCAGCCTGCCAGGTTGCATGCTCAGGTAAAGGGTCTGGTATGGATATTTTAGGGGGACCCCCACGGTCAAGTTTTTTTTTTTTTGTCACAGGGTTCCCATTAATATCAATACCAGACCTGAAGGGCCTGGTAACTGAATTCAGGGGAACCCCACGCTTTTTTATCAATGAATAAATTGTCGGCTCCGTAATACAGAGAACACTCATTGAGTGTTCTCTGTATTACGGGAGCCGACAATTCAAAGTGATTTTAAAAGACTTTTTCCTTGCGAAATGACACTTTGTGCAGGGACAGTTCTAAGCACGGGAAACATGGGCCCCCGTCACAGGCATACTATAGACACCACCCCCCCCCCCCCCCCCCAGTACAAAATTTAAAGGAATATTACACTTTTGTTTCACTTTAATCATTATTAAAATCACTGCTCCTGAAAAAACGGGCATTTTTAAAACTTTTTTTTTGCATTGATCCATGTCCCCTGGGGCAGGACCCAGGTCCCCAAATACTTTAGGACAGTAACTTGCATATTAGCCTTTAAAATGAGCACCTTAGATTTCTCCCATAGACTTGCACAGGGTGTTCCAGCTTTTCAAATTTGCCACAAACAGCCCAAATTGTTCACGGTTCGCTGAACAGGCAATGTTCAAGTCAAACATGAGTTTGACTCGAACTCGAAGCTCATCCCTACTAATCAGGGTGACGCCTGTGCGCTCCTTAATGGATGGGCCATCCCTGTTGCCTACTCCTACTGTAGAAAGTTTTGGCATAAACTTGTTCAACTTACTGGATTTCTAGCATGGTGTAACCTGGGGGTATAGGTAGCAGGTACAAAGCTCCCTGGGATGAGCAGTTTCTCAGGCACAGATACCAAATCCAGTGATGTAGTGACAAACAGTGCTGTTTATGTTATATACAAGTCCATATACAGGTGCTGTACAGTGTTCCAGAAAACAAATAAAGGACAAAAATAGCAAAAACACAAATCCTAGCCGTGTCTCAGCTCTAACTATACAATATACAGCCCCTAACTACCAGGCTGAACAAGCCTACCACTTGTCCGTCTCTACATAAACTGCTTAACAGCTTTTCCCAACCTTTTCCTCTTCACAAACCAACTTTGTATGTCCCAAGCAGAGAGCAAAGGCTGTCTGCTTAGGTTAGCTTAAATTAGCCTGGGGAAGAGGACCAAGACGCGAACTGGATCATAGATCAGAGATTTCTGAATGTGTACGAGCGGAGCGTGGGAGACGTATAAACCCCGAACAGGACTTTTCCTGGCTCTCTGTGGGACGCTCTGCTACAGTGGATAAACAGTTTTTTTTTTTTTATTATGGAACAGCTATAGTTCTTTTAACTGAATATTTACCAGATCAAAAAGAAGCAAACACAAGTTAATTGTTAGCATTTATTATGTACTGTAAAGTGGTTGTGGATCTCTATAATAAAAAATGAACAAAGCACACCCTTCTATAGAGATATAAAAGCATAACATTTGGACATTACTACTTGCCAAAGAAAGATATTGGCATAAACTTGTTCAACCGTAGTTAATTAATGTTGCAAAAATTTTACATTTAGAGATTGTTTCACTCATTTAAAAATACAGGTACTGGAGAGGAGGGTGGAACAGTAATTGGTAAGCTATGCTGCAAATGTAAGGAATACAATATTTTAACTATTCAGGGTTCCATAAGTGCCAGATCTTTACATCACGTGAACGATTCAATCTATGTGTCTTTTTAAAATTCATTTTCTCCATCTACCTAATCACAGATTATCATTTATGAGTCCCATAACAAAGATAATCTCCAGAATAATCTTGTAACTCCCTAAGCCCTTGTACGCACGGTCGGAGATTCTGACGCAATGTGTCCTGTCGGACCGTTTTGTCGGATAATCCAACTGTGTGTGGTCTCCATCGGACTGTTTTCCAACTTGTCTGTAAAATTTTCCGCCAAAATGCTCCGATCGGACATACTCCGATCATGTGTAGCCTACTGCGACGGACAAATTCCTAGACCAAAACTATTGGCTACTAGCCTGAACGTAGTCCCGTCCTAACGAAATAATGTCATCACGTTGTGTACAATCGGATTTTCCGACATCTTTGTCCGACCGTGTGTATCTAACAGATTTGGTTGTCAGAATGTCTGACCGTGTGTACAAGGGCTAACTGTTTTTATGCAGATGAAAGAAAAATTATTGCCCGTTTGTACTGCTGTGGAAAAGAAGATTGATACATTTCTTTATACCCAAAAACAAAAATTGCAGCTTCCCAGCACCTGGATGGCTGCAGGAGTTTTTTTTTAATATATAGATTTTTTTTTTTAACCTGGTTATCCTGCCAGTAACACCCTTGCTGTCCTGGGCTGACAACACTCACTCACTGCACTGTAGCTATAGACAGGGCCGTTTGAGGGAATTTGGGGGCCCCAAGCAAAATGGACATTGAGCCCCCCCCCCCAACCTCACACGCATGCACGCAAAGCCTACAGGAATCACAGCATAGTGATACAGTTTACGTTCACCAACATTTTATATAAATAAAAAAGGTTTACAGTGCAAATACTGCTGTTGCGTATAATGTGCATAACATTTTAACATTTAAACAATTGAACGTTTGCAAAACACCACTGTACCATAAAACCAAATGTACATTAAAAATCTGTCATCTGTCAGTGTCCTCTCCTGCTGACCCTTATCTGCCTCCTCTGCACAGTGCACTGAGAGGCTTGCTATCTCCAGGGCAGACTGACACAATCTGGGTTTCTTTGAAGTGCAGTTCAGCAGAGAACTCTGGCTGCTGGGGGAGAGTTGACGGGATTTTAACCCGATGGATCTGTCATGTTGGTGTACATTTTACCTGCCTTTCTACACTGCAATCTGTATCAAGAGTTTCTTCTGCATGCCGCTGCCTGGCTGGACTCGAGAACATACAGGGAGGAGGTGGATGGAGCTAAATCTCCTCCGCCTTGATAGGTCTCTGCCTCTCTCCTGCTCGTGGCGTCACTGGTTGCTACACGCCAAGCAGGCGGCAGGTAGCAACCAGTTTGGGCACTGAGCTAGCGGCGGTGGTGAAGGGTCTCTCCCAGCTAGGGGTCCACCACAGGCTCAGGCAGTGACAGACAGAGACAAAGCAAAGGCTATTTTAGGGGGAATTAGATCGACCCAGGGCGGGTGCAGCCAATTGCGGGATTGTCCCAGGCAATCCGGGGCATGAGCACCCTAGGCTGGGGCCCCAGGCCAGCTCGGGGCCCAAGCAATTGCTTGTTTTGCCTGTCTATGGACAGGCCTGGCTATAGAAAAGCAATGTTGTCACCTTAAGACGTGAAGTCTGTTAAGACTACAGAACACCTTCACCCCTCCCTTTCTCTATAATATAGGGTGAAGTGAACTGTAGAGAGGAAAATTTGCAGGGCTGATAACACTACTTGGGATAACAATACAGTAGAGACACAACCTACAGAAAGTTATGAATTTACTGGATTTCTGGCAAAGATAAACAGGTTTTTTTAAACTTATGGAACAGCTATGATTCATTTAACTGAAAATTTACCAGATAAAAAAAGAAGCAACATTCATTTTTTGGATTTATTATCTACCTTAAAGTGGTTGTAACAGAAAAATAGAATGTACCCTCCCATACCGTGGGACTTTAAGAGCAAACTCAAATTATTAAATTTATTTACTATAAAAATATAAAATGTATTCATGCACAATGAAAAACGTTGGTGCACACATCACCATAAGATACATATAACATGATACATAGGGGCTCATGTAGGGCTGGTTATTGATGTAACATTCTCTTCTCGTTATACCTGACGCATTTCAGAAGCAAATGTATATCCCTTCTTCAAGGGCATTTAAAGAGAGAAGATCATAGATTTAGGACACTCTATAACAGAACATAACGTGTTATAAACATAGAAGCAGGTGTAAGATGTACACATGTTATAGATGTTACTGGCAGTGGAATCAACATACCAACATCACAGCCCGCAGTAGACTCATCACAAATTAAAGCAACCAAAAGTAAGTCTGCATCAAGGTTTTGATAATCCTCTAGGCGTAGATCCCCCAGAGAGATGGGGGCCACCAAGCCCTCGAATGCCCCTCAAAAGCATCCCAGAGCACAGCCAATTTGAACTGACTGGTGGAGAATGTAGCGAGAGGAAGAAAGAAGGTCACAGCTGGTGAGGAGTAGGGTAGTTAATATCAATAGTGATGTCTGCCCACACCTAGAATATAAATAGACAATAGTAAAATAGAGGTAACATCATGGCAACTTTTAGGTGATGATTCTTCAGTACACAAAAAACATACAACAGAATCTACTCCTATGCAGTACCCTTCTGTTCTTTCTTCTTTTGGAGCTGTGGGCAAAGGTAATGTTACTCAAGTTCACCCTTCTGGGCTTTCTGGTGATGGTTTGCCTATACCTATACACATGGATGGACCCCCTACATAAAGAACTTCTTCTGCACTATTTCAGACAAGGATTTTTTAGTACCAGAAGGCTGGTAATTCCCATAGCGACAACGCCCTCATGTTTTTTTGGAGCAGACAGGTAGTGGAGTACTATTGTGAGGTCCCATGTAGAATGTGGAGGCTCTGGGAGGCCTTAGCTTTACTATGACCATATGAATTGAAGAATCAGAGGTTCACTGAGTCCCACTAAAGGCCGACGTGGAAGAGATGTGTCCTTTGATTGTGCTTGTGCTCAGGTCCATGCCGAGACCTCTTTGAAGAAAACAGAGGACATGACATACCCTTGCTTCCCTGGAGAAAGCGTAGCATATTCTTGGAATTTTGCCAGACTTTTGCCAGGGCAGCTACCATTTTCAAAGAGAAACCTAAATTTGCTAACCTTTGCCTCTCAAAAGTCAGGCCTCTAACTTGAGCTTCTCCAGAGCTAGATGGAGAACTTGACCTTGTGCCACTGTCTGGCAACTGAGAAGATTTTTACTAGGTGTCTGTGAGATATAAATATAGTTTGGTGCATATGCACTGTTGAACAGAAACCCCTGGAAAGGGTATCTTCTCCAATGAGCCACTCAACACAAGGACAGGAGACCATGGTCCCAATAGTCACCAGGCATGCAGACATTAACAGGTGAAGAGATGAACACCAGCACAGTTCAGTACCTTACCACCAGTATGTTCTCTAGCAGCAGAGAAAGGCATACTTTGAACCATGACTAATAACAGAAGGACTGTGTAGGGGTCAGATGACTCTATTCTTTATTTGCCAACTGCCAAATCAGACATTTATCTTGAGGCAGAAAGCCAGACTGTCCACAATCACAGAACCTTGCTGTCAATTAAGCTTCATCTTCCATGAACAAATGCAGTGAATAAGTACTTCCTTGAAGGCCACATCATCTTCTAATGGTAAAGTAATGTATCTGGCCAATCCCATAAGGGACACATCAACCAAAAGGGGTGACTTCAAATGCTAGACACATTCCTCTTCAAAAGGGCATAACTGACATCTTGTGAGGGCTGGGCTCTTAGAGGCTCTCTTCTCAGTGCCCCGGTTGCTCAGCTGTCAGATGATTGTCAGCACTCGTTTTTCCACAGTGGCTCACCTGGTTATCATCACCTGGTTATCATTACCTGCCCGTCAGTCCAGCTTCCAGCCAGCCCATTTTGGCTATTTAAACTGCATTGTTCATTACCTTGGTCAACATATCTTAAATGTGTCTCTTCTGAGTTCCTAACAAAGACTTTGCCCAGCTGACGTCCTTTCTGGTTCCTGATCCTGATCTTTGGCTTCTGACTATGCTGATCCCTGGCTTCCTGATTACCGGCTCGTCTGATTACCTGTTTTTGTTTCCGTAAAAATTGCTAATCAAAAGTGCAATGTGCTAGTGTGTGCAAAAAATAGTAAATACAAAAGTGACCATCAATTACTTCATGTGTAAAGCACATATATAAAGTGCTAGTGCAAAATCATAGTCCAAATATGGGCAGGAAGAAATTACATAATTAATAATAATGTCCTCAATATTGTGATTTTCCAAAGTGACTGGTGCAGAAAATCAATCACAACTTCTGTGCAAAAAGTGAATTTACACACATATTCCCCTCTCAGTTTCACACTCACCAGAAAGCAGCACCCCTGCAGGGGTACACTGCATATAAGCAGATTAGCCCTCGAACTTGGTGCTCAATGAAATAGCTCCTTCCGCAGCATGTTCAGTTGTTGGATATGTCCACATGTGGATGGATGGAAAAGATTGACACCCATAGCGTAAAACCAATAGTTGATAATTGATCACCAGGAACAGACAATCTCTCTCTTCCCCCCCTGTCAGAATGGGATCTGTTTGTTTACATTGACAGCTCCCCATTCTGGCTCTGTGGAGTAAATGTGGGTGGCCGTCAGACATTGCGGCCGACAACCACACGCATCGGCTCCAGTGCTATGCCTCGGGCACTCGTGCCTGCTATAGCTGTTAAAAGGTACCGACTTTCAGCTACGGCGGTTAAAAGGGTATTTGATGCTCCCGCTCGCTCCACTTCTGCTGCCAAAGGCCTCATGTCCATCAAACAGTGTATGAGAACTGTTGCCGATTATGCCATCAAATTCTGCTTTTCCTCATGGTCTTCTGAATAACATTAAAGATGAGATAGCAGCCCGAGACATACCTAGAAATCTTGGAGTTGATCATGTTTGTCATTCTCATTTATTCTATACTCCGAGAGAGACCTACCTTTACAGAGTGCTTGCAGAAGCCTACAGTATTTTTGGCTCCAAGCTTTGCATTCTCACCCATGCTTCCTGGTACCAAGTCTGCCAGTGAAGTAGAGCCCATGCAGTTGGGTTTCACACGTCTCCCTACTGAAGAAATGGACTTTAGGAGAAGGGAGAGATTGTGCCTTTACTGTGGCCAGGCATGTCACTTATTGAAGTCTTGTCTTACCTGTTCAGGAGGACGCCCGCACCTGAGGTCTTTTAGGGGACAGATCTTAGGTGGACTTTAGGTGGCGTTTTTGCATTCCCAGCTGTCCTGAAGGATAAGCCTCTAGTTCAGGTTACCCTTTCTTGGTCTGAGTTGACCATCTATACACAGGCTCTAATCGATTTTGGGGCTTCAGACCTGTTCATAGATAGTGCCTTTGTGTCGAAGCACTCGATTCCGTTTCAGCTTCGTGCCACTCTACTTGCTGTTGAGGCTATTGATGGAAGATCTTTACAGCCTGTCCATGTGACTCATGAGACTGCTCCATTGTTCATGGCCATAGGGGCTCTTCACCATGAGATAATCCAATTCCAAGTACCATATTTATTGGCATATAACATGCACAGGCGTATAGCACGCACATTAATTTTAAGAGGGAAGTTTAAGGAAAAAAAAAAAACAACATACATTTTAAATAAGGCAGCTATTGGCGTATAGCACGGACACGCTATTTGCACCCAATTTTCATGGTGAAAAAGTGAGTGCTATACGCCAATAAATACTGTAATTTCATCACCCCATTACCCGGTGTTTATTGGTTATCCTTGGTTACAGAGGCACAGCCCCTCTTTCAATTGGCATCATGCTGAGGTTCTTTCTTGGTCGCCAAAATGCAGTAAAACATGTTTTCAGAAAGTGATTAATGCCATGAGCATGTCTTCTCTCCTCATTATGGTCTTCGACAAAGGTCAGGCTGGTATTTTGCTTCCACACTGACCTTATGATTGCGCAATTGACCTTCAACCTGGTGCCATTCCTCCTCGTGGCCGGGTCTACCCCTTGTCTCAGAGGATAAAGCCATGGAGGACAATGTTGCTGATTCACTTTCCTGGGGGTTCATCCACAAATTCTTGTCTCATGCCGGTGCGGACTTCTTCTTTAGTGAAAAAGAAGAGTGGTGAACTGAGACCTTGTATTGATTAAAGGGGTCTCAATCGCGTTACGATTAAGATCACTTATCCGATCCCATTGATTTTGGAATTATTTGACTGCCTCAAGAGAGAAACGGTCTTCACTAAGCTCGATTTGAGAGGGGCTTACAATCTTGTGAGGATTAAGGAGGGCGATGAATGGACATTCATCCAGACATTACCAATACCTCTTAATGCAGTTTGGTCTCTGCAACGCTCCTGTAGCATGCAGCATTCAGCATTTACTTGCCTGGAGATATTGGAGTCCTTGTATACACTGCTGTTATTACAAACACAGCAGCCTGAGAATCCCTCTAGATATGCCTGGCTTCTCATTATTGGCCACCATGGCTGCTATGTTTGCACGGCATCCCTGGCTTCCCTTCATAAGTGCATGTGCCCAGCTTGTCTCTGTTTACTGCTGTGACTGCTATACTTGCATGGCATTCCTTCAGTCATACCTGGGCTGTATACTGAACTCTGCAGGCTACAGGTTAGAAACCCCTGGTTTAGTACAATTAGACCCATACTTCCATAAATAATATTTATTACTATCCTCTCTTTATTTTTTTAATGCTGGATTTTATTGTAATTTTAGTATTGGTTTTCCATGTTAGTTTTATGGGAACGTATAGCTAATTTTGTTTTAATAAATATATATATTTTCTATGTGTTGGCATAATGTTTAAATATTGTATAGTTTGTTTTTTTGGTACAACAGTCGTACAATAATAAAATATTGTGTAGGTCCTTGGTGCTCTGGTCAGGTTCAACAGCACAGCCAGTAAGGGTCAAAATTGTAAAGGGTATATTCAGTCAGGAACCGGCAAAGGGTATGGACTACAACAAAA
Organism: Lithobates pipiens; assembly: GCF_037356315.1. NCBI lineage: Eukaryota > Metazoa > Chordata > Amphibia > Anura > Ranidae > Lithobates > Lithobates pipiens. The sequence continues at coordinate 43,973,923 of NW_027507787.1, forward strand.
TGGTGACAGAGAGCTTCCTGATGATGTCATATTAATGATACCTGCAGAAGCGGATTTTCCAATGGGCACTTCTGGTTCCGGTACCTCACATCCGATGTCATCATTTCCGGTCTTTGGAGTGCACTCTGGCTCTGGGACTCTAGCACGAACAAAATTGTGCAATGCACATGCTTCTTGCACTGCACCAATGGCATGCTCCATACTAAGTAAGTCTGACAAAGCCGTGGCAGACAAATACACCTTCAGAGCCCTAACCACGTCAAGAGCGTGAAGGGCCACCTCCTTAGGGTGTTTCGGCTTAGGACACAGAGATGGTAATACAATGTCCTCATTGATATGAAAAGCCGAGACCACTTTTGGCAGAAAAGATGGTTGGGGACGCAACCAGATAGGGCGACTTGCAGGATAAGGCCGCCAGTTCCGAAACCCTCCTGGCCGATGTGATGGCCACTAGAAAGACCACTTTCTGAGAAAGAGTCAACAGGGGACTCTCCCTGATAATTTCAAACGGCGGTTTCTGAAGCGCCGACAACACCAGGTTCAAATCCCATGGGGGTAACGGTGGACGCACTGGAGGGACTACATGGTCGCACCCCCTGAACAAAGGTGCTCACTAAAGAGTGCGACACCAGGAGTCGTTGAAAAAAAACAGCTAAGGCTGAAATTTGCCCTTTGACGGTGCTTAATGCTAATCTCTGGTCAACTCCTTGCTAGAGAAACAGCAGGATCCTGGATATGGAAAAGGAGCGCGGATGCCATCCTTTCTCCTCACACATGGAGATGTAGGCCTTCCAGGTATGATGGTATATCTTCCGAGAAGAAGATTTCCGTGCTCTCAACATAGTTGGAATCACCAAGTCCGACAGACCCCGGTTCCTCAACACCTGGCTCTCAATAGCCATGCCGTTAAAGCCAGCGATGGTAAAGCAGGATGGAGAATCGGACCTTGAGACAGAAGGTCCTCACAGTGGCAGTCGCCAGGTAGCGTCTGCCACCAGATGCACCAGGTCTGCATACCAGGGATGCTGAGGTCAATCTGGGACAAACAGTATCACTGGGATCCCCTTGGCTTCCACTCTGCAAAGCAGACGTGGTAACAGTTTCAGTGGAGGAAAGGCGTAGATCAGCTGGTACTGATGCCACGGAGCCACCAGCTCGTCTGATGCATTGGCCCATGGATCTCTTGTCCTGGACACGAATCTTGGCACCTTCCGATTGATATGGGAGGCCAGCAGATCCACATCTGGTGTGCCCCACCTCAGGCAGAGTAACCTGAATGTCTGCGGATGCAGTGCCCATTCTCCTGGGTCCAGCATCTGTCGACTCAAATAGTCCGCCTGCCAGTTCTCCACTCCCGGGATGTAAATGACCGACAGGGCCGGTACATGTCGCTCTGCCCACTGAAGTATGTGAGCGACCTCCCATGCAGCGGCTGAGCTTCTTGTTCCCCCTTGGTGATTCATGTATGCCACCGCCGTGGCGTTGTCTGACTGGATCCTGATCGGACGCCCTTGCAGTCTCATCGACCATATGTAGAGGCACAGCCTGATCACTCTCAATTCAAGCAGATGGTGTAGTGGTTAGCGCTCTTGCCTAGCAGTAAAAAGGGTTGCTGGTTTCGAATCAACCACGACACTACCTGCATGGAGTTTGCATGTTCTCCCTGTTCCTGCGTGGGTTTCCTCCAGGTACTCCGGTTTCCTCCCACACTCCAAAGACATGCAGGTAGGTTAATTGGCTTCTGTCCAAAATTGGCCCTGGTATATGAATGGGGACCTTAGATTGTGGGCTCCTTGAGGGTAAGGACTGATGTGAGTGTGCAATGTACAGGGATAGGGACAATTGTAGACACTCACTCAAGTTGAACTGGATGGATTGGTCCATCCAAAGTGATTGAGTGCTTTTAGGTCCAAGATCGGACGTACACCTTCCTTCTTAGGAACCACAAACAGATTTTCAGTAGAATCCCTGGAAGCGTTCCGATTTTGGAACCGGTACAATCACCTCATGATTCAGCAAATCTCTTACCGCCCCCAACAGGGCCTTCCGGCGAACCGGGAATATGGGTATGCTGGAGGGGAAGAATCTGTTTTGTGGCTAAGAGAGAAACTCTCTTGTAGCCTCTGGAAATCAGATCACAGACCCATTGGTCTGATAACCGGGAGGACCACCGGGCTGCAAACTCCCAAAGGCGACCCCCCACCCGAGACATGGGTGGGGGCAAACCTTCTTGCACTTTTATTCGCAGGCTTGTTAGGCTTGCGGTTCTAGGGACGTTTTTGACCGTCCGTGGGCGTCCTGTCGCGGTGGGGACGTTTTGTCGAAGCTCCAAAGGGATGAAAAAGCCGTTTGTGAGTGGAAAAAGAGGGCCCTTGCCTACGGCGTGGCTTCTAAGCCCTCCTGGCCTGTGGGAGTACAGTACTCTTACCACCGGTGGCATTTTTAATAATGTCATCTAATGAGGCTCCAAAGAGCCGATCGCCAAGGAAGGGAAGATCCGTCAGGACTTTTTTGGATGCCTGGTCAGCAGACCAGCATTTTAGCCAAATTAGGCGCCTTAGCACCACAGCTGACACTGAGGCCCTGGATAGCAGAGGGAGAGTATCCAGGGCGCGTCACAGTCGTAGTTAAGGCCTTGCGCTAGTTGGTCTGCTAGTTCCACGCAGACAGGGGAAGCCTGTTGCTCTCCCAATTCGCGGTGCAAAAGTTTTGCCCACTCAGTCAGTGTCTGCGACACAAGTGCCAATGCCAGTACAGGCCGCACGGCTGACCCCACAACCGTATACAAGGAACGAGCCACTGCCTCTGCCTTCCTGTCCATGGGATCCTTGAATGCAGGAGTCCCCTCAACTGGGATTGTGGTTACTTTGTTTAACCTGGATACTGGGGGGTCCGACCATTTTTTGAGAAGGCTTTCCTCTAAGGGGTAAAGCACCGCCATGTATTTGGGGACCGAAAAGGTCCATTGCGGGCGACCCCATTCCTTGTAAATGAACTTATCAAAATAAGTCAGATACGGGAACACCTTAGGTGAACGTTCTGGCTTGCGGGACCCAAAAGGGACAGGTACATCAGCAGAGGGATCCGCTGGCTCCTGAATCTTCAGGGTATCATGCACAGCTGCGATAAGTGCTCTAACAAGTGCTTTGTCGTGCCCGGACCCGGACGGGGACTCATCCTCACTGTCCGAACAGTCCTGGTCAGTGTCGTCTGACAAGACAGAGCAGGGGTCACCAGCCTCCGCAGGACCAGAGTCTGCGTCAGAGCTCCTCCCCAGGGGATGGGGGGGGGTAGGGACTGCTTTTTAGCACCTTTCTTCCCATGCACTGCCTCCATCTTGGCAACGAACGAATTGAGGACCGCTGTCCGGGTGTCCATGGGTACTGCGCAGTTCTCAGCTGACCTGGTTGCAATTGCCTGGATTTCGGGGGAAGAAACACCAGTTTCTGAAGCCATGCTGACCCTACCCTGTCTGCCACCCAAAGGGGACTTAGGACAGTGACAGTCCCACCCTCCTTGCTGCCTCTGACTGAGGGGCTCTCACCCGCCAGGCTTGCCACCCTGAGGAGTTCTGTGCTGTTCACAAGCAGTGCCTGTAGACCCCGAGTGCTCCCAGGTGCAGAGGAAACAAAAGCTGTGTCGGTGGCAGCCATCAGAATGAGTGCTAAACGATCTGAAAAACGTGCTAGGCTTAAAAAAAATGGCCGCCCAGCATCCAGTAAAACAGACAGGAAACACAGGGAAAATGGCTGTGAGAGCACATGCAGCTGCTGCAAGAGAACACTGAAAAACGTTTTCAGGCTTCCAGAATATGGCCGTCAGTGTCCTGAATAGGAGAGCACTTGGAAAATGGCTGCCTGAAGCCCAGAAGGACATGCTGCTCTCGGCCACACCTAAAATGGCCGCCGGCCAGCTCCATGAGATATCAGAAGACAGAATGTGTCTGAGACACAGCGCTGCACCGAAAACACAGCAGACCCTCACAGGCACCTTCCGGGAGCTTAACACACAGGATCCAGAACACCACCAGCCAGCCAGCCCCCTATCCCAGATGAGAGCCCTGGGATAGGGGGCTGGCTTACACACACTCCGCTCAGCACCACATGCAGCATCCCCCCAGGTGAGGGGGAAGGGAGGGAATATAGGGACAGGGGAGAGAAGAGAGGGAGGTGATGGACCCCCGAATCGACCTCCCAGGGAATGCCCAGCTGCTTAGCCCCATCAGGCAGGGAGAGCTGTACTTACCAGTCCTGAAGAGCTGGGAGACATTCCATTGTAGATCTACTCCTGATCAGTATAGGGTAGCTACCGGCCTCAGCATACTGTGACGCAGACATCAGTAGCCCGGTCATATGTACGCCCCGGAGCATAAAAGCCCACCGACCACCTCTGGAGCTGAGGTTTTGTTTTTTTCGTGGCCTGCCGAGCCATAGCTGCGACCAGCACACGCTCAATGGCCGGACTGGGGAGACTACAAGAATAAGAGTATCCAGCCTGTCACCCAGCCGGCTGTTGATAGTAGATCACAAAATCATTCATCTTGCGCAAAAAAAACAAGCTTCTGCGTGAAAAAGCACAGACCGATTCCTAGGGTTCCTAGGTCTTTCTCCTTTACTAGGCAAAATAAAACTGATGCTGCTTGGCAGGGTTGTAGCCCAAGGGACCACCCCCCTGGGCGGAACTAAAAGTTCTGAGTGTTGTGTTACAACTATGCCTAGTATTCTCCTAGTGATAAGGCTAACAACCCATTTGTTACAGAGAGGAGCTGTGTCGGTCGGTGAATATAAGACAAATCTATCTAAATATCCATAAGGGGTCTATCAACGTATCTACTCAGGAAAATGGATTCAAAATCCTGATTCGTTGGTACCGTACACCTACTGTACTACACAAATTTAATTCAGCAATCCCAGAGACGTGCTGGAGATGCTCAGAGCAATCAGAAAACCTTACTCCAAATATGGTGGGAATGTCCCCATATTCAAGAATACTGGACAGAAGTCCATAAAATAATCACTCGAGTCACTACTTACGACCTAGACAAAACCCCCTCATAATTTCTTCTTCACCATTCAAAACTGCCACACCGAACCTATCACAAATCGTTAGCGATGCATATGATAAATTCTGCAAAACAATGTGTACCAGTGCTTTGGAAATCCCAAGCTCCCCCTTTTATTAAAGAATGGCTCACTAGAATTAACAGTATTGGGGAAATGGAGGAATTGATACACATAGCAAGAGACACACCCAACAAATTTAGTGTCAAATGGGCATGTTGGAAACAATATCAAACAACATCAGAATACACATCACTTTACTCCCAGAACCATTCTTGATTTGCCTCCGGATATTCTGCAGCACACACATACTTGAACACACCCACACGGTCTAATTATCTCTTAACATCACCCCTGCAGAGGCAACACTCCTGGAATCGCCTAACTCCCATAACATTGCGTTACAAAACAGATATGGGTCCTACGAGGCGGCCCCTCTGGAGGGGAGAGGCAGGAGGAGACTCCCTTCCATACAAACACACAAAACATCCCTCATATTCAAAAGTTCCCAGCAGTAACCCTTACCCTCCACCTTTATCCCTCCCCATCTTCCCCTTTCATTCATAGACTTGTATATCTCTCACCCCCTGCACATTAACGAGATATTCAAGATAGAAGGTAACGTATGCATTATAGCTCCCCCCATACCCTTCCCACACACACCTCTCCCAGAGGAATACATCATCAATGATCTGAACAGGACACTATGGTAGCAATACCCCAAATAATCAATACCCCAACCCATCACCTCAACACACTCAAAGACCACTGACCCACACAATACCCTTCTCAAAACAATCAAACTCCTTGCACCAAGCCAACTACACCCTTAACCAAAGCCTACTTATTGACCAAGACTAACGGGACCCGGGTACCCCTACGGAACCACAGCTCTAACAGGCTTGAAAGTGGTAAAAATGAAAGGTTCAAGTAATTATATAAAACTTGTTCTGGTCTATGGGGACACAATGTAACATGGAACTTAATGATACCTGTTCTTTATGCCATACATTTTTGATCTCTCTGTACAACGTGTATGTTCAATGTTCATTGTAACTTTTTCCCTGTAAACAATAAAATTTGAGAAACATAAGAGTGCTCTGCCTGGCCCTCTCCGGCACAGATAGTTCCCAGTTGGGGTGCTGGAGAGGGTGGGGTAGAATTTTGCTACGATACAATGATACTTCTGGAATATAAACAGTGTCCATCTGGTATAACATCTTCATTGTACTCATAATAAGTAAAAGACGAGCTGTCGTTTGTTTGCTTACGACATAATGTTTAAAGTGTTCCTTATTATTCTTTGTAATGTATTTACAAAACCATTAATAAAAATTATTTGGATAACAATAAGATGACCATGAAAAATATGAGCCTTTATGCATGTAATTATATAAAAAAAATGCAACACGTTTTGTATTAAAGAGTACTTTGCATAATCTCATTAAAATTTCCATGCATGAAGTATATTACTTTGCTCTGCAGTTGCTTCCTATTTTCAGGTCTAGATATGACTTTCATTCACCTTGATCAGTACAGTCTGAAGATGCCAGATTTGAGTAGAGTCAGATTATAGTAAACATCTTTATTTTCTTTGTCCCTCACAGCATAAGATTTAGGGATTTGTGGTGCATTTCAAAGATCCATCATTTTATTCTCTGCTGTTACATGTTTCTCTTATTACTAATCAACTAACATATCTCCGGCCAACCTGTTAAATAAACAATTTGGTTTGTACAGTTATTGTGCAATATATTTAACCTGAATCCACATAAAATTCAGATAACCATTTCTTTGGAAGTCAGTTTGTATATAAATACCACAGTACGAAGCTCAGACAAGTCATTTTCAGACAACGATATACAGAAGCAGCTAAGGATGGTGAGTTGGTGCTTATAATTTTCCGTGTTAATGTAAATGTTATTGAACATTTTCCATGGAATACACTTGGAGAGCACACACAAAATGACAAACACAACCAACAATATTGCCTCAAAAAAAAATAAAGAAATAAATTAATGAGATTGGTCCTTTACATCTAATGTTACAGCCTAACAAAATTGTTAGCACTTGTGTTTAACCCTTGTAAAGTAGTTTGGTTGCCAAAGGAGTATAATACATGCGAGCCAGTGCATCTCAGAACCACTGAGCAACCCACAGCAAAAAGAAAGGCCCTTCAGAGAGAAACAAGAGAAGGAAGAAGGAAAGTCACAATAGGAATAAAGGGGGAGAGGGGTAACGATCCATCATTTTATGCTGTGCTGACACATTTTTCTTTTATTACTAATCAACTAACTTTTTTCTGGACAACCTGTTCAATAAACAGTCTGCTTTGTACAGCTGTTGTGCAATATATTGTCCCTGAACCCACACTAAAATTCAGATAACCATTTCTTTGGAAGTCAGTTTGTATACAAATCCCACAGTACAATGATAAGACAAGTAATTTTCAGGCAACGGTATACAGAAATAGCTAAAGATGGTGAGTTGGTGCTTTTTATTTTTTTGTTTTAATATCCAATGTAATACCCAATCAAATGCAAGTGGGCATTTGTAGATGGTAGGTTTGGAAAAGTCATGTTTCTACCAGAGCTGCACCACACTGCATTCTGTACAAACTTGTCATAGGTTATCCATCCTGAGATGGATAAAAATAATGGGTTATTGAAGAATGTTTTCTAATTAGCTTTTTTATCACCTTTCAGCCCCATAGTAGTCATTCAGTGGTCTAAATTACCCCCTGTGCCTACTTCTAATAATAAATATAGTGGCTGCAAGTTCTTTCTTCAGATTTTAACTTGATACATTTAATAATTTCCAAGCCTTCATTTAGGATGGATCTATACATATGCTGCATTTCCTGTTCATGGTATTGTCTGTAGAGCATAATAAAGCTAACCTTCCATTTCAGAAGTATCTCGTGGCTGCCATACTTTGTGTGGGATTCATTCTCTCTGTGTGTGATGCATTCTGCATGAATCAACCTCCTCCAATGCTAAAATATGGTCAGAAACACTTGAGGGGTAAGTCATATAACAATCATTTTGTTTAGGACAAATGTTATTGTAAAATGTAAAAGATTCTCTCCTCTCATTGTTAACCCATAATACCCTAGCTTAATATACTGGAGCAGCACACCTTCCAACAGAAAAATCACTGGTGATGGGATCTTAGCATGACCTCACAATGTTAAATATGCTTGAGGATGATTTGAGCACAGCAAAAGACCATTGGCAAAAAAAACAATATCTTTCAACCTCTATTGATATTCTTTAAATTCCAAATAAAGGTTTTACAATGTATAACTCCTATAGTATACAGTATATTACAAATTTATAACAATTAATACAGAAGATAAGTCTCATTAAAAGATTTAAGAGTGTGAACATGCCTTAACCTTGGGATATGGAAAAGTAAAAAAAAAAAAAAATGTCTGTAGGATCATAATGGCTGTGATATCTATGTGTGGTCTCCAAACATTGATAAATGAGTGCTTCAGAGAGAGACCACAATTGAAATATTTTATGACATTGAAGAGGCATTCCGGCCGAAATATGACTTTTAAGATAAAAATACCCCTAGAATACTCATGCAACGACCATTGTAACAAAGGTATGCTGTAAACTATGCCCCGCTTTCTAACTGTGCAGCATTGTTTTCTTACTTTGTGAAGTTTCTGCACAGCGCGCCCATCTCCAGTGTGACATATGAAGCCACAGTGTTCTTCTTCCTGGATTCTATGCATGCTGGCTACTCAGCATGCATCTGCCGATCTAGTGCTTGTGAAGTGCGGTGCAATTTTGGTCAGCTTGGCATGGCACAGCCATGCCAAGCTGGCCAAGAATTTCCATAGAAGCCAATGTTAAAGTGATACTAAAGGTTACATAAAAAAAAAAACAACAACAAATATGTCATACTTACCTCCACTGTGAAGCTCATTTTGCACAGAGTGGCCCCCGAACCTCCTCTTGTGGGGTCCCTTGGAGGCTGTCTCAGCTCCTCCCCGCATCAGATAACCCCCTGGGAGAAGCACTCTCCTGGGTGTGTTAACCTGCGAGCATGCTCCCAAGTCCAGCATTCAGCGTCCATAGACGCCAAATGCAGGACTCGGCCCCGCCCCCGGAGACCGCATCATTGGATTTTATTGACAGCAGTGAAAGCCAATGGCTGCGCTATCAATCTATCCAATCAACAGCCAAGAACCCCCTAGCAGAGAGATGGAGCATCCCCATGGGACAAATTTGAGGGTTTGGGTAAGTAAAATGGAAGGGGCTGGTCACTGACAGGTGTTTTTTTCACCTTAATGCATAGGATGCATTAAGGTGAATAAAACACAAACCTTTACAACCCCTTTAAATGTTACTGGAGCCGTGCAATGCCAAGCTGGCCAAGAATTTCCATAGACATCACGCCAAGTTGACCAAGATCTCCCAGGAGCCAATGCAAAACCGGAAATGATGCCGTGGCCTCCTAGAGGAGGAAGTGAAATTAAATATAGGCATGAATCAGGTAAGTGAACAGAAAAAATAAATAAATCGCCAATTAATTTTAACCACTTCCCATCCGGCCAATGTACATATACGGCCGGGTGGGAGCTCTCTACTTCTGAGAGGATGTTCAGGAACGTCCTTCAGAAGGAGGGGGATCGCGCGCGTGCCCGCGCAGCGGCGCAATTCCGATGTGCTCGTGTCACCCAGACACGGCGCATCTCGGATCGGCAGAAGGGCTCTGTGATTGGCCCTCCTGATCACGTTACGGCCGTGTCCAATCACGGCCGTCATGTGATGTAAACAAACAGCCGGTTGCTAGGCAATCGGCTCTCCTCTCCTCACACGGAAGTCATCACTGAGGAGAGGAGAGCAGATCGCTGCAGCCGGATGGTGATCAGTGAGTATGAGCTGTTTTTACAGCTTTTTACTAACTGATCACCAGTCTAGTATAAACCTACAGTGTAAACACACATGTCACCACAATACACATGTCACCACACATGTCCCCAAAACACACGTCCCCAAATAATAAAAAGACATGTCCCCAAATAAAAAAACATGTCCCCCACATATGTCCCACTAAAATCACATGTTCCAATGATTATCTGCACACATATGTACGTGATCACCTGCACACATATGTACATGATCATTTGCGTACATATGTCCGTGATCACACAAACCAATTATTATACACGGAATTTTTTTTTACCAAAAACATGTAGCAGAATACATTTTGGCTTAAATTTATGACAAAATTCGATTTTATTGGATTTCTTTTAAAATAGAAAAAAGAAAATATTGTTTTTTTCCCAAATTTCCGCTTTTTTGCGCTTATATCGCAAAAAATAAAAAACGGAGTCATGAATAAATACCACCAAAATAAAGCGAACAAAATGATAAAAATTTCATTTGGGTACAGTGTAGCATGACCACGCAATTGTCATTGAAAGTGCGAGAGCGATGAAAGCTAAAAATTGGGCTGGGAAGGAAGGGGGCGAAAGTGCCCTGTATTGTAGTGGTTAAGGATGCATGTTAATTCTGCATGGAGAGGAGTAAAAATGTGGGTGGAAATCTGCTTTAACCACTTGCTTACTGGGCACTTAAACCCCCCTCAGTCCCAGACCAATTTTCAGCTTTCAGCGCTGATGCACTTTGAATGACAATTGCGCGGGCATACAACACTGTACCCAAATTAAATTTTTATCATTTTTTTCCCACAAATAGAGCTTTCTTTTGGTGGTATTTAGTTACAGCTCGGAGTTTTATTTTTTTCTAAACAAACAAAAAAAGATGCAAAAAAAAAAAATCATGTTTTAATAGTTTGTTATAAAATTTTGCAAACGGGTCATTTTTCTCCTTCATTGAAGTGTGCTGATAAGGCGGCACTGATAGGCTGCATTGGTGGGCACTGATGGGCTGCATTGGTGGGCACTGATAGGCTGCATTGGTGGGCACTGATAGGCTGCACTGGTGGGCACTGATAGGCATAGTTAAGGCGGCACTAATAGGCACAGATAAGGCGGCACCGATGGGCACAGATAAGGCGGCACTGATGGGCAAAGATGGGCACAGATAAGATGGCACGGATGGGTGGCACGGATAAGTGGCACGGATGGGTGGCACGGATGGGCACTGATAGGTACCACAGATAGATGGGACTGATGGGCACTGATAGGTGGCACTGATAGGTGGCTCTGATAGGTGGCACTGCTGGGCACTGATGGGCGGCACTGCTGGGCACTGATGGGCGGCACTGCTGGGCACTGATGGGCGGCACTGGGGTGCAGCACCTTTGAGGCAGATTGGGTGGCACTGTGGGTGGCACTGTGGGTGGCACTGTGGGGTGGCACTGTGGGGTGGCACTGTGGGTGGCACTGTGGGTGGCACTGTGGGCACTATGGGCACAGACGGGGGGCACTTACTTTTACTTTTAGTTCTACTTCAGGATGGCACTGCGGGAGGCAGGTGGGCACTGGCAGGTGGCATGTGGTGCCTTGCATTGCTGGCCGTGATCGGGACTGATGTCCTGATCACGGCCGCCGGTGATCGGCTTTTTTTTTTTCTCCTCGCGCTGTCAGCGCGAGGAGGAATAATAGCCGATTACCGGCTCCGTTCTATCACATGATCAGCTGTCATTGGCTGACAGCTGATCACGTGATAAGGGGTCGGGATCGACCCCTTACACGGATCGGTGATCAGGCGAGTCTCACGGACTCGCCGATCACAGAGCGCGCCGCGCGCGCCCCTCAGGGGGCGCGCAGGCCGCTCGTAACCGGGACGACGTCAATAGACGTAGTCCCGGAAATCTAGGTCCACGCTAATGCCGTCATTCGGCAATAGCGCGGATCCCAAGTGGTTAATGCATGTTTAAAACTTTTTGCTAAGTCTAAACAGCCCTTCACATATTAAAATCTCAGGAGTCACCAACTCTACTTTGATCCTGAACAAAGTTCACTCTAAGTTCTGAAATTCAGTGGTCATATTCTTGGGGGGGAAGTGACTAACTGGGGTTATGAGCCACATTCACCTGACACCTGAAGCAGAGGAGTACTTTTATTTTTTTTCTCTTTTTTCAAAAATATTTGTTGTTAATTTTGTATGTATGATTTTGTAGCCTACTGTAAGTTTGTATATATGGACCAGGAACTTGGAAAAATGTTTGCACAGATGTAAAAATCTTAATTTTTGTCAATAAAATTATTAAGTGTTACTAAACCCACAACAGTAAAATCAGTCTGTATATGCTGTAAAGCATGCTTGTTATACTTCCTGTAAAAAGGCTGTCTGATCCTGCTTTTCTGATCCTCCCCTTCTTCCACAGTCCCCAATCCATCTGCTGATAGTACAGAGCCCTAGGAAACACTCTGTACATGCTCAGTTTTGTGTGTATTGCTAGAGAGATTTTTTTTTTGGGAGGGTGCATGTGATCGGCACCGGGCCAATCAGCACTGTCCAGACAGAGGATCAGGGGTCATGCAGCCTCATAGGATGGTCAGAAGACATGTGAAATTTGTTTTTGGTCTGAATATGAATTTGGACAAATTTTTGGTTATTCAGTGATTCAGATGTATCCAAATCTCTGAATGAAATAACGAATTATATTGAAATTCATTTAATTTTGTTTTGCATATCCAATTCTAACAAATTCCAAATTATCGGAACAATTATAATTTGGATCGTTCAAAAAATGATAGACCAATTTGAATTCTTTGTAAACAATAGCTGGTTGTTAAGGAGCAGGCTGTTAATGGGCTTGCCCGCTGACAGAAGAATGCAAACAAAAGAATGCTGGCAATAGAAAATGTCTTTAAAAAACAGCATGGGGTCCCCCAATCCATACCAGGCCATTTGGGTCTGGTATTGATTGTAAGGGGAACCCCTAGCCATAACTTTAAAAAAGAGGCATGGGGCCCCTCAGAATCCATACCAGACCCTTATCCGAGTATGCAGCCAGGCAGGCCGGGAAAGGGGGGGGGGTGAGCGAGCACCCCCCTTCTGAACTATACTGGAGGGTGCTTTGGGGCAGGGGTCTCTGTTCTGGGGACAAGGGCTTCTGCCCTACAACCCTGGCCGGTGGTTGTGGGCTTATCGGAATCTGGAAGCGCCCTTTACCAGGGGGCTCAATAGCCAGGCAGGATCAGACAGGTATCACAGGTGTTACAGGGGGCCAAATGACACAGCACAAGCGCTGTGCTGTATAACATGCTTTAACCCCTTCAGCCCCTTCCTGACCAGAGCACTTTTTGCGATTCCGCACAGCGTCGTTTTAACTGACAATTGCGTGTTTGTGCAGCGTTGTACCCAAACAAAACTGATGTCCTCAATATTTTTTACTTTTTGCTATAATAAATATCCCCCCCCAAAAAAAAAAAAAAAAAAAAATTATATATATATATATATATATATATATATATATATATATATATATATATAAAAAATATTTTCCTCAGTTTAGGCCGATATGTATTCTTTTACATGGAAAAAATAAAGGAAAAGCAGAAGTGGCGCTACCCCCTAGTACATCAAAATGAGGAATGTGCTCACCAAATTCCTCTAAGTGCAACTTCCTTAAATTACCTTAAATTGCAAGAAATAAACATTACAAAAGCGATTTTTTGTGTTATAAGCCAAAATTTTGTGTTAGACCCTCTGTCAGGTGTTAATAGAACAGTGTTGTATGTGGTCCTTTAAAGATGTGAGCAACCCTCCTGCCTTTTCAATGACTTTTCAGTTTTTCCAAAGTCATACTTTATGTAAAAATGTGTTAATAGTGTTAGACCCCCTGGTGGGTTTTTTGAATGCCACAAGCAAAAGATACTTGAATAAACCCTGATAACAGAAACCTATAAAGTAGTTATAGACTTCAGCCCCAGAGGATTTTACCCCCTTCCTGACCAGAGCACTTTTTGCAATTTGGCACAGCGTTGCTTTAACTGACAATTGCACGGTCGTGCAGCGTTGTACCCAAACAAAACTGATGTCCTTTTTTCCCACAAATAGAGCTTTTTTCCCCCACGAATAGAGCTTTCTTTTGATGGTATTTGATCTCCTCTGCGGTTTTTATTTTTTGCGCTATAAACAAAAAAAACAACGATTCTGAAAAAAACTCAATATTTTTTACTTTTTGCTATAATAAATATCCCCCCCCCCCCAAAAAAAAAATGTATATATATATATATATATATATATATATATATATATATATTTTTTATATAATAATTTTATTCTCAGTTTAGGCTGATAGGTATTCTTCTACATATTTTTGTTAAAAAGAATCGCAATAAGGGTATATTGATTGGTTTGCGCAAAATTTATAGTGTCTACAAAAATAGGGGATAGTTTTTTACGTTTTTTTTATTAGTAATGGCGGCGATCTGTGATTTTTATCGGGTATGTGATATTATGGCGGACACATGGGACATTTTTTACACTATTTTGGGAACATTGGCATTTATACAGCGATTAATGCTATAAAAATGCATTGATTACTGTGTAAATGACATTGGCAGTGAAGAGGTTGACCATTAAGAGGCATTAAAGCGGTTAAGTGTGTCCTAGGGAGTGATTCTAACTGTTAGGGTGCTGGGCTTTAACACACAGGACAGTGATCACTGCTCTCGATGGCAGAGAGCTGTGATCTCTTTCCTGTCACTAAGGTCATGGTGGCCGGCTCCAGGCCCACTCCTTAACAACCAGTTATTCTTCACACAGAACTAAAACTGGTCGATCATTTTCAACAGAACTGTAGCGAAAAATTGGAAATGATTAGAAAATTAAAAAACAAAATGACATTTTACGAAACATAACCAAATGAATTCCAAAACAAATCAACAAAACTAAAATAGTAACATAACAAATCTATCTGAAACAAAACAAATGTTTCCATTCTGCACTTGTCTAAAAGTCAGAGGCGAATGAAAACTCCTTCTACAAGCTTTAACCAGTGCTCAGCAGGAAGTCACAAGACTGCTATGCGAAAGGTATTTAGCAGTTTATATTTACTAAAATAATGGCATTTCAATGTTCTGTGTACTGTAGGAGACCAGACATAGTAAATGCAGGGTCCTGGGTTTAGTAACACTTTAACCCCCCCCCCCCCCCCCCCGGAACATTATATATTATCTGATAGCATAGGCTCTGTAGAATAAAAAGATGAAGCTTTAAAAGCCTGTACAGCTCATCAGTTTAGAGATAACCAGGAGCTCTTGTGCTAGAATTGTTGCTCTCATGCTGACATTTGTGGTGATACCTCACATGTGTGGTGTGACCGCAATGTACAAATGTGTACACATCCTGGGCATGTGTTTGCGTGGCAATGGGCGTTGTAGCAATTTTTTTTTATACATTTTAATATAATTTAATTGTTTTTAAACTTTTTTCATTTATTTATTTATTTTTACTTGATTGCTATCACAAAGGGTTAATAACCCCCCCATGTGATAGCATTGGTCAGGTGATGGGTATTTTTTCACATTGAAGCCAGGAGCCGCCTTAGCAAATGGAGCACAAGCTGATGGCTTCTACTGCAGACATTAGCTTGTGATTAACAGTTCACTCTTTGGATGCATGTAGTATGTCCTGCATTTAGCTTTTTGCAGAAATGCAGGACATTTTCTTAAACATGGGATCCTATAGAACATGTTCATATCAATGCATTTTTATGCCTCTGCCTTCTTGGAAAGGGACAGAGACTTTCTTAACCCCGAATGGTGCTTTGTTTTTAGCTGCAGAAAAGTATATATGCGTTTTTTACAGCATTTTAACATCGATTTTGCTGTGATTTGCAATTTTAAATCTGCCCAACAACAATTTTTCCCAAAACAAAACACATACTCGAAATAATGCAAAACGCAAATCACAGGAAAATCATGGTAAAATTGCAGTAAAAAATGCAGAAAGCACAGCAAAAAACACTGCAGAAACGATCAAAAGCAACATGCATAGATGTGAATCGAGCCTGAGCCCACGTTTACATTGGGCAGATTTGGCATGAGATTGACATGTCAAATCGCATGCCAAATCGGGCCGACGCCAAATTTGTACTATTTTGGCAAATTCCTTTACCACTTTTGACAAATTTTGGGGAGATTTGAATAGACATCTGTGCAGGAACCCGCACAGATGTCTGTCAAATCACCCCCCGAAGTCAGACTGCATTATCCTTTTGAAATCGCGCAAGTTCAGCTAAACTTGCATGAGCAATGTGAGCTCGGGCTTAGCCTAGGTTCACAGAAATCGAGCAAGTTCACCTGAACTCGCATGATTTTATACCCGCATGTCAGTCTGAATTCACGAGCGATTTCAGAGGCATTTGTGTGGGTTACTGCACAGATGTCTATACAAATAGCCCCCAAATTTGCCATAAGTAGTACAGAAACTACTTTTGGGAATGGGTGTGGCACCGCAAAGTCTGCGTTTCGCCGATTCAGACAGCACCATTGCCATTGACATGCCAAATGCATTTGTAGTTCAGTTCTTTTGACTTCATTGGGTTAACTTGACAGATAGTGCCCCTCCTCAAACTCCACATGCAGAAGCAAAATTTCCAGTCACAAAAGCAGAATACACAAATTGCTGCCACAGCAATGTGTACTCACCCCTTCAGCCTCACATGTAAATTTTAAGTTAGGTAGCTGAGAAACTCAGATCAACTGCCTATTTTTACCACTCTGTGTGAGCTAAGCCTAATGTGGTTTCTTTTTATTGGCGTCTTGTTACCTGGTTATCTGACTAGTAACACAGTTTCTGTTTAGAATGATTCCAATCTATGAAGCAGCAGTGGTAACACCCTTAGACAACAGCATTGTCATTCTGGGGAAAGGGTAGTGTTAAGCCTCGTACACACAGTTTGATTGTTGTATGAACGAGCATCTGATTTTTGTCAAAAGCATGTGTGCAGGATTTTGTCTAGCATACTAACTATTCGTAAATTGTCATTCAACAAACACGAACAAGTTAATTTCTCAAGCGCCACCCTTTGGCCCCTTCTGCTAATTTTGTGTTAGTAGAAGTTTGGTGAGCGTTTATTCACACTCTTTTGTTAAATGTTTTTTTATTTGGATGGCAGATAGCATCTCTAATATAATTTCTGTTGTTATTTTTTCTGCACAGCAAAAAAATTGTGTAGAATAACACTTGGCTATGTGTTTTTCTTCAAATGACAGTTTGGGAGTAGGCAGTTACATTAAAAACACCACAAGAAAAGGCTTTGCTTAAAACTAAAGCAAACTTACTATGACAAAGGCAATAAAGCACATTCCCTGCTGGCAAAGAAATTGCGGGAACGCACCCTCATGTCCACCCCCCACCAAATTAAAAACAACTCGGGCTCCTTATTGACCCACCCCAAAGATATAGCACACACATTCGCAGAACTCTACACAGATCTTTACAACAATCCTGACATACTCAGTAACCCCCCCTTCTCCGGACCTCTCCCTACGTATGCATCAGTATCTTGAACGTAGTGGAGTCCCGCGACTCCAATCCGCTGACCTAGGAGCCCTGAATGCACCGATCACAGACGCAGAATTAGAACGGACTATCAAAGCACTCCCACCTCGTAAATCCCCTGGTCCAGATGGACTGCCTTATGAGTATTATAAAACTTTCCTTCCAATCCTGACTCCCCATATGTGTAGAATCTTCAACGCTTTCCTCCGTGATACTCCTATACCAGCAGATATGCAATGGTCCTTTATCACGGTGATCCCCAAACCAGACAAAGACCCCATGTTATGTGCCAACTACAGACCAATTGCCTTGCTTAACTCTGACCTAAAAATTTTCACAAAATTACTCTCCACCCGACTGAATGTAGTCCTCCCATCTCTCATACATAAAGACCAGGTGGGTTTTGTCCCACTCAGGCAGGCGGACGACAACACCAGGAAGATCATCGACCTGGTGGACGTGGCGAACAGGGAGAATTCGGCGCCCTTGCTACTTAGCCTGGATGCCGAGAAGGCCTTTGACCGTCTTGGTTGGTCCTTCCTGATCGCCGCACTCCGACATGCAGGCTTCAAGGGACCCTTCCTGCGGGCGATCCAACATCTCTACTCCGACCCTACAGCCCAAGTGCGGACTCCCTTTGCCCTGTCCCCATAATTTTCTATAACCAACGGCACCCGGAAGGGGTGCCCACTCTCGCCCCTGCCGTTTGCGATATGTGTTGAGCCCCTAGCCGCTACGGTCAGAGGCAATCCAAACATTAGGGGGAATACCGGTCAGGGGCAAGGAGTTTAAAATCTCACTGTTTGCCGACGATATCATCCTTTCCCTGATTCAGCCTAGAGTGTCCCTCCCCAACCTCCATGCTGAATTTTATCGCTATGGGGCTTTATTGGGATACAAAATGAATACATCCAAATCGGAGGCTCTCCCACTTAACATCCGGGAAGCCGAAGTTACGCAATTGCAGGCAAATTTCTCCTACCGTTGGAAGAATACCTCCCTGAAATATCTGGGAATAAACATCACCCCAAAATTCACCACGCTATACCAGGAGAATTTCCCTTCCCTCTTTTGCTCGGTTAGAAATTTGATCCAGTCATGGAAAAAACATTGAATCTCCCTCCTAGGCCAGATTGCATCAATAAAGATGACGATCCTCCCGAAATTACTCTACCTGTTTCAAACGCTACCCATCTCGGTTCCTTACAAACACTTGAAAAAACTTCACATCGGACTTACTCAAAATTGTGTGGAACTACAAAAGGCATAGAATACCCCAATCCGTCCTGATGTCAGCCCGCTCGGACGGTGGACTAGCCTTCCCCAACCTCATTAAGTACTATCAGGCGGCCCAACTCCGTGCAATAACATCATGGTTCACCCAAAGATCATACAATAAGTGGACAGAAATTGAAAAAATCTGGATGGCTCCAACCCACCCAAACAGCCTCCTGTGGAGTGCGAGCGCGGAGGTGCCCCCCGAACGCCTATTGGGACCTATGTCTCAGCTTCGCCGACTTTGGTGTAAGCTGGCACCCCCACATGCTTTATCCTCAGACAGGTCGCCTTTAACTTCGTTTATCTGTAAACCCTCAGTGCCAGATAGCCTTACGCACCAAATGTCATAGCCCTGGTCCTCATGAAACTTATTCCACTATGGGAATCTGATAGACCCACGATCACGCAAACTATTACCCTTCTCTGAATTACAGACCAAGCATGAACTACCTCGCCAGGCATTCTATATTTACCTGCAGATTCGCCACTATGCCCTGACCATAACACCTAACCTACAATTCTCCCTCCCAACCCCATTTGAAAGCCTGATCCTGGCGGGCACGGCTCAACGGGGCTTGATATCCAATATTTACAAACTACTGAATGTTTACTCAATGGACACTAATGAAAAACACGCATACATGCTAAAATGGGAGAAACTCCTCAATGAGGACATATTCAGAGAACAGTGGCAGGTGATATGGTCGCAGGCGGCAAAAAGCTCATTTTGCACATTATATAAAGAGAATGCTTACAAAATCATCTTTCTAAGGTATATGACCCCTGACGTACTCCACACCATATATCCCACTAGCTCAGACCGGTGCTGGAGATACCTGCAGGACAGGGGCACCCTCCTCCACATTTACTGGAGTTGCACATTAATCGCCCCCTTCTGGAATGCGGTCCAACAACTCCTGACCAACCTCTTGGGCATACAGATCCCAATGGGCCCCAAATTTGCCCTACTGGGACTATCCCAACTTAAGATTCCCACTCCCCATAAAAAGCTAGTTCATCATATCCTCACGGCGGCACGTTGCCTCATCGCCCTAAATTGGAAAAAGAGGACCCCTCCTCCCGACGATACCCTATACGCTAGAATAAAAGATGTGGAGCTGATGGAGAGGATGACGGCCAGGATACAGGATAGAATGGAAGCCCACGATAAAGTGTGGGAGCTGTGGCACCTTCGGGAGGACCCACCATGATCAGATGAACAGGCTACTGCGGTGAGGCTCCTCTCTACCCCCCCCCCCCCCACCCCCCTTATTCTTCTTCTCTACTTTCATTCTCTCTTTTCCTCTTCTCTAACTGGAGTATTCTGATGGCTCCAACCAGTCTTTCCTAAGCGTTTTTTTTTTTTTTGATACACATGCTTCAAACACGTGATTGCATTCCAAGATCAGTGAAGAAGCAGAACCTGGCATAGACTGCACTGTATACTGACCTTCTCTTTATTTAAATACCATTTAAATATGAAAAGTGTACTCACAAGATATCTAAATGTGTATTGTAAAAGCTGATAATAAAAATAAATGTTATTTGGAAAAAACAAAAAAACGCCACAATTGAAAATTAACAAGGAACACCAACATAGTTGTATCTTTGATCTTAAAAACTCAGGGATAATGGTGTTGTGGTAACTTCCCCAAAAAAAAAAAATCTAACAACAACCATAATATGAATATTATTTATATCACTACAAAACAAATGCCTTTTAAAATACGTTTGGCAAACTACGGTATCTCACAAAAGTGAGTACACCCCTCACATTTTTGTAAATATTTTTATTATTTCTTTTCATGTGACAACACTGAAGAAATTACACTTTGCTACTATATAAAAGTAGTGAGTGTACAGCTTGTATAACAGTATAAATTTGCTGTCCCCTCTAAATAACTCAACACACAGCCATTAATGTCTAAACCACTGGCAACAAAAGTGAGAACACCCCTAAGTGAAAATGTCCAAATTGGGCCCAAAGTGTCAATATTTTGTGTGGGCACCATTATTTTCCAGCACTGCCTTAACACTATTGGGCATGGAGTTCTCCAGAGCTTCACAGGTTGCCACTGGAGTCATCTTCCACTCCTCCATGATAACATCACAGAGCTGGTGGATGTAAGAGACCTTGCACTCTTCCCTCTTCCATTTGAGGATACCCCACAGATGCTCAATTAGGTCTGGAGGCATGCTTAGTCAGTCCATCACCTTTACCCTCAGCTTCTTTAGCAAGGTAGTGGTTGTCTTAGAGGTGTGTTTGGGGTTGTTATGTTGGAATACTGCTCTGCGGCAGTCTCTGAAGGTAGGGGATCATGCTCTGCTTCAGTATGTCACAGTACATGTTGGCATTCCTCAAAGAACTGTAGCTCCCCACTTTCGGCAGCACTCATACAGCCCCAGACATTGACACTCCCACCACCATGCTTGACTGTAGGCAAGACACACTTGTCTCTGTACTCCTCACCTGGTCACCATTTGAACCAAATAAGTTTATCCTGGTCTCATCAGACCACAGGACATGGTTTCAGTAATCCATGTCCTTAGTCTGCTTGTCTTCGGCAAACTGTTTGCAGGCTTTCTTGTGCATCATCTTTAGAAGAGACTTCTTTCTGGGACAACAGCCATGCAGACAAATTTGATACAGTGTGTGGCATCTAAGCACTGACCCCCCACCTCTTTAACCTCTGCAGCAATGCTAGCAGCACACATATGTATTTCCTAAAGACAAATTCTGGATATGATGCTGAGCACATGCACTCAACTTCTTTGGTTCGACCATGGCGAGGCCTGTTCTGAGAGGAACCTGTCCTGTTAAACTGCTGTATGGTCTTGGTCACCGTGCTGCAGCTCAGTTTCAGGGTCTTGGCAATCTTCATATAACCTAGGTCATTTTTATGTAGAGCAACAATTCTTTTTTTTTTTTTCAGATCCTCAGAGAGTTCTTTGCCATGAGGTGCCATGTTAAACTTCCATTGACCAGTATGAGAGAGTGAGACCAATAGCACCAAATTTAACACATCTGCTTCCCATTCACACCTGAGACCTTGTAACACTAACGAGTCACATGACACCGGGGGAGGCGAAATAGCTAATTAGGCCCAATTTGGACGTTTTCACTTATGGGTATACTCACTTTTGTTGCCAGCGGTTTAGCCATTAATAGCTGTGTTTTGATTTATTTTGAGAGGACAGCAAATTTACACTGTTATACAAGCTGTACACTCACTACTTTACATTGTAGCAAAGTGTCATTTCTTTAGTGTTGTCACATGAAAAGATATAATAAAATATTTCCAAAAATGTGAGGGGTGTACTCACTTTTGTGAGATACTGTAGTTTGCCAAACGTTTAAAAGGCATTTGTTTTGTTGTGATATAAATAATAGTGATATAGGGTAGTGATATAAATATAAATATTCACTTTTGTGAAATACTGTACATCAGTATTACCAGCAAAGCAGCTTCATTATTATCCCATTAAAGAAGATGAGAATGTGCGCTGCATTTTGACATTTCATCAATTGCCACGTCACGAATGTTAATTCTAGATTACGAAAGGTAGTTTAACCAGTTGCCGACCGCCGCACGCCGATGTACGTCGGTACAATGGCACGGGCAGGCATAAGGACATACATGTACGTCCCTTGCCTCCCGCGGGTCGGGGGCCCGATCGGGCCCCCGCCCGGTGCCTGCGGCGGTCGGTATTCGTTCGGGAGCGATCCCGGACGAGGGGACGGCCATTCATTCATGGCCACCCCCTCGCGATCGCTCCCGACGAATAGAAATCCCCGGTGACATCACTTCCTCTCCTGTAATGTAAACACAGGAGAGGAAGTGATGTATTCTCTCCTCCGTGTCGGTATTTTTCGTTCCGACACGGAGGAGAGCGGATCAGTAAGTTGCACCAACACTCTACACACACAGTAGAACATGCCAGGCACACTCACACCCCCCCTTTACCCCCCGATCACCCCCCCAATTACCCCTGCCCCCCAGTCACAGTGACACCAATGTCATTTTTTTTTTTTTTTTGCATTGGTGTCATTTGTGACTGTAATAACTGTTAGGGCAGTTAGAGTTAGCCCCCTTTAGTTCTAATGTACCCCCCTAACCCCCCCAATAAAGATTTAACCCCGTGATCACCCCCCGTCGCCAGTGTCACTAAGGCTGGGTTCACATTGCAGCGGTTTATGAGAACGAATGTGATTCGCACCGCACTGCAGTGCAAATCACATCCGATCTCTGTGCGATTCGAGTTCAGCCATTCGCCGCACCCGCCGCACCCGCCACACCCGCCGCACCCGCCGCAAATTCGCACGGGACCCTTTTTTTGGCCCGCAGCAGAATCGGATCGCATGGGTGTTCACACCATGCGATCCGAGTTTGCAGATCGCACTGCGATATGCGAACTGATCTGGGGGTGTCAGTAACATTTCACTGACACTCCCAGCAGTTCGCATAGGGCAGTGTGAACTGCCGCCGGGAGGCATGCGATGCGGGAACCCGCCGCGGATTCGCGGCGTTTCCGCATCGCTCCAGTGTGAACCCAGCCTAATAAGCGATCATTTTTCTGATCGCCGTATTAGTGTCACAGGTGACGCTAGTTAGGCAGGTAGGTATTTAGGTTCGCCGCAGCTTTTTATAGCGCCAGGGACCCCCATATACTACCGCATAAAGCCCCCTGATTGCCCCCTAGTTAACCCTTTCACCAGTGATCACCATATAACTGTTACAGGTGACGCTGGTTGGTTAGTTATTTTTTTATAGTTTCAGGGCACCCGCCATTTATTACCTAATAAAGGTTTAACCCCCTGATCACCCGGCGGGTGTCATTTGTGACTAATAACTGTTAGGGCAGTTAGGGTTAGCCCCCTTTAGTTCTAAGGTACCCCCCTAACCCCCCCAATAAAGGTTTAACCCCGTGATCACCCCCCGTCGCCAGTGTCACTAAGGCTGGGTTCACATTGCAGCGGTTTATGAGAACGGATGTGATTCGCACCGCACTGCAGTGCAAATCACATCCGATCTCTGTGCGATTCGAGTTCAGCCATTCGCCGCACCCGCCGCACCCGCCGCAAATTCGCACGGGACCCTTTTTTTGGCCCGCAGCAGAATCGGATCGCATGGGTGTTCACACCATGCGATCCGAGTTTGCAGATCGCACTGCGATATGCGAACTGATCTGGGGGTGTCAGTAACATTTCACTGACACTCCCAGCAGTTCGCATAGGGCAGTGTGAACTGCCGCCGGGAGGCATGCGATGCGGGAACCCGCCGCGCATTCGTGGCGTTCCCGCATCGCTCCAGTGTGAACCCAGCCTAATAAGCGATCGTTTTTCTGATCGCTGTATTAGTGTCACAGGTGACGCTAGTTAGGCAGGTAGGTATTTAGGTTCGCTGCAGCTTTTTATAGCGCCAGGGACCCCCATATACTACCGCATAAAGCCCCCTAATTGCCCCCTAGTTAACCCTTTCACCAGTGATCACCATATAACTGTTACAGGTGACGCTGGTTGGTTAGTTATTTTTTTATAGTTTCAGGGAACCCGCCATTTATTACCTAGTCTCACTAGTGTACCCCTAAATTTAGGGGTGTCTACTTTCCAAAATGGGGTCATTTGGGGGGGGTTTGTGCCATCTTGGCATTTTATGGCCTTCAAAACTGTAACGCCCTTAGAAAGCCTGAAGGCGGTGCTTGGTTTTCGGGGCCCCGTACGCGGCTAGGCTCCCAAAAAGTCCCACATATGTGGTATCCCCATACTCAGGAGAAGCAGCAGAATTTATTTTGGGGTGTCATTTCACATATGCCCATGGCATGCGTGAGCAATATATCATTTAGTGACAACTTTGTGAAAAAAAAAAAAAAGTTTGTAATTTTCCCGCAACTTGTGGCAAAATATAAAATATTCCATGGACTCAACATGCCTCTCAGCAAATAGCTTGGGGTGTCTACTTTCTAAAATGGGGTCATTTGTGGGGGTTTTGTGCCATCTTGGCATTTTATGGCCTTCAAAACTGTAATAGGTAGTGAGAAGTGAACTCAAAAATTTACGCCCTTAGAAAGCCTGAAGGCGGTGCTTGGTTTTCGGGGCCCCGTACGCGGCTAGGCTCCCAAAAAGTCCCACATATGTGGTATCCCCGTACTCAGGAGAAGCAGCAGAATTTATTTTGGGGTGTCATTTCACATATGCCCATGGCATGCATGAGCAATATATCATTTAGTGACAACTTTGTTAAAAAAGAAAAAAAAAAAAATAAGTTTGTAATTTTCCCGCAACTTGTGGCAAAATATAAAATATTCCATGAACTCAACATGCCTCTCAGCAAATAGCTTGGGGTGTCTACTTTCTAAAATGGGGTCATTTGTGGGGGTTTTGTGCCATCTTGGCATTTTATGGCCTTCAAAACTGTAATAGGTAGTGAGACGTGAACTCAAAAATTTACGCCCTTAGAAAGCCTGAAGGCGGTGCTTGGTTTTCGGGGCCCCGTACGCGGCTAGGCTCCCAAAAAGTCCCACATATGTGGTATCCCCATACTCAGGAGAAGCAGCAGAATTTATTTTGGGGTGTCATTTCACATACGCCCATAGCATGTGTGAGCAATATATCATTTAGTGACAACTTTGTGTAAAAAAAAAAAAAAATTTTTTTTTTTGTCATTATTCAATCGCTTGAGGCAAAAAAAAAAAATATTCAATGGGCTCAACATGCCTCTTATCAATTTCCTTAGGGGGTCTACTTTCCAAAATGGGGTCATTTGGGGGGGTTTTGTACTGCCCTGCCATTTTAGCACCTCAAGAAATGAGATAGGCAGTCGTAAACTAAAAGCTGCGTAAATTCCAGAAAACGTACCTTAGTTTGTAGATGTGACAACTTTTGCGCAAACCAATAAATATACAATTATTGACTTTTTTTTTACCAAAGACATGTGGCTGAATACATTTTGGCCTAAATGTATGACTAAAATTGAGTTTATTGGATTTTTCTAATAACAAAAAGTAGAAAATATCATTTTTTTTCAAAATTTGCAGTCTTTTTACGTTTATATCGCAAAAAATAAAAATCGCAGAGGCAATCAAATACCATCAAAAGAAAGCTCTATTTGTGGGAAGAAAAGGACGCAAATTTTGTTTGGGTACAACATTGCATGACCGCGCAATTACCAGTTAAAGCAGCGCAGTGCCAAAGTGTAAAAAGACCTCTGGTCATTTACCAGCAAAATGGTCCGGTCTGAAAGTGGTTAAAGACCAAACTCTTCCTGGTCGTTCCCTGATTCCGACCATGCACGTTTGTACTTTGACTTTTGTGTGATGATTTCTGTACTGACCATCCGAAAATCAGACGTTGAGTTCACATCCGCCAAAAATTTTCTAGCCTGCACATCCAGCTTTTCTCTGATGAAAATGTGAAATTGGCTATTGAAAGCACCGTGCTAACGATCTGAAAATCCTCAGACAGCTCGTCTTATGAATTTTCCCATCTGATTTTCGTGTGTACAGGCCTTTAGATGGATTATCAGATTTAATTGGACTTGACTAAAAAATTAAAACTGAACTCCAGCTAACCCTTTTTAAGCAATTACACTAACAGTTTTTTTTTTCTACCTTTTAGGAGAAAGGTTTTAAATAAATGAATAAAAGCTGTAAGCATCACCATTGTAAGCATCCCTGTCATTGTAAAATGGCACTTTTTCTGGACAGCATGGTCTGTTGATAGATAGATTACTGACCAAATCACCATAATGGAAAAAAAGTGTAAAAGAAAGAAAACGAATGCAGCCACCACATTTAAGCATTGGTATTAAAATATAAGGAGCAGTAGCTCATTGAAAACAGGATGTTTATATGTTCAGAACAGAAACAAGGAGACTCCAATAAAGTTGACAGAGACCTCATGTAACTTATAAGCAGATTTTCATTTGTTTCCTTGTTTCCTTTTCTTTTAAGAAACTCTCTAATTTTAAATGATATTCTTACAGTATGTTATATGTTTGTAGGGTGTGTTTTTGAAGGCAAGCTACATAAGCTTGGCAGTAAATGGATAACAGAGAATTGTATGGATTGTTCATGTCGTTCTGATGGCTCCGTGGGTTGCTGTTCTAAGTAAGCATTATTTTCGTTTTATTTGTTCAATCCCAATTGAATGCAAAATATATTTTTATATTATACAAAATATTTTTCTAAAATGAGAACCAACTACAAGGCTTTATTTCAGCATGCATTGTTCACTTTTGGTGCTAGACAAATTAGGACTTCATGTGCCGCTATGAGGTTGTTTTTGTAAAGTTGAAAAGCCCTAAAGAAGGAAGGAGGAGGCCTTTCCCCCAAAATGTTTTGGCTGTATTTGATGCTCCTAACCAATAATTGTTTACAAAAACTTTTAAATTATATGAGCTTTTGTTAAAGGTGCTCCTCAATACTCCCTAGTTCCCCAATGGAAGAAAAATGCGGTTTTCATAAAGTTAAAGAATGCCTGCCTACCCTTAGGCCCCTTTCGCACTGGGGTGCTTTGCAGGAGCAACAGCACTAAAAATAGTGCCTGCACAGTGCCCTGAAACAGCCGCTGCTGTGTCTCCAGTGTGAAAGCCCCAAGGGCTTTCACACTGGAGTGATACGCTTGCAGGATGGTGAACAAAGTCCCGCAAGCCGCATCTTTGGAGCGCTGTAGGAGCGGTGTATTTACAGCTCCTAAAGTGCCCCTTCCCATAGAAAACAATGGGACAGCGCTGCAAACCCGCCTGCAAAGCGCCACTGCAGCAGCGCATTGCGAACAGTTTTAGCCCCTTTTTGGCCGCTAGCGGGGGTTAAAACTGCCCCACTAGCGGCCAATTAGTGCTGCTAAAACTACGGTAAAGTGCCGCTAAATATAGCGCCCCTTTACTGCCAGCGCCCGCAATGCCCCAGTGTGAAAGTAGCCTAAATCCTAGGTACAGTGACTGTCATTCACATGCCACCCTGTGTGGGGCACCTTTCAACAAGGATGCCCCCAGAACCCGGCTCCCCCATGTACATAATACACCTATCCATTCACCAAAAAAAAGTGACAAAAAGTAATGAAAACAAATGGTTTTTGACAATTCCTTTATTAAAAAATAAAACAACAGCACCCCCCGATGTAAATCCACTCCCAATCAAGCTGCTTGCCGCAATGCTGACCCGAAAAACCCCCACAAAGCTCCGCACACGAGGACGGCTGAACACTGAATGCCTCCTCCGCTATTTGACAGTTCTTATATAACAGTTTACGCATCACTTTACGATGTATAGGGGATACAACACAATTACAGTACAATACAAAAGGTACAGGAGGGCCCTGCTCATAGAGCTTACATTCTAAAGGGAGGGGGTGGTACAAAAGGTAATAGCTGCAGAGAATGATTTGATGGGGGTGGCTCGGAGACAGTTAGGTGGGTGTGGGATAGGCTTCCCTAAATAAATTAGTTTTCAGGAATCTCCTAAAGGTGGGCAGGGTAGGGGCTGATCAGATATATTGGGGCAGGGAGTTCCAGAGGATGGGAGAGGCTCTGGAGAAGTCTTGAAGGTGAGCATTGGAGGAGGCAACAAGGGAGCTAGAGAGCAGGAGGTCCTGGGAGGAGTGGAGGGGACGATTTGGGCAATATCTGCAGATGAGGTTGGTGATGTAGATGGGGGCGATGTTGTGAATGGCCTTGTATGTTATGGTTAGCATTTTGAATTTTACACGGTGGGGTAGGAGAAGCCAGTGAAGGGAAGTGAGGTGTATTAGTCTAGCAGCAGAATTCATAATAGACTGAAGGGGGGATAGCCTGATTAAGGGTAGGCCATTAAGGAGAGAGTTGCAGTAGTCAAGGTGGAAAATAATCAAGGAGTGAATAAGTTGCTTTGTGGTGTTATTAGTCAGCAAGGGTCGAATTCTGGAGATGTTGCGGAGGTTAAAGCGGCAGGATTTAGCCAGTGATTGGATATGGAGGCTGAAGGAGAGGTCAGAATCAAGGATTACATCCAGGACCCTGGCACCTGGGGGTACCGTGAAGGAGGAAATATATTTTATATATGTTACATTGTTATAACATATAAATATAACAAGCTCGGTTTTAGAAAGATTACAGTATACAGTAGGTAAGGGCGGTGCCACCTGGTGACGTCACCTGGTGGCACTGCCCCCTTTTGATGTCATGGACCTGTGCATGCTGGGTTGGTGATGTCACAAGGGTGACACCAGGTGACATCACCGGGTGGCCCTGCCCTTACCTTTATCAGAAATGTCAAAACGACAGAGAAGGAATTTGGCGGTATGAGGAACTTTTTTTCAGGTTTAACTGTGCGGCGGGCGATGTGATTGACAATGGAATTACATTGGGAGGGTCACTATTTTTTAATTTTTTAATGAAGGAATCATCAAAAACAGAATTCAATAAGCCCCTTGCCCACAGACACCCATAACCACCAGCCAGGGTTGTGGGAATGAGGCCATTGTCCCCATTAACATGGGTGCTTTGTGGTAAGGGGGTGGGGGTGTTTTTTTTTTTTTTTTACATTTTGGCATGCATTTAAAAAAAATTATATTCCTGCAATGACATTGTATTAAAAACTGATGGTTATCAAGTTTAACTTGCCCACACTTGAAGTACCACCACTGCGCCTTGGAAAAAATCATTTCAAATTGGTAAAGCTGCAGCTTTAAACAAGAGGCTGGGTATACAGTGATGCTGGGTATATACACAGAGAGGCTGGGCATACACAGAAGGTAGGCTAGGGTAGTACAGAGTTCCCCCCCCCCTCCATCTCCCCCATGGTCTGCACTCGCCTGCTCAGGAGCTCTGTGCGAGAAACTTCCTCCCGACTCTATGATTTGTGTGGAGCAAGGAGGAGACTCGCTCTTACACTCATCACCCTTCTCTGTCACTGAAGCAAGGATGGAGTGCAGACTCAGTGAGAGTGTCATGGCTGTGTGGGAAGCTCTGTGTCAGGCAGCCCGGGACACTCTCATGGTAGGGCCAGCCCTGGACTCGAGGCTATGGGCCCCAGATTCGGGGCTCTAGCCTCAATAGCCACCACCTAGTGATGCCACTGGTCACCTACATCTCACTCTAGCACATGACCCAGAGAATAACATTACCTTTATACTGTATATGGTTTTTACCTTTACACTTATCTCATGAGTCTTGCTTTATTATGTTATTAGGCTCGGCTTACCCATGGAATTTGACAGAAACAGATGTGAATATATTGAAGATAAGAAAACATGTACCTGGAGAGTGGTTTCCAAGGAGGATCCTACAAAGGATTGTTATTAGCCCGTGGTCTACTTTAATATATCCACCATCACCAGGGCAAGAGATTACACAAGATAATGTGCAGAAATACATACTGTATGTGGAATAAGAATAAATGATTACAATGTCTATATGTTTATCTTGCTCTTGTCCTCTCTGATGTAAGGTAAAGTCAACAGGTCCCGCTAAAACTCCAGTATAAAGACATGGACGCAGTAGACAGCAGGGTGGAACAGTACGTTTTGCTGCAAATGTAAGGAATACAACATTTTATCTATTCACGGCTCCACAAGTGTGATTAGACACAGGGGGAGGGACGGATTAACGTAGGGGCTATAGGAGCTGCAGCTCCAGGCTCCTGATCATTTATGGTTCCGGAGATACGGGACTGCTTGCACAGCCTGTCAGAAGCTAAATACAGAGCAGACAGATTAAATACAAGCTGGCACACTCTGCATCAGACTGAGAGGATGAGCTCAGAGTGCCTACAGAGCATCAACTCAGAATACAGCCTGTAGTCACAGAATGCAATGTACTGCAAGCAATGTAGTGTGCCCCTTCTCTACAAACAGTGAACAACTAGGAAAACAGAGTAGAACGGAAAGGGATGTTTTTTTCTAGTTTTTTTGCCAGTTGTTTTCATTCGTAAATTGAATGTAAATAAAAGTTAAAAGGGAATTTTTGTTTTTTTCCCTCTAATATATATTTTCTTTATTTAAGTTCACGACTTAAAAAAAAAAAAATTAAACGAAATAAAATAAAATATATATATTATACATGACGCCAAGGTTGGGTCCTGGACAGGTACTATAGATCAACAATATTTGGGTTGTGGTCCCTTTAACCACTTACAGACCGGACCATTTTGCTGGTCAAAGACCAGACCACTTTTTGCAATTCGTCACTGTGACGCTTTAACTGACAATTGCGCGGTCGTGCGACGTGGCTCCCAAACAAAATTGACGTCCTTTTTTTCCCACAAATAGAGCATTCTTTTGGTGGTATTTGATCACCCCTGCGGTTTTTATTTTTTGCGCTATAAACAAAAATAGAGCGACAATTTTGAAAAAAAATTGTTTTTTACTTTTTGTTATAATAAATATCCCCAAAAAATATATAAAAAAACATTTTTTTCCCTCAGTTTAGGCCGATACGTATTCTTCTACATATTTTTGGTAAAAAAAAAAAAAAATCGCAATAAGCGATTATTGATTGGTTTGCGCAAAAGTTATAGCGTTTAGAAAATAGGGATAGTTTTATAGCATTTTTATTAATAATTTTTTATTATTTTTTTTTTACTAGTAATGGCGGGGATCAGCGATTTTTATTGTGACTGCGACATTGTGGGGGACCCATCGGACATTTTTGACACATTTTTGGGACCATTGTCATTTATACAGTAATCACTGCTATATAAATGCAGTGATTCCTGTGTAAATGACACTGGCAGTGAAGGGGTTAACCAGTGGGTGGCAGTGTAGGGGTTAAGTGTTCCTAGGGGTGTGTTACTAACTGTGGGGGGGGTTGGGCTTTCATTTAGTGAACACTGATCTCTGCTCCAATCACATGGAGCAGAGATCAGCGTCACTAGTTGCTAGGCAGAATGGAGAAATGCTGTTTACACGGCATTTCCTCCATTCAGCCGTCCCGTGAGACGATCGCGGGTATGCCTGCGGCGATCGAGTCCGCGGGTCCCAAAGTAAAAAATACATAGAGATAGGGAATTTTATAGGTAGAAAAAAATTCAAATATATAAAAAATATTCCTTTATTCTAAAGCCGCGTACACACGGGCGGACTGTATGGCCTACTTAGTCTGTCATACAATCCGACGGACAGTCCGTCATACTTTCGATTGAACGGACTTGACCACACACGGATTAAAAAACAGTCCGTCGAAAGCTTGCGCGATGACGAGTACAGCACGTACGAAGGGACTAGAAATAGGAAGTCCAATACACAGCAATGCAACCTTCCGCCGTGTAAATCCTTTCTGAGCATGCGCCATTCTTAGTCCGTCGAACTAGCCTACTGACGAGCGGATTGTCCGCTGAAACCAAAGTATGACGGACAGAATTTCGAAAATTCCGAAATACTTAGTACGCCAGACTGCACGCTGAAAAAGTCAGCTGAAGTGTGTTTCGACGGACTAAGTAGGCCATACAGTCCGCCCGTGTGTACGCGGCATAAGAAGCACAATAACAATTTATAAACAAATGAAAAAGAAAAGGAAATACAGATTAAGGTTAATGCAAATAATTGTATAGCTTAAACAACACAGTGGTTTAAGGGGGACTTCCTGACATGTTTCGCCCCTAAAACGGGCTTCCTCAGGGGATGCTGGTCATTTGTAATGTGCTTTCTGTAGCTTCTAAAAAGGACCAGAAACTGCCAGGATACCTAGATTTATCACTGTGCAATCAAGCCAGCCACAGCACCTAAGAGAGAAGCCCTGCCAGACACTGGAACTCGCAAACCTGCATTATCTTCCGCAGAATCACAGAGGTTGGTTCCTGTCCCAATAATGGGGGACATACAGTGTTGGCGATGTCGGTCCTAGGGGCATACCTGGACACAATGCCCACTTCAGGAGGAGCCTATGGATTGCGGGACTGGTTGGAAAAGCTCCTTCTATGTGCAAAGAACATGTACCACTCATCTTGATCTGGCTGCAGGATGGTTTGAGTGTTAAGTGTGGGTGAACCACCTTCCTGCCAGGGCTTTAGTGGACTCTGGTAGCATGGTGACGCTGGTACATGCCAGGGTGATCGGAAGACTCAACCCTATATGTAAGACTCTAGGGGTAGTGTGTATACATGGGGACACCAGGGATTACTCCCTGATTCCAGTGACTGTTTCCTATGGCTGTACCTCAGTGACATAAGAGGTTGGGGTGGTAAGAAATCTGATACATGACATCATAGTGGGGCATGACTGCCCATTGTTTATTGAACTGTAAAACCAGGTACAGACGGGGCTGGAAGGACAGCCAGGAGAACTGGGGACACTGGACCTTTTGGGACCAAAGCTTGAGGGGTCTGGTCCAGAACAACCTGCAACACACACCCATAATGTTGAGATACTTGTTACTAATAAGGACATTTCAGAAAATATGAATATAGTTGATAATGCTCGTCTTTAAGGTCTCAAGACCGAATTGACCTGGGGGGGGGGGAATCTCTCTGCTACAGGTCATGTTGGGGGAGGACGAAGAGGAATCTTCCCCATTGCAGACCGTGGTTGAGGAGGATGAGGGGGAAACTTCCTCTAGGCTAGTGCATGTTCAGGGGTGTATTTGGCACCGTGCAGCTGCAGGATCCCACTTTGCTCAATGCTCGGGAGCAGGTTTCATTTATTAATGGCATCCCACAAGTGCCCAGTGCCAAACAAAAAGGTTTCCTCACTTTGCATTGAATGGGGACTTGCTTTATAGAGGGGAAACTATGAAGCAGTTGCTGGTTCCCCAGTCGTATTGGTGGATGCTCCTTGATTTAGCCCACAACGATGCACTGGGGGGACACCAGGGGGATGAAAAAACAGAAGCCAGGATAACTGACAGGTTTTACTGGCCAGGGGTAAAGGCTGAGGTGAAAAGGTACTGTGCATCCTGCCCCAATTGCCAGTTAACCACCCTGGTGTCCCACTACAGAAACCCCCTGCCCATAATTGAGGTGCCATTTGAATGGTTTGCTAGTAAAGCCCTAGTGAAGTCAGCCAGGGGACTCCAATATATATTAGTAGTCCTGGATTACGCAACTAGGTATCCTGAATCGGTCCCTTTAACGAAAAGTTCCTCTAAGTCCATTTCCTGGGAGTTTCAAATGTTTTCACGAACTGGGTTTCCCAAGGAGATTTTGATGGACCAGGGCAACCCTTTCATGTCAAAGGTGATGTCGAACTTGTGCAAACTGTTTCAGATCAAGCAGCTGCAGACGCCCATCTATCACCCTAAGACAGATGGCCTTCTTGAGAGGTTTAATAAGACCCTAAAGTCAATGTTAAAAAGAGTGGTCCAGAAGGACGGAAAGGACTAGGTCATGTTGCTCCCTGCCCTGTTATTTGCCATACTAGAGGTTCCACAGTCATCCACAGGTTTCTCGCCATTTGAACTGGTATACTGGCGAAGACCCAGTGGACTGCTGGATCTAGCAAAGGAAACCTGGGAAATTGAGTCTTCACCACACAAAACGGTGGTAGAACATATCACTCAAATGCAGGAGAGGGTGGCTAGAGTGATGCCATTAGTGAGGGAGCATCTCCAGAAGGCCCAGGATGCCCAGAGGAGGGTGTACAACTGGTCCGCTAATATCAGGCAGTTTCAAGTGGGGGACCAGATGGCTGTTCTGATTCCCACAGTAGAGAGCAATTTTTAGCCAAATGGCAGGGTCCATTTGAGGTGGTGGAAAAAGTGGGTGAGGTGAACTACAGGGTGCACCAACCTGGTAAAAGGAAACCATACCAAATTTATCACATCAGTTTGTTAAAACCCTGAAGTGATGGAGAACAGGTGTCTGCTGTGGTAGGTGTCAATGCAGGAGACCCTGCTGGAATTGATCTGGTGCAGGTTGCTGCTACCCTCTCTAAGCCTCAAACCCAACAAATGAAGGAGTTTCTACAGAGAAACAGAGCAATGTTTTCAAGGTTACCTGGCCTCACCAATGTCATTGAACATGACATAACAGAACCCAATGTAAGAGTCTGGTTAAAACCATAATCGCATCCCAGAAGCACATAGGAAGGCAGTGTCTGAAGAGGTGAGAAGGATGAAGAATCGCAGAGTGAATGGTCGAGTCCAATAGGTTTTGTATTGAAACTCAATGGCACCCTGCGTTTCTGTAATGACTTTAGGAAACTTAATGAAGTGTCCAAATTTTATACCTATCCGATGCACCGGGTAGATGAGTTAATTGAAAGGTTGGGTCCTGCCCAGTACATCACCATGTTGGACCTCACAAACGGGTACTGGCAGATTCCCCTCACCAAAAGATGCCAGAGAGAAAACAGTTTTTTCCACTCCTGAAGGCCACTTCCAGTATAAGAGAATGCCATTTGGCTTACACTCTGCCCCTGCCACATTCCAAAGGTCAATGGACAAAACGTTATGCCCCCATCAACAATACACATCTGTCTACCTGGATGATATTGTAATTTTTATCACTGATTGGGAGTCCCATGTTCTCCGGGTTCAGGCAGTCATAGACTCACTGAGGAAAGCAGGGTTCACAATTAATCCTGAAAAATGTGCGGTTGGGATGGAGGAGGCCAAATACCTAGGGTACATTGTGGGTGGGGGGCTAGTGAAACTTCAGTTGAATAAGGTAGAAGCCATACAGAACTGGCCCTGTCTACTAATCAAAAAGCAGGTCAGAGCATTTCTGGGCATAGTCGGTTACTACCGACGGTTTGTCCCCAACTTTGCCACCATTGCTGCACCATTGACTGACTTAACAAAAGGCGAGAAGTCAGTAATGATCAAATGGAATACAGATGCTGAAGAAGCCTTTCAGAAGCTTAAGGTGGCATTTTGCCAGCATCTGGTGCTTGTGGCTCCTGATTTTGTGAAAGAGTTTGTGGTGCCGACAGATGCCTCAAGTGAGGGCTTAGGAGCAGTATTGTCTCAAGAGGTCAATGGGGGAAGAGCACCCAGTAGTTTTTCTAAGTAGGAAGCTGATGACAGCGGAGAAAAACTATGCTGTGTTAGAGTCCCTCCCTGTGATATTTTCTCCTAGGTAGGAGGTTTTGCCTGGTGTCAGACCATGCCTCATTGACCTGGATGAGACAAATCAAGCACACCAATGCCAGGGTGACAATCTGGTTCCTTTCTCTCCAGGAGTTTCATTTCAGGGTAGAGCACAGACCCGGGAGAACACAGACTCTCCTGAGTCCATTGTATGGTGGTGAATGGTGTCTTCAACACCTCCGTGAGACGGGGGGGGGGGGGGGGGGGGGCATGTACAGGACAACAAGGTTGAGTCCTGGATGGGTGCTATATATCACCAATATTTGGGTTGTCGTCCTTTTAAGGGAAGTGTGATAGTATTCAGGGGGGTCACCCAGGATGGGTGAGTTCTCTCTGTGTTACTAAAGAGATATTTGGGACCTGGAATTTTGGAGGCTCTGAAGTGATATTCAGGTGGGAAAGAGCCTCCACCCCTGACTATTTTGTATTTTTGCTTCTGTGCTGCTGGAAGACTTATTTTGATTTACTTGCTGAAAATAAAAGCCTTTAACTACTTCCCACCCGGCCAATGTATATAAACGGCTTGGGTGGGAGCCTCCTCCTTCTGACTGGACGTCCGGGAACATCCTTCAGAAAGAGGGGGACCGCGCCGTCATGTGATGTAAACAAACAGCCGGTTGCTAGGCAATCGGCTCTCCTCACACGGAAGTCGTCGCTGAGGAGAGGAGAGCAGATCGCTGCAGCTGGCTGGTGATCAGTGAGTATGAGCTGTTTTTACAGCTTTTTACTCACTGATCACCAGTCTAGTATAAAACACACATCCCCAAATAAAATTTTTTTTAAAAAACACACACACGACATGTCCCCCACATATGTCCCACTAAAATCACATGTCCCAATGATTATCTGCACACATCTGTACATGATCATTTGCGTACATATGTCCGTGATCACACAAACCAATTATACACTTAACGTAATTTTTTTTTACCAAAAACAGAATACATTTTGGCTTAAGTTTACGACAAAATTAGATTTTATTGGATTTCTTTGAAAACAGAAAGAAGAAAATATAGTTTTTTTCCCAAATTTCCACTTTTTGCGCTTATATCTCAAAAAAACAAAAAACAGAGTCGTGAATAAATACCACCAAAATAAAACTATTTGTGCGAGTAAAATAATGAAAAATTTATTTGGGTACAGTGTAGCATGACCGTGCAATTGTCATTGAAAGTGCAAAGGCGATGAAAACTGAAAATTGGTCTGGGAAGGAAGGGGGCGAAAGTGCCCTGTATTGTAGTGGTTAAAGTTTACCGGCTTTGCACTTGGTCCTGTGGAGCTACAATCCCTCAACTTTAAATTAATATATATATATATATATATATATATATATATATATATATATATATATATATATATATTTGGAGGTTATTTAGCCTCTGTGTAGAGCACACCAGTGAACAGAGTCCACGGCAGTTATGCCATTTAAGCGCTAGCCCACTTTTATTAAAAGTAAAACACAGGGGTTTCAGCTTTCAACAGCAACAGCGTAATAATAAAAATGAAAAATGCCAAGCCACCTGGCTCGCCTCAGCAATACCACCATTCAGGCTTACACTTCAGCCCTCTTATCCCTATAACAGGGATGTTGTACAACTACTGTACCTCTTTTTTATTCTTCTTTGCTGCTCAGCCCACAGCTTTGGGCCCTCTGATTATGGCTGGCAGGCAGGCAGGCAGGCAGGCAGGCAGGCTTCTTGCTTGCCTGGACTCCTCGGGAGGGTGGATCCCAGAACCCTGGTCTTGGCTCTGTTATAAGCCCAGGACCCACCTGTGCAATCAACCAGCCAGACTTCTGGCTGTTCCCAAAACCCAGTCCCAGGATTGGAGATTCCGTCCCACCCATAACACTATGGAATCTCCGGGCTCCAGGTCCCAAACTGGATTTTTGAAAACAATGAGGAAACTGAAAAGCCAGTTTCCTCTCAAACAAACAACTCCCCTAGAGCCCCTCAACCTGCCTGGTTGAGAACCCTGCATCCTTCCGCTGGTGGGGTACTATACTACCACAATATATATATATATATATATATATATATATATATATATATATATATATATATATATATATATTATGCAGGGCCGCCATCAGGGGGGTACATCCCACACACTTGTAAGGGGCCCGAGAGTCTAGAAGGGCCCTGCTGTCTGGAGGAGATGAGAGAAGGTAAGGAGGACTGCATGAAAGCTCTGTGGCTGCGTTGGCTTTCAGAATGTGAGTGACTCAGCAGCTGCTGCTGTGTCACTGACATCGGGCTCTTTGCTGCCACCTCTAGTAAATCCCAGCATGTGCACTTCTCGTGTGTTTTGCACAAGAGCTGGGACCAGGAACAGCACCTTCCAAGTAAGGACTAATGTACAACTGAAGAGGAATGGGGGTGGGGTGGTGTACATGTGTGTGCCTGTGTGTGTGCCTATGTGCATGTGTACATGTTTGTGTCTGTGTACATAAGTTTATGTGTGCGCATGTGTGTGCATATGTGCATGTGTACATGTGTGTG
This sequence comes from Lithobates pipiens, assembly GCF_037356315.1. Taxonomy (NCBI): domain Eukaryota; kingdom Metazoa; phylum Chordata; class Amphibia; order Anura; family Ranidae; genus Lithobates; species Lithobates pipiens. The sequence continues at coordinate 44,012,205 of NW_027507787.1, forward strand.
TGTGCCTGTGTGCATGTGTGTATGCCTGTGTACGTGTGTGTATGCCTGTTGTACGTGTGTGTGCCTGTGTACATGTGTGTGTGTGTGTGAGAGGGGCTTAGAGCATACAGATGTGAGGGGGCTGAGAGCGTACAAGTGTTAGGGGGGCTGAGAGCATACAGGTGTTAGGGAGGCTGAGAGCATACAGGTGTTAGGGGGCTGATAGCGTACAGATGTTAGGGGGCCTGGGTGTGTACAGGTGTGAGGGGGCTGATGGCGTACAGGTGTGAGGGAGCTGAGAGCGTATAGGTGAGTGGGGGGCTGAGAACATACAGGTGTGAGGGAGTTGAGAGAGAACATATGTGAAGAGGGGCTGGGAGCATACAAGTGTGAGGGGGGCTGCGAGCGTACAGCTCCTGGTTTGTGATGTCTTTTGGGCAAAATATAAATATGAAAGCATTGATGACTTATAATACACTGTTCATTATCATATATGACGTTGTAAGTGTTAAAATAAAGGTGTGTGCATGGAAGGACTTGATGGGATGGCTAGTGGGTGGATTCGGTGGGACGGCCAGTGGGCAGGCCCTGGGGAATGTTGGCGGTCAGGCCTGGGGGGGCCCAGGCCTAAAGCTGTCTAAGGGGCCCCACAATTTCTGATGGCTGTTCTATACACATATACACACAGTATCTCACAAGTGAGTTTACCCCTCACATTTTTGTAAATATTTTATTATATCTTTCCACATAAAAATGACACTTTGCTACAATGTAAAGTATTGAGTGTACACCGTGTAACCGTGTAAATTTGCTGTCCTCTCAAAATAACTCAACACACAGCCATAAATTTCTAAACAGATGGCAACAATATGGAAAATTGTTATCAAATACTTACCGTAATTTTCCTTTCCTCATGTTAGCACACCATGGGTTAATCCTCCGTAGGTAACCCCAAGGACCACCTCCAATAGATAGAATAAAAGTCCCACCCTCCTAATACCACTTAAGGACTGAGCCTGTGTTGTTTACAAGTTAAAAACATTTTTTTTTGCTAGAAAATTACGTAGAAACCCCAAACATTATACTTTTTTTTTTCTAACACGCTAGAATAAAATGGCTGTCGTTGCAATACTTTCTGTCACACCGTATTTGTGCAGCGGCCTTACAAGCGCACTTTTTTTGGAAAAATACACTTTTTTGAATTAAAAAATAAGACAACAGTAAAGTTAGCCCATTTTTTTTATATATTGTGAAAGATAATGTTAAGCCGAGTAAATTGTAGGCCAACATGTCACGCTTCAAAATTGCGCCCGCTCGTGGAATGGCGACAAACTTTTACCCTTAAAAATCTCCATAAGTGACACTTAAAAAATTCTACAGGTTGCATGATTTAAGTTACAGAGGAGGTCTAGGCTGAGAATTATTGCTCTTGATCTACCGATCGCGACGATACCTCACATGTGTGGTTTGAACACTGTTTTGATATTCGGGCGCTACTCACATATGTATTTGCATGCAAGCTTATTTATTTTACCTTTTATTTTTACACTGTTCTTTTAAAAAAAATTGTGTCACCTTTATTTCTAGAAAAAAAGCATGACAGGACCTCTTAAATATTAGATCTGGGGTAAAATAGACCTCAGAACTCATATTTACACTTAAATGCAATAAAAATAAATAAATAAAAAACTGTAATTTAAAAAAAAAAAGAAAAATGTCCCTTTAAGAGCTATGGGTGGAAGTGGTGTTTTGACTTCGCTTCCGCCCTGCATTGTTATGGAGATGGGTGGGGGCTCTTCCCCCTCACTCATCTCCATGTCCAGCAAGGGTGAAGATCTGATCGCCTCCTCCGCGGCCGATGGCCCCAGTAAGCGATAGAGGGCACCGGAGCGCGGTGGGAGGGGCCCATCTCCCGCTACCGATAAAAGTGATCCTGCCGCAAATTCTTGTAGGCTAGGGTGATGACGCTTGATACCCAGAAAGAGATCATTCTTGATGTTGCCGCCTCACCCCTTTTGGCGCCCACTGGGAGGAACTGAGATATACGAAGAGACCTTATGCATGTCCTATGGACGTGCCCCAAACTGAACCAATACTGGTCCTCCTGGTATACAAAAGCTTAAATTACCTTTTCTCCTTAGGTGTGCATAACTAATCCACATTCTATGATGACGAGGCTAGATCCCCTGGGGCACAGTAAGCTCCCAATGGGGTGCCAGAGGGGAGCCAGGCCAATTAGCTATCACCGGCCAGATCTACAGCACTCCAAAACGGAAAGAAAAATTAAAATCGAGCAAAGGACCAACAATCTGAACCTTCATAATCTACGTAATGTTTCCAATGCTGTTCAGTTCAGCGTTTGTTTTGCAGTTTTACTAGTGTGACTGTGTAACTGATCACCCCGTTATATTTACTCCAATTATCTCTTGTATTCTTGTTATTGAATTATTGAAAACCAATAAAAATCTATTGAAATAAAAAAATGCTGGGGTCAGAATGATAGTCTTTTCTATTTGTAGCATTCAATTTGCAACATGTCCTGATCCAGCGAAGCCAAAGACTGTACTTGTTGGTCCATACCAAACAATCCACCCCGCATTGGCCTGAGGACTTCCGGGAGCGGCGGATTGTCCATATCCAGGAGCAGGAGCAGGTAGGAGCAGATCTCTTCAGATACGTGGCCAGGAAGCTCACCAGATCCAGTGAGCCGAAATCCTCTAAGTGCATATGAAGATATTTGGTCCAAACATGGGAGAATTGTGTCCCAATTCTCATGGAAGCTATATGCAACCTTAGACCTCAGACTTGGAGCAGGTTGGAGAATGGCTTTTTGTGGAAGGATCACACAGTAAGGTTCTTTGCAGGACAGAGCCACCAATTCTGAAACTCTCCTTGCCAAGACTACGGTGACCAAAAACACAATTTTGAAGGTCATGGGCCATAAGGAGCAAAAGTCCGGAGGTATAAATGGAGGTTGTATGAATGAACTGAGGACCAAGCCGAGAACCCAGGGTATAAGGCATTTCTTTGGTTTAATGCAAATTTCAGCCTTCAGAAAACGCTTGATTAGGGGATCTTCAGCCCACCTATGCCCGGTAAGAGATGATAGGGCAGAGACCTGCACCCTAATCAAGTTATATGCTAACCCCTTATCTAGGGCTGACTGCAGCAAATCCAGTATGTTTGGCCGAGAAGGAGATTCAGGACAAAAGTGCTCGTGTTCAGTGAACTCTAAGAAATTTGGTCCAAACACGTTCATACATGCGGTTGGTTGAGGTCCTTCTGGCCATCATTAGAGTCTGTACCACCTGTGAGGAAAATCCCTTAGCCCTTTATTGGGCTGATTCAGCAGCCATGCCGCTAGTTTTAGTTTTGCCGGGTTGGCGTGTCGCCACTGGTTCTGGGTCAAAAGGTCCCACTTGGCTGGAGATGGGATTGGCGGGGCTGACATCTCTATGCCCCACTTCCTGAAAACTCGGTTGAAGTGACCACTTGCTGTGTTCGGGGAAATGTCTGCTCAGCTGATCTGCCAGTTGATTCTGACTTCCTGGGAAATATGCTTTTGTCAGGTCTTGAAGATGCTCCTCTGCCCAGGCAAAGAGGTCTGCTGACAGGTGAAGGAGCGTTAGACTCCTTGTCCCCTCTTGGTGGGCAAGGTAAACTACTGCGGTCTTGTTGTCTAGTAGCATCTTCACCCGTGCTCCTCGAAGATCTTACTGAAAGACCTGTAGAGCAAGAAAGGCTGCCTTGAGTTCCAAATAGTTTGATTGTTTGTATAGTGGGTTCCAACGGTCTTGGATTTCTTTTCCCTGACAATAGGCCCCCCAACCCGGAGGCTGGAGTCTGAGGTGTCCAGCCCACTGGGTTGAGGGGTACCCTACGGGATAGGTTCTCTGGCACGATCCATCAGCCTAGATCTTAACGTACTCCCTCTGGGATGTATATATTCTGGTTTTTGGATGACCTATCCCATTGGCTTAAGAAAGTTACCTGGAATGCCCTCATGTGTCACCTTGCCCATGGGACTACCAGAATTGTGGCGGTAAACATCCGGATCAGCACCATGCAGTCTTCGGCTGAGAGAAAGGTAGACCTCATTAAGCTTAGGGTACACTGGCGCAACTGATAAATCTTCCTGTCTGGGAGATACACCCATCCCGGAGAAGTGGAGAAAATTACCCCCAAATACTACAATGTTTGGGAGGGATAGAGTTGGTTCTTTTGACTGTTTATTATCCAACCAAAACTGTTTAGAGTCAGAAGGACCCGATCTCGATGCTCTCTGAGTTGTTGAGCGGAGACTCCCAGAGTAATGATATAGTCTAAGTAATGGTAAATTTTTATACCTTTCAGGCGAATTAGAGAAATGATGGAGAGTAGAATCTTCGTGAATACTCTTGGTGCAATACAGATGCCGAAAGGGAGGCATATGAATTGATAATGATGGTCGCAACCTCAAAAAACTCTGATGTTGCTTCCTTATAGGGACATTCAGTACACGTCTGACAGGTCCACCGAAATGAGCCAGTCGTTCTCCTGGACAACCTTCATTATGGTCTGAAGGGACTCCATCTTGAATCGCCCATTGAGGATGTAATTGTTCAGGCTTCTTAAATCCAACACAGGCCTCAAGGTCCCTGAAGATTTTGGCACCAGGAATATTGAGGAATAGAAACCTGCGCTCCTTCGTTAGAGACCTTGTGCTCCTTCGCCTTCCATTTGAGGATGCCCCACAGATGCCCAATAGGGTTTAGGTCTGGAGACATGCTTGGCCAGTCCATCACCTCTACCCTCAGCTTCTTTAGCAAGGCAGGTGTGTTTGGGGTCATTATCAAGTTGCAATACTGCCCTGTGGCCCATTCTCTGCAGGGAGGGGATCATGCTTGGCTTCAGTATGACACAGTACATGTTGGTATTCATGTTTCCCTCATTGAACTGTAGCTCCCCAGTGCCGGAAGTACTCATGCAGCCCCAGACCATGACACTCCCACCACTATGCTTGACTGTAGGCAAGACACACTTGTGTTTGTACTCCTCACCTGGTTGCCACCACACATGCTTGACACCATCTGAACCAAATAAGTTTATCTTGGTCTCATCAGACCACAATCCATGTCCTTAGTCTGCTTGTCTTCAAGCAGGCTTGAAGGCTTTCTTTTGCATCTTTAGAAAAGGCTTTCTACTGGAACAATAGCCATGCAGACCAAGTTGATGCAGTGTGCAGCGTATGATCTGAGCGCTGACATGCTGACACACCCCCCCACCCCTTCAACCTCTGCAGCAATGATATTTCCCATTAGACAACCTCTGGATATGATGCTAAGCATGTGCACTTAACTTCTTTGGTCGACCATGGCGAGACTTGTTCTGAGTGGAACCTGTCCTGTTAAATTGCTTTATGGTCTTGGTCACCGGGCTGCAGCTCAGTCTCAGGGTCTTGGCAATCTTCTTATAGCCTAGGCCATCTTTATGTGGAGCAATAATAATTTTTTTTAAGATCCTCTGAGAGTTCTTTGCCATGAGGTGCCTAGTTGAACTTCCAGTGACCAGTATGAGAGAGTGAGAGCGATAGCATCAAATTTAACACGCCTGCCCCCCATTCATACCTGAGACATTGTAACACTAATGAGTCACATGACACCAGGTATAGAAAATGGCTAATTGTGCTCAAATTGGACATTTTCACTTAGGGTAGTACTCACTTTTGTTACCAGTGGTTTAGACATTAAGGGATGTGTGGTGTTGTTGTTTTGAGGGGACAGCGAATATACACCGTTATACAAGCTGTACACTCACTACTTTACATAGTAGCAAAGTGTAATTTCTTCAGTGTTGTCACATGAATAGATAGAATAAAATATTTACAAAAATGTGAGGGATGTACTCACTTTTGTAAATTGAAATAATATCAAAACAAAATCTAAAATTCAGCTGGACATTCATAGAGTTGTTTGTTATTCTTAGAATTCCGAGTACAGAAAAGGAAATTAAAAAATAGTTTGGGGGAGTTAAATTCATTCCATTCATTTGAAGCAGTTATTGCTTCACAGTGACATAACAGAAATACATACAGTGCTAAAATAACACAACTGAGGGCCAACATTTTCTGGAATCGAATACCAAACATATCACACTTTAAAATTGCCTACGCCCATGAAACAGCTCCAAATTACGATACCTAAAATCTCCCTAGGTGATGCTTTAAAAGCCTTTACAGGTTACCAGTTTAGAGTTCTAGAGATAGAATAATTGCTCTCACTTTGATGTTTGCGGCGATACCTCACATGTGTTGTGCATTCTCAATTTATATTGCATGCGGGACTGATACACATGTTTGGATTTGCGCGCAAGCACAGGGGGGAGGGGGGGGGCGCTTCAATTTTTTTTTTAATGTTATTATTTTGTTTTCATTTTTTTTATTTTTACTCTGTCTTTATTTTTTTTTTAGCACTTTTTTGCTAACACAAGGGATGAACAACATCCCCTGTGATAGCATGGGCCATAGCAGGTCCTTTTTATGGAGAGATCTGAGATCTTTTAGACCCCATATCTCTCCTCTGCACTTCAAAGCATCTGATCAAACTGAGAATTGTTTAATTACATGCTTGTACAAACTGGTAAGTGTTTGTAAACAACAAATCAAAACTGGAAGTGACAAAATCCTCTTCGCTTCTGGCTTTTGATATCACATAGTGGGGGGAACATCAGTTCCTCTCATTATGTCCAAGAAATGAGATGCCACAAGTTGCATCCGTACCAGGCTCCCTGATTGTTTGGGAAAGCTACTTCTAAAAGTAATCCAGCGGCTGTATAGCCACTAGGATTACTTTTATGCCGCGTACACATGGTGGATTTTCTGACGGGAAATGTTCGAAGGGAGCTTTTTTGTCGGAAATTCCGACTGTATGTAGGCTCCATTGGACATTTTCCGTCTGGATCTCAAATTCTCCAACAACAAAATCCGCTCTTGCAAATTCCGATCGCGTGTACACAATTCCGACGCACAAAGTTCCATGCATGCTCTGATGCTCTGAATCAATTACAAGACGGAAGCGCTCTGTCTGGTAAAAGGATTCATAATGGAGATAGCACATTCGTCACTCTGCAAATTTTAAAATCTTTTAATGCAGCACATTCTCTTCTTCTTTAGAGGGCTAGAAGAATGAAGTTGTTTTGCTGCTCATATTCACACAGAGTTCTGACAACCTGATTTCTTTATTATTTCTCATGATCTCATGAATATATATATTTTTTTGTTTCCGTCAAATCTCCATAATACTGTTTTTCATTTTTTTTTAATCAAGCTCTCCATTTTTTATTTTTTTTCCCTAGTGCTCTCCATAATATTGTTTTTCCTTTTGTGTGTCACGTTACCAAAACACTTAAAAAATCAATTTTTTTTAACCTCAGGGAAGTTGGTTGGTGTTGGTGTCCTTTGTTAATTTGACATTGTATTTAGGAAATGTACCTGCCTACTCACAAACAAACTGTCCTTTTTTATGTAAAATACATAGGCAAGTATTTGTGAATACAAAATAGCCATTTATTATGGGTCATAATCAAATATAGTCGAAGGCAACGCTGGAGAAACTGGTGAAATTGGCAAAGCCTTTGTACCCCAGGGCACACATCAACTATTTTACAGACACAATTGGTAGCATGACAAGTCCATATAATAGTGAGCACAATCTGGTCCAGGACTACAAGAGATCAGGAACATCAGCAGATGACATATATGTCCCCAGGCTGTAGTCATACCAAAGCCTGCGTCTTTTGTTAGACCAGACTGAACCCAGGCCATCACACTCTTGTCTTCCTTCCAGGCTGTGGTTTTGGAGTTGTGGCAGGAGGTGGAGGAGGATGAGCATTGTCCAACTCACACAGGTGGGTTTTGGTTGTGAGTTGGCCCCTAAACCCATTATTTAGGGTCAGATACGTAATTTCCTCACAGATGAGGAGTTGGCCCTCCTCCATTTCCTGCATTTTGCTTGCAGCGATGCAGGCAAAGGCCTCTTGAAGAGTGGGGGTGTTTCTGAGGGCAGCATTAGTCTCCCGAATCAGCCCAAGCGCTGCCTCCTCCACTTTACTCCCCTTCCTGGGCCTTTTGGTTGAAAGGTGGAGGGGAGGGACCTGGGATTCTGCTACTGGGCCGGGCCACTTCCTGGCTGCCACTTACTCCTGCCACCTCCTGGCTGCCACTTTCCCTCGCCACCTCCTGGCTGCCACTTTCCCTCACCACCTCCTGGCTGCCACTTTCACCGCCTCCTCCTGGCTGCCACATCCCATGCTCTCCTCCTGGCTGAGGCTTTCCTGTGTATGAAAAAGGGACATAGTTTTAGTTTTTTATTCATCGGTCACGCACAATTTTTAGCTCATGACTGTTGCAAATTGAATGCTACAAATAGAAAAGACTATCATTCTGACCCCAGCATTTTTTTATTTCAATAGATTTTTATTGGTTTTCAATAATACAATAACAAGAATACAAGAGATAATTGGAGTAAATATAACGGGGTTATCAGTTACACAGTCACACTAGTAAAACTGCAAAACAAACGCTGAATTGAACAGCATTGGATACATTACGTAGATTATGAAGGTTCAGATTGTTGGTCCTTTGCTCGATTTTAATTTTTCTTTCAGTTTTGGAGTGCTGTAGATCTGGCCGGTGATAGCTAATTGGCCTGGCTCCCCTCTGGCACCCCATTGGGAGCTTACTGTGCCCCAGGGGATCTAGCCTCGTCATCATAGAATGTGGATTAGTTATGCACACCTAAGGAGAAAAGGTAATTTAAGCTTTTGTATACCAGGAGGACCAGTATTGGTTCAGTTTGGGGCACGTCCATAGGACATGCATAAGGTCTCTTTGTATATCTCAGTTCCTCCAACATTTATCAGATATGTGGGGATAGAATCTGGTCAAGGAGGCAGGGGTATAGTACCACCTTAGAGTAATTTTGACCGATAAATCTCACAATGTGAAACAACTCGAGTTTCTTTGTGTAGTTTCGCAGGCTTTGAGCCATTGAGTTGGAGTGAATTATTGTTATAAGTCTGTTTCCCATTGGACATGAGAGGTGGTTTTAACGAAGGTTTGTTTCTGGTGGAGGATGTTATAAAATAACGTAATTCCCCTTCAAAATGGACTGTTAGATATCAGGTAGGACCAAGCTGATGCATGGATCGAAGGTAGGGTGTTAGGAAGCTTGGATAGACAATGGAGGATTTGTAAGTATTGGTAGAAATCAGTGTGAGGAATGTTGAAGCCTTTTTGGATGGCACTGAAAGATTTAAGCGATCCTTGGGAGTATAGGTTGTGAATGTATTTTATGTCTTTTGCAAGCCAGGAGGTAAGAGAAATTTGGGTAATGAAGTGGTGTAAAGTCGTTAATGGAATTTCCACTTTAGATGTGGGCATGGTTGGGTAGTTATGGGTCACAAGATTCAGTCAGGTTTTAATTGAAAGTTTCATGGGTAAGTGTGATGGAATCTTTTGCCCCCAATTGAGCTCCGAAGAGCCATCAATTTGTTGGGCCATAGGAGCGGTAGGTGGACTCAGTGGATCCCCATATCGTAGTGGAAGAGGCAAGGACCATTCTTTTAGTTGAGTTAAAATAGAAGCCGAGAAGTAATCCTGAAAATCTATGTAGCCCACTCCCCCATACATTCTGTGTTTGATTAGTTTTGCATGGGAGCATCGGGATTTTTTCCCCTTTCAGACGTATCTGGATAGCATCGTTTGAAGGGATTTAAAGAAGTTGGAGGGTATAGGGATGGGGAGAGTTCTGAATAAATATAGGATTTGAGGTAGATGAATCATTTTGAACTTTAGTGAATCCTTTTGGTCATGGTGAATTAAAGATGAGAGGATATTTATGAGTCTGTTTGCTATGAGTTTGGCATACAATTTGAGATCTAGGTTTAAAAGTGATATGGGACAGAAATTCTGATGGGTATCGGGTTCTTTACCGGGTTTAGGCAGGGTGATCACTAGAGCAGATAACATTTCAGGAGGAAATGAGGATGAGGATGCAGCGTGATTGAACAGTGTGCATAGATGTGGGGTTAGTACAGTATTTAATGCTTTGAAGTATTCCCCAGTAAAGCCATCAGGCCCAGGAGATTTGCAGTTAGGTAGGTTTCCAATTGTTGCTTGTATTTCACTTTCTGTGAATGGAGTATTTAAACTCGCTAATTGATCAGCCATTAGCGAAGGAAGGTTAATATGGCTGAGGAATGATTGAATTTCTGCTTGATTGGGTTGGTGGTTATTTCTATCCCTTTGAAGGTTGTATAGTGCACTGTAGTAGGAGCTAAAAGCATCAGCTATGGCTTGTGGATTTATGATTTTGTTTTGGGTTGTGAGGTAAAGCAGATGTGATATTCTGTTTTTTAATCTCTGCCCTTTGATACGGCGAGCCATATCTTTCCCTGCTTTATTATTAGTGACATAAGATTTGGCCTTTAATTTTGATTAAGATTGATTTGATTGAGATTGATTTCGTATCCCTCAAGTAGTACTGAGCGAAGCTCATGTCGTAGTTTGAAAATTTGAGATTAAAGTGAAGGTTATGGGTGTAATTTATTTTGGGAGTCTACTTCAGCTATTTTAGCAGTTAGTTCATCCAACTTCTGCATCCTCCTTCTTTTCGTTTTAGATCCAAGTTGTATAGAGAATCTGAGAAATAGGAAGAAGGAAGCACCCACAATGCCACATCCGTAATGTATCAAGGGAAAACAAAGATGATACCAAATAGATATCAACAGATCGGACTTTTTTTTGCAAATATTATTTTATTAGTATTATGATTATCAAGAACATACATATGGGGAAAGCCCCAAAACAAACAGTAATAATTGAAACAAAAGAGGTCGCAGCCTCACAAACATGCTGTACATGTACTGGTATGGCAACATAGGATTCATCAACATAGCATGCCCTATCTTCCGGCCTTGTAGGTAACACCCACTTGGCCAGAGCCGGGAAAGATGCCCTTGCCACTTCATATGAATCAGTCATGCCGAAGCCTAATCTAGCGCCTCGGCATAAGGTCACCGTGAGCAGGTTTGGGGCCGCGGCCAAGAGAAAGAGTGAAGACTGAGATAAAAGTAAGAGAGTAACAGAAAAGAGGGAGAGATGGGGGAGAGAGGTGGGGGGGGGAGAAAGGGAGAGACAAGGGAAGGAGGTGGTGGGGATGGAGGGGGGGGATGGGAGGGGTGGGATAGGCGTTCCCAACGCGGTCTGCCAGATACAGGTAGTAAGTCAATTAGTTGCCAAACAGGGCTTTGCCCTCGTCTGAGTACACAAACGCATTCCAGAGAGACCAAGTCTTTCGATATGTTTCCTGCCGATCTTGGGCCGTAAGCACCAGGTCCTCCATTTTGTTTATATCTTCCACCTTCCGCACCCACATTGCCACGGAAGGCGGTGTCTGTTGTTTCCAGAGCAAGGGGATGCAGGACTTGGCCGCATTCGTTAGGTGACGTAGTATCGATCGTGTGTATTTCCCAGGGGGTATGTCTGAAACATGCAGTAAAAAGAAGGCTGGGTCATTTGGGATTTGCCACTCTGTAAATTTTTGAGAGATGGTCAGGACCGCTGCCCAAAACTCCAAAAGCCTGGGGCAGGACCAGAAAATGTGAAGAATTGTGCCCCTTTCCTTGCGACAGCGCCAGCAGCACTCAGACGCGTCAGGGTAGATAAGGTGCAGGCGACTAGGCGTCAAGTACCACCTGACAAGAATTTTATAGTTCGTCTCTTGTATTTTGGTGCATAGCGAGGACCTCAGAGCGAACCGCAGTATGTTATTAATTTGTGTTTGTGTAAAGGTGCGGCCTAGATCCACTTCCCATTTTGTGAGACCTGCGATGCGTGGTGGTTGTGTAGGCATATTGAGTAAGACGTACATTTTAGAAAGGGTTCAGGAAATCGGTTCAGTGTCAGAGCAGTATTCCTCGAATGTAGTAATTGGTCTGGCATAGTCTAAGGGGTTCGGGAGAGAGTGAAGAAAGTGGTGTAAGCGTGTGGCGTTCCAGAAATCCAGACGATACGGACCAGAAGGGTCCATAAGCTCCGGGATGGAAGTCCAGTTACCCCGTATTACGAACTGAGAGGCCGTAGAGAGATTGGAGTTCCGTAGCGACTGAAATTATATATTCGACAAACCTGGTGTAAATCTGGGGTTACCTAGGATCGGTGTCAACGGTGACACTGTGGTCGTCAGGGAATGGTGCAGTGCCGCCTTCGCGCCTTGGGAGATCGTGTTACCTATGATGGGGTGGGATTTCACCGCTCGCGGTAGTGCATCTCTGCACCAGAGAGCCGTCTTCAATGGAATAGAGCATTGTTGTTGCTCAATTTGTGCCCATAATTTAGCATCAAGGTTGCGGCCCCAATCTAACATCCTACCCAGGTGTACAGCAGAGTAATACTGCTTGACGTCTGGGAGCACCCAGATCGGACTTTTAAGGCATGGAAGCAAATAGGGAAGTAGAAAAAAATATTTATTTTATTGAAAATACAATATCATAACAGTGTTCAAAACAATATAAAAATCATATGAAATGATATCATTTGTACATTGAGCCCTTGTGTGTCGCGTCTACTCGTTTCGCCGTAAAGGCTTGCTCAGGACACGGAAAAAGGTTCAAAGACATAGCAAGGGAGAACAACAATAAATCTCACTATCTGAAATGAGATATATCAGAGTTAAAATTCAAAAACAAAGCATATATACATAAACTTTGCATTGTATGTCACATTTAAAAAGCATGTGTCCAACTATCCAAAAAGCAGGGAGGCAAGCATGATCAAAAATGAAAAAAAAAAGTGGAAATACCTTCAAATGAGCTGCGCCTCAAGTACAAATGTCATAGCAACCAGGACAGATCCAAATATATGGAGCGGTCAACCACACTGTGATAGAATGGACAGCAAGTGGCACATTTTGATGAGTACTAACATAAAAGAAAAAATTAATAAAAAGACGAATAAAAACCACCATCTAACTTCAGTATATTATGTATACATAATAGCACAAATTGGTTGTATAGACAGAATACCTACCAAACAGAAATTGATAGTTGTTTATAACAGGGGCAGGAAAGAAGTCTCAGTCAGTAAATTACCATCAATGGGGACGGCCAATAGAGGACATAATCCCATCCACATAAAGCTTAGTAGATGCTGGCCACACATAGTATGGCCAAACAGCATATAAAGACTAAAGGTAAAAGTCTGCAACGGTGAGAGAGACAAAAGGAATAATAACCAGCATGTAAACTGCCCAAATAAAGTAGGTATAGTGTCCAAATAAAAGTACTTACATTTTTATGGGGACAATAAAGCAATAGCATACCCCTGGGAAAAAGCCCAATGCTGTGCACACCTTGGGGCTGCGAGTGTGGGTAATTTATAGTAGGAGCTCACCTGTATCAAATGAGGCACACTAATCAGTGATCATAGTGAGCAAAGTGAATTATGGGGATTGTAGGTAATCTTGCCCTAATATAGGCCTCAATCTACAAGCAGTATAGGCCACTGATGCACCAAGTTAAAATTGTACCTTCATTCTAACGATCGGCCGCATATTGCGCTTTATATTCACTGCGCATGTGTGAAGCTCCACCCGCCCTTGACGTTCTTTCTAGTCTATTCCCAACCCCTTGTCTTTCGGTGAAGTGGGAGAACACATGGCAGAGAAAGAGCAATGACATGCAGACAGCAGCAGCAGCAACAACGAAATCCCAGAGCCACGAACGTCCCAATCCCGGAGGAGATTTAAGGCCTCAAATATGTCCTTTATAAAGATGGTGGAGATGGTGGACATCTTGAAGAGCGCCGGCTATGACAGGAAGCATGGACCTTACCCAAACCCAAATGTCAGAAAGGGAAAAATCATGTCTAAAGTTGTGAAAAGTCTGCAGAATTAATTTGGGGTACGACAAGGATCAACTAAGGAAACGATGGTCAGACCTCAAATTGAGGGAGCAGGATCAGTACAAAAAGATCAAGAGAGTTCTTCAAAAAAGTAAGTAATTGTCTTCTGTTCCTATTATCATTATTACTTGTATGCTGCTCCATGTGCTTTTCTTTACTGTTGTACAGTTTAAAATGGCAACTCTCAGGTTCGTAGACACAGTAATCGTCCATAGTACACATCGTTTGTTCGCCCACGAATACAATGTTTTTGGCAGATGCAGGTTAACTACATTTGTTCAGGCCTATTTTTATTAAAAGAAGTTTGTTGTCTAGATGGGTTTCTAATTAGAATGAAATGCAAACTTGATTCAGTATAAGGAGAGGACACTCAGCAGCTGTTTACATATCTGGACATAGGAGGACTAGTGTGGGACACCAGAACAAACTTTTTAGGGTGTCCCACAACGGTGCTCCAGTGGACACTAGGGGTGTCTCCATCTGTGAAAATTGTACAAAACAGGTAAGTATTCCAGCTTTCTAGAGGGGAAAAAAATAATGACTTCAGCTCGGAACTCTGCCAAAAAAGACAAATGTATGACACTTCCAAGCAATGTTTCATATTACTATTTCTCACATCAAATATCTGTGTGCCAAGTATACCTATAATTAATTCACATGGGGAGAAAAGGTGTGACCGTGTGTATGCAAGACAAGTTTGAACCAACATCCGTCGGAAAAAAAACATGGATTTTGTTGTCGAAAATGTCTGATCGTGTGTACAGGCCACTACAGTGAAGGAAATCGATGGCTGAAAAAATTCAGCGATGACCGAGGTATCACCCTTCCAATCCTGCGACCTACTGGTATGGCGCAAAATGGTTAATATCAATATCAGCTTGGATGTAGGCTCTTTAGACATGTATAATGTACATTTATCCACCATTTACTATTTTTAAGGACTTAATATTTAGAATTATGTTAACATTGTAATAGTATGCTTACAGAAATGGAATTTAGCTTGCCCTATTTTATAGGAGTTTCATTTAATAAATGAAAGTGTAAAAAGTTTTAGGTATGTAGCACTGACCTCCTGTCAGGAAGGGCATGCCAGCACCCAAGATGGCTGCCAAAGAAGACGACCTGTTACCTCTTCCTGTCAGGAAGGGCATGCCAGCACCCAAGATGGCTGCAGAAGAAGATGACCTATTACCTCTGCCCCTGTCAGGATGCCATTAGTGTGCACGCACCATGTGACAGCTTTGTCCGCCCAAACAGGCTATTTAAACTCAGCCAGTTTCCAGGCTCAGTGCTGTCTGCTCTACAGCGTTCCCTGTGTAACCTGCAATTAGCTACCTGACTTCTGTTCCTGTTGTGACCAGGCTTGCTTCCTGACGTTCCTGTTTCCTGCCTGCATCCGACCCCGGCTTGTCCCCCACTCCGCACCTGCCTGCTCCTTCTGCTACTCCGCTGCCAGCCTGTTGACGACCTGGCCTGTAATCTGATTCTGCTTCAGCCCCTGTTCCTGACGTGCCCGTTGTGTATGACCCGGCCTGCCTGTACTTGCCTTCTCTTCAGCCTTGAGGGTGCCACCATCCCTTCTGCTGCACCTGCACTCCTGCCTGTGGAGATCAGTTGTCTACTTGTTCCAGCTACCTGCCTATCACTGCTCTGGGAGTTCTACAGACACCTCTACAGCCCGGCCGAGTGCTCCGATCCAGCTCCAGGTTCGGCGATCCCACCAGGCACTCGTGCAACTCTGCAGCTCGGTGCTTCCTGTCAGCTCTATCAGGGGCTCCAAGTCAGAGTTGTAAGAGAGGCCGTCCTCTGCATATCAGGCTCCATCACCAGGTACGTGACACCTCCTAAGGAGCTGCTGGTAATTGATTGGGCCTTTACTCTGCTTTTCCACCCCCAATGAATTGGCTCAGCCCACTTGACACCGCTAACAGAGTTGGTGTGAAAACCCAATAACTAGGAACAATCCAACAGTAGCAACATACATATATTGTACCTCTTATTACCTGGGTATCCGTTGCTCCACCTGCTATAAGAATAAACAAGCCTCATGCCAATTATACCTTAAAGTGGAGGGCCACCCTGAAAACAAAAAAATATTAAAAATAAAAAAAAAATCTAAAAAAAAATAATGAAAAAAATTTTTTTTTTTTACTTACCAGAAATGCCTGTTGCTAGGCACATAATCCTAATCTTCCTCTTCCTCCTCCGCGGAGATCTTCTGTCTTCTCTCCTCGTCGCGGCGTCTTCTGGGTAATGGGTCGCGCTGTGTTCTGGGAACTGTGTGTTCCAGAACACAGCGCGTCCCATTCAGAAAGTGCTGCGGGACTCGCGCATGCGCAGTAGGAAACGGGCAGTGAAGCCATAAGGCTCCACTGCCTGTTTCCCTTAGAGGGAATGGCGGCGCCGGGACCCGAGAGCCGAGGGACGGGTCGGCCTCGGGCGGCCGACATCGCAGGCGCCCTGGACAGGTAAGTGTGTTTATTAAGTCAGCAGCTGCAGTGTTTGCAGGAGGTTTGTAATCCAACCTCCGACACAAAATTAATTAGCTGATTGGACTATAAGATTTATTTGAGCTGACCTTTTGTTTCATTAGATCTTTAAAGAATTACCAAATTCATTTGAATTCATTCGAATTCATTCGTTATATTTCTTTCGTATTCGTTGTTATTCGTTGTTTTTTTATTCGGACATTCGGATGCATCCGAATGTCCGAAAGATGCAAAATTCGTCCAAATTTCGATTCGTTATGAAACGAATTGCACAAGCCTATAGTTGATCAAGAGCTCCCTCTGCGGTGTAATGCAGTCCTTTGTATGTAGCAGAAACACAAGGCCTTACAGAAATTTGTATAGTGTCTTGTCTTCTTTCTTCAGCTAGCCATTATATTGCAGTATTTGTATTCCAGAGGGTTAGCAAATTGTAAAGCAACATAAAGTAGTGGATAACAGCAATTCTAGTTATGCAACACACTTATAACTTCCTTCTGTGAGAATACACCTGGACCGTCAGTCAATATCTAGTGGAGTACAGGCTTTAAAGCCTGGCGAACACAGTCTAATTACATGAGACTGTTCTGTGGAATTGCAGGCCTCAAACTAGTCTATATCGTGTTAGGTGCTTTATATAAATTCTGGGCAACAGCCCTCTCAGTCCTGATTTTAGGGGCTCCTACACACCGCACCACTCCGTCAGATGAATGATGGTTCTTGTCAGGCTCCTTCAGGCTTCTTGTATCCTCCGACCCGGTCACACGCTGTTCCAGCCCTCTGTGTCCAACACCTCTCCAGTGGCATCCACTTAGTTCCCCACCGAACAGGCCACGCTCTTCAGAACACTCCCACACAGTTCCCTGCAGGCAGGTCAAGCATCTCAGGAAGAAGAGAGCAAGCATGGCCATGCTGGACCTTTTATTTCCCTACCCAGCATGCAGTTCTTCCACTTGACCTCATGGGTAGGTAAGTAAGGCACTGTGGGTAAGTAAGTCTTTTCCAGATAAAACTTTAAGTCACTTCCTGTACATGCTTTACAGCATGTTCTGATGTGTAAACAGACAAAGACGCAAGAAGCATAAATGTTCTGGCCACTAGAGTGAGCCAAATACTAATCTAATAGCATTACATGGCAAAAATCCCAGCGCTACAGGTATAAATTCAACATTTATTTTCTCCAGAAACATTAGTCAGACCAGTTGCTCAACAACATCCTGTGGGAGCATCAAAACAGTTAGGAAATCACATGCACAAGTTGTTCAGTAACAGACTGGAACATTTTATATTGGTGAGTTCATTCTACTTGTTTGAAATATTACACTGAACTAAACCCATCTATTTAACTGTTTCCCAAAACAGTTATGCCCTGTACACACGGTCAGACCTTCCGACGGAAAATGTACGATCAGACTGTGTTGTCGGAAATTCCGATCGTGTGTGGGCTCCATCGGACTTTTGTCTGTTGGAATTTCCGACACACAAAGTTTGAGATCTGGATCTAAAATTTAAAAATCCGATTGTTTTAATTCTGATCGTATGTATACAATTCCGATGCGCAAAGTGCCACACATGCTCAGAATAAATTACAACACGAAAGCTATTGGCTACTGGCCTCTTTATAGTCCCGTTGTCTGTGGTTTAAATCACCTCATTCTGAACGATCGCATTTTCTGACAACTTTGTGCGATTGTGTGTATGCAAGACAAGTTTGGGTCAAAATCCATCGGAAAAAAATCCAACGGATTTTGCCGTCGGAATGTATAGGGCATTACAGTCATGGCATGCTGTGAATGATAATTATCACAGTTGCTTGTACCCCCAACTGAACTGTCAGGGCATCACATGGCTTGTACCATAAATGTAGCACTTATAACTTGTAACTGCAGATCAATTCTCAATTTTGAACCAAATTTTTAACAAATAAAAGCAGATTTTGTTAACTCAGCACTGTTAGACAGCCTGTACATTGGTCATTTTTTTTAATATGCGTCAACCAGCAGGTTGAGTGAAAATAAATGATCCGATTCCTCCATCCGCACATTTCAGGTGGATGGGAAAATACTTCCACTGAGTAATTGTATTCTGACAGCGGGGAGACTTCCATGCTGTCACAATACACTGATCAGTGCTGGTGGCTACAGTTCACCTACTACCAGACCTTGCAGAATACTTGTAACCAAAAAGAAAAACACCCTCACCTCTAGCTGCACTGCTAAAATTTACTACAACAGTTTATAAAGATATGCTAATTGTTACAGAACCCATAAAAACACACACATTCTGCATTAGTCTGCACACACAAGTCTAAAACTTTAAATAATTTAAACATTTACAGTATATTACCCCCAAATATATAATCCCATATATTTGCCTGTTATGTCCTTTTGGCTAATATGGTTGAAAAACCTAACATACTGCATACCAAGAGAAGTAACTAACATCAGATGAAATTAAATAAATCTTCCTACATAAGTTGTACACGTTTATCTGTGTAGTTTTCTCTTCTCTATGGCTGTTCAAGTTCCGGAATTTACACAGGATCAGCCAGCTCAGAAAAGCAGGGGATCTAAATTCTCACAGTGAAGATCTCAGTGGAGAGAGCTCTGAGCCCTGATTGGAGAGAAGGGACACTCCCCCTCCTCAAAATGCATGGAGAACATGCACAGTTGTGGCTATCAATCATAGGCTGTGTGCAGGAGCTCTCTTCCTCTATCACCTTTTTATCTCTTGTACCAAGAAAACCTGTCAGAGGTGACTCATGCAAATAACAGCAGAATGGGACAGCAGACAGAAATTACACTCAGCGCTTTGGACAGAAACAAGTACACACAAGCGAAAGACATGCTTTGTTCATATTTCATATCTGAGGTTTACAACCACTTTAAACTAAGTCTAAACTGCTTGTTTGGTACTTCAATAAATCAGATATACCTGGTGATCTTGCCAGTTCCCCTTCTGCTTTTTTTTTATTCTCACCAAGCCCAGCAAGGAAGCAGATCCATGCCGATGTGGCCAATTTGTTAGTTTGGCTGTCATGTTCCCCCTGGCCAGCCCTGTTGTACTAATGGACAGCGACTGACAGCTGGAGCCTTGCTGTCAAAACAGCAGCTGCTTATAGTGTCATCCTGGTAGACCACCATATAAAACAAAAAACAAACAAAAAAAAGATAGATATGCTTCTGGTACTCAAATAATATTTTGTGTATGTCAAGGTGGCTTCAGAAGAAGAAAGGCACATTCCCCAGCATGCAGAGCAGGGATCTTTACTGGTCTGGATGGTGGTGAGCTCCTGCAATTTTCCCAAATACATTGGCACTGAGCTGACCCTTGTCAGTTTGGCAAGCCAAAGGTTTTATTGCTATGTAAACAAGTGTTATATATACAATATAATATCACCTCCATCTATCTATCCAATACATATGCTCCATGGAACTTGTTGAGACTGCACAAATTCTGTCTCAATATATTTTGGTTATAACATACACATGAAAGATGATTATACCTATGTTTAATCTTTGACATAAATGTGTATAGTTGTTTGAGCAATTACATCAATTTGGATAGATATTTGGTGGACAGGATCTTCTTGGAGGCAATTGGTTATTTTGAATATTGATATTCTTACTGTATAACTTTTAGCAGGATATATAATAAACATTTCAATTTTAAACAGTATATACCACTGTAGTTTATACAACTAGACTACCATAAAAGTCCCCTGGTGCCAATTTTTCTGGTTATATATAAGCAAATTTGGGATGTAGGTACTAGGAACTTGGAAGCAACTACAATATTTTTTCATGTTCTACATGCACATAGTTCTAAATGCACATTGATCATTAAATTAATGTTGTTGCATGTAATACTTTTGGGAAAATGTGAGTAAAAGGAGGACTAAGCATTTAAAGGGTCATAATTAATGTAAGCGCTACACTGAATCATAAATCAGAAGGGGCAGAAACTGAGGGCACATCTCTCTATTCAAGCCCTGGATATCAAAAACTGACAGACATTTTACTCTACAGCAGCCTATTTCAACCTGGGTGCCTTGAGGTTTCTTCAGAGGAACCTTGACAACATGCCTATAAAAGGCCCAAAAATTGTATACAAGCCGGCGTGTGGATGAAGGCTGCCTTTTTAGTGGCACTAAGCCACAGGTTTTCCTTGTGCACTACAATAAAAACAAAAATGAAAGGCACGCACACCTAGTACATTACCGGAGATAATTTAATAATAAGATACTTTTGTATAAAAGTGGGTACTCACAAAATGCAATTGACAAAAGACCATAAACACAGTGCATGGACAAGCACAGAAAATGCGTTTTGGGGCAAACCCCCTTCTGCAGAGCTAGGCCAGTCTTGTACACGAAGGGCAAACACTTTTATAGGGAATAGTAGAATTGAAAATTGTGTGTCAAAAAGAGCCATGCCCTCAAATGGGCAGGAAAACAAAAAGAAAAAAAACACACAAAAAAAAAAAAAACACAAACAAAATAAATTGTTTGTATTACCGTGAAAAATTCAATAAACTGTTTATGCAAAACAAAAAAAAATAATGTAGATAAATTAATAAGAAATTGAATAATACAGTGTGTATATGTGTGTATATATGTATATATATATATATATATATATATATATATATATTCGCACTAATGTAAAAATGAAAAAAATTCATCTCAAAAACCTATATCCAAAACAAAAAACTCCATCATAAGTATACAAATAAACAATAATGATGATTCATTCAAAGCCATGATAAATTGCACATTAATTTATATTTACTCATATGAATACAGGTGTAGAAAAAAATAAATAAGCAAAAGAGCAAAAAAGGATGCATAAAGGAAGGATAAGTGAGTCAATCCATGTCTCATCCCTCCATGCCTGAAGTAGCTGGGGGGGGGGGGGGAGTTGGGCACTCAGAGGTGTTCAAAACCTGCACACTGGGATCACCCGACTGGAAGCTTCAGAAATGGCAGGGACGGGGGGGAAAACCCCAAAAGACGCCAGCGGATCATCCCCACTGCAGTGCACTGATCAGGGAACCAATGCAGTGCCAGGGGGAATCCACTTCCCCAAAACACAGGAAGATGACTGATGACAAGAAGTGACATCATTTCCGGGACAGGAGCAATGTAAATGTGTCCCCATGGACATGAATGAGCAATGATAGATGGAAGGAAAAGAAAATTCCAATACATTTTTTCAAAAATCTTATTAAAAAATGATATAAAAAAAATAAAAAAATAATAATAATTCTCTGACAAAATTGGACCACAAAAAATATAATACATTAATGAAAAAAATAATATATTTCTGAAATAAAAATAAAAATATTGAATTTTTTTATTGCAACGAATTTTGCACAACAATAAAGCCGCGTACACACGGGCGGATTGTATGGCCTACTTAGTCCGTCATACAATCCGACGGACAGTCCGTCCTACTTTCGAATGAACGGACTTGACCACACACGGATGCACAAACAGTCCGTCGAAAGCTTGCGCGATGGCACGTACGACGGGACTAGAAATAGGAAGTCCAATACACAGCAATGCAACCTTTCGCCGTGTAAATCCTTTCTGAGCATGCGCCATTCTTAGTCCGTCGAACTAGCCTACTGACGAGTGGATTGTCCGCTGAAACCAAAGTATGACAGACAGTATTTCGAAAAATCCGAAATACTTAGTACGCCAGACTGCACGCTGAAAAAGTCCGCTGAAGCCCACACACGAGCAGACTGTCCGCTGAAATGTGTTTCGACGGACTAAGTAGGCCATACAGTCCGCCCGTGTGTACGCGGCTTAATAATGATTCCTCAATGTGTAGCAATTAATGAAAAGTGCTGAGCACTGGAGTACGTAAAAGCCAACCCTTGAATAAAATCTATAAAAGTTTGTTGCTATAGTAATTGGTAATTAATAGCAACTAGTCATTAAGAAAAATGGTAGATGCAAATAATAAATGTAATAATAATAATAATATATGAATATGAAAATAAAAATAAAGATAACAATGTACACAAAAACTTGGATGAAAAAGAAGTAAAAAAGAAACCAAACCAAAGAGACAGGACATGTTGGTATAATGAGCTCCTGGAGGAACACCCACATGAAGGTAAAAAACACAAAACAGAATAAAAACAGATGGGGAAGAGGGGGTCACATAAGAGTCTGAACATCCAACCCCACTTTCAGACCCCTAGGCGATAAGGCTCCTAAACAATGTATCCGAAAGGTTTCTCTTCTACAAAGTCTCCGAAAGCACCTGCCAGTAATCGGCATCCTCGCCCACAACTTCCAAGCCAAGTAGCCTAAGACCAGATGGATTATGATCATGTTGATGAAGAAAATTTAATGGTAGTGAATGGTTGTCAACACTTTTGAGTATATTCCTTTTATGCTCCACAAACCGTGTGTGTAAAGCCCAGATGGTGCGGCCTGCGTAAGGAAGGCCACATGGGCATATCAGGCAATATACTACAAATTGTGAAGCACAATTGATGAATTGCTGAATGGCATGGGTTTGGCTATCACTACCTGTAACCTCCTTCTTCCTATGCCACATGTATTGGCATGCTCCACAGTTGGGGACACCACACTTAAAGCTACCCTTTTGGTCAAATAAACTGCTCCAACATTGGTTGGCCACAGTTTTGGGTTTATGGACTCTGCTTGGAGCAATATGTCCCCATAAGTCCTTGGGTCTACGAAAAATGACATTCGGGTGTTCTGGAATGACATTGGTCAAACAAGGATCACGGTGGAGAATACACCAATATTTTTCTATGATCTGCTTAATAGGGAAGGGCTTGTTTGTGTAGAGAGCGTTAAAAATCACATCAGAATGGCTGCAAGTACCAGTATTTTCCTTGCCTGAGCCATTCCCATCACCTTCCCGGCGAACTCAGTGTATTTCCTATATTTTGTGTGTGCATCTTCAATGGTGGTGTGCTCACCTTCAATGGTGCCCGGATCATAGCCCTTTTCCATAAATGTTTTACTCAGTACATTGCTCTGTTCATTATAACCTTTTAGACGAGAGCAGGTCCTTTGGAGCCAACAAAACTGACGTTTTTGATCCATTGGGGGTGGGGATTGCTGCGCGCATGAAGGTATCAATTACTTGCTGATGGTTTGAAATGGGTACAAGAAAAAATACACGATTCATCATCCACCATCAGTTCAAGATCTAAAAATACCAACTTCTGGCTATCAAGCACATGGGTAAATTCAGTCCCAAAGGGATTGTTCTGACAATGGGCCAAGAATGCTTCCAACTGGCTATCATCACCATCCCAGATGATCAGGATATATTATCAATATAGCAAACATAATGGACCAGGTTCACCCCCAAGGGATTATTGGACTGGATGTAGAACTGCTCCCAATACCCCATAAAAAAAGGTTGACATAACTTGAGGTGAACCCGGCTCCCATAGCTGTGCCCTTTTTTTTTTTGTTCATGCACTGTGTTTATGGCCTTTTGTCAGTTTCATTCTGTGAGTACCTACTTTTATACAAAAATTTCTTATTATATTATCTCTTGTAATGCACTAGGTGTGCGCGCCTTCCATTTCTGTTTTTCTTGTAGTTCCTTTCAGTTTACCCCATCTGAGGAAGGCAGCATCCACCTAGTTCTGGGATACCATATATATCTTTCACACCACCATTTTATCTGATGTGTTACTCCTCACCTTGGAAGACCTATTAGCACTGGAAGTGACTGTGTTTTTTGTTTCATTGTGCACTTTTACAATCTTTTAGCTGTCAGCGTTTTAACAACCAATGGCATCCCCTGCATAGCATCCTTGTTTGACCCTCTCCATCAGTGTTGCAGTCACATTGGCCGAGTGATGGAGAAAAATTGAGAAGAGAAACATTGGAATAATAGCCAGTACCAGTTTGCAAAAGTGTATTTGCTTTTGAAGAATAAATCACCTCTAATGTTTTGTCATACTTGGATTTGTGGATGTTGCTGCATTATGTAAAACTATTAGAATAGCTTTTATATTTTAGAGACTGTCCATCATTTTTAAAGGATGCCTTGACTGAAAATGGTTGAGAAACACTGATCTATAGTATTGACATGTTACCAAGCTGCCACATTTTTTTAATCATTCTTCTCATTCCTTCCCCTGCTTTATCAAAAACTGATAAAAAAAAATGTGTTTTAGTTGTACTTTAATAATAACGGGGTGCCAATAGTTACCCACATTTACCCCATATTTACAAGGCCTTAAAGGAGTTGTAAAGGCAGAAGGTTTTTATCTTAATGCGTTAAGATAAAAACACTTTCTATGTGTAGCAGCCTCCCCAGCACACCATAATTACTTACCTGAGCTCCATCTCTCTCCAGCGATGTCCACAAGTGTCTTAGCCATCCAGGAATCTCCTCCTGATTGGCTGAGACACAGCAAGTGCACCATTGGCCCTGTGGCTGTCAAAGTTAGTTATCCAATCAGGGGAGAGAAGTGGCAGGGCCGGGTCGGGGCCCTGTGTCTGAACATACAGACAGGGCTGTGACTCAGCTTGGGTGCCCTCATAGTAAGCTTCTTGCTGTGGGGGCACTTGAAAAGAAGAAGGGGCCAGGGGCAGCAAAGATGGACCCGAGAAGAGTAGGAGCTGAGCACAGAGCAGGTAAGTATAATATGTTGGTTTTTTTTGTTTGTTTTTTTTAAACAAGACTTTACCATCACTTTAATTATTGTATTTTTCTTACTGTATTATCGAGAAATCTGTGCTTCTGCCAAGAACATATAAAACTGACAAATATAGCTAAATAAGTACATGAACATATTGTAGATGGTAAGGAATGTTGTAAACTTTGGCAAGTGAAAAGGTAAAATAGTCTGGACATACTTTAACGGTTCGGCATATGTTTGTTGTTTATCTTGGACTGTCATGCCATGACGCAAAACAGCCTCAAAAGAGTTTAAATAACACATCCAAAGTTGACTGTGCTCAGTATCTGAAAAACCTCTCACGATGGTAAGTTTTTGCTCTTTCTTCCAAAAAAAAAAAAAATTAATTATTAGGACAGAATAGAATATTTTAATAATTATATATTTAATGATAATACAACGCTTACTATAATACATATATTGTATAATGCAGACCATTTTGAGTCTTTTTGATTGCTTTCCTTGTAATAATAAAAAGAAAAAAAGAAAATACATATTATTATCCAATATTGTTAACCATCTGTGTATGTTATTAGTGAGCAGAAAGCTAAAAGTCAGGAGTAAAAAATGCAGGTATTGGAGGATATGTTTATGAAATATATATCTGTAGCACAGAAATATACACTGAAAAATTTCCCAATGAGACCAGTGTCTTGAATTACATATTCAGAAATACATACATTTTTTAATTTTAAGACTTTAGGAACATTTATGTTTTTTGGTAATTTTATTTATTGTATTTTTAAGTTAACATTTTTCAAAATACTTTATGTGGGCATTTCAGTAAATAAGTATCAGTG
This sequence comes from Lithobates pipiens, assembly GCF_037356315.1. Classification (NCBI taxonomy): domain Eukaryota; kingdom Metazoa; phylum Chordata; class Amphibia; order Anura; family Ranidae; genus Lithobates; species Lithobates pipiens. Next base: position 44,038,100 of record NW_027507787.1, read on the forward strand.
ACCTGCAATATGTAGGAAACTACTGGTGAATACACATTTGCAAAGTGAATACAGGTGAATAAGGTAAAGCTGTGTTCATTTTACCGTATATATCCATTCATGCACTAACAAAAAAATCTTTTTTTTTTATTTCTCTGCACCTTATTGGATATTTAAATTAAACCCAATTTCATTGGATTCATTATCATTTTCTTTGATCTAAGCAGTAAACAGCCTCTACGTGTTAAAAAAATTAACCAAGTCTAAAGGAACGTAGACAAAGATCAGGCACTGTGTTATACAGTATCTCGCAAAAGTGAGTACACCCCTCACATTTTTGTAAATATTTTATTATATCTTTTCATGTGATAACACTGAAGAAATTACACTTTGCTATAATGTAAAGTAGTGAGTGTACAGCTTGTATAACAATGTAAATTTGCTGTCCCCTCAAAATAACTCAACACACAGCCATTAATGTCTAAACTGCTGGCAACAAAAGTGAGTACACCCATAAGTGAAAATGTCTACATTGGGCCCAATTAGCCATTTTCCCTCCCCGATGCCATGTGACTCGTTAGTGATACAAGGTCTCAGGTGGGAATGGGGAGCAGGTGTTTTCAATTTGGTGTTATCGCTCTCACTCTCTCATACTGGTCTATGGAAGTTCAACATGGCACCTCATGGTAAAGAACTCTCTGAGGATCTGAAAAAAAAATAATTGTTGCTCTACATAAAGATAGCCAAGGCCAGTGATGGCGAACCTTGGCACCTCAGATGTTTTGGAACTACATTTCCCATGATGCTCAACTACACTGCAGAGTGCATGAGCATCATGGGAATTGTAGTTCCAAAACATCTGGGGTGCCAAGCTACGCCATCTGGCCTAGGCTATAGAAAGATTGCCAAGACCCTGAAACTTAGCTGCAGCACAGTGGCCAAGACCATACAGCAATTTAACAGGAGAGGTTCTACTCAGAAAAAGCCTTGCCATAGTCAACCAAAGAAGTTGAGTGCACGTGCTCAGAGTCATAACCAGAGGTTGTCTTTGGGAAATAGATGTATGAGTGCTGCCAGCATTGCTGCAGAGGTTGAAGGGGTGGGGGGTCAGTCTGTCAGTGCTCAGACCATATGCTGCACACTACTGGATTACTGGAACCATATCCTGTTGTCTGATGAGACCAACTTATTTGGTTCACATGGTGTCAAGCGTGTGTGTCGACAACCAGGGGAGGAGTCAAGCATGGTGATTGGAGTGTCATGGCCTGGGGTTGCATGAATGCTGCCGGCAGTGGAGAGCTACAGTTCTTAGAGGGAACCATGAATGCCAATATGTACTGTGACATACTGAAGCAGAGCATGATCCTTTTGAAACTAGGCCGCAGGACAGTATTCCAGGCAGGGAAGACGATGCGTTGGCAGAATTAGTGGAAGCGGCTCCACCAGATGCAGCGTGTCACTTGCCACTGTCGCCTGTCACCAGATGCAGCGTGTTACTTGCCATTTTCACCTGGCAGCAGATGTGGATTTTCACTTGCCACGTCTACTGCCACCAGTTGCAGATTGTCACTTGCCACGTCTCCTGGCTCCTGGCACCATTTGCAGATTGCCACTTGTCACGTCACTGGTCACCAGATGTGGGTTGTCACTTGCCAAATAATGTGGATTGTCACTTGCCAGTCAGTGCCACCAATTGTGCATTGACGCTGCAGCACTGGTCCATTTAGTTAGAGCAGGAGGGCGGTGATGCAGGGTGAGCAGTGAGAAATTATGTCATCTTGCTGCTCCCCGCCGCACCTCAGACATTGAAGCAAGGGGGTCTGGATGCAAAGTGGAGCTCCACGATGACAGGAAGCACATAACCTCAACTCCACCATGCTGTGAGGGCGGAAGAGCGCTGATGTGTGGCGGGCAGTGAGAGATGATGTTATCTCTCTGCCGCTCGACACACCTCGCTCCCAAATTGAAGAGGCCTGGCTGTGAATAGCGCTGATGTGGAGCGAGCGGAGAGAGATGTAATCTCTGCTCGCTTCTCTCCTCTGCCTTTCTCATGCAGCCAGTCTGCCCGTCACAGCAGCCGCAACCCGCTGGTTAGGCAGGGACCCTGCGGCAAGAGACTCGGGGCTATGTGCCCCAGATTCGGAGCTATAGTCCCAATAGCCACCCCCTAGCAATGCCCCTGGCTGTATGTTGTGTTATTTTGAGGGGACAGCAAATTTGCACTGTTATACAAGCTGTACACTCACTACTTTACATTGTAGTAAAGTGTAATTTCTTCAGTGTTGTCACATGAAAAGATTTAATAAAATATTTACAAAAATGTGAGGGGTGTACTCACTTTTGTGAGATATTGTGTATTGGTGGTTGTGTCATACTGATCTAAAGTTATTTACTTATTTTCTCACTAAACAGTACCTTATGAAGGTACAATTTTCAAATGGTAAATGATCAAATAAGTTCAGTGATACTTGTTCAGTGATAGCACATTGACATTAGAAACTATCATAAATTTGCTAATGACATACTCATGAATAGGGATGAGCTTCGTGTTCGAGTCGAACATACGTTCGACTCAAACATCGGCTGTTCGCCCGTTCGGCGAAGTCCGAACGTTATGGTCCGTTTGCGCCAAATTCGTGTGGCGCTCACGGCCCACAATGCACTGCAATGGCGCAGTGCATTGCTGGCTCATGATTGGCCAAGCATGCACTGTGACCCTGCATGCTTGGCCAATCGCAGCGCCAGCAGCGAGGAGAGCCATGATTGGCCACAGCTCAGGCTGTGTAGTGCACGCCCCACACTATATAAGGCCACCAGCGCGGCGGCCTTGTGTAGTGTGTTGGCGTCTGAAGCAGTTAGTGGGTGTTCTGTGTACCTTCAACACAGTACACACCGATCATTATTGGCCGATTTTCGATCTTGCTGTTGTGTAGTGGTTGTTGTCTGCGTGCCCTGACCGCAGTATACACCGCTATATTCACCTCACCTATGTAGCTAGTGATCTATCTTTTATAATAGAGCTTGCAGTCAGTAGTGTTAGGAGCTTGTGTGTGCTGTCTGCATGCTCTGTACCCAGTACATACCGCTATATCCACCTACATAGCTCTTCTCTATTTGAGCCCACTTGCCATCTGCAGGAGTTATTGGAAGTTGTGTGTGCCTCCAGCACAGCACAGTATACATCTGTATATACCCCTTTATCTCTGGTGTTCTATAATAAAGGCATCTGCAGGAGTTAGTGGGTGTTGTGTGCCTCCAGCACAATATACACTACCCAACTGCTTTTTTTTACCATGTCTGGAAGGCCAGCAAGGAGAGGCAGACAGGTGCGAGCCGATAAAAGAGGGCAAGCAGGCTCTGTGTCTAGAGACAACAGTGCTGGTCGTGGACGCGGTGCATTGTCATCAGCACGTGGCCATGGGACACGCTTGTCCTTCTTTTCGGCAGCTGGACATGTTGAACCGCAACATGCCAACGACTTGGTAGAGTGGAGGACCAAGCCCTCTTCATCCTCCTCATCCTCTCTCACCCAGTCTCAGGGTACTAGCAAAGCAGCTGCCAACGCATCGTCTTCCCTCCTCTCAATGTCATCATCAGTGACTCCTTCCCTAGACCCACCACGTCCTCCTAAGGAGTCTCCTGAACTCTTTGAGCACAGTGTTGGGTACATGCTCCAGGAGGATGCCCAGTGTTTTGTAGGCTCTGATGATGACACTCAGCTAGAGGAAGGCAGTAACGTGAGCGCAGAGAGAGGGGATGCTCAAGAAGGACAGCAATCTGGCAGTCATGTTCCACAAGCTGCAGCATACTGCCAGGTTTGCTACAGCGATGAAGAGGGAGGGGATGATGAGGGCACTGACTCCACGTGGGTGCCTGGTAGGAGAGAGGAGGAGGAGGAGGAGGAGGCACATGTCCAACGAGGCAGGATGCCCTCCGGGGGCCAGCTTAGGGGCAGCACACCGACTGAATCACACCGCAGAGCTCCACCTGTGCAGGGCACTGCCTCTGCACGTTATTCTAAAAGTTCTTTGGTGTGGGCCTTTTTTGAGACGAGTGCATCAGATCGCACCGCTGCTATTTGCAACATATGTCTTAAGCGTATCTCGCGTGGCCAAAATATCAGCCGCTTGGGCACCACATGCTTGACCAGACATATGTTGACCTGCCATGCAGCTCGTTGGCAAGCGTACCTCAAAGACCCACACCAAAGAACAAAGCGGACCTCTCCTTGCTCCTCATCAGCTGGCATCTCCAACCCCACTAGACCTTCAGTCCTCTCTGAAACCTGCTCTGAGAGGAATGAAGGTGTAGAATTAGGTGTGTCACAGCCAAGTGCTTCCGGGCACTCTGCTAGCAGTACACCCACGTCCGATTATAGCAGGCAAATGTCCCTGCCCCAGCTGCTGGACCGGCAAAAGATGTTCACTCCCAGCCATCCACATGCCCAGCGGTTGAATGCTAGCTTGGCTAAATTGCTAGCACTTCAACTGCTGCCTTTTCAGTTGGTAGACTGGGCCCCCTTCCGTGAGTTTGTACAATGTGCGGTTCCTCAGTGGCAGGTCCCCAAACGCCACTTTTTCTCACGGAAGGCGATTCCGGCTCTCTACCGGCATGTGGAAGGCAATGTCCTTGCCTCGCTGGACTGGACGGTCAGCGGTAAGGTGCATATTACCGCTGATTCATGGTCCAGCAGGCATGGACAGGGACGTTACCTGTCTTTCACGGCCCATTGGGTCACTCTTCTGGCAGCTGGGAAGGATGCAGGACAAGGTGCAGTAGTGTTGGAGGTTGTTCCGCCACCACGCTTCCAAAATGCTACTATTGGTTGTGACACACCTCTCTCCTCCACCCCTCCTCTTCTTCTTCCTCCATGGCCTCTTCCAGTGGTCTGTCCTCAGAACCAGCGGTGCTCCGTAGGCGCTCCAGGGGCTACGCAAGTACGCAGGCAAAATGATGCCATGCTGTGCTTGCGCTGGTTTGTTTGGGGGACAGGAGCCACACTGGGGCAGATGTTTTGTCAGCTCTGCAGGGGCAGGCCGAGAGGTGGTTGATGCCACGCCAGCTTTAGACAGGAATGGTGGTTTGCGACAATGGCACCAACCTCCTCTCCGCCCTCCGACAGGGACAACTGACCCATGTGCCCTGTGTAGCTCACGTCCTTAACCTGGTGGTGCAGCGGTTCTTGGGCAGGTACCCGGGCTTACAGGATGTCCTGAAGCAGGCCAGGAAAGTCTGTGTGCATTTCCGCCGATCATTTAATGCCTGTGCTCGGCTGGCTGAGCTCCAAAAGGAGTTGAACCTGCCCAAGAACCGCCTTATATGTGACATGCCCACCAGGTGGAACTCCACGTTGGCCATGCTGCAGCGGCTGCACACGCAGCAGAGGGCCATCAATGAGTACCTGTGCGACTACGGCACCAGGACAGGGTCAGGGGAGCTCGTTTTTTTCTCACCACGCCAGTGGGGCATGATCAGGGATGCATGCACTGTCCTGTCACCGTTTGAGGAGGCCACAAGGATGGTGAGCAGTGACAGTGCATGCATCAGTGACACTGTACCTCTTGTCCACCTCTTGGAGCATACGCTGCGTGGAATAATGGACAGGGCACTTGAGGCAGAACAGAGGCCCTTCCTTGCCTCTCAAGGCCCCCTTTATCCAGACAGTGTTCCTGCTGTGCCACCCATCACACAGGAAGAGGATGAGGAGGAGGAGGATGATTGTGTCAGCATGGAGGTGGAGGCTGGCACTCAGCAGCAGCAGCAGCAGTCTTGTAGGGATGATTTACAGTCCCAAGAAACACGTGGACTTGTACGTGGCTGGGAGGAGGTAGCTGCGGATCATGTTGTCCTTAGTGACCCAGAGGACTCCGGACCGAATGCCTCAGCTAACCTACGCTGCATGGCCTCCCTGATCCTGCAAAGCCTGCGGAAGGATCCTCGTATTCTTCGGATCAAGGAGCGGGACCATTACTGGCTGGCCACTCTCCTTGATCCACGGTACAAGGGTAAGGTTGCCGACCTTATCTTGCCATCGCAGAGGGAGCAGAGGATGAGACATCTCCGGGAGGCCTTGCAGAAAGGTCTGTGCAACGCGTTCCCAGAGACTGGGAGGTTACAAACTCCTGGTCCTGGACAATGTGTTGCTGAGGCATCGGTCAGAAGGAGCGGTGGAGAAGGTGGCCATCTGACTGATGCTTTCAGACAATTTTTTAGTCCGCAGCCCCAAGGTATGATCGGTTCCAGCAACCATCGCCAGCGTCTGATTTACATGGTGCAGGAATACCTAGGGGCAAGGTCAGACTTGGACACCTTTCCCACCGAAAATCCTCTGGCTTACTGGGTCTTGAGGATGGATCACTGGCCAGAGCTTGCACAGTATGCAATTGAGCTACTGGCCTGTCCTGCATCCAGCGTTCTTTCGGAACGCACCTTCAGTGCTGCTGGTGGCTTTGTTACCGATCACAGGGTGCGCCTGTCCACCGAATCAGTTGATCAACTGACCTTCATCAAGATGAATCAGTCTTGGATCACCCACAGCTACCAAGCACCTGAAGCTGATGTAACCGAATAATTTTTTTTAAAATATCACATCCCTTCAAGACTGCCTATGCTGATGCTGAGTGACTGTCCTGTTATGTTGATTGTCTATCCTCTTCCTCCTCCGCTGATATGTTGGAAGAACATTTCTGGTTCTGGGTGATGCCATCAGCCCAATTTTTCTGCCCCTGTTTAACAGGGGCGTTTAAGTACAATTTTTGATGCAATGCTTTGCAGCAGGGCTAATTCCTGCAATAAAACTAGAGTATATGGGAGAGGTTGCAGTGTCGTGGCACCAGCACCAGTGCCTAAGGCCCAATTTTTCTGCCCCTGTTTAACAGGGACATGTAATTACAATTCTTGATATAATATTTCACAGCAGGGCCCCTTCCTGTGCCCACCCAGAGTAACTGTGAGGACTTATAGTGTTGTGGCACCAGCACCACAACCACCAAAGGTCAATTTTTCTACCACTGTTCAACAATGTCATGTAATTACAATTCTTGATATAATCGTTCACAGCAGGGCGCTCCAGCGCCCACCAAGAGTCATTTTGAGGGCTTACAATGTTGTGGCAAAACCAACACCTTGTTCTGCCATTTCTGCAGAGCATATAGGGCAGGCCCCTACTTTCAAACATCCAACTTACAAACATCTCCTACTTGCAAATGGAAGGAGACAACAGCAAGTGAGATGAAAAAAGATGGACGACAAAACAAATTATACAGGGGTGATAACCCTTCCCTATGTTTTCCAAAAAGCTTAAAAATAGTTTTTTTGACTGGAGCTACACTTTAAAAATGTACCAGTTGAAAATTACAAACAGATTCAACTTAACACAACAAACCTACACAGTCCCTGTCTTGTTTGCACCGCCTGTATACTGCTGTTCTGAGTATATAGGGCCTGGGGGCCACACGCATTTCCTTTTTTTAATATGGGTACGGGGTTCCCCTTAATATGCGTACAAGACCCAAAGGGGCTGGTAATGGGCAGGGAGGGCTACCCATGCCATTTTTCTCAATGATTTTCAACCATATTGCAGGAACCAGATATAACATTAAAACCGCAAGCAGCTTTAAATGACGTTATTTCTGTTAAATGTCATTTTGTGCAGGGACTGTTCTAAACACGGGAAACACGTGGCGCTTCACAGGCATACTACAGACACCCCCCAGGCACCATATTTAAAGAAATATTTCACTTTTTTTCCACTTTAATCGTCATTAAAATCAGTGCTCCCGCCAAAACGGCCATTTTTAAAAACATTTTAGGCATTGACCCATGTCCCCTGGGGCAGGAGCCAGGTCCCCAAACCCTTTTTAGGACAGTATCTTGCATATTAGCCGTTAAAATTAGCACTTTTAATTTCGAACGTTCGAGTCCCATAGACTTCAATGGGGTTCTAACGTTCGTAACAAACGTGGGGTCCGTTCGAAAGTTCTGGTGCGAACCGAACCGGGGGGTGTTCGGCTCATCCCTACTCATGAATTTAACCTTTAATTAATGCACTATACTGGTAATAGGATTGCAAAACCCATTTAGAATTAGACAGACTTGAAGTTTGTTGACAGCTTTATTACATAGCTGAACAGGAAGATAACAGGAAGGTAACAACCACAAAATGATGAGGCAATTGAGGCAAATATCATGCATTGAATCAAATGATGCAAGGGCGTGACAATGTTATAAATGTTGCATTTTACATGCACTCAGAATGCAGCCTGTACATTCACTAGAGATCAGCCCCCCCCCCCCCCCCCCCAAAAAAAATGTAGCCTATCCATTCACTGGAGACTGGTGACACCCATGAGAATTCAGCCTAACCATTAGAAACCGATTATGCCACTATGGATGTACCCTATTTATTTGCCAGAGTCCGTGATATCACTGAGAATACAGTGTATCTGTTTACTAGAGACCAGTGACATCCCTGAGAAAGCACGAAAAGACCATCAATACCCATGGAATATTTTTAGCTATATAAACAATTATAAAACAACTTCCATATTGATAAAAATATGCTTACGATTCAATACAGCAAATACGATAAAAAAAAAACAAAAAAAAACAAATCACTGATTTCACATAATCATAGTACATCTCAATTGTCACATTATATCTTCACTTATACTAAAGCATCATACACACTATCAGATTTTCTGCTAAGTTTTTCCTTCAGATTTACCAAAACCATATAATATGAGGTCAAACCTTATGAATTTCAACTTGTATGCAATCAAGCCGGCCCTTGTACTACATGGTTTTGTTAAATCTGAAGGAAAAACTCAGTAGAAAAACTGATAATGTGTATGGGGCTAAAGATCATATAGCAGGATTTGAGAGTTAGTTTGGGTATCTGTTACTTCCACTAGATGGTTGTAATGTTATTCTCACATAGATTCACTGGGAGGGAGGACTTTCACTCAACATGTTTCCTGATTCTGAATATTAATTCACATTAGAAGCAAAAATTATTATTGATAATGTACTTTAGGTTCAGCCAACATTATAAACATAGATCACCTGGAGGAAATGCCAAAAGAGCACTGATTTCAATTCTGCATTTTATGTGCACTCAGAATGCAGCCTGCCTGTTTATTAGAGATTAATGGTACCCCTAAAAATGTTGCCTAGCCATTAAAGCGGAGTTCTACCCTAAACATTTTTTTTACATTAACCACTTAAGGTCCAGCCTGGTTTTGGAATTTAGGTGTTTACATGTTTAAAACATTTTTTTTGCTAGAAAATGATTTAGAACCCCCAAACATTATATATTGTTTTGTTTCTAACACCCTAGAGAATAAAATGGCATCATTGCAATACTTATTTTCACACCGTATTTGCACAGTGGTCTTACAAGCGCACTTTTTTTGGAAAAAATTCACTTTTTTTTATAAAAAAATAAGACAGCAGTAAATTTAGTCCACATTTTTTTTTTATATTGAGAAAGATAATGTTACACCGAGTAAATTGACACCCAACATGTCATGCTTCAAAATTGCGCCCGCTCATGGAATGGCGTCAAACTTTAACCCTCAAAAATCTCCATGGGTGACGTTGAAAAAATTCTACAGGTTGCATGTTTTGCGTTACAGAGGAGTGTTTGACCACGTTTTCATATGAGGGCACTACTCACATATGCATTTTGCTTCTGCACGCGAGCTCGTTAGGATGGGGCGCTTTAAAAAAAATGTTTTTTTCTCATTGATTTTAGTTTATTTTATTTATTTTTTCACAGTTTTTTTTTTTTTTTTTTATTGGGTCACTTTTATTCCTATTACAAGGAATGTAAACATCCTTTGTAATAGAAAAAAGCATAGCAGGTCCTCTTAAATATGAGATCTGGGGTCAAAAAGTCCTCAGATCTCATATTTGGACTAAAATGCAAAAAAAAAAAAAAAAATTGTCATTTGAAAAAATGACAACAGAAAAATGTTCCTTTAAGACAGGGGTGCCAAACATTTTGAGGAGCGAGGGCCACTTTAGCGTCTTGGTAACCAGTCGCGGGCCACAATGAGCGTAGCGGGCAGATGGCAGGCCTGTGTCCACTTTGCATATGTAGAGCATAGATGGATGCAGCCCGCTCTACCCTAATGGCCCTCCGATCTGCTCAGACAGAAGGGGACAGATCCCCTTCTGTTTTTTAAGCAGATCGGATTGCAGATAGGCGGGTGTAAGCAGACACGAGTGTTTACTTCTGCCACTCTAGAGAGGTGAATGAAGGATCCGCCTGAAAAATAGTGTGGAAAAAAAAATTGTGTGAAAGGGGCCTAAGGCTGCTTTCACACTGATGCACAGCAGTTTACCTGCATCTCAACTGACCTTGATCTTCACTTCTTCCTCAGGATTCCTGCAGCTGGCTGCTGCTGTCCCCCAGGTGGTTATAATTGGTGGCTGCTGCTGGCTGTCCTCCAGGGCTGGTACTGCTGTTGGGTACTGCCTGCTGGGAGATACCATTGGCTGGTACTGCTGGCGGGTACTAGTACTGCTTGCTGGTACTGGTACTGCTGGCGGGTGCTGGTGGGTACTGGTGCTGCTGGCTGGTACTGCTGGCGGGTACGGATACTGGTACTGCTGGCGGGTACTGGTTCTGCTTGCTGGTACTGGTACTGCTGTCTGGTACTGCTGTCTGGTACTGCTGGTGGGTACTGATACTGCTGGTGGGTACTGCTGGTGGGTATTGGTACTTCTGGCTGGCTTATCTGGGCATAAGAGTCTGTTATAGATTTTGGGGGCAGGGTTGGGAGGGCATGCCATTTTTTTTATATTGTTGTGTGGTTCCCCTCAAAATCCATTCCAGACCCCCTCACTGTTTTTAAAAAAAAATTTTAATGCCAGAAATAATTTTGGAGGAATCCCGGTGACAGCAAATGAGTCATGTTTGGGAAGGACGTGGTGGCTGCCCACTCCTTAACAACTAGCTCTTTAACAACTGGCTACCACCGGCAACAAAATGCCACTATCTTTCACTACTAAAATACAGCATCACTTCATAAAATAGGTCATACAGAATTCTAATAGTGTTTTTAAGTGAATTTAGTGAATTGCAAAAAAAAATTATGAAAATTGCTAAGGAGTATTTTACTTTTTGATTTTAGAGCAATATGTACCACTTTGTGAATGGAGACCACTGTCCCTAAAATACATAGCAGTAGTTGATCAAAACCATTGATTGTTTATGCATTATCTGAAGAAAGGCAGTAATAAGCACCTTGATTTTTGTAATTCTGAAAAATAATATGAAAGTATTTTTCTACTGAAATAATGTTGTAGACAACTAACTCAAACATATTTTTCTTACATACCTTTCAGAAATATCTTGTGGCTATTGTATTGATTGCTGGTACTTGTTTGGTTGTGTGTGATGCAGCCTGTTTTTACCAGCTAGCTGAACACACTGGAGAGCCAATAAAGGGTGAGTTGAAGTTTTTTGACCCCATTGTAAAGCTAAGACAGCTGTGATACCTCATCACAAAATATAGGAGATGACCAATAGAACAAAGGCTTCATCTGCATCTAAAATCCCAAGCTGCAACCTCCACTGCTTTCAGAGGGGGCATCTGACTTTGGTTGACATCCATTATGGACAGTTGGTCTCAAAAGTTTCCCCACACAGAGGAAGAACAGAGGAGGATTCCCTTGTGTATATATGTTGATATCACTGCATGTTAAATCAAAACAAAGTAATATAAATCTCCAGCAATAAGTAGAGTGCGCTAAAAGCATTCATTTTCACCATATACAGGATACTGTAGTTGCTTTCTTTTTAAGGCCGGGTTCACATATGCTGAGGCCGCAGTTCATAGCATGGGGTCCGGGGCATCCCTTTTCACCGATTCAGGTACAAATCAGGTCTGAATTTTTGCCTGAATTCACACCTAAATCGGGTGGGTCACGATACTTTCATTGATTAACTTTTTTGTTTGGGATAAAATTGGATTTAATGCACTAGTCACTTTATATTAATTCGTAACAATTTTTTTTTTTGCATTGCACACTTGAATGTATGCCTAAAAGATCAAAGTGGTGTATATGTATTGCTATAATTATATTAGTTACATGTGCATGATTAACCGCTTCCTGACTGCCTCATGCCAATATACGTCGGCAGAAGGGCACATACAGGCAGAATCACGTACCTGTACTTTGCCCTTTAAGAGGCGGCAGGGGGCACGCTCGCGCGCCCGCGGGAGGCTCCGTGAGTCCGGTGGTGGGTCCCGCGATCTCAATCGCCGCAAAGATACCCACAATCGCCTCACGGAGAGGAAGAATGGGGAGATACTAAAGTAAACAAGCATCTCCCTGTTCTGCCTAGCAACAGTGACACTGATCTCTGCTATCTGTGATTGGAGCTGAGATCAGTGATGTGTAAAACACAGCCACGCCCCCCACAGTTAGCAACACGTCCCTAGGACACACTGCCACCTAGTGGTTAACCCCTTCACTGCCAGTGTCATTTACACAGGAATCAGTGCATTTGTATAGCACTGATTGCTGTATAAATGACAATGGTCCAAAAAATGTGTCAAAAATGTCTGATGTGTCCGCCATAATGTTGCAGTCATGATAAAAAATGCTAATCGCCGCCACTTAAAAAAATATTAATAAAAATGCAATTTTTGGAAGAGCAGAATACACCCAGAGTATTACAGGGTGTATCTCACAGCAACATATGCAGTGCTGGTGCACTGAGCTTGCAGATAAGTTATATTTTCTCTGGCACTGGGCTCATGGCAGTGTAAAAAGACTGTGCACTGCAACCCAACCAGGTAAATCTATGTAGATCGCTGAGTTATTAGAATAGATTTCGGAATCTTGACTCCTAGATAATTCCCTCTCCCTCAAAGCAGCAACAGGAACCTTGCCCAATACGGTCTATCTTTTCTGTCAGTGCAGTGTAAAAAGCTTGTGCACTGCACCCACACAACTAAATCAATGTAGATCGCTGACTAATTAGAATAAATTTCAGAATCAGGACTCCTATTATGTAATTCTCTCCCTCGCAGCAGCAGCCAGGAACCTTTCCTTACATTGTCTAAAGCAGAGTGACGTGCTGTGCTGTGTGCCTCTAGCTTAAATAGAGGCTGGGTCACATGCTGCACTGGCCAATCACAGCCATGCCATTAGTAGGCATGGCTGTGATGGCTTTTAAGGGCACACCAGTTAAACGAATGTTGATTGGCTGCTGCAGGGCTTTTTAACCACTTTCAGACCGGACCATTTTGCTGGCTTATGACCAGACCACTTTTTGCGATTCGGCACTGCGTCGCTTTAACTGACAATTGTGCAGTCGTGCGATGTGACTCCCCAAAAAAATTGATGTCCTTTTTTTCCCACAAATAGAGCTTTCTTTTGGTGGTATTTGATCACCCCTGTGGTTTTTATTTTTTGCGCTGTAAACAAAAATAGAGCGACAATTTTGAAACGCATTATTTTTTACTTTTTGTTATAATAAATATCCCAAAAAAATATATATAAAAAAAACATTTTTTCCCCTCAGTTTAGGCCGAAAGGTATTCTTCTACATATTTTTGGTAAAAGAAATCGCAATAAGCGATTGATTGGTTTGTGAAAAAGTTATAGCGTTTACAAAATAGGGGATAGTTTTATGGCATTTTTATTAATAGCGATCGACGATCATCGATTTTTATTGTGACTGCGACATTATGGCGGACACATCTGACATTTTTGACACATTTTTGGGACCATTGTCATTTATACAGCAATCAATGATATACAAATGTATTGATTCCTGTGTAAATGACACTGGCAGTGAAAGGGTTAACCAGGGGGTGGCAGTGTAGGAGTTAAGTGTTCCTAGGGGTGTGTTACTAACTGTGGGGGGCTGGGCTTTGTGTTAGTGAACACTGATCTCTGCTCCAATCACATGGAGCAGAGATCAGCATCACTTATTGCTAGGCAGAACGGGGAGATGCTTTTTACAACGGCATCGCTCCGTAAAGCGGCCCGTGAGACGATCACGAGTATCGCCACGGCGATCAAGTCTGCAGGATCCGCAACCGGACTCACAGTGGTCCAGACCGACATGGCAGGGCGGCATATTAAAATGGACGTACCTGTACGCCAATATGCCTGCCTGTGGCATTCTGCCGACGTACATCAGCGTGCGCCGTTCGGGAAGTGATTAAAATGCGCCATTACGTTGCCGAACACCGGGCCCGAATCCGAACATACAGTCAATTGTTCGGGTTCGTGACCCAAAAAGCCAAAAGTTCAGTACGAACCCGAACTTTACAGTTGGGGTTCGCTCAACCCTATTCACCATCCTTTATAAACAGAATCCCTTCATCATTCTTTATGAGGCCAATATGATCTATCCTCCCTCTTTTACTATTTATGTACTTAAAGAATTTCTTGTGGGTTTTCTTACTTTCCTCCGCTATGTGCCTTTTGTGTTCTATCTTAGCCACCCTGATTACACCCTTACATTTCTTATTGCATTCTTTATACAGTTGGAATGCTGATGATGATCCCTCAGCCTTGTATTTTTTGAAGGCCTTCTCCTTTGTTTTTATATGAATTTTTACGTTGGCGTTAAGCCACCCAGGGCTTTTATTAGCTCTTTTAAATGTATTACCCTTTGGGATGCACTGGTTAATACCCTTATTTAATATGCTCCTAAAGCCAACCTAGTTTTCCTCTGTGTTCTTTGTTCCTAGGATTTTATCCCATTTAGTATCTTCTAGCAAGGAGCATACTTTCTGGAAGTTGGCCCTTTTATAATTCAGTGTCCTTGTATTCCCCTTATGTTTTTCCTATTTGTGTGAATTATGCTGAACTTAATTGACCTGTAATCACTGTTTCCTAAGTTGTCCCATATTTTTACATCCGCAATCAAGTCTGTATTGTTAGTAATCAGTAGATCTAGTAACTAATTGTTTCTTATTGGTGCATTTACCATCTGACCCATGAAATTGTCCTGTAAGACATGGCAAGCCTTAGATGAATGTGTGGTTCCTTCTGCCCAGTCTGTGTCTGGATAATTAACAGATTCTGGACTGGCAGCTGTGCGACGGCCCTTTAAGACGATGTAGGAGGCGTGCCCGCAGTGTGTGCCCCAAGCCGATGTGATTGCCTGGCGGGCGCGATGACCACCAGGCACCCACGATTGCTCCTGACAGAGCGAGAACCGGGATCTGTGTGTGTAAACACACAAATCCTGGTTCTCTCAGGGGAGAGGAGACAGATCCTGTGTTCATAAGTATGAAGTATGAACACAAATCTCTCTCCTCCCCAGTCAGTCCCCTCCCTCCTACAGTTAAAACAAACCTAGGGAACACAGTTCACCCCTTGATCGCCCCCTAGTGTTAACATCTTCCCTGTGTCAGGAACCATGAAACAGACTGAGACAGAAGTACAATCAAATCACACTTGTTTATTAATAATAAAAATAAAAAAAGTAAATAGAAAAAAAGCGTAGTCAAGCGTAGCCAGAGTCTAGTAGCCAGATCGGGTAGTCAGCCAGTCCAAAGTTCATAAACCAGATCGGGTAATCAGCCAGTCCAGAAGTCAGAGATCCAAGTAGAGCAACTGCAAGCAGGATAAGAAGCCAGGAGGGATATCAGCAAGCCAGTCTTGAAACAAACAGCAGGAGATGGTTCCTTGTGATGTGACCAACGTGAAGGCAATGGAGAAATTAGCTGGAAGGCTTTAAATAGGCAGGTCAGATGAGCATTATCGGAAACAGCTGGTAACTGTGGAGAGAGAAGAGAGCTGGCAACTAGCCGACAGCTGAGCGGCCAGCCCAGAGGAGGAAGGGCTAAGCCAGCCCTGATGCCCTGCCAGTGACATTTATATAGTAATCAGTGCATTTTTATAGCATTGATCGCTGTATAAATTGTCAATGGTCCCAAAAATGTGTCAAAAGTGTCCAATTTTCCGCTGCAATGTCGCAGTCCCGATAAAATGTGCAGATCACTGCCATTACTAGTAAAAAAAAAAAAAATAATAAAAATGCCATAAATCTATCCCCTATTTTGCAGACACTATAACTTTTGCGCAAACCAATCAATATACGCTTATTGCGATTTTTTTTTACCAAAAATATGTAGAAGAATACATATCGACCTAAACTTGTTTTTTTTTTAAATTTGGGATATTTATTATAGCAAAAAGTATTATTTTTATTTTGTTTATAGCACAAAAAATAAAAAAAAAGGCAGAGGTGATCCAATACCGCCAAAATAAAGCTCTATTTGTGGGGGGAAAAAAAGGACGTACATTTTGTTTGGGTACAACGTCACACGACTGCACAATTCTCAGTTAAATCGACGCAGTGCCGTATCGCAAAAAATGGCCTGGTCATTGAGCAGACAAATCTTCTGGGGCAGAAGTGGTTAAAATCCCATATTATAATGACACTTCCCATCCTTGCCGCCATTCCAAATTGTGATAGGAGGTCTGTCTCCCCCTCCTCCCTCAGGTTAGGGGGCCTATACTCCCAGTATTACTTTCTCCTTGGTTTCCTCCCTTTGTAAGTCTACCCATAATGATTCCACCTCTTCACTTTCTCCATTAGTGATGTCATCCCTCGCATTCACCTGTATATCATTTTTGATATACAGGCATACCCCTCACCCTCTTTTACCCTCCCTGTCCCTGCGATATAAGGAATACCCTTGAATAGTTGCCAGTCAGTCATGAGAGCTATTGAACCAGGTCTCTGAAATTTCCATGAAAATCGAATTTCTCCTCATACAGTAGAAGCTCTAGTTCTCCTATCTTGTCCGCTAGACTCCTGGCATTAGTGAACATGCCTTGTAGTTTTGTCTGGACGCATACTATCTCCTTATTGGGTGTTCTGAGGTTGTAATAATGATTCCAATACTACCTACTGAAATACATTCCACACTGGCCATCTCTATGTCTGGACCCTCCACCCGTCACCTAGTTTAAAAGCCCCTCTAACTTTTCGGCCATCTTCACTCCCAGCAGATCTGCACACTCCTTATTTAAGTGCAGTCTGTCCCTTCTATAGAGCTGGTGACCGACTGAAAAGAAGGTCCAGTTCTCCAGGAACCCAAACCCCTCCTTTCCACACCAGCTCCTCAGCTACTGGCTTTCTACCCTAATCTCCCGCTGCCTTTCTGGTGTGGCTCGAGGTACCAGTAGTATTTCTGAAAATACTACTTTGGAGGTCCTATTCGTCAATTTAGCTCCTAAATCCCTAAAATCATTTTTTTGGACACTCCATCTTCCTCTGACTTTCTTATTGTGCCAACGTGCACCATGACAGCCAGGTCTTCCCCAGTCCCTCATTCATGATGTGCCAAACCCAGGCACCCGGTAGACAACATACAGTTTGGCGCTTCAGGTCCTTGTGACAGAGTGCCCTCTCTGTCCTCCTGAGAATTGAGTCCCCTACCACCATAATCTTCCTTTTCTACCCCTTGGCTCCCCCCCCCACACTCTCACTGGAGGAGTTCTTCCCCTGGCAGCTAGGGGCATCACTTTGCTCCAGCAATTCTGGTCCCTGACTGGTTTCACCAATGCCATGCAATTGGGCATACTTATTGGGATGTTCCAGCTCAGGATCAGCCTGCCTGACTCTTTCCCCTCTACCCTTCCTGAGTGTCACCCATCTACTCTTCTCTGGTGCCTGCCCCTCCTTCTCTCTACCCGCCTCTTTGCTGGCTTCTGCCGGCACCTAACAGGTACATTCCCAGCTCTCCTTTGGGATGGAGATAATTTTTAGTGTTGACAGTTGCTTCCCTAGATTCAGAACCTGGGCTTACAGGGAAGCAACGTACTTACATTTTGGACAGCAGAATTTGCCCTCGATCAGATGATCAAGGAATGCCTATATGCCGCAAGATGTATACTGAGTCACATCTCCAACCCCGCCGGTCATGGTACCTACTAATTTATTAGAGATAGTTAATTGGACAGAGCCTAACTAGCTTCCTGACACGAATACTCAATACAATATGCAGGTACTCACAGCACTCGTGCACTCGGGTATTTTCTGGAAGGCATAGTGAGTCTTTTGAAAATGTAATTTTTTCCCCAAGTTTTTGTAACATAGGACAGAAGATGAAATTGCATTTTTTTCACAAAGTTGTCAATTATTAAAGATATTTTTAACACACATCATAGGAGTACTTAGAAGTACACCTCAAAATACATTCTGCAACTCCTTCCACATGTGAGATGTTTTCACAGCCTAGTCACATACAGTAAAGGATTCCGTAATCCAAGGAAGACCTTCACGCAATTTAGGGGTATAAATTACACATATAATTTCCCGATTACCTATGACATTTTTGGAGGCCCTGGATCAACAGTTTTTTTACCATACATTTTTGGAAAATGCAGAATAAAAGTATAAAAAAAATGTTAAACACAAAGTTGTCATTTAACAATATTTTTCCATACACTCCAAAACACATTCTACTCCTACTCCTTCCGAGTGTGGTGATACTACATGTGTGAGACTTTTTCACAGCCGAGTCACAAAGAGAAGCCCAAAATCCAAAAGTAGCACCTTTACGCTGTCTAGGGCATAAATAATACATATCATTTCCTGACTACCTAACACATTTTTGGAGGTCCTGGAGCAGCAGGACAGTGAAAACACCCACATAATTACCACATTTTGGAAACTATAAAATCATACCACTTCAACCACCTTCCCTGTTATGAAAACATACAATTTTGAACAGCCTCTGATGGGATTTTGTCGGTAGCCAAGAAAAAATACACACAAACATGAACATTTTGTTAAAAAGTACAAATTTGACATCTTTATTTATAATTATATACATTTTCAAATTTATACATAATCAGACATCTGCCTCTTAGCTTGTGACTAGGGCTCGAACACCCCCCGGTTCGGTTCGCACCAGAACTTTCGAACGGATTCCAAATTCGTACGATCGTTAGAACCCCATTGAAGTCTATGGGACTCGAACGTTCGAAATTAAAAGTGCTAATTTTAACTGCTAATATGCAAGATACTGTCCTAAAAAGGGGTTAGGGACCTGGCTCCTGCCCCTGGGGACATGGGTCAATGCAAAAAAAAGTTTTAAAAATGTCAGTTTTGGCGGGAGCACTGATTTTAACCACTTGCCAACCAGCGCACGACGATGTACGTCGACAGAATGGCACGGGCAGGCAAATGGGCGTACATGTACGTCCCTTTAAATTTGCCGCCCTGCCATCGGGGAGCGCGCCGCCGGCGGCGTGCTCCCGCGCTGGTCGGGACCCCCGTGAGTCCAGTCGCGGGACCCGCGGACTCGATCGCCGCGGGCATACCCGCGATCGTCTCACGGAGCGGCCGAATGGAGAAGTGCCGTTGTAAACAACATTTCTCCATTCTGCTTAGCAACTAGTGACGCTGATCTTTGCTCCATGTGATTGGAGCAGAGATCAGTGTTCACTAAATGAAAGCCCAACCCCCCCACAGTTAGTAACACGCCCCTAGGAACACTTAACCCCTACACTGCCACCCACTGGTTAACCCCTTCACTGCCAGTGTCATTTACACAGGAATCACTGCATTTATATAGCAGTGATTACTGTATAAATGACAATGGTCCCAAAAATGTGTCAAAAATGTCCGATGGGTCCCCCACAATGTCACAGTCACAATAAAAATCGTTGATCGCCGCCATTACTAGTAAAAAAAAAATAATAAAAAATTATTAATAAAAATGCTATAAAACTATCCCTATTTTGTAAATGCTATAACTTTTGCGCAAACCAATCAATAATCGCTTATTGCAATTTTATTTAACCAAAAATATGTAGAAGAATACGTATTGGCCTAAACTGAGGGAAAAAATGTTTTTTTATATATTTTTGGGGGATATTTATTATAACAAAAAGTAAAAAATAATGCGTTTTTTCAAAATTGTCGCTCTATTTTTGTTTATAGCGCAAAAAATAAAAACCGCAGGGGTGATCAAATACCACCAAAAGAAAGCTCTATTTGTGGGAAAAAAAAGGACGTCAATTTTGTTTGGGAGCCACGTCGCACGACCGCGCAATTGTCAGTTAAAGCGACACAGTGCTGAATCGCAAAAAGTGGTCTGGTCTTTTTTTTTTTTTTAACAATAAGATTTATTAAGCAAATGTCACAATGTGGTAACAGAGTCAACGAATACATGGAAAGGGAGCCTGTGTCAGCAGGCGAACAAACCAGCATAAAAGTTACAGGCTATAATATGCAAAGCACTTATCCATAACAACAAATTACGCAAATTAAAAGTGACATGAAAATTAAGTGAGGGGCCCAAATAGAGCCCTATGCACCCTTCAGTGTGTAAAACAGACAACACATCCTCATGTCAAGGGAAAGGAAAGGAAGCAAGCTGAAGTTAAAAAGAGTAGTATAGGGTAAAAGGGGAGAAGAAGAAAAAGAAAGAGAAAAAAGGAGAAAAAAAAAGGAAAAACAGAGTGAGTTTGCAGAGCTTCAGAGATCCTGTAACACATCCCCGCCAGGCCGGCCCAACCCGGGACACCATCACCCCAATCCGCCACATATCCGGGAGGGAGGAGAGTTCAGCCATTAGTCAAACTCTCGAAAGCCGGAGTATTTGAACTGGACCCAGGGAGACCATGTAATGTGGAATTTGTCAGCTGAGTCCTTAGCGGTAGCCAACATCTCTTCCATGGCAAAGATATGATTAACCGAGTGCACCCATTCTCGGATAGTGGGGGTAGTCGAAAGTTTCCAATATTTAGGCACCAAAGCTTTAGCTGCGATCAGTAAATATTTTGTTAGAGATCTATTATATTTGCCCAAAGAAACGTTAGATATATGCAGGAGACAACAGCCCGGGGTGAGTTTAATTTTAGTGTCTGTTATGTGAGATATTAGGCCTCGGACCCGACTCCAGAAATCTACTATTCGGGGGCAACTCCACCAGATAAGCAGCATGTCTCCTTTCGCCTCCCCACACCGCCAGCACAAGTCAGACGAAGCCGGATACCAGCGTTTCACCTTAACCGGTGTAGCATACCACTGAGAAAGTAATTTGTACGAGTTTTCTTGCAGTCTAGTGCTGACTGTACATTTATGGGATAAAATACATGCGTTCTGCCATTGTGTATCAGTGAAAGAGGTTTGAAGTAACCTCTCCCAGCTCTCCCTGAACCTGGAGGCCTCAGTGTGGTCAAGCTGCTGGAGACACGTGTACATAAAGGAGGTCGTTTTCTCAACCGGATCACCCCGGAGGCAAACTGACTCAAAAGGTAAGAGCTCTCTCAGGACAGCCTGTCTTCTGTCGGGCGCCAACATGTAATGGCAAACCTGCCGGTAGTTCCAGAACGACAGTGTCCCTGAGGGCAAAACATCCCCCAAATCCTCAAATGAGAGAACCCGCCCCCGCCGAGTCAAGTGCGTAGCCAGGAGAGGAGTGGTTGCATCTAACATAAATCTATTTGAGTCCATCCCAGGAGGGAAATCCGGGTTGTGTAGCAGGGGTGTGAGAGGGCCCGGAGAGGACGTGAATTTGTGTCCGGCGACAAGCTTATGCAAGACCCTCAGTGTGGCTCCAATAAGAGGGTGTTGGATCAATTCAGCAGGGCATTTGTCCCGTGGTATCCAGGGGGAAAAGCGCAGGGGAGTCTTAGACACACTCTCCTCCACCCTTACCCAATCCTTGCGTGCTGCATGACAATTCCAGTCTATAATTCGGGCTAGGTGCGTAGCATAGTAATAAAGTTTAAAATTCGGAAATCCCACCCCACCCTCTGATTTGGGTTTCATCAGTAAACGAAGACTGATGCGTGGGCGTTTGTGGGCCCATAAAAATTTCCATAAGATAGATTGCAACTGCTTAAAAAAAGAGGCTGGAATTGAAATGGGCAAAGTATGGAAGAGGTATAGCAAACGTGGTAACGTGACCATCTTGATTATGGCAGCCCTGCCAAACCAAGAGAAAAAACCCAGAGACCATCTACGCAGGTCAGTGTCTATCTGTCGCAGCATGGGTCGAATGTTGTGGGCGTATATAAGGTGTATCTGGGGGGTGAGTCTAATGCCTAGGTATTTTAACGCGCCTGAAACCCACTGAAAAGAGTTATTCGTTTGCGCTTGCGCCAATGCCTCCGGCGCAAGTGACAAATTCATCGCCTCCGACTTACTGTAGTTTATCTTAAGATGAGAGATGTATCCATACACGGTGAAAGCCATCAGTAGGTTGGGAATGGTAGTGCGCGGGCGAGTTAAAAAAAATAATAAATCGTCCGCGTATGCGGCAATTTTGAAGCTCTTATGTCCAATGGGGAATCCAGTAATTGAAGGAGAATTGTTAACTGTGCGTATAAATGGTACCAGGGTGAGGATAAACAATAAGGGGGATAATGGACATCCTTGTCTTGTCCCATTATGGATTACCACCGGTTCAGACAAGGTTCCATTGATTTTTAAGCGTGCTGTCGGGTTCTGATATAGGGAGAAAATCCAGGAGAGCATTCCCGGGTGTAGACCTATGTGCTGACAAGTTGCGAACAGGTAGTCCCAGGCCACCCTATCGAAGGCTTTCTCCGCATCCGTAGATAGGAGAAAGCCTTCCAGACCGACCCTGTGGCAATGGTGGATCATATTCAGTGCTTTGGTCACGTTGTCCCTGGATTCCCTCCCCGGCATGAAGCCGGCCTGTTCGGGACCAATTAATTGGGGAAGAAAAAGACGTAACCGGTTCGCAATTATCTTTGACATGATTTTTAAGTCCAAATTCAACAACGAGATCGGGCGATAACTAGAACATTCGGTGGGGTCTTTACCCGATTTCGGAATAACAGTTATATGCGCGCTTAGGAACGAAGCAGGGAGGTGATGCGGATTTCTAAGGAAATTAAAAGTTTTCAAGAGCGGTTGTTCCAGCAAGGCCGAGAACACTTTATAGTAATGTGCAGTAAGCCCATCAGGTCTGGGGCTCTTCCCCGGTTTAAGACCTTTAATAGTGGCCAACAGTTCCGCAGACGTGATGGGACCTTCTAGGGATTCCGCATCTTCAGGGGATAACGTGGGCATACCGCTCTGCTCTAGATAATCCCGTATAATTTGGCTCCGGTCGCCACTCAGCGTGCCAGGTTTGTGTTGTGGGGGCGTGTTGTAGAGCTTAGTGTAATATTGGCGGAAACTTTCGGCGATTTTATCCGTGCGATGTGACAGGGTACCATCTCCCATCTTAACTGCCAAGATGTTGTTGATTAGAGAAGCTTCCTTCAGGGCCCTGGCTAAGAATTTCCCTCCCTTATCCCCGTGCTCATAGTAAACTTTCTTTTTAAGAAAAAGGGTGCGTTTGCTCCTGATCTCCAGGAAGCTGCGCAGCTCTAGTCTAGCCTGAATTAGCTCCTGGGCCTTCAAGGCGTCCAGGGACCGTTTGTGTTGGGTTTCCAACCGCGCCACCCTGGAGGTCAATGTTTGAATCTGTAGTTCCGCTGCTCTCTTCCGGGCCGCCCCAACTCTAATGAACACCCCCCTCATCACACACTTGTGCGCTTCCCAAATGGTTAGGGGGGACAGTTCCTCTGTCTCATTCTCTAGAAAATAGTTGCGCAAGGCCTCCGTCAAAGAAGGGAGCAAGTCGGCATCAGTCAACAAGGAGGGATTCAGTCTCCACATACAAGATTTAGGTCTCAGGTTAGGGTGTGTCATTGTGAGTGAAATAGGTGCGTGATCCGAGATGGTCTGGAGGCCTATATGGGCTTCTTGTAGGTCTAATAGGTCCCTCTGTGTGATGAAGGTGTAATCAATGCGAGTGTATTTGTCATGAGGTGCCGAGTAGCACGTATAGTCCCTGTCCGACGGGCGAAGCGTTCGCCACGCGTCGGTCAAGGTCAAGGAGTGTAAAAGGTGCTTGATCCGTTTCAATATGCGGTACGTCAAGCAAGATTTGCCATCGGATGTGTCCTGCAGGGGATTGAGCGGAACATTAAAATCCCCACCCAGGATAATGCATCCCGAGGCAAAGCTTTTTAGCTCCTCAATGAGTCGATTGCAGAACGCAACATGCCCTCTATTGGGGAAATAAACATTCGCCAACGTTAGAGGCGTGTTACCCCAGGAGCCTTTCAAAAATAAAAACCTACCCTCTGGGTCAGACAACTGTTGGGTCACTACAAAACCCGCACTCCTATGTAGGAGGATCGACACACCTTTTGTCTTGGCTATAGGGTTCGTGGAGTGATAGACCTGTGGAAAGTTTTTGTTGGACAATTTAGGAATTTGATCACCCCGGAAATGTGTCTCCTGCAAATATACAAACATGGGCCTTACCCTGCTCAACTCTCTGAGGACGGCAGTGCGTTTTTCCGGCATGTTGAGGCCGTGAACATTGTGGGAGATCAAGGTAGGGCTACGGCCCAGCGAGGAGTATGCCATGTCGAAAGTGTCAGAACGCTCTTCTGAGGGCCCACTCTGCAAAACAAAGAAAAGAAGAAAAGAGAAGGGAAAGGGCGGAAGATGAGGAGAGAAACAGGAGAGAAAAGATAATAGGCTAGAAAGAAAACGTGAGTGAGAATATAAGAGGGTATGAGGGTTGCACAACGGAAAGGGTTTAACAAAATAACAGTATCTGCCTACAGTATCTTATACTGCAAGCTATTAGGAGAGCAGAAGGTGGTGCATGTGCCACCACCGTCAGCACAGCTCCGCCCTTTTTTGTGGGGACCGTGGGAGGAACTTCGCCGAAGGGGGAAGGTGTGCAAAATGCTATGAGAAAAGCAGTTATGAATATAAAAAGTAGATAAACTCACACACCCAAAAAAAAAAAAAGGGGAGAGAAAATAAAAATAAATAAAACTAACGTATCAAAAACTAGAGTCGCCATAAGGGAGACCCGCAGACCTAAAAGGAACATGAAGTCAAAGCACAAATATATTCCCTGGCCAGGAATTATTAACCGGGGTAAACCCAACAGGTGTGACGTGGAAGGGGGGAGGAGGACGCTTACAGACCCAATGTACCCCCAGGGTGTAAACCCCATAGCTGGGGCAGCATACTCATTAGGAACCAATAAAAGACCTCCAACCCAGAGAGTCCCAGCAAAAACACAAACTAAAGCAAAGCCAACAGTGTCATGATATGGGACCCAAAAAAAGAGAGAGGAACCAAAAAGAAAAAACAAAAACAGTTCAAGAGAAAAAAGGGCAAAGCCCAGGCAACTGCTATCCAGGAGGAGCACCAACGGTCTTCAAGCGTTGTCGCGAAGCCTGGATTGACGATCGGAGTGTGATGGGTGGCCCCCCATGGCTGGGGCCTGCTTCCCGCTCCTGCTCTTCTTCTGCGGGGGTTTCGCTGGTGAGGAGAGAGGAGAGCAACTCGGGCTGTCATCCACTGGTGGGGGATTGAACTCGGCATACCAGTCAGGTAGAGCCATGCAGGGGATGTTCAAGTTAGCACAAAAATCCGGGAGCTCTGCGGGCAGGCGTAGCATCAGTTGTTTCCCATGTAAGGTCGCCTGCAATGCGAAGGGGAAGCGCCACTTATAGACCACCCCTCTCTCACGTAACACCTCCAGTAAAGGGCGCAGGGCCCTTCTATTTTGCAAAGTTATTGGAGACAGGTCCTGGTAAAGCGTGAGCTCACAGTCATTGAACCTTGATCCCGTCGTTCTTTCTGGCTTGATTTAGAATTTCCTCCTTTAAAGGGAAACTCTGAAGGCAGCATATTATATCCCTGGGTGGTGCAGCGTCTGAGGGTTTTGCTCTCAGGGCCCTGTGTGCTCTAACAAAATCAATAGGGGTGTCAGCAGGGTTCTCCAGCAGATTATTGAAAATGGAGCGTACGGCAGATGGGAGTTGATCAGGACCCACCGACTCGGGGACCTCCCTCACCCTGATATTGCATCGTCTCCCCCTATTATCAATATCCTCCAAATGGCGGTTGATCGCTGAGAAGAGGGTATTTTTAATGTCCGAGGCAATAGAGGTCATGTCCCCAAGTGTGAGAGGGTGGTCAGGGTTCCCCATCCCGCTTACCAGGTCCTCTGTAGCACACTGCGAGCCGTCGCTCAGGTCCTCCTCATCGCCTCGTGCCTGCGCCATCTTGCGCGGTGTGCCTCGGCCGGAGCGAGCCTGAGACTGGAAGAGGTCTTGTATGCTGCGGGGCTGAGACGAGGTAGACTGCCGGCGAGAACGGGAGCCGGAGTGAAGGCGAGCCGGTCTGTGCATGTTGCGGCGTGTTTATGGCCAGGGAATCAGCGAAAAGGCCGCGGGTCTCCAGGAGCTCCTCTTTCAGGCAGCCATTCCTTCCGCGCGCCAAGCCACGCCCCCTTCTTAGCCAAAAGTGGTCTGGTCTTTGACCAGCAAATTGGTCCGGTCTGAAAGTGGTTAATGACGATTAAAGTGAAAAAAAAAGTGAAATATTCCTTTAAATATGGTGCCTGGGGGGTGTCTATAGTATGCCTGTGAAGTGCCACGTGTTTCCCGTGTTTAGAACAGTCCCTGCACAAAATGACATTTAACAGAAATAACATCATTTAAAACTGCTTGGTTCCTGCAATATGGTTGAAAATCATTGAGAAAAATGGCATGGGTAGCCCTCCCTGCCCATTACCAGCCCCTTTGGGTCTTGTATAGATATTAAGGGGAACCCCGTACCCATATTAAAAAAAGGAAATACGTGTGGCCCCCAGGCCCTATATACTCAGAACAGCAGTATACAGGTGGTGCAAACAAGACAGGGACTGTGTAGATTTGTTGTGTTAAGTTGAATCTGTTTGTAATTATCAACTGGTACATTTATAAAGTGTAGCTCCAGTCAAAAAAACTATTTTTAAGCTTTTTGGAAAACATAGGGAAGGGTTATCACCCCTGTATAATTTGTTTTGCCGTCCGTCTTTTTTCATCTCACTTGCTGTTGTCTCCTTCTGTTTGCAAGTAGGAGATGTTTGTAAGTTGGATGTTTGAAAGTAGGGGCCTGCCCTATATGCACTGCAGAAATGGCAAAACAAGGTGTTGGTTTTGCCACAACATTGGAAGCCCTCAAAGTGACTCTTGGTGAGCACTGGAGCGCCCTGCTGTGAACGATTATATCAAGAATTGTAATTACATGCCATTGTTGAACAGTGGTAGAAAAATTGACCTTTGGTGGTTGTGGTGCTGGTGCCACAACACTATAAGTCCTCACAGTTACTCTGGGTGGGCACAGGAATGGGCCCTCCTGTGAATTATTATATCAAGAATTGTAATTACATGTCCCTGTTAAACAGGGGCTGAAAAATTGGGCTGCTGGCACTGGTGCCACGACACTGCAACCTCTCCCATATACTCTAGTTGTAGTGCAGGAATGAGCCCTGCTGCAAAGCATTGCATCAAAAATTGTACTTAAACGCCCCTGTTAAACAGGGGCAGAAAAATTGGGCCTTAGGCACTGTTGCTGGTGCCACGACACTGCAACCTCTCCCATATACTCTAGTTTTAGTGCAGGAATTAGCCCTGCTGCAAAGCATTGCATCAAAAATTGTAATTAAACGCCCCTGTTAAACAGGGGCAGAAAAATTGGGCCTTAGGCACTGGTGTTGGTGCCACGACACTGCAACCTCTCCCATATACTCTAGTTTTATTGCAGGAATTAGCCCTGCTGCAAAGCATTGCATCAAAAATTGTAATTAAACGCCCCTGTTAAACAGGGGCAGAAAAATTGGGCTGATGGCATCAGCCAGAACCAAAAATGTTCTTCCAACATATCAGCGGAGGAGGAAGAGGATAGACAATCAACATAACAGGACAGTCACTAAGCATCAGCATAGGCAGTCTTGAAGGGATGTGATAATTCAAAAAAAAAAATATTCGGTTACATCAGCTTCAGGTGCTTGGTAGCTGTGGGTGATCCAAGACTGATTCATCTTGATGAAGGTCAGTCGATCAACTGATTCGGTGGACAGGCGCACCCTGTGATCGGTAACAAAGCCACCAGCAGCACTGAAGGTGCGTTCCGAAAGAACGCTGGATGCAGGACAGGCCAGTAGCTCAATTGCATACTGTGCAAGCTCTGGCCAGTGATTCATCCTCAAGACCCAGTAAGCCAGAGGATTTTCGGTGGGAAAGGTGTCCAAGTCTGACCTTGCCCCTAGGTATTCCTGCACCATGTAAATCAGACGCTGGCGATGGTTGCTGGAACCAATCATACCTTGGGGCTGCGGACTAAAAAATTGTCTGAAAGCATCGGTCAGACGGCCACCTTCTCCACCGCTCCTTCTAACCGATGCCTCAGCAACACGTTGTCCAGGACCAGGAGTTTGTAACCTCCCAGTCTCTGGGAACGCGTTTCACAGACCTTTCTGCAAGGCTTCCCGGAGATGTCTCATCCTCTGCTCCCTCTGCGACAGCAAGATAAGGTCGGCAACCTTACCCTTGTACCGTGGCCAGCCAGTAATGGTCCCTCTCCTTGATCCGAAGAATACGAGGATCCTTCCGCAGGCTTTGCAAGATCAGGGATGCCATGCAGCCTAGGTTAGCTGAGGCATTCGGTCCGGAGTCCTCTGGGTCACTAAGGACAACATGATCCACAGCTACCTCCTCAGCCACGTACAAGTCCACTGGGTTTCTTGGGACTGTAAATCATGCCTACAAGACCGCTGCTGATGCTGAGTGCCAGCCTCCACCTCCATGCTGACACAATCATCCTCCTCCTCCTCCTCCTCATCCTCTTCCTGTGTGATGGGTGGCACAGCAGCAGGAACGCTGTCTGGATAAAGGGGGCCTTGAGAGGCAAGGAAGTCCTCCTCTTCCTGCCTCTGTTCTGCCTCAAGTGCCCTGTCCATTATTCCACGCAGCGTATGCTCCAAGAGGTGGACAAGAGGTACAGTGTCACTGATGCATGCACTGTCACTGCTCACCATCCTTGTGGCCTCCTCAAACGGTGACAGGACAGTGCATGCATCCCTGATCATGCCCCACTGGCGTGGTGAGAAAAAACCAAGCTCCCCTGACCCTGTCCTGGTGCCGTAGTCGCACAGGTACTCATTGTTGGCCCTCTTCTGCATGTGCAGCCGCTGCAGCATGGCCAACGTTGAGTTCCACCTGGTGGGCATGTCACATATAAGGCGATTCTTGGGCAGGTTCAACTCCTTTTGGAGCTCAGCCAGCCAAGCACAGACATTAAATGATCGGCGGAAATGCACACAGACTTTCCTGGCCTGCTTCAGGACATCCTGTAAGCCCGGGTACCTGCCCAAGAACCGCTGCACCACCAGGTTAAGGACATGAGCCACACAGGGTGGAGAGGAGGGCGGAGAGGAGGTTGGTGCCATTGTCGCAAACCACCATTCCTGGCTTAAGCTGGCATGGCATCAACCAGCTCTCGGCCTGCCCCTGCAGAGCTGACAAAACATCCGCCCCAGTGTGGCTCCTGTCCCCCAAACAAACCAGCGCAAGCAGGGCATGGCATGGTTTTGCCTGCGTACTTGCGTAGCCCCTGGAACGCCTACGGAGCACCGCTGGTTCTGAGGACAGACCACTGGAAGAGGCCATGGAGGAAGAAGAAGAGGAGGGGGTGGAGGAGAGATGTGTGTCACAACCAATAGTAGCATTTTGGAGGCGTGGTGGCGGAACAACCTCCAACACTACTGCACCTTGTCCTGCATCCTTCCCAGCTGCCGGAAGAGTGACCCAATGGGCAGTGAAAGACAGGTAACGTCCCTGTCCATGCCTGCTGGACCATGAGTCAGCGGTAATATGCACCTTACCGCTGACCGCCCAGTCCAGCGAGGCAAGGACATTGCCTTCCACATGCCGGTAGAGAGCCGGAATCGCCTTCCGTGGTGTTTGGGGACCTGCCACTGAGGAACCGCACATTGTACAAACTCACGGAAGGGGGCCGAGTCTACCAACTGAAAAGGCAGCAGTTGAAGTGCTAGCAATTTAGCCAAGCTAGCATTCAACCGCTGGGCATGTGGATGGCTGGGAGTGAACTTCTTTCGCAGCTGGGGCAGGGACATTTGCCTGCTATAATCGGACGTGGGTGTACTGCTAGCAGAGTGCCCGGAAGCACTTGGCTGTGACACACCTAATTCTACACCTTCAATCCTCCCAGAGCAGGTTTCAAAGAGGACTGAAGGTCTACTGGGGTTGGAGATCCCAGCTGATGAGGAGCAAGGAGAGGTCCGCTTTGTTCTTTGGTGTGGGTCATTTGAGGTACGCTTGCCAACGAGCTGCATGGCAGGTCAACATATGTCTGGTCAAGCATGTGGCGCCCAAGCGGCTGATGTTTTGGCCACGCAAGATACGCTTGAGACATATGTTGCAAATAGCAGCGGTGCGATCTGATGCACTCGTCTCAAAAAAGGCCCACACCAAAGAACTTTTAAAATAACGCGCAGAGGCCCCGCGCTGCACAGGCGGAGCTCTGCGGTGTGATTCAGTCGGTGTGCTGCCCCTAAGCTGGCCCCCGGAGGGCATCCTGCCTCGTTGGACATGTGCCTCCTCCTCTCTCCTACCAGGCACCCATGTGGAGTCAGTGACCTCATCATCCCCTCCCTCTTCATCGCTGGAGCAAACCTGGCAGTATGCTGCAGCTTGTGGAACATGACTGCCAGATTGCTGTCCTTCTTGAGCATCCCCTCTCTCTGCATTCACACTACTGCCTTCCTCTAGCTGAGTATCATCATCAGAGCCTACAAAACACTGGGCATCCTCCTGGAGCATGTACCCAACACTGTGCTCAAAGAGTTCAGGAGACTCCTCAGGAGGACGTGGTGGGTCTAGGGAAGGAGTCAATGATGATGACATTGAGAGGAGGGAAGACGATGCGTTGGCAGCTGCTTTGCTAGTACCCTGAGCCTGGGTGAGAGACGATGAGGAGGATGAAGCGGGCTCAGTCATCCACTCTGCCAAGTCGTTGGCATGTTGCGGCTCAACATGTCCAGCTGCCGAAAAGAAGGACAAGCGTGTCCCATGGCCACGTGCTTATGATGATGATGCACCGCGTCCACAACCAGCACTGTTGTCTCTAGACACAGAGCCTGCTTGCCCTCTTTTATCGGCTCGCGCCTGTCTGCCTTTCCTTGCTGGCCTTCCAGACATGGTAATGGCCTGAAGGGAGTTGGGAAAACCAGCAATTGGGTAGTATATATTGTGCTGGAGGAACACACAACTTCCACTAACTCCTGCAGATGGCTCAATTATAGAAGAGCTATGTATGTGGATATAGCGGTGTATACTGGGTTAAGAGCACGCAGACAGCACGCACAATCTCCTACCACTGACTGCAAGCTCTATTTAAAACGAGCAAGATAGTTAGCTATATAGGTGGATATAGCGGTGTATACTGGGTTCAGAGAACGCAGACAGCACGCACAATCTCCTACCACTGACTGCAAGCTCTATTTAAAACGAGCAAGATAGCTAGCTATATAGATGGATATAGCGGTGTATACTGGGTTCAGAGCACGCAGACAGCACGCACAATCTCCTACCACTGACTGCAAGCTCTATTAAAAAAGAGAAATATAGCTAGCTATATAGGTGAATATAGCGGTGTATACTGCGGTCAGGGCACGCAGACAACAACCACTACAGAAGAGCAAGAATGAAAAATCGGCCGATAACGATCGGTGTATACTGTGTTGAAGGTACACAGAACACCCACTAACTCCTACAGACGACAACACACTACACAAGGCCGCCGCGCTGGCGGCCTTATATAGTGTGGGGCGTGTACTACACAGCCTGAGCTATGATTGGCCACAGGCATCCTGCCTGTGGCCAATCATGGCTCTCCTCGCTGCCGGCGCTGTGATTGGCCAAGCATGCGGGGTCACAGTGCATGCTTGGCCAATCATGAGCCAGCAATGCACTGCGATGGCGCAGTGCATTGTGGGCCATGAGCGCCACACGAATTTGGTGCGAACGGCCCATAATGTTCGGAATTCGCCGAACGGGCGAACAGCCGATGTTCAAGTCGAACGAATGTTCGACTCGAATACTAAGCTCATCCCTACTTGTGACATCATGTTAAAAACTATTTTCCTGACACAATTATGAAAACATATACATATGGGTACAGGCTTCTCCCCCTGACCTATCACAATTTGTTATATAGGAGTATGTCTATAATTAGTGCTGTCAATGCTTGCAATATTTATATTCTGAGCATATTTGTTTTTATTGGCTAGTAATATTATGGTAGCAGCTGTTGGTGCATAAAATTTTATTTTATCAAATCTTTTTCCATTTTAGAGCACTAGGTCCAGCAGTACTGGACTTTTAGATTTTTTTAGGCTGTAATGTAATGTCGGGTCCCGGCAATTGTGTATTGTGTACACCACCAGAAGTCTAATAGCAACTATGGGTGCACTGTATGTATTGTGTACACTACCAGAAAGGTAGTAACTGCACTAGGGGTGCATGGTATTGTGTATACCACCAGAAGTCTAATAGCAACTATGGGTGCACTGTATTTATTCTGTGCTGTGTACACCACCAGGAAAGTAGTAGCAACTGCACTAGGGGTGCTCGGTATTGTGTACACCACCAGAAGTCTAATAGCAACTATGGGTGCACTGTATGTATTGTGTACACCACCAGAAAAGTAGTAGCAACTGCACTATGGGTGGACGGTACTGTGAACACCAACAGAAGTGTAATAACAACTATGGGTGTACTGTATTGTGTACACCACCAGAAAGGTACTAGCAACTGCACTATGGGTGCATGGTACTGTGTACACCCCCTGAAGTATATTAGAAAAAGTACACCAAGAATGGCCTGCAGTCAGATATAGCTAAACTGGAGGCAGCGGATATATATATTTATATATATATATATATATATATATATATATTACACACAAGAAACTGTCCTGCCTGAAGTATATTATAAAAAGTACACCAGGAAATGACTGCAGACAGATATAGCTAAACTGGATGCAGTGGAGATATATATGACTTGCCAGCTTGTCCAGCATGGACAAAAGACATTTACAGCCAAGGGTAAAACATATACTTTTAAAGAATTATACAATTGCTCTACTGATTATGTTATATATTGTCTCACGTGCCCTTGTGGGCTCCTATATGTAGGAAGGACCATCAGGCCCTTTAGAGCACGTTTTAGAGAACATAGGCGTTTTATTGAGAAAGGATGAGACCATCACAGTGTCCCCAAATCTACAGTGGGACTGAAAGTTTGGGTTCTGGAATCTATCCCTGGGACATTGCCTACAGCTGAACGATTTAGATGCCTTTGCCAATAAAAATCCTATTGAATTTATTCCTTGGGGAGTTTGGCACCTGGAGGGTTAGACTGTTTGTTCTCTCCAGTATTTCCTCCCTTATTACTTCCACTGGTTGCACTTCCTGTGACATCATCGCCTGTGTTGCACCTGCATTCCACGTCGGACCTAGCTGTCTTCCTGGTGGCCACAGGAAAAGACTGCACGTCTTGTCTCCCACGACCACCTCCCTGTGGATTAGGATGGACCAGCAACTGGACTGCACCTTGTGCCCACAGCACAGATGACCCTGATCTTATTCACCTTCCTGTAAGTGCATTAGTTGCTGTGTCATTAAAATCTTACTTAACTTATTGCACTTAGGTGGCGCTTCCTTTTTGTTCCCTTGTCTTGCTATTATAAAGCTGGCTTCTCTATAAAGATTTCTGCCACCCACCATCATTTCCTTTAAGGGTCTGCCATTGTTTAGCTTATCATATGGCTAATGAACTGTGACTGTTGCATGTATAGAGGTACACATATCTCTGCGCTTACAGTTTTCCTTTTTGTATATAGGCTCTTTAGGCCTGGCAGCGTCAGAAGAAGACTTTCACTGTCCACTAGGACAATTGCATTGTCTCGGTCAAGGTAGTCTGATGGGCTTATATGGCGAAGGATTGGATTGTATGATCATAGGCAGAATTCAGAGGCCCAGAATTATTCTACAGGAGACCAACCAGGTTCATGTACTACAAACCATTTCTAGCCCATTACAAAGTTAATGAAGCAGCATTGAAAACAAGGGAGTTTGACTTCAGTTCTAAATGAATTTAATGATAGGTTGATTAAAACACTTCGGCATTACCCTCCTTTGTGGTTTGTGGCGTGCTATATCCCATACGTATATGCGGTCATGTTTGTCAGGAAAGCTGAAAAATGAATACTTACCTGATGGTAATTTTTCTTTCCTGACACATAAGCATGACAGCATACACGTCCTTCCCTTGGAGCTTTACATTGAGTATAGTTATGAGAATGCCACCTTGAGGGAAGTGACTCATTTATAAGTATAACTGGTCCTGTGATTGGGCAGGGGGCGAGGCCTGTACTCATGCATTTCGAACAATAACTATTACATGTTCTTCATCAGGAGTGTACCACGCTAAAGAGAAATAGTAGTGTTACAGTCGGACAATGTTACAGTCAGACAATATTACATTGTACCGTAATTATGGTCAAAAAGTGATGAAAAATATACTGTATATATAGTAAAACAAGAAATCAAAAATAAATAGTCCATTGGTCACACTAGCTAGTGACAGCTCATCTATACAACTGGAGTCCAATGCTGCTGAGTGGTCAGAGAGGGGGCTTTGAAGACATGAAAAACAAATAGAACAGTGAGACCAGCGCAAAGGTTATACCGTAGTGTAGCAAGTAAAAAAAAAATACAATTGTTTTAAAAAAAATGAATTGCACTCACAAACATATCTCCACTTTTGCACTTACAAAGCATTAGAGGCAGATGGACCACACACATGTAGCCAAAAGATTCGGTGCTGAAGAAGCCTCACTGCTGGAGCAGAGTACACAGCAGAAGCTCGGACCGCTGGAAAGGAAGGAGATGTCACTTGTGAGTAGAAGTCTGCTGGCCTGGAAGACATCCTTGTGGAGAAGTCCCAGGGCTGGAGGACACCTTTCTCAGGAATTTCTGCAGAAACATGTCCCCCATCTCCGGCAGTTCTTCATGAGGATGTTTTCCAGGCAGGCAGGCTTCAACTGACAAGTGGCATCTCCCTTCATGCAGCCTGGTGCTCCGGACTTCTGCCCTTCACGGAATGCAATAGGGCTGGATTACACGCTAACTTTGTTACCATTTCCGGGGATCGGAATTGGCAGCCATCTTAGTAAGCAGCCATCTTAGTAAGTGGACCTAAATAGCTGTTTTTTTATGCCATGTTATCATTTTGGTTGTATGTTATTTTATGTGGATCCTTTACATTTAAAAAAAAAACTACACTATAAGAGTGTGGCTCTAGCTGGTGAGCACCCTCTTTTCATACAGCCCTTGTATGCACAGTGTGATACTTCCCTCTGGCAAACTTTGGACAACCGTGGACCTATCTAGCAGTTGGATGGTCATGTATGAGAGGCTGGGAGTTTATATCTGATATTGGCAGCAAAGTGGTGGTGTATTAAGATTCAAAGTGGATGGTTTTCTTTGGACACTGGAAGATAATCTTTTTTTTCTCATTGATAAAAAAAAATTCTCATTGGAATACACTTTATTGTGGGACTTTTTTGATTCAATATATTATCACAGTTAATAGGACTTGATTGATATGATTCATATACACGTATTGTGGTGTGTGTGTGTGTGTATATATATATATATATATATATATATATATAT
Source organism: Lithobates pipiens (assembly GCF_037356315.1). Lineage (NCBI taxonomy): Eukaryota > Metazoa > Chordata > Amphibia > Anura > Ranidae > Lithobates > Lithobates pipiens. Next base: position 44,073,658 of record NW_027507787.1, read on the forward strand.
ATATATATATATATATATATGGGTAGGTTTATTACAGAGGTGTTGCACATTAATGTTTAAGTTTCAGTTGGGTTTTGTATGCAGACCTAATGCTAGCTGCCTTCCCGATACCTCTAGCATAGACTTCTTTTTTAATATTTGCATTATCCTTTAACATGTTGAGAGGCAGAAAAAAACTCAAACGACTGTAAAACAGGTGTACAGAGGCCTTATTATTAGAGGAATAGATAGTACCTACCCTTGCCTATCCTATACATTTATGTCCGACTAGTGCAGTGTTTTGTACTAATCACAGTATTAGGGTTAGTAGAGGGCAGACATATCCATCAGGGACAAAGCTTTAAGTAGTCTACCACTGCATCAAAGATGGTAGCTCGCCTCCGGCTGGAGGTAGGAATGTTCATGTACCTATCTGGGCAAAGTTAGGGGGGGATACATCACATGTTTAGGTGATACCTTTTATGTTGTACTGTTTTCTGTACCGTAAGTTTTTGTCGGGTTGTTGCCCACAATGTGTGGCTTGTTATAACATGTATTGTGAAAAACAAAACAAAAATAATAATTAAAAAAAAAGATGGTAGCTTGATTACAGACACAAACTGTTAAGATTTAGGCATTTAGAATAAAGGCATTCTTCTTTTCTTTCCTAGGATGTCTCTATAAGGGAAAATTACATCCGCTTGGCAAATCATGGAGGACGAAGAGCTGCTGGGACTGTAGCTGTGACACAGGCGGTGATATGGAGTGCTGTCAAGCGTATGTTGATGTCTTTAGCATTCCAATAGATTTATTATTTGTTAAATATATATTTAAACCCCCAATAAATTATTAAGGAGAGTAAAGCTGCAATATTATCATGTCCTGCTTTACACAGAGTACTTTATATCCCTTGCCTAAAAAAGTATTTAAGGGAATTTATACTTTTCTTAGATATACATGTAAAATAAATCAGCTTTATTTTGTTATTTTATTTTGTGATTTATGGGAGTTAATGCTTTTTAAATCTTGCACGTGTAGGCAGGTGCAGTCTGACTATATGTTAGGTAAAGAAACCACAAGAGGGCCCCATCATAGCGCACCCACACTTTATTTTTCCCAAAAGATCCCATCTATTTTAATATTAAAAAGAGAAATGTACACTAACATATTTTAGTGCTTTGTAACGGCACCCAGAGATACTTGCAATATTCAAAAGCACAGTTACTGCTAGTTCCAAAACCAGAAGTTGGTGTACATTCCATCCGGTGGAACTGAGGTCACTTAAAGTGACGTGGATCATCAAAACCCCACCTCAGCCTATTTCACCCCTCTGGGCATCCTCAGGAAGCTGCAATGTCATTTTAGTTTGAATTTATATGCCTATACTGGAAATCAATGGAAAGTTAACCCCAGATTGAGCCTGGCAGTAATGTGCTAATATAGGATTACTGGAAACTAAAAATTCTGCACAAAAAAATCAAACATATAAAATCAATTAAAAACAAATGAAAACATCCACTAAAGAGTTTTTCCATGTAAAAAAAAAAAAAAAGTTGTACATTTCTTGATTCTACAATAGTACCAATTGCACAGTTATTTATTTTTTTGTTGTTGTTTTTGAGTTCTCACATCTCGTATTGAGGTACACTTTGAACCTGCTGCCATGGATATTTTTAATTTCATACAGAATAGACGCATAGACATTGGTAAACTTTTTCAGAAGGTTGAGAAATCCCATTCATTTGGATTGCTGGTTCAAGCATTTGAAGCACGTTATGGATAAGCGGATTAGAATCTGGTGGAACATAGCTACTCTTGAGAAGTATATGGAAAAAAACATAACTCCCAGAAGGTTACAAAGGGTCCCAATGATAGTCTAGTAGATCAGGATTTAATGGATGAGTGGTTTAAGTTTTTTTAACCAATGTGAATATAAGCTCCTGGGAGTCATTATACACAGAAGAAAAAAATTATTTCATTTTAGAATCACAAATTACAGCTCTAAAACTAAAACTGGCCCCCTGTGCAGAAACTGGGGAATATAAAGAAAAAATAAACAAATGCAGGAAGGTACCCCAAAAAAATAGATAGGTTGGAAACCTCCAAAATGTATTAAACAATTAAAGAGGAAGACTTTACTTCCTCTTTAACCTCTTGCAAATTTGAAAGGAGGTTGGGACTTTAAAATGAAGCAGCTGAAGTGCGGAGGTAGAGGTAAAAAAAAGTATTTAATGTAATTCATAACAATACACGATACAGCTTGCTGACCACCTCACACCGATATACGTTGGCAGAAGGGCTGGTACAGGCAGAATCACGTACCTGTACGTTGCCCTTTAAGAGGCGACTAGCTGGCGTTCGCATGCACCCACGGCATGCTCTGTTGTGCTGAGTCGGGTCGTGGGTCCAGTGGACTCAGTCACCGAAGGGATACCCGCAATCACCTCATGGGGAGGAAGAATGGGGAGATGCTAATGTAAACAAGCATCTCCCCGTCCTGCCTAGTGACAGTGTCACTGATCTCTGCTCCTTATGATCGGAATAGTGATCAGCGATGTGTCACACACAGCCACGCCCCCCCCCCACAGTTAGAAACACTCCCAGGACACACTTAACCCCTACACTGCCACCTAGTGGTTAACCCCTTCACTGCCAGTGTCATTTACAGAGGAATCAGTGCATTTGTATAGCACTGATTGCTGTATAATTGACAGTGGTCCCAAAAATGCGTCAAAAATGTCTGAAGTGTAAACAAAAAAAACAAGATTCAGTTACTCCTTGATGTTTAGGCCCCAATTGAAGGGAGGTCTTGGCATACCTAATCTTTGGATATACTATTTGTCAGCCAGACTTACTCAACTTGCACAATGGTATGCTTCTTCCTCTCAAATCCCATGGCTCCTGTTCGAAGAACAATCGGTCCTCCCATACCATCTACAAGGACTGTTATGGTCCAAGACCGTCTCGCCTCAGAAAATAAGACCATTGAATATTACTGTGACACATACTTTACAATTGAGGAACAGACAAAATACCAAATTCAACTTGTCCTCTGTCACCCCACAACTAGCTTCCTTTCTGGGAGACCCTCACTTCACTCCTTCATATTATCACCATAATTCACTATTAATATGGAAACAACATAATCTAATGAACCTAAACGCTCTTATACATAACAATATATTTTACTCCTTCTCTGATCTACAATTAAAATACAACCTTGCTCCTACAGAACAATTAATGTATGGGAAGATAAAACAATTCTATCAAAAATACTACTCCATGACCTTTCACCCCCCCCTCCCAATTTGAGCAGATTTGTATTTCCTCCCCACAAGCTAAAGGATTAATATCCAAAATCTATAAAAATTTGAATGAATTCAATATGCCTGATAAATCACACCCCATGCTCGAATGGGAATCAGACTTAAACATTTCATACATAACAATATATTTTACTCCTTCTCTGATCTACAATTAAAATACAACCTTGCTCCTACAGAACAATTAACCACTTCAGCTCCGGACCAATAAACACCTTAAGGACCAGAGGTCTTTTTGCAATTTCGCACTGCGCTGCTTTAACTGGTAATTGCGCGGTCATGCAATATTGCACCCAAACGAAATTTGCGTCCTTTTCTTCCCACAAATAGAGCTTTCTTTTGATGGTATTTGATTGCCTCTGCGATTTTTTTTTTTGCGATATAAATGGAAAAAGAGCGAAAATTTTGAAAAAAAAAGATATTTTCTTCTTTTTGTTATAAGAAAAATCGAATAAACTAAATTTTAGTCATACATTGAGGGCAAAATTTATTCAGCCACATGTCTTTAGTAAAAAAAATGTCAATAAGCGTATATTTTTTGGTTTGCGCAAAAGTTATAGCGTCTACAAACTAGAGTACATTTTCTGGAATTTACACAGCATTTAATTTATGACTGCCGATCTCATTTCTTGAGGTGCTAAAATGGCAGGGCAGTACAAATCCCCCCCAAATGACCCCATTTTGGAAAGTAGACACCCCAAGGAAATTGCTGATGGGTATGTTGAGCCCATTGAATATTTATTTTTTTTGTCCTAAGGGATTGAATAATGACAAAAAAAAATAAAAATTTTTTTACAAAAAGTTGTCACTAAATGATATATTGCTCACACATGCCATGGTTATATGTGGAATTGCACCCCAAAATATATTCCGCTACTTCTCCCGAGTATGGGGATACCACATGTGTGGGACTTTTTGGGAGTCTAGTCGCGCACGGCACCCCGAAAACCAATCACCACCTTCAGGATTTCTAAGGGTGCAAATTTTTGATTTAACTCCTCACTACCTATCACAGGTTCGAAGGCCATAAAATGCCAAAATAGCACAAAACCCCCCCAAAATGACCCCATTTTGGAAAGTAGACACCCCAAGCTATTTACTGAGAGGCCTGTTGAGTCCATGGAATATTTTATATTTTGCCACAAGTTGCGGGAATATTACAAACTTTTTTTTTTTTGCACAAAGTTGTCACTAAATGATATATTGCTCACACATGCTATGGGAATATGTGAAATGACACCCCAAAATACATTCTGCTGCTTCTCCTGAGTACGGGGATACCACATGTGTGGGACTTTTTGGGAGTCTAGTCGCGCACCGCACCCCGAAAACCAATCACCACCTTCAGGATTTCTAAGGGTGCAAATTTTTGATTTAACTCCTCACTACCTATCACAGTTTCGAAGGCCATAAAATGCCAAAATAGCACAAAACCCCCCCAAATGACCCCATTTTGGAAAGTAGACACCCCAAGCTATTTACTGAGAGGCATGTTGAGTCCATGGAATATTTTATATTTTGCCAAAAGTTGCGGGAATATTACAAACTTTTTTTTTTTTGCACAAAGTTGTCACTAAATGATATATTGCTCACACATGCTATGGGCAGAAGTCAAATTACACCCCAAAATAAATTCTGCTGCTTCTCCCGAGTACAGGGATACCACATGTGGGGGACTTTTTGGGAGCCTAGCCACGTACGGGACCCCGAAAACCAAGCACTGCCTTCCGGATTTAAATATAAAATGCTACCAAAAAACCTGTTAGCGATGGCAGGGATCAGGCCTGACTCTGCGATCGCTGCAGTTATGTGTTCAGTGTTTTGTAAGTGACAGTGATCGATCGATACTGCACTTGGGTGGGCTGGGCAGAGGGGCAAAACGCAGGTGCTAGCAGGTATCTGGGCTGATCCCGCTAACAATGCATTTTTTTGGAACCCTAAACTGCTGGGGACGCTAGTATAGATCTGATCAGATCAGATATTGATCTGTTCAGATTCTATAGCACTACGGGAGGTGTATGCTTTGCGTGTGGGTGTTAGCGGTACTGGCACTAACCTAGCGCTGCCTGGGGCGACGCAGACCCTGACCCGCCGGGTGATCAGGGGGTTAAACCTTTATTGGGTAATAAATGGTGGGTGCCCCGATGCTATAAAAAACAAACTAACCAGAGTCACCCGTAACACTTATACGGTGATCAGTGGTGAAAGGGTTAACTAGGGGCAATCAGGGGGTTCAAATTTTTCTTAGGTAGTATATGGGGGTCCCTGGCGCTATATAAAAACCTGACGGGGAACCTAAATAACTAACTGGCTAACCAGCGTCACCAGTGACACTTATACTGTGATCGCTGGTGAAAGGGGGTGAAAGGGTTAACTAGCAGCAATCAGGGGGTTAAAACCATTATTGGGTAGTATATCGGGGTACCTAGCGCTATAAAAACCTGGCGGTGAACCTAAAAAAATAACTAGCTACCTAGCGACACTGATGCAGCGATCAGAAAAATTATCGCTTAGTGACACTGGCAAAAGGGGGTGAAAGGGTTAACTAGCGGCAATCAGGGGGTTAAAACCATTATTGGGTAGTATATCAGGGTACCTAGCGCTATAAAAACCTGGCGGTGAACCTAAAAAAATAACTAGCTACCTAGCGACTGTAGCGACACTAATGCAGCGATCAGAAAAACGATCGCTTAGTGACACTGGCAAAAGGGGTGAAAGGGTTAGCTAGCGGAAATCAGGGGGTTAAAACCATTATTGGGTAGTATATCGGGGTACCTAGCGATATAAAAACCTGGCGGTGAACCTAAAAAAATAACTAGCTACCTAGCGACACTAGCGACACTGATGCAGCGATCAGAAAAATGATCGCTTAGTGACACTGGCAAAAGGGGGTGAAAGGGTTAACTAGCGGCAATCAGGGGGTTAAAACCATTATTGGGTAGTATATCGGGGTACCTAGCGCTATAAAAACCTGGCGGTGAACCTAAAAAAATAACTAGCTACCTAGCGACTGTAGCGACACTAATGCAGCGATCAGAAAAACGATCGCTTAGTGACACTGGCAAAAGGGGGTGAAAGGGTTAACTAGCGGCAATCAGGGGGTTAAAACCATTATTGGGTAGTATATCGGGGTACCTAGCGATATAAAAACCTGGCGGTGAACCTAAAAAAATAACTAGCTACCTAGCGACACATGCAGCGATCAGAAAAATGATCGCTTAGTGACACTGGCAAAAGGGGGTGAAAGGGTTAACTCTAGGGGCAATCAGGGGGTTAAATCTTTATTGGGGGGTGATAGGGGGCTACCCTGGACCTAACACTAACTGTCCTGACAGTTTTTACTGTCACAACTGACACTGAATGCATTGATCAGTAAAGAAATGATTAATGCAATCAGTGACACTGTGACTGGGGGGGGGAGGGGGGGGCGGGGGGGGATCGGGGGGGGTTTGTGTGCCTGTGTGTACCTACATGTCAGTGTAGTGTTGGTGCACACTTACTATTAGTCTTCTCCTCGTAGTCCGGTCAAAAAGACCGCCCCGAGGAGAATGACATCACTTCCTCCTTCCTGTGTAAACAATACACAGTGGGAGGAAGCTTCTCATTGGCCAGGAGCGATCCAGAGGGGGTGGCCGAAAACCAACGGCCATCCCCTCATCACGGAGCGCTCCTGGAGCGAACCGGACCGTCGTATCCAACGGGAGGGGGTCCGATCGGACCCCCCACCCGCTGGAAGGCAGGCACGTACATCTACGTGATTGTGCCTGCCTGTGCCATTGTGTTCACGTACATTGGCAATACGGCGGTCCTGAAGTGGTTAATGTATGGGAAGATAAAACAATTCTATCAAAAATACTACTCCATGACCTTTCACCCCCCCCCCCCCCTCCCAATTTGAGCAGATTTGTATTTCCTCCCCACAAGCTAAAGGATTAATATCCAAAATCTATAAAAATTTGAATGAATTCAATATGCCTGATAAATCACACCCCATGCTCGAATGGGAATCAGACTTAAACATTTCATTCTCCACCGCACAATGGGACACTATATTTGAAAATTTACACAAATCTTCCAAAACTACTACTATCAGAGAACCTGCCACTAAACTGCTCTATAGGTGGTATCTTACCCCCTCCAAACTTAATTCCTTCTACCCTGCAACATCCCAACTATGTTTCAGAGGCTGCCCCACGTGTGGGACTTTGCTTCACATCTTCTGGGACTGCCCCCTCCTATATTTGGCACCATGCCAAGCTGATGACTGAACGTATCTTAGGTAGAACAGTCCCTCTAACTTCCCAAATGTGCCTTTTATTCTTCCCCATACAAGACATCCCACATGCAAGTTCCAGACTAATACATACTTTGTTTAGCTCCATCCACTGGACCATTGCCTTCAACTGGCACTCATCAGTTGTTCCATGGCCCCAAGTTCTTAACCGTATGGTCAATATTAAGCTTTCAGAGAGAATACACCACACGTTGTTTGACACCATGCATATTTACTAAAATAAATGGACGATATGGGAAGCCTCTTTATTGATGTAATTTCACCACTGTCATTTTTTTAATTTTCTCAAGCATTTACGCAAACCCTTTTCTTTCAATACCTTTGTGACTCCTACTCCAATGTGTGAATTCTGGCACAAAATTTTTTTTAAAATAAGCAATATAGTATTATCACTTTATATCTTTACTTGTACAATTCATTCTACTGTCAACTTTTTGTACCTTGACCTTATCTATAATAAAAACCGTTTGTAAACAAAAAAAATGTCTGAAGTGTCTGCTACTATATATATATTAATACATTTTGCCATAACACTGCCCCCTATTTTGTAAACGCTATAATTTTTGCACAAACCAATCAAAAATCGCTTATTGCAATTTTTTTTACCAAAAATATGTAGAAGAATATGTATCAGCCTAACCTGAGGATAAAACTTTTTTTTATATATTTTTGGGGGATATTTATTATAGCAAAATGTAAAAAATAATGAGTTTTTTTCAAAATTGTCGCTCTTTTTTGTTTATAGCGCAAAAAATAAAAACCACAGGGGTGATCAAATATCACCAAAAGAAAGTTCTATTTGTGGAAAAAAAGGACATCAATTTTGTTTGGGACCCATGTCGCATGACCGCGCAATTGTCAGTTAAAACGACGCAGTGCCGAATTGCGAAAAGTGTTCTGGTCAGGAAGGGGGTAAATTCTTCCGGGGCTGAAGTGGTTAAGAAGTTTAAAAAAATACCAGAGATGAGAGACTATGCGAGCCATACCCTTTATAACAGGAAGTACAGGAGGTACCTGCCTTTAGAGAATCTTCCTTGGTGAAAGATATGGAGGCACACGCACACTCACAATGATCAGAGGCTATCCTTAAATTACCCCCCCCCCCCCCTAAGATTCCCAATAGAAATCATGGCAATAACCCTCACCATCCTATACAAGATACCCCAAAACTGACCATCTACACCTCTGGAGAGGGATAAATAGAGGGACCCTCCTTACTGGCAGGGGGAATGGAGGGAGTCATACTAACAGAAAACCCACACTCCCCAACACAGAAACAGTGGGAGAAACAGAACATGGTTGGAAAAAAACAATAAGGGACTGCAGAGGCAGCCAAAAAAAAGTAAAAGATAATCTTTGGTAAAGCCATATTCAATTTGAGCAATGTTGTATTTACTTAGGAGGAATTATTGGTTCTTGAACAAGGTTTGAAATATGCATCCACTAAAGCTATTAATAAATTTGAGGCATTTATTGACGTGCACAAGTTTGCATGCAAGATGAGTGTTAAGAAGTTTTTTTTGGAGAAAGAGGAAAGGGGGAATGAAAATCCCCATACAGCATATCAGCATAGTGGCTTAAGGCATTGTTTTTTTTCAACCTTTTTTTCAGTCAAGGCACCCTTTAGAATCAACCATAATCCCGGGGCACACCAGTCTGAGGGCTCCTTCACACCAGGAGATGCATCCGAGCGCATGCACTTTTTTGCAGCGTATCATTTTTTCAGTGAGCTGCTCTATGCATGTGAAACATGCAAAAGGGTGACAGCATGATTTTTTTAAATTACGCAGCACCAAAACACATGGTACTACCATACCATGCGGTTTAGCAGGCACAAACGTACATGCATTTACTAGATGTGTGGGTGTCTCATGAAAAATCAATGGCTCCCACGTGCATCTGCAAAAGGCAGCACATTTTTGGATGTCCTGACCTAATCCAGCTTGTACGAGAAGAGAAGGCTATGCTTGAAAACAAAAAGAGGACCCAGAAATCATAGCCTCTTGCTGGGGTTAGAGTAGCTAGTGTGACTGATGGCAACAGCACAGATAGAGCTTTTGAAAACCCAGGTATCACAATTGATGGAGATGAGGGCTCTACTGACAGCCAAAACCACTGTCTCACCTGTTGAGGAAGTCTTGGAGTCCAAGCAGTCTACAAACCCAATGGCTGTCCAGGTCAAGAAGCCAATGAATCAAGGGGTGTGCTTCAACTGTGGAGGAGTGGGGCACTACCGACGTGTTTGTCCAAGCCCACCGAAATCTGAAACCCAGTATCTAAATCCAGCGGGAAATTTCAGAGGGCCAAGTAGGAGCCAACTGGGTGCTCACCTACAACCGTTAGCTCCATATTCAAAGATGCAAAGAAACTGAAGTGGAAGCCAAAATCTTTACAAAGGGCCCCCGCTGCTGCTTCCGAACGACCATACAAATTCTTCTATTCGACCTCAGGTGCCCGGTCGCCGAGAGAAGATGCACATTAATCCTTTGGATTGATGTGCAAAATCAGAAGCCCACCAAGAATTGGGCACGAATACAGACAACGGGACAAAATAATTACCCTACTCCTGGTAGATTCCCTGACAAACTTGTGGGACCTTCTTCCATCGTGTCAGTTCAAGTAGAAGGCATCTATACAAAGGCCCTTCTGGATGCATGGTATGCAACTCCAACACTTACCGGCACCTCAAACACTTACCCCTACAGAAATTGGAGGAACTGGAGATTTGGGGTTCCAAAACCCCATATGATGGATACTTACCGTTCAAGTTTGATCCCTCTGTGACTGAACAAACAGAAACGTTTGATACCTTAGCCATTAATGCCCTCACCCTTCAGGAGCCAACATGAGTTCTCTAATAATAGGAATGAACACTGACCTTGTCAGAAGGCTGCTCACTCCTCTTGTATTGAAGTCTGACACCCCAGCCAAAGGCATACACCCTATGCTGAGACAAGTGTATCAGCAGCTAGTCACAGAACAGAGAGCCCCAGCTGAAGGAGTGGGAACGATTTGACGATTGAACAGAAGTGAGAAGACACTACAACCTGGAGAGAGGGTATGTCTACAAGCTTCAGTCAAGCTCAATTGAGAACAACCGGGCCCCTTTGTTGTCCTTGAAACTGAGCGCTAGGTAGAGGACACGGGAGTGGAGGTATTCCCTGAAGTCATATCAATTAGGGCTCTGTAACGGAGTCATGGGGGGATCCCTGTCAGCATCTGGAATGTTATGGGCTTGTTGTTGAAACGTCAAGCCTGAATGCAGTTAGGACAAGTATATCCAGCCACCCCAGTCTCACCATGCGATTTGGGGAAGGGAGAGACGAAAAAATCTCCATAGAGCAGTTTTACCAACAAAACACCACACTATCACCTGAGTGGAAATAAAAGGTCAAAGCCCAGCTCCTGAGATGGCAGAATATGTTCTCGAAAGATGAGTTTGATGTGATGTGTGCGAAAAGTGCCAAGCACAGGATTCAGACAGGATTCACCTTCAAGAAAACAGGCCATTCAGGGAAAGAGTCAGAGGGATCCCTTTGGGGGACCTAGAAGATTTACATGAACAGCTGGAAGAATTTAAGAGACCAGGGATCATCAAGGAGTCTAGGAGCCCTTCTGCTTCCCCCATAGTGGTGGTGCGGAACAAAAATGGGTCCCTGAGGTTGTGCATTGATTATAAGACGCTCAACAGGAGGACCATCCCTGATCAGTACATCACTCCAAGTATAGAGGATGCCCTACAGAGCCTATTCGGGCGAAGTGGTTCAGCGTGCTGGACCTGAAAAGTGGGTACTATCAAATCCCCATTCACGCTGACGACAGGGAAAAAATTGCTTTTATCACCCCAGCAGGGTTCTTTGAGTTTGATAGAATGCCTTAAGGTCTGTCCGGTGCCCCAGCAACATTCCAGAGACTAATGGAGAAGACAGTAGGGGATATGAACCTAATTGAAGTGTTGGTGTATCTGGGCGATATCATTGTCTTCGGCAACACTCGCAAAGAACATGAAGAGCGTCTGGTGAAGGCTCTGAGGAGACTCCATGACAAGGGTTTGAAGCTGTCCCTGGAAAAATGTGTTTTACCAGCCATCAGTTAATAACCTCAGCCATGTAGTCTCCGCTGAAGGAATAGCTAATGACCCCCTGAAGCTGTAAGCTGTCACCTTTTGGCCAACGCCTACCAATGTAACTGAGCTTAGGTCATTCGTGGGATTTTGCTCATACTACAGGAGATTTGTTGAGGGATTTGCTAGAATGAGTAACTGAAGAACGAGGATGAGAATGACGACTCAGACCTATCGAAGTTGGTCGTACAATATGGAGGGCCCAGGAAGCCTTGGGAGTCAATCCAAGAACAGTGGACTGACCTGTGTGAGCAAGCCTTTCGGCAGCTGATGTGGAGTCTAACAACTGCTCCTGTTCTGGCCTATGCCAATGCAGCCAAGCTATATGAGCTGCATGTTGATGCCAGTCGAGATGGGCTGGGTGGGGTACTGTATCAGGAGCATGATAGACACCTGTGGCCTGTTGCTTATGTGAGCTGAAGTCTTGCACCTGTTGAGAAAAACTACCCTACTCACAAGTTGGAATTCTTGGCTCTGAAGTGGGCAGTGGTGGACAAGTTGAAAGACTACTTGTATGGTGCAGACTTCGTGGTCAAAACTGACAACAGCCCACTCACATACATACTCACCACAGCAAAACTGTATGCCACCGGGCTCAGGTGGTTGGCTGCCCTATCAGGGTTCCGCTTCTACCTAAAATACTGCCAAGGAATTGGGAACACAGATGCTGATGCCCTGTCGAGGAGACCCTATGACTTGGGGGTTTCCTCTAAACAGTAGACTCATTAAAAGACTGTTATGCCCTGTACGCATTCCGACCACAAAATCCATCTGATTTTTTCCGACGGATTTTGTCCAAAACTGGTGTTGCATACACATGGTCGGACAAAGTTGTTGGAAAATATCCGACCGTTCGTTACGACGGGACTACGTTGAGGCTACTAGCCAATAGCTTTGGTGTTGTAATTTAATCTGAGCATGCATGGTACTTTGTCCGATCGGAATTCTCTAAAACGATCAGACAAAGTATGATCGTATTTTGTTGTCGGAAAATTTGAGGTTCTGCTCTCAAATCTTTTCCACCTGAATGTCCGATGGAAAAAGTCTGATACGATCAGATTTTCCAACAATATAATCCGATCTGACCTTTTCTGTCGGAATTTCCAAATGTGTGTACAGGACATTAGACCTGTTAGGTGTTCAGAAGTCAAGAACCACCCCCTACCACCCTCAAGGAGATCCCCAGCCAACTGCCGGTGGACTTTGCATTTGGCACCTCTTTAGATCATACCTTGATGGTGTCACACAGAGGATATGTGGACTGCCTGAGGAAGAGTCCGAAGACAGCATATGAGAAAGCCCAGGCTGCCTTAGACACCCGGGGCCAGTAAAACAAGCAAAACTTTAACCTAAAAGGTGATTTGCAGCCTGGTGACAGTGTTACTGAGGAACTTGGGCATCCCTGGGAAACACAAACTGGCTGATTAGTGGAAGTCGTGGCCCTACATCATCTGTAAGCAGTTTCCAGGACTGCCAGAATTCCTGATTTGCCCAGAAGGAAGCACAGGCCCACTAAAAACCTGGCACCGGAATCATCAGCTACCTTTATCTGAAGCGGTTTGTATATCTCATCAACCAAATCAACAGCCTACTCAAACCATCTCTCAGGGATCACCTACAGTAACCAGGTTCCAATCCTTGCAACCAAACATGGATGCAGAAGACAGTGAGGGTGAAGAAATGGGCATGGATTGGCTGTGGCAGTCTACGCTGGCAGAGACTGCCACTCCCCTTTCTTCCAGAGAAGCAAATGTGGGAACCCTCAGGCCTGAGGCTCTGGAGTTTATGCCACAGAGACAACCCTTGGCAAGCCAAGGAGACTTTCCGAGTTCCCCAACTGTAGAGGAAATAGAAGCTCCTGAACCTTCTGCAGCATCAGAGGAGGAGGCTACTATACCCAAAATGCATGAGCCCAAAGAGCAGAGAGGAAAGCGAACAATTTCGCCCACCAAAAAGGATGATATAAGATTTTAGGTCAAAGTTCTGAAGAAGCAATCCTCACATCTCAGAGAATGCACAGCCTGCCGACCCTTCCCACTACAGATTTAGTGGAGGGTGACTCCAACTCACCCCTGGCACATCTAGGTGGGCCATCCCAATATCGGTGGCTTGTGGGCAGACCAACCTTCTTATGACAAATGGTGGGGGGTTCCACTGCCAGATTCATACGTGCATGCAAATTGTTTGTTTTCTTACATGCACTAAGCTGTTTTTGCCTCCTGTTGTATTTTGAAAGCATGTAACAGGCTGTGGACATTATTGTTGCTAGACTCTGTCCTTCCTTTGGGAGCCAAAGGTTTTTTGTGGGGGAGTTTTTAGCAGGCATGTTGTAATGCAATTTCTCCTTTTGGCCACAAGATGGAGACAGAGAGATTCTGACTGGTCCTTCCAGAAAACAGAGAGAGAGAGAGCATGGGGAAAAGGGGGAGTTTTAGGAAGTGCTGAGGGGACAAAAGAGAGGGAAGTACTGAGGTAAAAGAGAGGGAGCGTTTTGACAGGAGACAGAGAAGAGGAGATTGCTTAAAAGGGAGGGAGATACCAAGGCTCAAAAAGTCCTTTGCTTAGACACTGACACTTAACAGTGGGGAGAGGAGGAGTGTGTGAGGGGAAGGAAATGAGGTGCCAGAGTGAGGAGAGGGACGCACACTGACACCGGGGACTGTGTGTCCCAACAGAGGAGGAGGGATATTCTGAAGTACAGAAAAAGTCTGTGAGGAGAATAAAGAGAGTGGTCTGAGGAAAGAGAGATAGGGAGGAGAGAGAGAGAGTGAGGAAAACCGCTGAGACTGAGGAGACAGAGAGAGAGAGACTCTGGCAGCATCGGAGGAGGAGAAAGCCAAGCTTTTCCAGAGACTGCCAGGAGAGTGTGGCCTGGAGACGGAGAAGTGAGGATGCCTGAGGGGAACCAGGAGCAGAGACAGACACGTGGACCACTACTATTTAGTCCAGGGACCCTACTCAGTAGCCCAGCACCACTCAGCTCAGCAAAGACGACTCAAGCCTTTCACCTTGCAAGTTTTGCTACCAGTCATCTCAATTGGCCATCAAGAGATCCAGTGCCTTACAACATCGCTAGGAGTATCAGGAGCCTGAACCAGCACCTGGGACTATTGTTGTGTCATCGCACAGAGTACTGGTGAGCGTAAATCCAACATTCTTCTTGACACCATACTGACACTGCATGCAGACACCAATTTCCCTTTTTAGTGTCACGGGATGCTTGTTTGGAGCTGCCATCTCTAGTAGTTTGCCCTTTTAAATCTCTACCTAACGGAACATTCTAGAGGGTTACTGCTCCATGCAAGCTTGTTAAAACCTTCTCTTAAAACAAGTGCCCCACCGTTTGCTATCAGAAGACACTAGTATTCCTCACCTCAGGTCCTGCAACATTACAGAACTGTGCATGCTGTATTTGTGTAAACCTTTTCTTTTCATTGTGTGCTAGCTTCTCAAAGGTGTTTTGCGGCCCAGAAGGAGCTGAGAAGTCTTCTATCCTCCCTCTCAGCACCTGTGTTAAGGGTATATAGATTAGCGCCCTTTCTATACCTGCAGTTGCTAAATATTGAAGGTTGTCTTTTCTAATGTATTAGTTATTTGTAGTAAGGTTTAACAGTGTTGTAAGTTTCCATATGCTTTAAACCGTGCTAATATATTCAACTTTTTTATCACTACCAGGTAGACATGTGCAGATTGAAATATTTTATTTCAGAATTTCGTTTTTCATTAAAAAATTGCATTCGTCCAAAAATACAAATGAATTAAGGTCAAATCTGTCATTGAAGGCTTATGGTGTCTGTCGAATGTTTAAAGAAGATTCGAAGGAGCAGCGAAACTCACTTATGATGCTGCAATCATACATTCCTGGTCGAATATTTTGACTACAAGCTATAGTAGGATTCTAATATTGTACATCTTCTATGGGTTTTTTAAGGCTATTTGCATTGCACACAGGTCATGTTAGCATTAGCATTAAGAAAAAAAAAAGAAAAAAAAATCCGTGGGGGTCTCCCAAAATTCCATACCATGCCCTTCAGGTCTGGCATGGATTTTAAGGGGAACCCCACACAAAAAAAATGTTGTGGAGTCCCCCTCAAAATCCATACCAGGCCCTTCAGGTCTGGCATGAATATTAAGGGGAACCCTGTGCCAAAAAATAAATAAAAAATGGCGTGGGGGTCCCCCTCAAAATCCATACCAGACCCTTATCCGAGCACGCAACCTGGCAGGCCGCAGGAAAAGAGGGGGGGATGAGAGAGCGTCCCCCCTCCTGAACCGTACCAGGCAACATGCCCTCAACATTGGGAGGATGCTTTAGGGTCCCCCCCAAAGCACCTTGTTCCCATGTTGATGCGGACAAGGGCCTCATCCCCACACCCCTGGCCAGTGGTTGTGGAGGTCTGCGGGTGGGGGGCTTAACTGAATCTGAAAGCTTCCTTTAACAAGGGGACCCCCAGATCCTGGCCTCCCCCCTGTGTGAAATGGTAAGGGGGTACAAAAGTACCCCTACCATTTCACCAAAAAAGTGACAAAAGTGTTAAAAATTACAGGAGACGGTCTTTGACAAGTCCTTTATTAAAGTTTTCCTTCATCTTCTTTCTTCTGGTCTTCTTCCTTCTTTTCTTCATCCTTCGGTTTCTTCATCTTCTTCCTCCATCTTCTTCTTCCTCCGATTCGCTTCTTCTTGCTCCGGTGTTCTCATCTGGCATCTTCTTCGTTCTCGGGCCGCTCCGCGCAATGAGAGACTCCCGCTGTGTGACGCTTCTCTTCTTCTGACAGTTCTTATTTAACGGAGGGCGGACCACCATTGCCACTCATGGTTCCATGCATCAGAGAGGGCGGAGTCACCATGTGGCCCCACCCTCCGTTATATAAGAACTGTCAGAAGAAGAGAAGCGTCACACAGCAGGAGCCTCCCATTGCACAGAGCGGCCTGAGAATGAAGAAGAGACGCCGTGGAGGAAGATGTCGGACGAGAACATGGAGCAAGAAGAAGCGGATCGGAGGAAGAAGAAGATGGAGGAAGAAACCGAAAGATGAAGAAAAGAAGGAGGAAGAAGACCAGAAGAAAGAAGATGAAAGAAGACTTTATTAAAGGACTTGTCAAAGACCGTCTCCTGTCATTTGTAACACTGTTGTCACTTTTTTGGTGAAATATTAGGGGTACTTTTGTACCCCCTTACCATTTAACACAGGGGGGAGGCCGGGATCTGGGGGTCTCCTTGTTAAAGGGGGCTTCCAGATTCCGATAAGCCCCCCACCCGCAGACCCCCACAACCACCGGCCAGGGTTGTGGGAATGAGGCCCTTGTCCTCATCAACATGGGGACAAGGTGCTTTGGGGGGGACCCCAAAGCATCCTCCCAATGTTGAGGGTATGTGGCCTGGTATGGTTCAGGAGGGGGGGTGCTCCCTCGTCCCCCTCTTTTCCTTCGGCCTGCAAGGTTGCGTGCTCGGATAAGGGTCTGGTATGGATTTTGAGGGGGACCCCACGCCTTTTTTTTGTGCAGGGTTCGCCTTAAAATCCATGCCAGACCTGAAGGGCCTGGTATTCATTTTGAGGGGGACCCCCACGCCATTTATTTGGGCGCGGGGTTCCCCTTAATATCCATACCAGACCTTAAGGGCCTGGTATGCTCTTGAAGGGGAACCCATGCTGTTTATTTTTTTACATTAAAGTTGTGTTGTAAGTCGCGCTGTGATTCACACTCAAGTCGTGTCCAAGTTGCCTCCCAAAGCCATGCTGGAAGTCGTGTTGCTCCTGTGTGAATGGACTGTTATGATACAAGTTCAATAGACACAGATTGTTATTGGCAGATTCACGTTGAATCTCCTATCTGTATCAAACTGTGTCAAAACGAAAACAAAAATAAAGCATTTATTTATGTCGGATCTTTTATTTATTTTTTCGGATGCTATGCTTTAAACGATAACGAAAATACCTGAAATTCGGACGAAAATGCATTCGGACAAAAACAAATGCACATATCTACTATCAGGTGTGTGTCTATTTTTGGTGATAATCCACAGCCATGATAACGATATTTACCACGTGTCCTTAACCACTTGCTAACCTCCTGACGCCAATATACATCAGCAAAGTGGCACGGGTGCGCAAAACAACGTACCCATACAAAACTGCGTCATCATCGGCTAGCAGGCGCGCGTGTGCCCGCGGGTCCCACAGACTCGTTGTCCACTGGTGGCCTGCGAACGTGACACAGAGAGGCAGAACAGGGTGATGTCCTATGTAAACAAGGCATTTCCCTGTTCTGCCTAGCAACATGATAGGGATCTACTGCTCCCAGTGATCAAGAGCAGCGATCTCTGTCATGTTCTTGTGAGCCCATCCCCCTACAGTTATAATATGCCCAGGGGACATACTTAACCCCTTGATCGTCCCCTAGTGTTTAACTCCTTCCCTGCCAGTGACATATACACAGTAATCAGTGCATTGTTATAGCACTGATCGCTGTATAAATGCCAATGGTTCCAAAATAGTGTCAAAAGTGTTCAATCTATCTGCCACAATGTCGCAGTCATGATAAAAATTGCAGATCATCACCATTACTAATATAAAAATAAAAATAAAAATGGCATAAATATATCCCATATTTTGTAGACGCGATAACTTTTGCACAAACCAATCAATATACACTTATTGCGATTTTTTTTTTACCAAAAATATGTCGAAGAATACACATTGGCCTAAACTGAGGAAGAAATTATTTTTTTATATATTTTTTTGGGGGATAATTATTATAGCAAAAAGTAAAAAATATGGCTTTTTTTTTTTTTAATGTTTGCTCTTTTTTTGTTTATAGCTCAAAAAATAAAAACTGCAGAGGTGATCAAATACCACCAAAAGTAAGCTCAAGTTATGGGAAAATTTTGTTAGGGTATCGTAAAAAAGGGCTTGGTCGGGAAGGGGGTTAACCAGGTGTGTCAGTAGGGCTGAGGTCATTCTTGGAGCTGAGGCCCAGATCAGAGAATCCAAATTCACCAAGGGGCTCCTTCGGGGGTGGCGCGACACATACCTTGTTCTTATAGGGCTCAATGACTTGCATGTCTAGCTGTGGTCCATAGAATAACAGATGTAACTGATAATGTATTTATTTTTTTTCCAGTTATGGGAGACCAATTAGCAAGAACAGAAATTGCATATTCAAATTTGATCGGAAGGCCTGCAAATATGTCCTAATACCAAATGAAGACCCAGAAAAGCAATGCACTGAATATGGCATGGTGGGCTAAATACATTATGCTGGAACCATCTACAATGTTATCTCTTTCAAGAATTCAAATGTAAAAGTATTGCTTCCAGTAACATGTAAAATAAATAAATCAAAAAAAGATACTAGAAACATTAATGATAATCTTTATTTATTGCTGCACAAATATTGACTTACCATATAACTAATTGGTGTAAAGTTATCTCTTCATTTGCATATAAGTAGATTCCTTCTAAGTACTTAGATTCAAGCCAACCCAGTACTGCAAAATAATCAAAGTAATCCTTAAATCCCACATCCAGGTTGGACATCTTTATATTCCACGGCATTAAGCCCCTTCCTTTAACCTTTTTCTCTTCCAGGATTGCCCCCCCTTCCTCCCACTTTTTCTTCTTCTTTTGCTGTATGTAGTGATGGATGCACCGTTTTACTGTGAGCTTAGGTCAGACTGATAATAAATTCCTAGGGGGTGGGTCTATGAAAGCATGAGCTCATAGGACACTGGGCATTGTTAAGAGAAAGTTTAGCTTTAAGATTTAAACAGTACACATCAATATAGATTATTGCTTCATCCAAGAATGGCCATGCACAAATACTGTACAGTACAGCACAATCCAAATACTAAATTAGCACATTATTTGCCTGTCTTGAAGTTGCAGATTAGTGTGGTGTTTTCTTACATCAACATAAAAGTCCTGAATAAAAGCAACACCACAAGACAAGTAGTATTACCTTTTTCAGATGTAGAAATACAACCAGTGGATGTAGAAAAAAAAAAAATGTTTTACTCTTCTTTGTTTTCCCTCATTCTTTGCGTCCTTTTCCTATGTATTCCAATGTTCATTGTTCATTTAGGTTGGGGGGTAAGCAACCTGTAGATCATGATCTACCAGTAGATCGCAGACAGGTGACTGGTAGATCTTGGTCTGGGCTTGCTGACCCACCATTCCAGAGCATCAAACAAAGTGCAATGCAGAGGAATTACTTGTAAAGTTGGAGCTGTAGTAGAAAGCAAGAGCCTCCTCTGTAGTGCTGGCTCCTGTCCCATTCAGAGTAACACCAACTGCAATCCTCCTCTTATCCTGGCTAGGGGTCTCCAGAGTGGTGCCAGCAGCAGGGAAGAAGAGATCTTCAGGTCAGTGTGAAGCAATACACTGGGCATAATAGTATAAGGCTGCTTTCACACTGATGCACTGCGGTTTACACACACTGCGGGTGCAGTGTACATGCAGCTTCCCGGCGGGTTTGCTGCTATTAGCCATAGACTTCTATTATATCCTGCTGTTTTACCACCCCCAACTGTGTGTGAATGGGCCCTAAGGGTGTTGCTGCCAAATGCAACTAAAGGCTCATTCACAAGTGCAGCAGGCACGGCTGCTCCTCTGAAAAGTGATCCCCGTGTGTTTTGACAGGAGGTGAAGAGACGATATGTTGCTTCCTCATCACCTGATTTAAAACCATTATTGCCATGCAATGCACGCACTTGAGGCATGGTAATACTGCAATTAGAGGTTTAAATAAGGTCTGAAAAATAAAGTCTGAAGGGGCGACATTATGCCTGGTGATCTTTCACTTCTCCCTTGTTGTTCAGGTAGATCTCCACCTCTTTAACCACTTGCTGACTGGCCCATAGCCCAAGGACAGCTACAGCGCGGTCGTGTTTTTCTGGGAGGGCGTCCATGGATGTCCTCCCAGAATCTTGCTCTTGAGCGCCTCCTGGGGCACGCTTCCGCAAACATCCTTGACCGCCGGCGCATTACGGATCACGGTAAACAGCCGCTGGTAGCACCCGTTTACTACGTGATTGCTCTGTCAAATGACGGAGCAAACACTTGTAAACAAACATGACATGATGCCGGTTCCTCCCTCCTCTCTGTGTACCGATCGGTACACTGTGAGGGGAGAGGAGGAGAGATTGCAGCAGCGCTGTCGGCTGGATGTGTAGTGCCCACAGCGCTGCTCAGTGACAGTACTCTGCCCATACTGTGCAATACTCTGCCAATACTCTGCAATAAATTTTAACAGAAAGAAAGAATTATTATTTTTTTTTACTACATTTTCTGTCTTTTTGATTTATAGCGCAAAAAATAAAAAAAACAGTGATTAAATACCACCAAAAGAAAGCTCTATTTGTGTGAAAAAAAAAGAACAAACATTTCATATGGGTACAGTGTTGCATGACTGAGTAATTGTCATTCAAATTGTGAGAGCACTGAAAGCTGAAAATTGGTCTGGTTAGGAAGGATGTTTAACCACTTCAGCCCGGCGTATAGTCATATGATGCCCACAGATGGGATCTCCCATCCTGGGTGGGTGTCATATGACGTCCTCTCATTCCCGGCTGTCTAGGGGGTGCGTTCCTCCGGCGGCGCACTTGCACCCGCGGCATTGCTCGGGACCCGATGCACGTGCCCAGTGGTCGCGATGTCCGCCAGGCACCCGCGATTGCCCGGGAACACAGCAGGACCGTGGATCTGTGTATATAAACACACAGATCCACGTCCTGTCAGTGGAGAGGAGACCGATGGTGTGTTCCCAGTACAGAGGAACACTGATCGGTCTCCTCCCCTTGTGAGTCCCCTCCCCCCACAGTTAGAATTACTCCCATAGGGAACATATTAACCCCTGCAGCACCCCCTGGTGTTAACCCCTTCCCTGCCAGTCACATTTACACAGTAATCAGTGCAATTTTATAGCACCGATCGCTGTGTAAATGTGAACGGTCCCAAAAATGTGTCAAAAGTGTCCGATGTGTCCACCATAATGCCATAAATCTATCCCCTATTTTGTAGATGCTATAACTTTTGCACAAACCAATCAATATACACTTATTGTGATTTTTTTTACCAAAAATATGCAGAGGAATACATATCGGTCTAAACTGAGGAAAAAAATTGTTGTTTTTTTTTTAAAATTGGATATTTATTATAGCAAAAAGTAAAAAATATTGTGCTTTTTTTCAGAAATATACACATATGGTGTGAAAATACACATATATAGATATGTATAAGTGCAACTCTATTCAAAAACAATTTACAATGCACACATCAGAAAAAAAATAATAACAAAAATTCAACCACCTCATGCTGTTTAATGCAAAAACATTAAAACCATGATCCTCATGTGTCCATAAAAACATATAATAAAATGAATAACTAATATTTTCAGTCCCATGTGCTAGACCATATACGTAACCATATATGTAACTGTGAATATTCTTCCTGTGCTTCACTATAAAATCTTCTGTGCTTGTGTATATTGTTTCACCATAACATCACTCCTTTAGCCAGTGCTCCACTACAGATGTTCTCTCACCTCTTAATATGACCTGCCCATTGCAGAGGTCAAAAACGCTTATTCCCTCTAGGAGTTCAAAGGTTTTGAGTGATGTTTACTCCTCTTCTTATATCCATGCATATATATCTTAAGGCAAAGGAAAAGGAAAGGGATTACAGAGGGCTTTCCATATAAATCGCATTACATCACAGTCACATGAATTAATTGGGGCGTAACACATAGGGTGGAGCTTGATGACATCATTGCATGAGATTAGATTGTATTTATTGACCCGCACCACACACTGTACTAAGCATGTACAGAGTGACATTGTCGCATGTTGCATTCCAATGGCTCCTCCTGCTTTGGACGTTGGGCAACCACATGTCCCAGTTGGCGGCAGGTCCAACACTGAACCTCACAGGGTTCTCTTTCTCCCCACTAGTTCTCAGGAGGGTTTGATGCTGGGTGGAAGTGCTATGCCCCCTAGCATACAACATGCAGTCCACAGGTGGTATCTTGGTGCTGGAACATGCCTTCTTAGTCCGTCCAGCTCTCTGTTTGCAGAAAGTCTCTCACAGAAGCTTTCTACACAGCTGTATCATTTTATGGCAGCAGCTATCTCACCCAGGGACTGGGGCTCCGACTAGACATGTGCATTTAGTTTAGTTCCGGATCAAAATTCGGACGAATTTTCATTATTCGGACATTCGGATGCATCCGAATTACCAAACGAAATTCGAATCAAATTCGAAAAATTACATTTTGCGACCCGAATTTGGGGCCACGTATCTCGAGGCCACTTGTAGCTAGAAACCCCAAATTTGGTATGAAAACACAATAGAACTAGCACTACAACATCTCCAAATTTGGGGTTTCTAGCACCAAGTGACCCTGAGTTATGGGGCCCCAAATTCAAGGTCGCAAAATGTCAAGCACTTTTCTGCAGCAGAGAATGACATTTTGCGACCCGAATATGGGGCCACGTATCTCGAGGCCACTTGTAGCTAGAAACCCCAAATTTGGTATGAAAACACAATAGAACTAGCACTACAACATGTCCAAATTTAGGGGTTCTAGCTCCAAGTAACCCCGAGGAAATTCAGGTCGCAAAATGTCATTCTCTGCTGCAGAAAAGTGCTTGACATTTTGCGACCCGAGTTTGGGGCACCATAACTTGGGGTCACTTGGTGCTAGAAACCCCAATTTGTAGATGTTGTAGTGCTAGTTCTATTGTGTTTGCATACCAAATTTGGGGTTTCTAGCTCCAAGTGACCCCGAGTTACGGGACCCCAAATTCGGTTCGCAAAATGTCATTCTCTGCTGCAGAAAAGTGCTTGACAAGTTGACATATTGTCCATATCTTGGGGTCACTTGGTGCTAGGAACCAACTTGTGGCAGGTGACGTGGCAAGTGGACATTCCACAACTTGTGGCAGGTGACGTGGCAAGTGGACAATACACAACTTGGTCATGTGGCACTTGTGGCAGGTGTCATGGCAAATGTACAATACACAACTTGTGGCAGGTGACGTGGCAAGTGGACAATGACATACAGCATATGTACTTGCCTTGCGATCGACATCCGTGGCTTCTTCAATCAGACATGTTGACAACTTCATTGATGTGATAAATATAAATGAAATAAGATGTGTGTGTTTTTTGGCACTGGTACACTGCAAGTATGAGAAGTTGATGTGACAGATGTATATAAGTAAGTAACTAACCATCTTCCAAAATTTCTACTTCAAATAGAAAAGAATAGAAAAAAATATAATTTAATAGAATAAAATAGAAAGAATATACAACCATCTTCTGAAATTCAAATATCAAATAGAATAAATTTGAATTTCGAATAGTATGAATTCAAATTTTTTAATTAAATAATTTTCAGAGATCTGCAAAAAAATTAAATAGATGTTAATATACTGCAGGAGATCTGATGGAAATAAATAGTAATCTGCAAAAAAAAAAGAAAAATGAAATTGATTCTAACAGTCTGCAGGAGATCTGCAAAAAAAAAGTGAAATGGCTGTTAATAGTCTACAGGAGATCTGCTAAAAAATAAATAGATGCTAATAGTCTGCAGGAGATCTGCAAAAAAATGAAATAGATGCTAATAGTCTGCAGGAGATCTTATTAAAACAAATGGTAATCTGCAAAAAAAAATTCTATTCTGTTCTATTATTCTAGTTCTTTTCAGGACTGGTATAGGTGTTAGGTGTAGTTCAGGATATAGGTTTGCTGTGCTACTGATTGTTGCAGCAGCCTGAGTGTCTTTTGTCAGTTTAGAGAAAGGGACAGGACGGTGTGTGCTGCAGGGACAGTCAGTTTAGTCATTAGCTGTTACTATCAGGTCCACAAAAGTGCTAATCCAGTTATTGTTCCAGTAGCCTCTGTTTTGTCAGTTTATATAGGGACAGGCAGGAAGCTGTGTGTGAGGCAGTGAGGGTCAGTTTAATCAGTAGCTGTTACTATATTAGGTCCACAAAGGTTCTTTTCCGGACTGGTATCAGTGGTATGGTAATAGGCTTGTACACGTATAATATTCTTTCTTCCAAATATAGAAAGAATATTATACTTGACTGCTGCCCTTCTGCTGCAGTCTGCTAATCAGTCACACACAACCTACTTGTTCCACAAAGGTCCTTATAAGGACTGGTAATAACCTGGTGTAGGGTGCTATAGTACATAGGGTTGAGTGAGGTACAGTCTGCTATTCTATAAGGACTGGTATAGGTCCACAATACATAGGGTTGAGGTGCACTACTGCTGACCGCTGTCCTATACTGCAGCAGTCCTTCATCGGTATAGGGACTGACGTACAGTCTGCTAATCAGTCACACACAACCTACTTGTTCCACAAAGCTCCTTATAAGGACTGGTAATAACCTGGTGTAGGGTGCTATAGTACATAGGGTTGAGTGAGGTACAGTCTGCTATTCTATAAGGACTGGTATAGGTCCACAATACATAGGGTTGAGGTGCACTACTGCTGACCGCTGCCCTATACTGCAGCAGTCCTTCTTCGGTATAGGGACTGAGAGTTTTGTCACAGGGTCATTTAAAAAATGACAGGCAGAGGAAGAGGCAGGCCCTTCCGCAGGGGTGGTAGGGGTAGGGCAGTAGCAACAGGCTTGAGCCAAAGTGGGAAGTTGCAGAAGGTGCGTTCAATTCATTTAACCACTTGCCAACCGCCGCATGACGATATACGTCGACAGAATGGCACGGGCAGGCATATGGGCGTATATATACGTCCCTGCCTTCCTGCGGGTGGGGGGCCCGATCGGGCCCCCCCGGTGCCTGCGGCGGTCAGTATTCGTTCAGGAGCGATCCGGGATGAGGGGGCGGCCATTCATTCATGGCCACCCCCTCGCGATCGCTCCTGACGAATGGAAATGCTCCGTGACATCACTTCCTCTCCTGTAATGTAAACACAGGCAGAGGAAGTGATGTAATCCCTCCTCGTGTCGGTCTTTTTCGTTCCGGTACCGAGGAGAGAGGAACTGTGAGTTGCACCTAACACTACACTAACAGTAGAACACGCCAGGCACACTTTTCACCCCCCCCTTCACCCCCGATCACCCCCCCAATCACCCCTGCACCCCCAGTCCCAGTGACACCAATTGCATTTTTTTTTTTGCATTGGTGTCATTTGTGACTGTAATAACTGTTAGGGCAGTTAGGGTTAGCCCCCTTTAGCTCTAGGGTACCCCCCTAACCCCCCCAATAAAGGTTTAACCCCGTGATCACCCCCCATCGCCAGTGTCACTAATAAGCGATCGTTTTTCTGATCGCTGTATTAGTGTCACAGGTGACGCTAGTTAGGCAGGTAAGTATTTAGGTTCGCCGCAGCTTTTTATAGCGTCAGGGACCCCCATATACTACCGCATAAAGCCCCCTGATTGCCCCCTAGTTAACCCTTTCACCAGTGATCACCATATAACTGTTACAGGTGACGCTGGTTGGTAAGTTATTTTTTTTTTGTTTCAGGGCACCCGCCATTTATTACCTAATAAAGGTTTAACCCCCTGATCACCCGATGGGTGATATAAGTTTGAGGGTCAGATAAGGTCTGCGTCGCCCCAGCGTCAGGTTAGTGCCAGTACCGCTAACACCCACGCGCAAAGCATACACCTCCCTTAGTAATATAGTATCTGATCAGATCTATATTAGCGTTGCCAGCATTTTAGGTTTCCCAAAACGCATTGTTAGCGGGATCAGCCCAGATACCTGCTAGCACCTGCGTTTAGCCCCTCCGCCAAGCCCAGCCCAGCCCACCCAAGTGCAGTATCGATTGATCACTGTCACTTACAAAACCCAACACACATAACTGCAGCGTTCGCAGAGTCAGGCTTGATCCCTGCGATCGCTAACAGTTTTTTTTGTCGCTGACAGGCTAGGTGCTTTTTTACCTGTGAGTCTCACTAGTGTACCCCTAAATTTAGAGCCCAAAATGGCAAAGCGAAGGTACACTAGTGAAGAGGCCTACACGTTTCTGAGCATGACAGATAGTGAAGAGGACGTCACTCATCTGTCAGATTCAGGCTCAGAATACGATCCTGTAGAGGACAGCGGCTCCATGACAGATAGCTCTGACGACGGAGATGAGGTCCCTGTTAAGGACAGGTGTGCCCGATCCCGAATGTATTCTGTTGTTCAGGTGCAGGAACCGCAGGTCACTCGTATGGAGCAGAGACGTACTAGAGCCGCTCATCCTTCTGGTGAACTGGCAAGCACCAGCGGCCTAGTACACCCTGGACGTACATCCAGCACTGCAGTAACACGTGGTGACGTGGCGAGTCCCATAAGTGCAGTTCAAGCTGGCGAGGTGGCAAGCACAAGTAGTGTCCCGCTGCCACCAAGACAAAGACAGGCCCGTCGTACCCATAGTGCCCTTCCTGCAGAATTCGCCAATCCTAATTGGGTGCCCACCACTTCTGCAGAACCCGTACTTCCCCCATTCACTGGCCAACCTGGCATTAACGTGGAAACAGTTGATTTTACGACACTTGACTTTTACTCACTGTTTTTCACCGAAGATCTCTATAGATCTATTGTGGACCAAACCAATTTGTACGCTGGTCAACACATCGCCACTATTCCCCAGTCCGCCCTTGCCAGACAATGGAAACCAGTTACGGTTTCCGAATTTAAAATCTTTCTGGGCCTCTCCCTCAACATGGGCATAACCAAAAAGAGTGAGTTGCGGTCATATTGGTCCACTGACCCAATTCACCATATGCGCGTGTTCTCTGCTTCCATGTCCAGGGCACGATACGAGCAGATTTTGCGGTTCATGCACTTCAGCGACAATGAACTCTGTCGTCCTCGTGGAGACCCTGAATACGATCGGCTCTACAAAATTCGGCCCCTCATAAACCACTTCAACCAACGTTTTGCAGACTTGTTTACTCCCCATCAAGTTGTCTGCGTTGATGAGTCCCTGATTAAGTTTTCTGGTCGCTTGTCATTCAAACAATACGTCCCCAACAAGCGTTCCAGATACGGGGTCAAGATGTATAAACTCTGACAGGGCCACAGGCTATACACGTAGTTTTATGGTTTATGAGGGTAAAGATAGTCACGTAGAGCCGGAGAACTGCCCTGACTACATAGGAAGCGCTGGCAAGATAGTGTGGGACATGGTGTCACCCTTATTCGGAAAGGGGTACCACTTGTACGTGGACAATTATTACACAAGCGTGCCACTGTTTAGTCACTTGATCAGCAGATTGGAGCATGTGGCACCGTGCGACCTAATCGCCGGGGCTTTCCCCAGCAGCTTGTAGAGTCCCGTCTTAGGCTGGGGGAGAGAGCCTGCTTGCGCAGTAATAATTTGCTCGCTATGAAGTGGAGGGATAATAAGAATGTTTTCGTTCTTACCTCCCTTCATGCAGACACGACGGTCCAAATTCCTACGGCGACTGGTATTGTGGAGAAACCCCTCTGTGTCCACAAATATAACCTTAACATGGGAGGGGTGGACCTCAATGACCAGTTATTGGCGCCGTATCTAGTTGCCCGTAAGGCCAGACGCTGGTACAAAAAAGTGTCTGTTTATTTATTCCAATTGGCTATACTGAATGCTTATGTACTACACAAAGTTTCAGGACGGACTGGATCCTTCCTTAAATTCCAGGAGGATATCGTCAGAGCCCTTCTGTATCCAGGCGGTGCTCCACCTCACGTTCCCCAACCAGATGCAGTAAGCCGGCTGCATGAGAGGCATTATCCTTATGTCCTCCCGATTACCCCTACCCAACAAGCCCCCCAAAGAAAATGTCGTGTCTGCAGAAAGCGCGGATATAGGCGTGACACCCGTTATTGTTGTCCCCGCTGTCCTGACAATCCTGGTCTTTGCATTGGTGAATGTTTTGAACGCTACCATGAACTAGTTGAGTTTTAGAGTAGGGTACAGCATTGCACAGGCTAGGCACACATTCACAGGGTCTCCCAAGATGCCATCGCACTTTGAGAGACCCAAACCGCTGGAACCGTTACAACAGAAGTGTTAAAGTTACATAAAAAAGTGTTTAAAGCGGTAGTAAACCCGCACATTTTTTTTTTTTTTTAAACCTGCAAAGCAAAAGGCATAATGAGTTAGTATGCACCGCATACTAGCTCATTATGAAATACTTACCTTAGAACGAGGCCCCGACATCTGGCCCGATCCACGCCGAGGGAGCTGACATGCTCCCTCAGCGTTTCTTCCGGGTATCGCGGCTCCGGCGCTGTGAGTGGCCGGAGCCGCGATATCGTCACTCCCGCGCATGCGCGCGGGAGATTTCAGTCCGGCCGCTCGGCTGCTGCCGGATTTTGACGGCGAGAAACCCCTTGTGCGCATGCGCCGCTGCAGTCAGCGGCGCATACCGAGGGGAATATCTCCTAAACCGTACAGGTTTAGGAGATATTTTTTTTACCTACAGGTAAGCCTTATTATAGGCTTTCCTGTAGCTAAAAGTTAAAAATGTGGGTATACAACCACTTTAAAAAAAAAAAAAAAGTAAAAAAAACAAAAAAAAAAAAAATATATAAAATAAAAAAAACAAAAATAGTTGTCGTTTTATTG
Source organism: Lithobates pipiens (assembly GCF_037356315.1). Taxonomy (NCBI): domain Eukaryota; kingdom Metazoa; phylum Chordata; class Amphibia; order Anura; family Ranidae; genus Lithobates; species Lithobates pipiens. The sequence continues at coordinate 44,102,952 of NW_027507787.1, forward strand.
TTCTCTCTCTCTCTATTCTCTCTCTATTGTTCTGCTCCTTTGTACTGTATTCTATTCTGCAATGTTTTATTGTTAACCATTTTTTGTTTTCAGGTACGCCATTCAGCTGTAGCGTGGATTTATTTATCTTGACAGCAACAGCGTTTGCTCCCACGATACGTAAAGCCGCGACTCCAGCACTGTCGGAGGTGATTTCACCACCACAGTTAAAAAAGAGCATATATGCCGAAGCATGGGGGCATACGGGATGGAGGAGCGATCTGCTCCTACCTTTTGCGGGAGGATGCCCCCATGCTTCGGCATATATATATTTTAGGCACAGATTGTGTTAAATGTGTTATTTTTTGCTATTTTTTTTTGTATTTGCTTTGCAGGTATGGTAAGTCCTACTGTTATACTGTAATGTTACTTTGTTTTATTGTTAACCATCATTTGCTTAGCAGGTACGCCATTCTGCTGCAGCGCGGATTTATTTATCTTGACAGCAACAGCGTTTGCTCCCACGATACGTAAAGCCGCGACTCTGGCACTGTCGGAGGTGATTTCACCACCACAGTTAAAAAAGAGCATATATGCCGAAGCATGGGGGCATACGGGGTGGAGGAGCGATCTGCTCCTACCTTTTGCGGGAGGATGCCCCCATGCTTCGGCATATACCGTATATACTCGAGTATAGGCCGACCCGAATATAAGCCGAGGCCCCCAATTTACCCCCAAAAAACTGGAAAACTTATTGACTCGTGTATAAGCCGAGGGTGAGACATGGCTGTCCATCCCTGTGTGTCCGTCCATCCCTGTGTGTGTGTCCGTCCATCCATCCCTGTGTGTGTGTCCATCCATCCATCCATCCATCCATCCCTGTGTGTGTGTCCGTCCATCCATCCCTGTGTGTGTATCCATCCATCCATCCATCCCTGTGTGTGTGTGTGTGTGTGTGTGTGTATTCATCCATCCATCCATCCCTGTGTGTGTGTGTGTGTGTGTGTATCCATCCATCCATCCATCCATCCATCCATCCCTGTGTGTGTGTGTGTGTGTGTGTATCCATCCATCCATCCATCCATCCCTGTGTGTGTGTGTGTGTGTGTGTGTGTGTGTGTGTGTGTGTGTGTGTGTGTGTGTGTGTCCGTGCAGCCTTGTGTGTGTGTCCAGCCTACCTGTGTCCCAAGCCTCCGTCCCGAGCCGCCGTCGTCCCGAGCCTCCTCCGTCCCGTGCCTCCTCTGTCCCGTGTCGTGCCGATGGATCGCCGCTCCAGGATCGCCGCTCTTCTCGGCGGCCATTCTACAATTCAAAAGCCGCGCCTCCGCCTCCGCCTGTGATAGGCGGAACACTCAATTTCCCAGCAGCCTGTGTTCCGCCTATCACGGACATCCTCTCATACTCGTCCGTAGTATGAGAATGAACGGATGTCCGTGATAGGCGGAACACTGACTGCTGGGAAATTCAGTGTTCCGCCTATCACAGGCGGAGGCGGAGAAGGAGGCGCGGCTTTTGAATTTTAATGTCCGCCGTCTGTCTGCTCGATACGCTGATCGAGCAGTCAGACAGCGGTGACTCGAGTATAAGCCGAGGGGGCACTTTCAGCCTCAAAAAAGAGGCTGAAAATCTCGGCTTATACTCGAGTATATACGGTATATATTTTAGGCACAGATTGGGTTAAATTTGTTATTTTTTGCTATTTTGTTTTGTATTTGCTTTGCAGGTATGGTATGTCTTACTGTTATACTGTAATGTTACTTTGTTTTATTGTTAACCATCATTTGCTTAGCAGGTACGCCAATCAGTTGCAGCGTGGATCTATTTATCTTGACAGCAACAGCGTTTGCTCCCACGATACATAAAGCCGCGACTCCAGCACTGTCGGGGGTGATTTCACCACCACAGTTAAAAAAGAGCATATATGCCGAAGCATGGGGGCATAAGGGGTGGAGGAGCGATCTGCTCCTACCTTTTGCGGGAGGATGCCTCCATGCTTCGGCATATATAAATGGTGCATGTATGCCCACCATTAGAAGTGGGTGGATGAAGGGAGGTATCTAATGGTTGGCATACCCACCGATCAATATTTTTTTTTCGTTCAGCCCACAGGCTGCATGAAAAAAAAAATTACAGTATATGCCCAACCAGTTCCAGCAACATACTGGTATGTTGCTGGACTTTGAGTGCTTATACCAGAATGGTTTAGGTATCATCTTGGTATCATTCTTTTCAGCCAGCGGTCGGCTTTTATGTAAAAGCAATCCTAGCGGCTAATTAGCCTCTAGACTACTTTTACAAGCAGTGGGAGGGAATGTCCCCCCCCCCCCCGCACCATCTTCCATGGTTTTCTCAGGCTCTCCTGTCCCAACAGGGAACCTGAGAATGCAGCCGGTGGTTCCGCCAGCTGACCATAGAGCTGATCAGAGACCAGAATGGCTCCAATCATCTCTATGGCCTAAGACACCGGAAGCTACGAGCATTTCATGACTTAGATTTTGCGGGATGTAAACAGCGCCATTGGGAAATTGGGAAAGCATTTTATCACACCGATCTTGGTGTGGTCAGATGCTTTGAGGACAGAGGAGAGATCTAGGGTCTGATAGACCCTAATTTTTTCAAAAAAGAGTACCTGTCGCTACCTATTGCAATCATAGGGGATATTTACATTCCCTGAGATAACAATAAAAATCATAAAAAAATATATATAAATGAAAGGAACAGTTTAAAAATAAAATAAAAAAGCAAAATAAATAATAAAAAAATAAAAAATAAACACCCCTGTCCCCCCCTGCTAAGGCGCAACGTCGAACGCAAGCGTTGGTCTGGTGTCATATGTAAACAGCAATTGCACCATGCATGTGAGGTATCACCACGAAGGTCAGATCGAGGGTACTAATTTTAGCAGTAGACCTCCTCCATAAATCTAAAATGGTCACCTGTAAAGGCATTTAAAGGCTTTTAAAAATGTACGTAGTTTGTCGCCGCTGCACGTTTCTGCGCAATTTTAAAGCATGTCGTGTTTGGTATCCATGTACTCGGCCTAAGATCATATTTTTTATTTCATCAAACATTTGGGCAATATAGTGATTTTTAGTGCATTAAAATAAAAAAAGTGTGTTTTTTCCCCAAAAAATGCGTTTGAAAAATCGCTGCGCAAATACCGTGTGAAAAAAAAAAATGAAACACCCACCATTTTAATCGGTAGGGCTTTTGCTTTAAAAAAACACTTCATGTTTGGGGGTTCAAAGTAATTTTCTTGCAAAAAAAAAATATTTTTTCATGTAAACAAAAAGTGTCAGAAAGGGCTTTTTCTTCAAGTGGTTAGAAGAGTGGGTGATGTGTGACATAAGCTTCTAAATGTTGTGTATAAAATGCCAGGACAGTTCAAAACCTCCCCAAATGACCCCATTTTAGAAAGTAGACACCCCAAGCTATTTGCTGAGAGGCATGTCGAGTCCATGGAATATTTTATATTTTGACAAAAGTTGTGGAAAAAATACATTATTATTATTTTTATTTTTTTTTGCACAAAGTTGTCATTAAATGATATATTGCTCAAACATGCCATGGTTATATGTAAAATTACACCCCAAAATACATTCTGTTGCTTCTCCTGAGTACGGGGATACCACAAGTGTGAGACCTTTTGGGAGCCTAACCGCGTACGGTACCCCAAAATCCAAGCACCACCTTCAGGATTTCTAAGGGTGTAAATTTTTGATTTCATTCCTCACTGCCTATCACAGTTTCGGAGGCCATGGAATGCCCAGATAGCACAAAATCCCCCCAAGTGACCCCATTTCGGAAAGGAGACACCCCAAGCTATTTGCCGAGAGGTATGGTGAGTATTTTGCAGACCTTCATTTTTGTCACAAAGTTTTGAAAATTGAAAAAAAGAAAAAAAATATACATTATTTTTTTTTCTTCATTTTCAAAAACAAATGAGAGCTGCAAAATACTCACCATGCTTCTCGGCAAATAGCTTGGGGTGTCTACTTTCCAAAATGGGGTCATTTTGGGGGGTTTTGTGCTATTTTGGCATTTTATGGCTTTCAAAACTGTGATAGGTAGTGAGGTATGAAATCAAAAATTTACGCCCTTAGAAATCCTGAAGGCGGTTCTTGGCTCTCGGGGCCCCGTACGCAGCTAGGCTCCCAAAAAATCCCACACATGTGGTATTCCTGTACTCAGGAGAAGCAGCAGAATTTATTTTGGGGTGTCATTTCACATATGCCCATGGCATGCGTGAGCAATATATCATTTAGTGACAACTTTGTGAAAAATAAAAAAATAAAAGTTTGTAATTTTCCCGCAACTTGTGGCAAAATATAAAATATTCCATGGACTCAACATGCCTCTCAGCAAATATCTTGGGGTGTCTACTTTCTAAAATGGGGTCATTTGGGGGGGGTTTTGTGCCATCTTGGCATTTTATGGCCTTCAAAACTGTAATAGGTAGTGAGGAGTGAAATGAAAAATTTACGCCCTTAGAAAGCCTGAAGGCGGTGCTTGGTTTTCGGGGCCCCGTACGCGGCTAGGCTCCCAAAAAGTCCCACAAATGTGGTATCCCCGTACTCAGGAGAAGCAGCAGAATTTATTTTGGGGTGTCATTTCACATATTCCCATAGCATGTGTGAGCAATATATCATTTAGTGACAACTTTGTGAAAAATTAATAAAGTTTGTAATTTTCCCGCAACTTGTGGCAAAATATAAAATATTCCATGGACTCAACATGCCTCTCAGCAAATAGCTTGGGGTGTCTACTTTCTAAAATGGGGTCATTTGTGGGGGTTTTGTGCCATCTTGGCATTTTATGGCCTTCAAAACTGTGATAGGTAGTGAGGAGTAAAATGACATGTATGCCCTTAGAAATCCTGAAGGCGGTGCTTGGCTTTCGGGGCCCCGTACGCGGCTAGGCTTCCAAAAAGTCGACCACATGTGGTATCCCCGTACTCAGGAGAAGCAGCAGAATGTATTTTGGGGTACAATTCCACATATAACCATGGCATGTGTGAGCAATATATCATTTAGTGACAACTTTGTGTAAAAAAAAAAAATATTTTTTTTTTGTCATTATTCAATCGCTTGCGGCAAAAAAATAAAATATTCAATGGGCTCAACATGCCTCTTATCAATTTCCTTAGGGTGTCTACTTTCCAAAATGGGGTAATTTGGGGGGGTTTTGTACTGCCCTGCCATTTTAGCACCTCAAGAAATGAGATAGGCAGTCATAAACTAAAAGCTGCGTAAATTCCAGAAAATGTACCTTAGTTTGTAGATGTGACAACTTTTGCGCAAACCAATAAATATGCAGTTATTGACTTTTTTTTACCAAAGACATGTGGCTGAATACATTTTGGCCTAAATGTATGACTAAAATTGAGTTTATTGGATTTTTCTAATAACAAAAAGTAGAAAATATCATTTTTTTTCAAAATTTGCGGTCTTTTTACGTTTATATCGCAAAAAAAATAAAAATCGCAGAGTCAGTCAAATACCTTTAAAAGAAAGCTCTATTTGTGGGAAAAAAAGGACGCAAATTTCGTTTGGGTACAACATTGCATGACCGTGCAATTACCAGTTAAAGCAGCGCAGTGCCAAATTGTAAAAAGACCTCTGGTCATTTACCAGCAAAATGGTCCGGTCTGAAAGTGGTTAAAGGACGCACCAGACTTGGTTGAGTGGCTCACTCAGCCTTACTCTTCTGCACCCTCTTCTTCACTCTCTGCTATGTGCACCCCCAAAGACACTACCACCAACAACACCACCACCACATACCTTCCGCTTGAGTCACAGGAATTATTTTCCGATCCATATCAAGACATTTCTGATGCGCAGCCACTCTTGGTATTGGATCAGGAAGAGGAGGTAGCAACAACCGCCACTCAGCAGTCTGACAACAGTACCCAGATCAGCCCAAGGGAGAGGTTGGTCCCCGGTGTTGCTGCCTACTCCGAGATCTCTAATTATAGCGGTGGGGAAGGTGACGTCGATTATGACGTGTCTAGTGATGTCACGTGGGTGCCCACAAGAGAGGAAGAGGAGGGGAGTTCAGAGGGATATATGGACCAGCAGATAGGGAGGAGAAGCAGGCAGAACAGGAGGGACAAAGCAGACTACTAATGTATCAGGAGCGAGGCATCAACCATGTACGGTCACATCTGGCGCTCCCAGGACACCGGCACATGGCTCCGCAATGTGGGCTTTTTTTAACGTGTCCGCTGCTGACAATAGCGTTGCCATCTGCAATCTTTGCAGTCAACGCATTAGTCACGGTAAGCCCAACACTCACCTAGGGACAACTGCCTTAAGAAGGCACATGAGCAGCCATCACGAGACGAGTGGGAGCAACGGAACACACAAAGCCACACTCCAGGCTCTCACCATCCAGCCTCGTCTTCTACTTCTCCTTCTCCTCACAATTGTCCTCCACTCCACCTTCCATCACGCCAAGCTCACGTTTTTCTGCAAAAAGGCAGGCTTCCGTGGGCCTAATGTTCGAGCGTAAAAAAATGATGACGCCGGATAACCCTCTTGCCCAACGGTCGACGGCTGGCTTGTCAGAACTCATAGCCCGCCAACTACTGCCATATAAACTGGTGGACTCTGAGGCCTTTCGCAAATTTGTGGCCATTGGAACACCACAATGGAAGGTCCCAGGAAGGAAGTATTTCTCAGAGAAGGGCATCCCAGAGCTATATGGCCATGTTCAGCGGCAAGTAAATGTATCTCTGGCACACATTGTCGGTGCCAAGATAGATCTGACCACAGACACGTGGTCTAGCAAACACGGGCAGGGAAGGTATATCACTTTTACTGCCCACTGGGTGAACCTTCTGACGGCCGTCAAGCATGTAACCCGTGGCACCCGTGTAGATTTGGTTTTACCGCCATGGATTGCATGCAGGCCTGACTCTTCTTCTCCTCCTCCTCCTACTCCATCCTCCTCCCTCTCCTCCTCGGCTGACTCCTCCTTTTCCGCTGCTAGCGTCTCTTCCGCTACGCCGCCCAAGCTCCCCAGAACCTATTCGACATGCCAGGTGAGACGTTGCCATGCCGTGCTGCGTCTGTTGTGCCTGGAAGCCAAGAGCCACACTGGCCCGGCACTCCTTTCAGCTTTGCGTTCACAGGCAGATCAGTGGCTAACACCGCTCAATTTGACAGTTGGTAAAGTGGTGTGTGACAACGGTGCCAATCTGCTTAGCGCATTGAAACAGGGCAAAATCACGCACGTGCCATGCATGGCACACGTCTTAACTTGGTCGTGCAGCGATTCGTTGTCAAATACCCTGGGGTCCAGGACATCTTGCAGCAGGCAAGGAAAATCTCGGCCCATTTCAGAAGATCTTACACGGCCATGGCTCGCCTTGCTGACATTCAGCGGCAACACAATCTGCCGGTCAGACGTCTTATTTGCGATTGCCCGACGCGATGGAACTCAACCTTCTATATGCTTGATAGGCTGCTCCAGCAGAAACGTGCAGTTAACGTCTACCTGTATGAACTCTGCGGCAGAACAGGTTCTGGGAGCTGGGGTTTTTTTTCACTGCGCCAGTGGCTGCTCATGCGTGACGCATGCAGACTTCTGCGGCCATTTGAGGAGATCACCAAACTGGTCAGTCGCAGCCATGGCACCATCAGTGACATGGTACCTTATGCCTTCTTTATAGAGCGTGCATTGCGTTGTGTCATTGATCAAGCTGTGGAGGAGCAGGAGCTGGAAGATGAGGAAGTCGCAATGCTGGATGAATTCCCAGGGAGGGCTACTCTATCTGAGACAAGTGAACAACAGGAGTCTGAAGAGGAGTCAGAGGAGGATGGTGCCGGGGCGGATGAGGAGGAGCAAGAAGAGCATGCTTTAAACCTTTCTGGGATCCCTGTTGTGCGTGGATGGGGAGAGGAGAATGAAGAGGACGACATTATCCTGGATGATGAGCAGGAGCCAGGCCACCACACCGCTTCCAGTTTAGTGCAAATGGGGGCCTTCATGCTCCAGTGTTTTAATAGGGACCCCCGTACAAAAAGCATAAGGGTCAAGGACCAGTACTGGGTGGCAACGTACTTAGAACCCCGGTACAAACACAAAATGGCGGAAATGTTACCGCCGTCACAGAGGGATGGCAGAATGGAGCACTTCCAGGCCTTGCTTCGAGAAATGCTGCATTCTGCCCTTGCGTGCACTGGCAGAGGAGCAATTCCCACTCCCAGAGAAGGAGTTGCGGGTACCAATCCAACAGCGCCTGCAAGAAGAGGCCGGTTTGAAGATGTGTTGGTGACTTCTGATATGAGGTCATTCTTTCAGCCGACCCAGGTGACCGTCAGGTGTCCGACTACATCGGGTTAACGGCCGATGTGGATGCTCTGAGGAGTGATGAACCCCCGGACTACTGGGTGGGCAGGCTTGACCTCTGGCCAGAGCTTGCCTAATTTGCAATTGAACTGTTGGTTTGCCCCTCATCCAGTGTCCTGTCCGAAAGAACGTTCAGTGCAGCAGGGGGGATCATGACCGATAAGCGTACTCGCCTAGCTCACGACAGTGTTAACTACCTCACATTTCTAAAAATGAATGAGGCATGAATCTCGGAGGAATTCAACACATGTGACCAGTAGACCATGTATATCTCTATAAACAATTTTTTTAATCGAGCACAGAGACCTTCTTTCTTCATTTGGCTCACTTCCTTGTCCAAAAAAAGCACACCGTATTATATGCCCGTACCCTCCTCTTTGAAGAGGTTGAGTGGTGTCATATTTCTACTGGGGCTGCTTATTATGAGGGGCTCCCACCATCCCTGTGCTGTGCTGACATCCTTCTGGGGCTGTACCTCTGCTGTGCATATTATGAGGGGCTCCCACCATCCCTGTGCTATGCTCATTATGAGGGGCTCCCACCATCCCTGTGCTATGCTTATTATGAGGGGCTCCCACCATCCCTGTGCTGTGCTGACTTCCTCCTGGGGCTGCTTATTATGAGGGGCTCCCACCATACCTGTGCTATGCTGACATCCTCCTGGGGCTGCTTATTATGAGGGGCTCCCACCATCCCTGTGCTGTGCTGACTTCCTCCTGGGGCTGCTTATTATGAGGGGCTCCCACCATCCCTGTGCTATGCTGACATCCTCCTGTGGCTGCTTATTATGAGGGGCTCCCACCATCCCTGTGCTATGCTCATTATGAGGGGCTCCCACCATCCCTGTGCTATGCTCATTATGAGGGGCTCCCACCATCCCTGTGCTATGCTGACTTCCTCCTGGGGCTGCTTACGGTGCAGGTGTCAGTGCTGTATATCACGGTGCTGATGTCAGTACTCTCTATCACGGTGCTGCTGTCAGTGCTGTATATCACGGTGCTGGTGTTAGTGCTTTATGTCACGCTGCTGATGTCAGTTCTCTCTATCACGGTGCTGCTGTCAGATGACTCTATCACGGTGCAGGTGTCATTGCTGTATGTCACGCTGCTGATGTCAGTGCTCTCTATCAAGGTGCTGCTGTCAGTGCTGTATATCACGGTGCTGGTTTTAGTGCTTTATGTCACGCTGCTGATGTCAGTGCTCTCTATCACGGTGCTGGTGTCAAATCACTCTATCACGGTGCAGGTGTCATTGCTGTATGTCACGCTGCTGATGTCAGTGCTCTCTATCACTGTGCTGCTGTCAGTGCTGTATTTCACGGTGCTGGTGTTAGTGCTTTATGTCACGCTGCTGATGTCAGTGCTCTCTATCATGGTGCTGGTGTTAGTGCTTTATGTCACGCTGCTGATGTCAGTGCTCTCTATCACGGTGCTGTTGTCAGATGACTCTATCACGGTGCAGGTGTCATTGCTGTATGTCACGCTGCTGGTGATCATCTTCTGCACCCTCTTCTTTGCCTACCCTGACCTTCCCTCTCCTCCATTGCCTTCATGCGCTCCACAGTCCTGAATTGTCACAACAATTTCCCATATAAAAAAAGAATGCTTGTAGTTGTCGATCCCAGATTCACCTCATTCATGTGTTATGTCATTGGCCATGTGGTGGGACTATATTTGCACAGCTATTAATTATTTTGTGGCTGCAAATTTGACCTGTAGGTTTGCAAAGTTCGCCTCCCATTGAAGTCAATGGTGCCCGCCGCGAACGTTACGGTTCGCGAACTATCGGCCGCGTTCGCGAAACGTCCCGTCGGAAGTTTGTCCATCACTAGCCAGGACCTGCTCATGGCGGGCCTGGGTAGTAAGCACTTCTAATTGTTTAATTAGTTCCTCCATTGCTTTTCCTTTTTCAGATGCTTTTACAGCTTGTGTAGCTTTAACCCAGGACATGGGACCAGGGCAGTGTTACTGAGCAGGCACCCCTGGGCACTACCCAGGTTCACCTGGGGCCCCATCAGAGCCAGACAAATAGAAGAAACAGTAGGACAAGGGAGTCAGGCTTAGTGGGCACAGGAAGTCCGGTGGGCAGGGCTACCATCAGGGGTACAACCCATACACTAAGGGCCCAAGAGTCTAGAAGGGCCCGGGTATCTGGCAGGGATGGGAGAAGGCAGGGGTGCGTGCAGGAGAGCTCCATGCCTGCGCTGGATTTTGGAATCTGTGTGGGTGACATTGAGCTGACATCAGGCTTTTTGCTGCCTGGCATTTGCACCCTTCGTGTGTAGTGCATGAGAGCTGGGACAAGGAACATCACCTAACAAGTAAGGGGTGTGCGTCTGTTTACATGTGTGTGTCTGTGTATGTGTGGGTGTGTCTGTGTACATGTGGATGTGGGTGTGTCTGTGTACCTGTGTGTGTGTCTGTGTACATGTGGGTGTGCCTGTGTACATGTGGGTGTGCCTGTGTACATGTGGGTATGTCTGTGTACATGTGGGTGTGTCTGTGTACAAGTGTGTCTGTGTACATGTGTATGCCTGTGTACATGTGTATGCCTGTGTACATGCGTGTGTGCCTGTGTATGTGTGTGTGTGTGCCTGTGTACATGTGTATGTGTGTCTGTGTACCTGTGTGTGTCATATATACACACGTGAGGGGGGCTGACAGCATACAGGCGTACAGGTGTAAGGGGGGCTGAGAGTGTACAGGTGTAAGGGGGATGAGAGCTTACAGGTGTGAGGGGGCTGAGAGTGTTCTGGTGTGAGGGGGCTGAGAGCATACAGACGTTTCCTTATGGATTTCTTCCGTATTACATTTGCTTCCTGATGACGCAAATGGGATTGCGAAACGAGTAGAGGCTGCTGGGACTTTGTACAACACGAATGCCAGTAGCAAGGGACTGAGGCTTGGAACACATGTAATACGGAAGAAATCCATAAGGAAACACATGTTGGTCTAAGTGTACCCTGCATGCATGGCTGGATAAGCTAAGTTTCAGCTCATTTACACCGCAATATGTGAGTGCAATCTGTTTTTAATAATTTTTGAATAAATAAGTTAAGTACTGCACCATGATGGTTCTACATGTTTTCTTATGAGCTTGGATATCCAATGGGTTACTACTTGGAGAGTGATCTTTGTAAGGAGTGGTTATCCGTTTAATGAACCAAAGGCGAGCTTCTATTGGTATCTGGTGAGTGGCCATTTCGCAAGGTGGTGGTGGCACAAAGGGTGAATTTTGCTGTGGATGCAGGAATCCCATATGAGCAAATAGAAGCGGCTGAAAACATTTTTGGACTGTAATGAAGGAATTGCATCTAATTTTATAACAACTTATATTTTGGAACTGATTTATTTATTTTGTCCCTAATAGTGGGTTTATTAATCTGAGGATTTGTTTATTCAGAGCATAAGGGCACTGGAAGTAACTAATAGATTTTTTTGGTAAATAGCACTGGTGGTATTATAATTTTGTACTGAAACAAAGTGGTGAAGCAATAAGTTTCACACAATTATTTAATTATTTTTTTGGTAGTTAGCGCAGTCCATATTTTATTATATTATTTAACCCTAATGAAAGGGTTTTTGTCTGACTGCAGCACACCTTTATACAATATATATTTTGGGCGCCGGTATCTTTATTTTTTCCTTCCAGATGTAAGGGGGAGCTGCGAGCATACAGGTGTGAGGGGGGGCTTAGAGCGTACAGGTGTGAGGGGGGGCTGAGAGTGCACAGGTGTGAGGGGGGCTGAGAGCGTACAGGTGTGAGGGGGGCTGAGAGCGTACAGGTGTGAGGGGGGCTGAGAGTGCACAGGTGTGAGGGGGGCTGAGAGCGTACAGGTGTGAGGGGGGCTGAGAGCGTACAGGTGTGAGGGGGGCTGAGAGTGCACAGGTGTGAGGGGGGCTGAGAGCGTACAGGTGTGAGGGGGGCTGAGAGTGCACAGGTGTGAGGGGGGCTGAGAGCGTACAGGTGTGAGGGGGGCTGAGAGCGTACAGGTGTGAGGGGGGCTGAGAGTGCACAGGTGTGAGGGGGGGCTGAGAGCGTACAGGTGTGAGGGGGGCTGAGAGTGCACAGGTGTGAGGGGGGCTGAGAGCGTACAGGTGTGAGGGGGGCTGAGAGCGTACAGGTGTGAGGGGGGGCTGAGAGTGCACAGGTGTGAGGGGGGCTGAGAGCGTACAGGTGTGAGGGGGGCTGAGAGCGTACAGGTGTGAGGGGGCTGAGAGCGTACAGGTGTGAGGGGGCTGAGAGCATACAGATGTGAGGGGGACTGAGAGCGTGCAGATGTGAGTGGGACTGAGAGTGTGCAGGTGTGAGGGGGCTGAGAGTGTGCAGATGTAAGGGGGGAGCTGCGAGCATACATGTATGAGGGGGGCTGAGAGCGTACAGGTGTGGGGGGGCTGGGAGTGTATAGGTGTGAGGGGGGTTGAGGGCGTATAGGTGTGAGGGAGGAGCTGAGAACGTGCAGGTGTGAGGTGTGGAAATTGGGCAGGCTTGTAGAGGCCCCATAGCATTACTTTGCCCAGGGGCCCATGATGTTATTAAGATGGCTCTGCATGGGACTGACCTGCCCCTTCATGCTGACCACGGCATCCTCCACTAATTGTCAGGATCAGAGGGGTAAACAGGCTTTTGGCAGACAGTTCAGTAAATTTAAAATCTAAACCAAGCAAACAGAAAAGTGACAGGCTTTTTGCTCAGAGTCAGCTTAAGCAAGATAAGTAAATATTTCCATCAGTACAATACACAGTTTCATATGCACAACTTTCAGTGTCCCAGCCACGGCATACACAGTGAAAGTGGAAGTGGAAATACCTGCCCTCTACAACCAACCCCCTCCTAAAAATGCCCCAGGCTGACACTTCACAAACAATATACAGATTACTGAGGTGGTATTAAAGGGGTTCTAAAGGCAGAAGGTTTTTTACCATAATGCATTCTATGCATTAAGGTAAAAAAACTTCTGGATGCAGCTACCCCTCCAGCCCCCCCTTATACTTACCTGAGCCCCACCTCAATCGAGCGATGTGCATGAGAGCAGGGGCTCTCCAAAGTCTCTCGCTCCTCATTGGCTCCTGCTGCTATCAATCCCAGCCAGTGATCCAATGAGGAGAGAGTGGGGGGTGGGGCAGAGCCACGTTCAGTGTGTAAATGGACAATGTCCATTCACAGGAGCGTGGTTCAGGAGCAAGCCTGCTCGAGTGCCCCCATATCAACAGGCTTGCTATGGGGGCACTAGGCAGGGGGTAAGGAGCGGATATCGCTGGTGGGGGACCCAAAACTAAGTGGATTGGGGCTGCTCTGTGCAAAAGCATTTCACAGAGCAGGTAAGTATAACATGGTTATTATTTGAAAAAAAATGTTGTACCTTTTTTATCACTTTAAATAAGGCTGTTTACTAAGGACTAGCGCACAAGGCTATTTGAGTGTATGTTATCTTTTTTAATAAATTATGTGTTTTTTTATGGAAATCACTATGTAGTCCCCTTCTTTTTGCTTTGCCATGAGTTACAGTGCCTCTATTCATGACCAGGCTATTTTTTGTGATATGGCACTGCATCAATTTAACTCCCATTTTCACGGTCATGCAACGGTGTACCCAAATAAAATGTATGTAATTTTTTTTACCACAAATAGAGCTTCTTTTGGTGGTATTTGATCACCACTGCGGTTTTTTTTTTGTGTGTTATAAACAAAAAAAACGAAACAATCGTTGTACTTTCTGGTATAAAATATATCCAATAAAAAGATTTAAAAAATCAAATTTCTTCATAAATTTAGACCATATGTATTCTGCTACATATTTCTGGTTAAAAAGAAATCCCAGTAAGTAGCTAACAAGAGTATTTTGACTTGACGAGAGTTTATCCATAACACCCCCCCCCCCCCCCCCCCCCCCGTGTTTCAGAGGATGCCAGTCGCTTAATTCTTTGTATCATATATCATCAGAGTGCTCGAGGTTGTGGGGTTACTGGCAAATAACTCCCAGCATTGGTGTCTCACGGATGCACTATTAACACCCAGCATTGGTCTAAGCAGACGCACTATTAACTCCTAGCATAGGTGTCAGTGGATGCACTATTAACACCTAGCATTGGTGTCAGCAGATGCACTATTAACTCCTAGCATTGGTGTTAGCAGACGCACTATTAACACCCAGCATTGGTATCAGCGAATGCACTATTAACTCCCAGCATTGGTGTCAGTGGATGCACTATTAACACCCAGCATTGGTCTAAGCAGATGCACTATTAACTCCTCGCATTGGTGTCAGTGGATGCACTATTAACACCCAGCATTGGTGTCAGCGGGCACACTATTAACTCCCAGCATTGGTGTAAGTGGATGCACTATTAACACCGAGCATTGGGGTCAGCAGACGTACTATTAACACCCAGCATTGGTGTTAGTGGACGCACTATTAACCCCCAGCATTGGTGTCAGTGGAGGCACTATTAACACCTAGCATTGGTCTCAGCGGATGCACGATTAACTCCCAACATTGTTGTCAGTGGATGCACTATTAACACCCAGCATTGGTCTAAGCAGACGCACTATTAACTCCTTGCATTGGTGTCAGTGGATGCACTATTAACACCCATCATTGGTCTAAGCAGACGCACTATTAACTCATTGCATTGGTGTCAGTGGATACACTATTAACACCTAGCATTGGTGTCAGCAGACGCACTATTAACACCCAGCATTGGTGTCAGAGGACACACTATTAACACTTAGCATTGGTGTCAGCAAACGCACTATTAACACCCAGCATTGGTTTCAGCAGACACATTACTAACACCCAGAATTGGTGTCAGTGGACGCACTATTAACGCAAAGCATTGGTGTCAGCGGACAAACTATTAACTCCCAGCATTGGTGTCGTCGGATGCACTATAAACCCCCAGCATTACCCACTACACTCCATACCCCCTTCCACACTCCACAAATACTGCCCACACTCCACAAATACCCTCCACATTCCACATTCCACAAATACCCCCTCTTCACAAATTTGAACCCAAGTCACCCTGCTAAGGACTTTGATCAGCCTTGGTGTGATGACTCACTCACCTCTCCTCCTGGTAGTCAGCTGGTGGCCTGCCTAATCTTCTGCATCCCGAGTCCTCTCCTCCTGGCTGTCAGGTTCTTCAACAAAGGCCTAGGGCCCCCCGAGAATGCCATGATCTCCCACCCTGAGTAGAGGACAGATGGGTGGCAGTAGGACCCTGGATCCGGGCACAGCCTTTGAGGGAGCTCAGCTCTGGTTGATGAGGGCCTAGGTGGGGGATGGGTGGATCCTTCCTGCGCTCTGTTCTTTCTGCTCGTCTGTATTCTTTGCTGTGCACGGTGGGTTGCGGCAGCATGTGGGGGAGAGGAGCAGGGCCATCTTAATAGCATCATGGGCCCTGGGAAAAATAATGCACTGGAGCCCCTACCAGGGAGATGGTGCAATTAAACAGACATGCAAATATGTGGCCTCTTGGCAGCTGGGCCATATTTGTGGGCCATTACTGAAAAATTTGGGCTTGGTTCTGGCTTTTGCCAATGCGTGAAGTTGTTATATACCGCTCCAATGGCATCAGTTAGGGTCAATGGCCTCCAATTTTCTAGTTTTAGACTTTTCTGGGGCACTGAAAAATAACAAAGCACTGGTACAAACAGCAATAATGTTATCACTGATCCCAAGGTTTCAAAATTGCAGACATAAACCTCTTAGCATCGACAGCATGCAAATATGCAGCCTCTTGGTAGATGGGCCTTTGCACCTAGCGGCCACATATTTGCGTGCAATATTGCAAAAACGGCTATGCTGTGAGCACGTGCCCTGTGCGCTCCCGGAATAGTTATCAGCAACTAATGGAAAGATCCCAATTCTGCTTGTGATCGGGAGCTTTCCAATCATGTGAACGCCGTGGCAGCCAATCATGGCAGTCACATGATCATAATCTCGACCTCCTGGCATCTTAAACCCCTTAAAGGACTGGATGGCGCTGGCTCCAAGGGGTTAGCTACATGAACAGTCATTCTATACATCAAAGAAATGGTGGGAAAACACTACATACATAAAGAAACAAAACTGCCCTGAGCATATAATATAATTGCTGTAATGGGTCTCAGGACAGTTTTAACAAGTATACATATGGCCACCATTACAAAACATGGGGACCCATCCAGTCCAGCACTGTTATCCTCTTACCATATCCACCCCCTTAATTCTCAACCCAAAATACCTCCCCAGTACAGAGGCCCCTCTGCACCCTAGCTATCCCCCAAGAGCTGTGAGCCCCTATATCACAGATATCTCCCCAGCACTGTGACCCTTCTAAATCCCAGATATCTCCCCAGCACTCCAATCCCTCTACACCTTGTCACCACGGCCAAAGTTAAAATAGCTATAAATAATAAAAAACAAGCTTTTAAAAAATATAAAAATGAAGGAACGCTATCATAGTTTAAATGTTCTAAAGAATATAACAGAATATGTAAAAAGTAAATAAATAATGCAAAAATTCAACGATTGACAGATTGCAAAAGATAGTAGGACAAACCCCCAAAAATTCTTCAATTATATTAATAGTAAAAAGGTCAGGTCTGAGCATGTAAGCCCTTTACAAAATAATCTAGTGGGTGACTGGGGACAAACAGAATGCAAATGAATGAAATACTTTCTTCAGCCCTGTATATACAAAGGAGGATGCTGGGGAGTGATATTGGGAGTGGTATTGACATAGCCCCAAATGATCCACGATGGCTCAAAAGGGATATGGCCCAGAAATATTTAGACAGAATGAAGGTGGATAAAGCACCTGGACCAGATGGCATCCACCAACGGATCCTAAAAGAATTGAGCTCTGTCATTTCAAGGCCATTGTTTCTAATTTTTAGGGACTCATTAATAATTGGAATGGTACCACTGCATTGGTGCAGGGCCAGTGTGGTGCCCATATTTAAAAAGGGATCAAAGTCTTTACCAAGTAACTATAGACCTGTTAGTTTAACTTCTTTAGTCAGGAAGATACTGGAG
Organism: Lithobates pipiens; assembly: GCF_037356315.1. Classification (NCBI taxonomy): domain Eukaryota; kingdom Metazoa; phylum Chordata; class Amphibia; order Anura; family Ranidae; genus Lithobates; species Lithobates pipiens. The sequence goes on from NW_027507787.1 coordinate 44,120,305, forward strand.
AGTTTAATAAAAGACCACATGGACGAGTTCTTGTTGGAAAAAATATTTTAAGCAACAGGCAGCATGGATTCATGAAAGACAGAAGTTGTCAATCAAACCTGATTTATTTTTATGAGGAGGTAAGTAAAACCATGGACAGAGGGGTGGCTAGGGACGTGGTATACCTGGACATTGAAAAAGCGTTTGACACAGTTCCCCACACATGGCTCATGTGTAAGCTAAAGTCTACAGGCTTGGAAAGATCAATTTGTAAATGGATAGAAAACTGGCTAAAAGACAGAATTCAGAGAGTAGTGGTTAATGACTCTTACTCTAAATGGTGTAAGATTATCAGTGGTGTACCCCAAGGTTCAGTACTGGGACCCTTACTTTTTAATATGTATATAAATTATATAGGGCCTGGGATTTTGCTGTAGCAAATTGGAGCATGCTTTGCTTGGGTTTTTTGCCTTCCTTTGGATCAACTGTGGGTGTAGGTTTGTGTATATGGGGTTGTATTTTTTATTTATTTTTTAGTTGAACTTGAGGGACTTGTGCCTTTTTTCAACCCAACTAACTATGTAACTATGTAACCTCAACACTGTGACCCCTCTACACCCCAGATATCTCCCTAGCACTCTGACCCTTCTACACACCAACACTGTGAGCCCTCTACACCCCAGATATCCCCCAGCATCGTGACTCCTCTACACCCCTGCACTTGTAACCCCCCCAACACCTCAGATACCCCTATCACTGTAACCCCTCTACAACCCCGATATCCCCCCCATCACTCTGATTTCTCTCTGCACCCTAGATATCCCCTCCCACCAATGTCACCATATGCTCTCTAGAAAATACTGCTTGTACTGTGACCCCACTACATCTCTGATACCCCCTACACTGTGACCTCTCTACATCCACAATGCCCCCTACACTTTGACCTCTCTGCATCCCCAGCCCTCCTGATCCCTTCAATACTATACCCTCCTGACACACAAACCCTTCTGATCTGCCCCCCCATTTCTCTCTGGGACACTTCTCTCCTGTCACTTTCCTTATCCCCCGCTTCTCCATCCTCGTTTCCCGCTGTTATACTGTTGTGACTACTATTTTTTTTTTTTTTTACTGCTCCCTCTTAGCCACTTTTATCTAACATGTCTACATGCTGAATTGCTATGGTCTAGTCTCGTTTTATAAATATCTTTTGTACAATTGATTATTCTAGCCTGTTTTAGGGCCAACATATCAATGCCATAACCTTGAACTTTGATTGTATACCTTATACTGTTTTCTATACTTTTTATGTGAAATAATAAAAATTATATTCACCTCTAAGTGAAGTTCTCCACTCAAGGATCAATCATTGCTCCTAAACGATAGTGTCTATTCCACCTTTATTTCCAACCACCATCTATTCACCCCTAGGTGCAATCCTTCAAAAGATCAAATACTCGCAGTTTGGTAATTCAATGGGATAAGTCAGATGTAAGCCCCTCTGGTCCTTCTCTGGATATAATTACCCTATTTCAAGAGATATGGCTTCTTCACAGAAATGCTCAAATAAAAAGAAAACGGCTTCAGAGATCTCTGGTCAGAGAATGTGCTCGGTCAGCAGGGTTCCAAATCGCTGCAACTCCTGAACAATCAGCTCATACAGAGCCCAGTCCTCCTGAACGCCCCGAATACTACCACAGAAATACAAAGAGAGAGACTCTGGGGTTGATTTACTAAAGGCAAATCCACTTTGCACTAAAAGTGCACTACAAGTGCACTTGGAAGTGCAGTTGCTGTAAATCTGAGTGGAAGATCTGAAATGAGGAGAAGCTCATTCCAGAGGGTCAGGGGTCATGCAGCCTCATAGGACAGTCAGAGGAGAATGAAAACTCCTACTACAAGCTTTAACCATATCAGAACAATTTGGATTAAAAGAATATATATATATAAAGTCGCATATTAAATGATTTTTCATATACATATATATTGGACATGAGAGGAGCCATTTTGGCTCTGGAGTTGAATAGGCATTGTTACAAAAGTTATTTTATGTCTTGCAAAGAGTCTGTAAGTCTGGTCCCAACTTATAATTCAAAGGTTTGAACACTTTTTCTTTCAAAGAGTTTTTATTATCAATTCACAGACAGAATACACAGTACATTGTTAACAGGGTTTGGGTATAACAAAGTATATAAAACAATGGAACAAACAACTTGCGACATCACACACAATAATGCAGAGCAGACAAGCAAATGAGTATGTCGCATAAAGCTACAAGGAGAGTATTCGCTGAGGCATACCGTCAACACAAATAAGACATTCCGGTAATATCGGAGTCAACGAATTAAGTTACACTCGTCATCTAAATTAGTAGTAAGTAAAAGAATGATGGTACTGCGTGGACAAAAAAAAAAATTTTTTTCAGTTAGAGAGAAGGGAGAAGAAAGAAAGAACAGCTAGAACAAAACAGGAAGAAAAGCAGAAGAGTAGAGTAAAGGGAAAGGAGAAATGAAAAGTAGGAGGAAAAAAAAAAAAAAAAAAAAAGGAAGAAGAGTCGGTCAATCGGTCCGCACAGACCCAGGCCCTCAGTAGCTGGAGACCATCTCAATTCCGCGAGTAATTTAGGGCTCAAATAAATAAGGGTCGAAATCCAGGGGTAAAAAGTGTTGTATCCAGGGTTGCCAAACTTTGTAGAATTGGGACATACGGTCCAGGCGTTTTGCCTCTAATTTGGAGTGAATCATGGCCCTTGTAACCCTATTCTTCATTTCAGCCACCGGGAGCGTGGGGGTTTTCCAAGACTTGGCTATAGTTTGCTTAGCTGCTGTGGTAAGTTGCAGAAACAAAGCCAATTGGCTGCGAGTGTAGTTATGGGGAGTAAAGTTGAGAAGAGCCAACGAGGGGTCTGGTGTAATAGAGTGTCCCGCAAGGGTCGATGCAATCTGGAAGGCAGTTATCCAAAAACGCTGCGCTACTGGACAAGACCACCATATATGGAAATGTGTGCCTGCAGTGCTACAGCCCCTGAAGCATGTGGCGGGATATCCCGGAACAAACTTGGCTATCCTGGCTGGGACCAAGTACCAGCGCATGAGGACTTTATAGTTAGCCTCGAAGGCTATAACATTCTGCGTTGCTTTATTGGTGTTAGTCCAGATTGTGTTCCATGTATCTACATCTAGGTCTAAATCGAGGTCTGTAGATCAGCCATTGGTATAGGATGGGAAAGATGTAGGGGGAGAGGAGAAATGAGTATACAGTTGGGAGATAATGCCCAGAGCATGTGGGTCTGTTTCGCATATCTGCTCGTAAAAGGAGTTACAATCATGTGGATTGATAGGTTTAGGCAGCGAGTTGAGGAAATGGGCGATCTGTAGGTAACGAAAACACTCACCGTTAGGAATGTGGGATTGGGCCTGGAGCATAGGGAAAGGCCTGATTCGGCCATTGTGCGTTAGGGTGCCGATTCGGTCAAGCCCTGCCCTAGACCAAGCCGCAAATAATCCAGGCTCTGAAAGGGCAGGGACAAACGATGGGTGGCCGATGATGGAAAGTAAAGGTAGATGACGGGATTTAAGCCGGAAAGACTTGTGAGTCTCATCCCAGATGGTTTGAACACTTTTTAACACAGTTTATTTAACTAAGATAAGGGAAGTCAGACACAGATTTCAAGTGAACTTACAGACCTAATTGGTATTTCTAGAATGAACCACAAAAACCAGAGGGCTTATTCACAATTCCTCTCATATTGTATTTTAAATAATATTTTCTTTTATAATATGTTTATAGTATATATGTGTTAGTTATTCATTTATAAACTTGTCCACATATATACATATTATTATGGTAAAAGTCACAATTGTGAGGTTCTAAGATTGTATTGGCATGAAAGTATTAGAAGTGGGACTTGTGAGGTTGTAATTCATACTATAACTTCACTTTAATGGCATTTACCAACACAACTAATTGTTCTCATGCCTATATATTTTAAGAAGTGCCAGGATGGCTGGGGTAGTGACACTTGATTGTCAACCATTAGACAATTAATGGTGTTTTGCTAAGCCAAGGTTAGAAGGTCATGCCAATCACATTTAAAGTAATTTCTGATACAACACTGCCCCTTAGAGGGGAAAATATTAAGAATCTAAAATGGCCGCCCATATATGGTTACCATGGAAACATATAAACAACATTGTCATATGACATCATCAGCTGCATAGTAATTAGATACACACCCACTTTTAGGTTGAGATAAAAGTAGCTACAGATCTCAGATCGAGGAGTCTGATGGGAAGAAAGAAAGTTAGCTGAAGAAATGTAGGGAGATTAGAAGGAGTCCCTTTGGGGGGCTCATCATCGCCTAGCTGGAGCTTCTCAATATGACAGACTTCTGAAAGCTCTCGTAACGTATTCGTTTGCTTATTATACATTTTTGGTGATTGAAGTATTTTTACATATACATTACTAAGACCATTTAAATATATGGCAAAGCAAATTGGAGTTGTATTATTTTTAACTGCAGTATGGAATAATTAATTCCAAATATTTAAACACATACACAGTTTTATTTGTCTTTAAAAAGCTAAAACGCAACATCTGTAAAATGGTTTTATCAAGATCTATGTAAAATAATTTCACTCTAAATTTAACAGAAGCTTTGATCAAATTATCAAGCTGTACACAATATAACAATTTTGTTTGTGCATTTAAGAGTGTTAGATCCCGTTCACACAGGGGCAACTCTGGGATCCGACTTCAGGTTTGCCCCAAGTCGCGCTGTTGAGAAAATCAATGTTAGTTAATGGAGCCGTCTTAATGTACACTACAGCAGTCACTCCAACTCCAAAAAAGGTTCCTGTACTACTTCAATCTGACTTCAATGCGACTTGTACCCATTGATTTCAATGGAAGTCGCCTCCAAGTCAGATCTATATTGAAGCGACAATGTCGCCTCTCTCACAGAATAATCAGTTCTCGAGGCGGAACTCCACGCCAAATTTTAAATAAAAAACCAGCAAAGGTTCCCCCTCCAGGAGCATACCAGGCCCTTAGGTCTGGTATGGGTTTTAAGGGGAACCCCCTACGCCAAAAAAACAGCGTGGGGGTCCCCCCAAAATCCATACCAGACCCTTATCCGAGCACGCAGCCCAGCCGGTCAGGAAAGGGGGTGGGGACGAGCGAGCGCTCCACCTCCTGAACCGTACCAGGCCTCATGCCCTCAACATGGGGGGGTGGGTGCTTTGGGGAAGGGGGGCACCATGCAGCCAACCACCCCAAAGCACCTTGTCACCATGTTGACGAGGACAAGGGCCTCTTCCCGACAACCCTGGCCGTTGGTTGTCGGGGTCTGCGGGCGGGGGGCTTATCGGAATCCGGGAGCCCCCTTTAATAAGGGGGCCCCCAAATCCCGACCCCCACCCTATGTGAATGAGTATGACTTCTCCGCACTTTTCGGCCTCTTCTCCAGCTCTGCGGCGTCGCCTCACACTCTCCGGTTCTTCTGCCGACTCCTCCTTCCAGCTCTTTTACTAGCAGACGAGCCCGGTGTCCTTCTTCCTTCTTCTTTCTTCTTTCTTCCGATGTTGACACGACACTCTCTTCCACTGTAATGGCTTGTGCAACATGCGCGGTGACTTATATAGGTATGGGGCGTGGTCACCAGGGCAATGTCACGTGGTGACCCCGCCCCTTATGACATCACAGTCCCAGCATGCCCCAGCACTTGAGACCAGGTTCGGGGCCACTCTGCAAAACGAGCTGCACAGTGGAGGTAAGTATAACATGTTTGTTATTTAAAAAAAAAAATTCCCTTTACAACCCCTTGAAGTTAATGCACACATCTAGGGGATGGTCTGTCCACCCTACTTTTATACTATAGTACAAGGATGGTGTTTTTCTCCTGGGGAACACTTGTGGTTCTCCTGAATACATTGACACTGGGTTGACCCCACCCCATCCCCCCCCCCCGTCAGTTGGACAAAGTCAAACGTTTTATTGATATGTAAACAAGTAATATAGACACATTATAATATCACATCCATCTTTCTATCCCCTGAAGAAAAGAAAAGTCTGTAAAACACATTCAGACTGCACAAATCCTGTCTCACTATATTTTGGTTGTAACATACACATGAAAAGCAATTATACCTATGTTTGATTGATGACATAAATGCATATAGTTGTTTGACTAATGATATAATGTGGATTGATGTTTGGTGGGCAGGATCTTGTTGGAGGCAATTGCTTATTAAATTTTAGACCAGGTTATACTGGATTGTTTATATTCTTACTATATACTATGTTATATCCTAAAAGAGTGCACATTATGGGCATAATGAGTGTAAATCTCTCCAGCCCTGAACACCAACACCAGTCAACCTGCTTCTGCAACAAGGGACCGATCCTCTGCAGCCCTGAAGGAACCACTATGTATTTAACTGCCAGAAGAGTTAGATCAAGAGATCTCTACAGTAATCATAGTGGTCTGGGGGTAACTGGTGTGTCGGCCAAAATGCAAAACAAAGTTGCAGGCCAGAGGCAGTGACAGATAGGCAGAGACTGAGAAAGCCTACAGTCACTAAGGGTTCCATACCAAGCCTAATCAAACAGCTGTGTTTATTTAAAGGCAGCCTCTACCTCAGAGCTTGCTTCTGGGAAACTACTATGGCAAGTTGACATATCAGAAGCAAAAGGTGGTTACTTTAACCCCATGCAAACAGACTGTGTGGAGCTCAGTTACTAAGGTATTTAAACAGCCATCTAAAGAGTACCTCTGCCTCAAAAGGAGCCGGCCAAACAGGCTTCATCGGATTAACCAAAGGTGTCATTCTTCCAGCAGAAGAAACAATATCCTTTGCAGAGTCCCTGGGGCAGAAAATAGATGAAGAAGGTTCCTACTACTGTTAAGTAGTGTTTTGTGACCTGCGACTGAGCTCACTTCGGTATCCAGATTGTCAGGACCCCAGACAGGATGAAAGCAGAGCTCTGGTCAGTGATAAAATCTCTATGATGGCGGATCCTAGCTTGAAAATGAAGCAGTTCAGCCACTGCAGATGCAAGACTGTATGCTGTTTCTCCGGTAATCACTGTGGTCAGTGAACCCTCACTGGAATGGAAATGGAATTTTCAATGAAATTTTCAATGGAGCCAATGGAATTTTCATTCCTCTCTTCCAATTCATTGCATCCCCTCCATGATGCATTAGAACACAAGGGTAGACATTATTATTATTATTATTATTATTATATAGGTTTTATATAGCGCCAACAGTTTACTCAGCGCTTTACAACATGAGGGCAGACATTACAGTTACATTACAATTTGGTACAAGAGGAATCAGAGGGCCCTGCTCGTTAGAGCTTACAATCTAAAAAGGAAGAGGCAATTGATACAAAAGGTAATAGCTGTGGGGGGATGAGCTGATGGAGGAAGTAAAACAGTGTTAGTTAGAAGCAGGATAGGCTTCTTTGAAGAGAAGGGTTTTCAGGGATCGTCTAAAGATGGATAGATTAGGGGACAGTCGGACAGATTGGGGTAGGGAGTTCCAAAGGATGGGAGAAGCTCTGAAGAAATCCTGGAGGCGAGCATGGGAGGAGGTGACAAGGGAGCTAGAGAGCAGGAGGTCTTGAGATGACCGAAGAGGGCGGCTTGGTTGGTATTTTGGGACTAGGTTAGTGATGTAACTAGGGACAGAGTTATGGATGGCTTTGTAAATTATTGTTAGTACTTTAAATTTTATTCGTTGGGTGAGTAGAAGCCAGTGCAGGGATTGGCAGAGAGGGGTGGAGGACACTGAATGGCTGGTAAGGTGGATAAGTCTGGAAGCGGCATTCATTATGGACTGGAGGGGGGATAGTCTATGTAAAGGTAATCCAAAGAGGAGGGAGTTGCAGTAGTCGAGACGAGAGATGACCAGGGAATGAATTAGAAGCTTAGTGGTGTCATTAGTTAAAAAGGGGCGTATTCTGGAAATGTTGCAGAGGCTAAGGCGACATGATTTGGACAGGGCTTGTATGTGGGCCTGAAAGGACAGTTCGGAGTCTAAGGTTACCCCTAGCACCCTGGCATGTGGGGATGGACTGATAGATGTGCCATTGATCTTGACAGAGAAGTCAGGCGAAGGGGCACGTGGGGGAGGAAATATTAAGAGTTCGGTTTTAGATAGATTAAGTTTGAGGAAGTGGTGTGACATCCAGGCTGATATGTCTGTTAGTAGATCAGTGATGCGTGAGGAGATTGATGGGGTGAGCTGAGGGGCAGAGAGATAGATTTGGGTGTCATCAGCATATAAATGGTAGTGAAAGCCATGGGAGGCTATCAGCTGGCCCAGGGAGGATGTGCAGATCGAGAATAGTAGAGGTCCAAGGATAGAACCTTGGGGGACCCCAACGGAAAGGGGAGTTGGAGAAGAGGAAGTGGAGTTGTAAGTGACACTGAAAGTGCGATGAGATAGGTACGATTCAAACCAACAGAGAGTGCAGCCATGGAGACCAAGCAAATTGAGTTTTTTGAGGAGGAGAGGGTGGTCAACTGTATCAAAGGCAGCAGAAAGGTCCAAAAGTAAGAGTATGGAATAATGAGCGTTGGTTTTGGCTGTTAGTAAGTCCTTAGTGAGTTTTAGGAGGGCAGTTACTGTGGAGTGCTGTGGGCGAAATCCAGACTGAAGAGGATCGAGAAGGTTATTTTCAATGAGGTGGTTGCTCAGTCGGTTGTAGACTAAACGTTCAAGGAGTTTGGAGGCAAAAGGGAGTAAAGAGATGGGTCTTAAGTTGTTAAGATTGGTGGGGTCTGAGGCCTTTTTGGTATGGGAGTGACTAGTGCATGTTTTAGAGGGTTGGGGAAGATGCCAGTAGAGAGTGAGAGGTTGAAGATATGAGTTAAGGAGCGTAGGATTGAGTCAGATGGTGACCGTAGTATTTGAGAAGGAACAGGGTCCAGGGGGCAGGAGGTTAAGTGGGCATTAGAAAAAAGTTTAGTGACTTCCTCTATAGTAGCTGGGTCAAAAGAGGAAAGTATTGATTGCGCAGGAGGACAGGGAGTGTAAGGAGAGGGAGATGTCTGTAGAGCGGAGATCTCGAGACAAATCATCTCAATATTATTTTTAAAGTGATAAGCAATCTCCTGGGCAGTGAGTAAATTAGTGGGTGGGGGTAATAGAGGACAAAGTAGAGTGGTAAAGGTAGAAAATTGTTGACGGGGACTGCGTGAGAGGGTGTTAATGAGAGCGATAAAGTAGGTCTGTTTGACAGCGTGCAGGCAGGAATGGTATTTTTGGAGGGCAGATTTATATTGGCTGAAGTCTTGCTGTGACTTATGCCGCGTACACACGGGCGGACTGTATGGCCTACTTAGTCCGCCGAAACACATTTCAGCGGACAGTCCGCTCGTGTGTGGGCTTCAGCGGACTTTTTCAGCGTGCAGTACGGCGGACTAAGTATTTCGGATTTTTCGAAATTCTGTCCGTCGTACTCGCATTTCGGCGGACAGTATGGCCGTGTGTGTGCCAGTCCGCCGTACTTTTGAAATGAACGGACTTTTCCCGCCCGGAGAAAAGTCCGCTCATTTCGAGCACGTCTCCAGGTAGGCGGGGTCCGTCGTACTCGCATTTCGGCAGACAGTATGGCCGTGTGTGTGCCAGTCCGCCGTACTTTTGAAATGAACGGACTTTTCCCGCCCGGAGAAAAGTCCGCTCATTTCGAGCGCGTCTCCAGGTAGGCGGGGCCCGCGAAGGAGACGTCGCTGGCCCCGCCGCCTGGTATGGACCTAAAGGGGACCCCCAACGCCGAAAAAAATCGACGTGGGGGTCCCCCCCAAGTCCACAACAGACCCTTGTCCGAGCACGCTACCCGGCCGGCCAGGAAAGGGGGGTGAGCGAGCGCCCCCCCTCCTGAGCCGTACCAGGCCGCGTGCCCTCAACATGGGGGGGCACCTTGTCCCCATGTTGATGAGGACAAGGGCCTCTTCCCGACAACCCTGGCCGTTGGTTGTCGGGGTCTGCGGGCGGGGGGCTTATGGGAATCCGGGAGCCCCCTTTAATAAGGGGGCCCCCGGAAACCGGCCCCCCACTCTATGTGAATGAGTATGGGGTATAATGTACCCCTACCCATTCACCTGTAAAATAAAAGTACAAAAAAAACACAACACACGAGATAAAATACTTTATTGCACAGCTCCGGGGGTCTTCCGTCTTCGGGGGTCTTCTCGCCGGACTCCTCCGCTATCTTCTTGTAGCTCTTTTGCTAGCGGAGGAGTCCGGCTTTCTTCCTCGCCGCCGGCCTCTTCTCCCGACTTCGGGGGTCTTGTCCCCCTCTTCGGTTCTTCTGCCGGGCCACCGCGCCTTCTTATAGCTCTTTTACAGGCGGTGGCCCGGTTTTCTGTCGCCGCCATCGCCGCCGCCGCCGCCTTCCGTTCTTCTTCTTCTTCTTCTTCTTCTTCTTCTTCTCCAGGAGATGTTGCCTCGACAATCTCTCCGGCCGGAATGCCAGGGACGCACTGCGCCGCCACTTATATAGGGACAAGGGGCGGTGTCACATGGCTTTATGTCACATGGGTTGGTCACATGGGTTGATGTCACATGGGGACTATGACATCGTAAGGGGGCGGGGTCACCATGTGACACCAACCCATGTGACATAAAGCCATGTGACACCGCCCCTTGTCCCTATATAAGTGGCCGTGCAGTGCGTCCCTGGCATTCCGGCCGGAGAGATCGTCGAGGCAAAATCTCCTGGAGAAGAAGAAGAAGAAGAAGAAGAACGGAAGGCGGCGGCGGCAGCGAGGAAGAAAGCCGGACTAGCAAAAGAGCTACAAGAAGATAGCGGAGGAGTCCGGCGAGAAGACCCCCGAAGACGGAAGACCCCCGGAGCTGTGCAATAAAGTATTTTATCTCGTGTGTTGTGGTTTTTTTTGTACTTTTATTTTACAGGTGAATGGGTAGGGGTACATTGTACCCCATACTCATTCACATAGGGTGGGGGGCCGGTATCCGGGGGCCCCCTTATTAAAGGGGGCTCCCGGATTCCGATAAGCCCCCCGCCCGCAGACCCCGACAACCAACGGCCAGGGTTGTCGGGAAGAGGCCCTTGTCCTCATCAACATGGGGACAAGGTGCTTTGGGGTGGGGGGGCGCTCGCTTGCCCCCCTTTCCTGGCCGGCCGGGTAGCGTGCTCGGACAAGGGTCTGTTGTGGACTTGGGGGGGGACCCCCACGCCGATTTTTTTCGGCGTTGGGGTTCCCCTTTAAGTCCATTCCAGGCGGCGGGGTCAGCGACGTCTCCTTCGCAGGCCCCGCCTACCTGGAGACGTGCTCGAAATGAGCGGACTTTCCTCCGCGTGTGTGGGCGAGTCCGTTCATTTCAAAAGTAGGGCGGATAGTATGGCGGACTTAGTACGCCGTATTAGTCCGCTCAAAAAGTGGTGTGTGTGGGCAAGTAGCCCGTTCGGAAAGTCTGACGGACAGTCTGGCGTACTTTTCCGCCAGACTAAGTACGTCATACAGTCTGCTCGTGTGTACGCGGCATTAGTTTTACGCCACAGATGCTCAAGAGTAGGGATGAGCTTCGAGTTCGAGTCGAACTCATGTTCGACTCGAACACTGCCTGTTCGCCTGTTCAGCGAACAGTGAACAATTTGGGCTGTTTGCAGCAAATTCAAAAAGCCAGAACACCCTATACAAGTCTATGGGAGAAATCTAAAGTGCTCATTTTAAAGGGTAATATGCAGGTTACTGTCCTAAAAAGTGTTTGGGGACCCGGGTCCTGCCCCAGGGGACATGGATCAATGCAAAAAAAAGTTTTAAAAACTGCCGTTTTTTCAGGAGCAGTGATTTTAATAATGATTAAAGTGAAACAATAAAAGTGTAATATTCCTTTAAATTTCGTAGCTGGGGGGGTATCTATAGTATGCCTGTGAAGGGGCGCATGTTTCTGGTGCTTAGAACTGTCCCTGCACAAAGTGTCATTTGTGCAGGAAAAAAAGTCTTTTAAAATCACTTGCGGCTATATTGTCGGCTCCCCGTAATACAGAGAACACTCAATGAGTGTTCTCTGTATTAGCCGACAATTCATTCATTCATTGATAAAAAAAAAAAAAGCGTGGGGGTTCCCCTAAATTCAATTACCAGGCCCTTCAGGTCCAACATGGATATTAAGGGGAACCCCGTGTCAAATTAAAAAAAAATTGACGTGGGGTCCCCCTAAATATCCATACCAGACCCTTCAGGTCTGATATGGATATTAAGGGGAACCCCGCATCAAATTAAAAAAAAAATTGACGTGGGGTCCCCCTAAAAATCCCAGACCCTTTATCCGAGCACGCAACCTGGCAGGCCGCAGGAAAAGAGGGGGGGACAAGAGTGCGGCCCCCCCTCCCTCCTGAACCGTACCAGGCCACATACCCTCAACATTGGGAGGATGCTTTGGGGGTCTGTGACCCCTCAAAGCACCTTGTCCCCATGTTGATGAGGACAAGGGCCTCATCCTCACAACCCTAGCCGGTGGTTGTGAGGGTCTGCAGGTGGGGGCTTATCATAATCTGGAAGCCCCCTTTAACAAGGGGACCCCCAGATCCCGGCCCCCCCCTGTTTGAAATGGTAAGGGGGTACAAAAGAAAGTGTAAAAATGGTTAAATAAGACAAACACACTTTTGAAAAATTCCTTTATTAAAAATAAAAAAAATAAAAAAAAGATTCCAGCGGTGCTAATCCACTCTTGCAATCCAGCGACGAATCTCCGGGGTCCAGCGATGGATGATCATATCCAGCGACGGGGGATCTCTCAGTTTTTTTTTAATTTGACATGGGGTTCCCCTTAATATTCATGTCAGTCCTGAAGGGCCTGGTAATTGAATTTAGGGGAACCCCCACGCTTTTTTTTATTTTTTTTTATCAATGAATGAATGAATTGTCGGCTAATACAGAGAACACTCATTGAGTGTTCTCTGTATTACGGGGAGCCGACAATATAGCCGCAAGTGATTTTAAAAGACTTTTTTTCCTGCACAAATGACACTTTGTGCATGGACAGTTCTAAGCACCAGAAACATGCGCCCCTTCACAGGCATACTATAGATACCCCCAGCTACGAAATTTAAAGGAATATTACACTTTTATTGTTTCACTTTAATCATTATTAAAATCACTGCTCCTGAAAAAACAGCCGTTTTTAAAACTTTTTTTTGCATTGATCCATGTCCCCTGGGGCAGGACCCAGGTCCCCAAATACTTTTTAGGACAGTAACTTGCATATTACCCTTTAAAATGAGCACTTTAGATTGTGAACGTTCGAGTCCCATAGACTTGTATAGGGTTCTAAAGTTCACACGAAGTTTAGGTCTGTTCGCAGGTTCTGGTGCGAACCGAACAGGGGGGTGTTCGTCTCATCCCTACTCAAGAGCACGGTTATGTTTTTTGAGGCTTCTGGTATTGTCGGTCTGCCAGGGTTGTAGCGGTTGGGGCCTGATTCTGTGCGTAATGAGGGGGACGAAGGTATCCAGGGTGGATGACAGTAAACTGTTGTAGACAGAAGTAGCCAAGTTGGGGCAGGACAAGGATGAGATTTTGTCGTAGAGACAATCTGTAGCAGAGAAAAGAAGAGAAGGGTTAAGATGGCAAAGGTTTCTATGGGTAATAGTTTGGTAGTTGGAAGGTAAGGAGGAGGCAGACAAGGAGAGATTGAAACTAATAAGTTGGTGATCAGATAGAGGCAAAGGAATATTGGAAAGGGTGTGCTGAGTGTATAGGTAGGAGAAGATGAGGTCAAGGCAGTTGTCAACAGAGTGAATGGAAGCACTTGTCCATTGTTTTAGATCAAAAGAGGTTAGACTCAGCAGCTTAGAAGTAGCAGGAGTGTTAAGATTAACAGGGATGTTGAAGTCACCAAGAATGATTGTTGGAATTTCAGAGGAGAGAAAGTAGGGTAACCAGGCAGTGAAGTCGTCAAGGAAGTTTGATACTGGTCCAGGGGGCCGATAGATCACAGAAATTCTCAATGAAATTGGAGAAAATAGATGAATACAGTGAGCTTCAAATGAAGAGAGGGACAGAGAGGGGGTGGATGAAGAACCTGAAAAGTGCTTTGAAGGGATAGGAGGATTCCAACACCATCTCCTTTCCGTCCATTATGCCTGGGAGAGTGAGTCCACAGGAGGCCACCATAGGAGAGAGAAGCAGGAGAAGGAAGGTCAGATTCTTGAATCCAGGTCTCAGTAATTGCAAGTAGGTTCAGGGAGTTAGTGATAAATAGGTCATGGACGGTGGTGAGTTTGTTACAAACAGAGCGGGCATTCCAAGGGGCATAGGAGAAGGGGAGGCTAGCTCTAGGCTTAAGAGGAATAGAAATGAGATTGTGTGGATTGCGGCTGCTAGCAGAGGATGGGTTGTGCCGTGTATGTTGGCCGAAGGTAAATGATTGTGGTCCAGGATTTGGGGAAATATCTCCAGAAGTTAGGAGAAGAAGAAGGGTGAGAGAGGTGATATGGGAGTGTGACTTATGTGGGGGGACACGTCCCAGTGGCTTGCAGGCTTTATTGGTATATGGATTTAGAGTTAGCAGGAGCTGATGAGTGCAGTAATAAGGTGAAGACGGGAGTGAGGGTGATATATATAAGCTGTGGGGGGGAGAAGGTGGGTGAAGGAGTGAGAATTTAAGCAGAGAGGATGCAACTGTGAGAAGGAAAAATAGAGAGTGCATGATACAGAGTGGTGAAATTGAGAGGAAGCATGAATGAGAGAAGAAAAAGTTTGGAGAATCAGGTGACCTGTAGTCTGTTTAATGTTCTGCAGAAGTCTGTGTATTTTCGCTTTGTGCAATCGCTGAAGTGCTGAGCAGAAGTGCAATACTTAATCCAATATGAATAGACATGTGTGTACATGGTCGTTAGTCAAAAGTAAAGACTTGAATAACAAGCGGAAGGATGAGGATCCAAAATTGCATCGGCCAACTAATCTCTCTAGCCTCCAGTAAGGCTTGACCTTCACAAATCATGCCCCATGATTTCCAAGGAGCATTGTTCATAGGGGTGCAACTTCAAGTCACAGCGACTTCAAAGTAGTACCTACACTACTTTTGATCCCACTGTGATCTAACTTGGGGCCATGGACATCAACAAATACACAGGCATTGATTCAAGTCGCATATAAATCACTGTAAAATCACACCAATTTTGTCTCACAATAGTTGAAACCTAGGCTGACCGTAGATAGACACAAGTCAATCAAGTCGAAGCTGTGTGTGTGATTATATGTCGGTATTACCTTGTATATCCTGTATGTTGTGCTCGTTCACAAGTATGTGTTTGGGTGTGTCTGTGTATACACACTTCGAGATGCCCATGTTTCGGCATTTTACTTTCGCCTTTCCACAAACTCCCGGCATTTCCCGGGATATTGGGTCCAGTAGGGGCTGACTTGCAGCAGCAAGGACTTCTGGGGAGCCTTGTTTGGGCAACAGACTGGCGCAATGACTTCCAGGTTCTGAGAAAAGAGTCCTAGTACAGACTCTGGAGGAGCCATCATCTAGAGACTATGGCCTACCGGGAAGCAGTTCTGAATTTCTGAGAAAATACAATAAAGTTACCCTCATAGAGAGCAACAGTATAAGTATCTCACTTGAACAAATAGATCTTTACCATTGGTCGCATCCCATGGTCGTAAGAGGGGTAAAGTAGTCTGTAGTAACCCACGTGGTCCGAAGGGCCCAAGGGAAGGTTGACAACTGGTTTTGTAGTAAGGAAAGACTTACTACCTGCACCAGGAACAGTGACTCCACAAAGAAGACAAGTCCCCTTTTGGGGAGGTAGCTAAGCTAACTAATATTTCAGTGTATCAGCTATTAGGCATACCAATCATCACAAGTTGTTACTTGTCGGATATTCATGCCGATGGAGGACAAGGTGTCAAAGTCAGAGTTGCAGTGGTCGCAGACTGAAGTCTTCCGAAACGCAACAAAAAGAGCCTCAACTATGCTGCAAAATGGGGAAGGCCTATCTTTGCTGTCAAGAATGAATGCAGAACTAGTAAACTTTTGTCAGAGGTATCTCACAGTCAGGTCTACCAGCCCCTTATGTAGGGTTTCTAGAACTTACTGTCAGACAGCGTAAAGTACAAAAACCGTTGGATGACAAGGGACAGTCTCCAAACCAACAAGCCAGTCAAGGGATCGGCAACAAGTAAGGCTGCAAGATATTGGTCTGACAATAACCTGGGTGGCTTCCCAGAGGTGGAAGCAGAGAAACTAATGACAGCCAGCTGGGTATGCAGATTAGCCAATATGTACATTGAACAAACCTAATAGTCTCCAGGATCCTTATCCGCATTCGCAGCCCTTCGGGGGTGATAACACTAATTGCCCTGTGACTTGCAGTCCATGACATCTGCAGATACAGTCTTAGAACTTGCTATTCTCCTTTCTGAGATTCAATACCTCATACAGTGTGACCAATGGTATCTTCCAAACTCATAAAAGTTATATCTAGATCCTGGAGACCAAGAAGTGGAGGTCTCACCTTTTAGTCTTTGAAATCCTTTGGAAGTCAGAATGCCTACTCCAGCCTTCAAGTACATTAGCTATGAGAAAACCTACAGAATTTAAAGGATGTAATTCTCTGTTCCTTGCTGTAAGGACTGAATTGTATACAAGTAAGCCTAGAGACGGCATTAAAGGATACATGAAACTCAGTCGTATCCTCACTTTCTGGGATCCAGTAACGGTTGCATATCTTAGTATCCAATACCGAAAGACCTGGGCAGATTATTCTTTCCCCCTGGGGTCTTCCAAATAGTGTGAGACACATTGTCTCACTATCCATTAAGAGGGATAAGACATCCTCAGTATGGTCAGTAACACGGAATAAGTAATTTGTGTGGCTAATAGGTCTAGAAGGATCTCAGACATCCAAGTGTCAAGCCATAAACTACCTTGTTGCTGAAATTATCAGGCAAAATGGCTCTAGTCTCTTCCTAAACACTATACAAAGGTTGGTATCTTTGCAACCTAGGTTAGAGCATCATCCTTCTGGCACATCCAAACTAAAGTTTTGAAGTACCACAAACATTGAAAATAGATTTAAGGTTGAAGAGAGACATAGCATTGGCCCTTCTTCAAAGAGCAAAACGATAGGCTCTTAAGGCCTAATGACATCAGAAGACAAGCACTGTCCAATAAAGACAATCGCAGGGTTGTAGATCAAGTAAGTCAAAGGGCTTAGATGGCTAGGACAAATCTATCACATAAGGGCAGAGACCGCTCTTCCAAACTGCGCATCCATGGGTGGAACTCCAAAGGAGTCCCTCCAGAATTAATATGTAAACTACGACCTGGTCTACATTAAACACACTGAGGGTCCATTCTTGTGGACCGAGCAGCCTTAACTACAATATATATCAGTCGTTATACTTGCCTAACGGTAATTTTCCTTTCCTGATGCAAGCATGGCAGCATATATGTCCCTCCCATTCAAAAAAGAAAAGAGAAAACAAGCAACAAGCAAGGCCTCACAGTGATACTAAATTACGAGAATGCTGCAGGCAGGGAGGAGACCTAATCTTATAATATAACCGGTCTGGTGATAGGGCAGGGGGCGGAGCCTACCCATATGTATATGTTGTCATGCTTGCATCAGGAAAAGAAAATTACATTAGGTAAGTATAATATATTTTTTTCTAGTGACATATTAACAAAATTAGGATGGAGGTACTGGTGGCAATAATCGCCTAAATTTAGTCATGTTCAACTTCTAACCCTTTCTCACTCTATCCGAAACTAATATAAAAAAATCTGGGAAGGTGCGGAGCAAGGAGGACGTGCGGCGGCTGAGCTCCACACAGGCAGGGAGAAATCCACCGCCATCCTCCGCCATCCATCCCTTACAATCAAGGATAGCAGCTCGCCAGACCTGTGCTGAGCCTGGGGATTGCGGTGCTGTCTCCCGGAGGCCGTCGGATGGGATATATCCATCCTTAACGGCGCAAACACACCCGGCCACATAGCGAATCATCCGGCGCCATCTTGTGGCCTACGAAATCAACGGCCCACGCCAGCCTCTACCGCAGCGCCGCCGGAGCGAGGAGGCTGCACTCCGGGCGGACACACGCCGCCGCTCACCCGGGGACTACACGGCCGGAACAGCAGGGCGCAGTATCCAGCAGATTCCCGGATACGGACGGCGCGACCATCCAGGCCTAGGAACCGGCCCATACTAACAACAGGCCGCAGTGAGTACACCCACGGCGCCCCCCTCACAGCGGACTCTTTTATACTATATTTAGTGGGAACCTGCAGATCCTGGGGGCAGAGCCTGGGGGCATAGGAAGCAAATAGGGCGGAATGCAGCTATACGGCCACCAGAGTTAGGAAAGCCTGAGGTTCCGGCCTACCTACTGGAGACAGCGGCCATCTTGCTACTCCATCTACACCCTGCACCTCCCTAACTAGCCCAGCTCGAACTGTAATCACCTAACCTTACCCCAGCATAACCCCAATACAGGTGCGCACCACACTAACAGTACAGTTCCACTACCCAAGAACTGGCAAACATTATTACAGGGGAAGTGGCCTGGTGATTGGCGCACATGACTGTAATATAGAGGAACCTTGGTGACCAGAGGGGCCTGTGCACTGAAAACAGACCTGACAGACGAATATGTCAACACAATCAAGGAGAAGCACGCACAGCCACATCCTCCGCTCTTTGGGGACACCCCAGAAGAAAAAAAAGAACTCACCAGCAAACCTTAGCAAGTTTAAATACTGTGAAGGGAGCAAAATTTCCAAAATGGCACTATCACAAAGAAACGATATTGTTGAGTATATGGATGACGACGAAGTCTCCCTACCAGCATCTGAAGATTCAGCCGCAGGCAACGGTAAAACAGACCAACTTCTTACCTACGCAGCTATGACAGACATTGCCGCTGATATTAAAAGTTCTTTTGCGGCAGCAATAACAGATATTAAAACCGAGCTAATGAGACTAACAGAGCAAATGGCAATCTCAGACAGAGCTGGGAAAAGGAGGGACAGAGCACTGGTCAGACTGGACGATATTACGAATTCACACTCCAAACATTTGATCGATATGAACAGACAAATTGAAGATCTGGACAACCGTGGTAGACGAAATAATATCAGAATCAGAGGAGTGCCCGAAACGGTGCCCCCGGACCAAATTAGACCAGCTCTAACAGCCATCTTTAATACTCTCATTGAACGGCCGGAACAATCTCCCATCGACTTTGACAGGGCACACAGAGCTCTCAGACCCAGGGCACAAGACGGAATCCCCCCAAGAGACATCATATGTTGTCTATCTAACTTTGGCTTGAAAGAAGATATCCTCCAAAAAGCGCGGATGAAAGAAAGGATAATGCACGAGGAAGCCACGATTCAACTTTTTCAGGACCTTTCACCCATCACACTTAAAAATAGAAGAGCACTACGTCCACTTTTAGAAGTTCTGAAACAAAAAGGTATCAACTACAGATGGAAATTCCCATTTGCACTGCAAGCAAACTTCATGGGAAAACAACATGTGCTAAAAGTCCCCGATGACCTCAAAAAATTCTGTGAGGACCTACAAATTACACCGATGGACCTCCCAGACTGGTATGCTGAATTCCTCACGCCACCAGCAATTAACAACCCACAATTCTCAGCAGAACCCCACCACGCACGATCGCCTTACCAGCTAGGCAAGCATCGCAGAAGTACTGACAGAAACAACTTTGAGTCCCCAACATCCTCTAAGAGTGCTAGGAGCCCGAGAGGAAGGGAGCCGAGAGGCTACTGAAATGGTCAGACCCTCTGCAACCCATTTTTTTTTTTTTTTTGAAAACTCGCCCATTATCCCATCCAGACGGCTGCCACAATTTTATGGTAACGAGGGGGCACACTACCTTAAAGGTTAAAAGTTAAACTTCTGAGGCTACTCCTTGAGACTTTTATCTGCACCTATGACAATCTATCTACATGAGGGTTTTTTTTTTTTCTTTTTGTTTTTTGTTTTTGTTTACCTCTTTCTTCCCCAAACAAGGTTTGAAACCCGCAAACTGCAGAGAGACTACAATAACCTGCAGCAACACCGTATACTTCTATCCTGTTATGCTCTAATTTTTGTCTTTTATTTAGGTTCTGAGACTGGCAAATTTGTTAAGTGGCTTGAATACCGCCATTTGCACGTATGACACTCCCCTACTTCCTTCAAGATGGTGTTTCTCTATTGACTGCGGAACTGTGAGTAACATTACCCGAGACACCGCTTTACATTCCTCTCCCTCCCAAAAATTAAAAAGGGGAAAGACATATCCTAGAAGCTCACGGCAGGAAGTAGCAACAGGCCAATCCTAAGGACACCATTTAATGCACCTTGTCTATACCTTTTTACGTACAGCCCCGGCAACTACTAACGTAGATAACACTCCCTGCCTCGCTATGATATGTTTCGCTCTAAGACTGTAAGAGTGGATAGGGCCTATACAGGACGGAAACCAAACTGCGCCTTACTGCAGAAATTGACACACCTATTATTGCTCACGTGACGCCCCTGCATGATGTGGAACACTCTCCGTTTGCATAGGGACTAGACTACCCCTCAAATATACAGGGGTGTCTACTCCTCACTATGTGCTGAGGAGAGTTGAAGTTAAATGCTCAGGATATGGGTTAAAAGTTTACAGTTATTTAAGCTAATATCTGTTATGCAGCTTGGCGCTTAGGCCACAGTTTCTTAGGAACGGTTTTACAAAGTGTTTATAATGTTATTTTCTTCTGCTAACTGGTTAATTGCGACTCGCACAACCCCTTCTCCTCCCTCCACCCCCTTACTCAAGTCCTCTATAGTCTATAATAAATGCCAATGGATGGTCTCAGACACCTTGCTTACAGTTAACCTCTTGATGGGGTCTAGAACCGTGAGATGTGCCGGGCTCCTCTGTTGGTTACCTCCATTACTGCTACAGAGCAGTTAAAGGAAACAGACGCTGTTAGACTGCTCATTGATCACCTCCCACTCTCCACCAAAGGGAAAATACTAACACTTATGTGCATTAATTAAATCCCAAATTGACCCACCACCAACTGGTGACTAGTGGGTACTTTCCTTCTTATCCCTTAACTAATTACATCCTTCCTCCCCCCTCCCCCCGTACTTTACCCCCCCCCCCCCCCCCCATCTCCCCCCCCCCCCTTTTTTTTTTTTCCTTTCTCTCTCTCCCCTCCTCCACGCACGTACGCACTCTCCTTTTCAGTCCCAAAACACTCCACCCTAACACTTTCTAAATCCCCAATATCTCTTGTGAAAACCATTCACAGACGCAGCTTCTCCAGAAAACACCCATCCTAGCCCAACGGCCAAGATGGCATATGCTTTTTTAGGGAAGACACCAACTATTATCTCACATAATGTAAATGGTCTGAATATACCTGAAAAAAGGTCTAAACTGTTGAGAGAACCTTAAAAAAGTGCGCCCATTAGTTGTATTTCTACAGGAAACCCACTTTAAAGACAAGAGTATTCCTAAACTCACTGACAATGTATTCACAAAAGTTTACCATTCTACCAACCCTCTTGCCAAAACGAAAGGAGTGTCCATCCTGCTGAACAAAGATGCACCCTTTGAACTGAAGCACCAACTTACTGATTCCGAGGGAAGGCATTTGTTTCTGAAGGGCACCTGGGAGGGATCCCCTGTAACACTTGCTAATGTGTACTTCCCGAATACCTCCCATGTGCCATTCTGTAGCAAAATAATTAAAGAAATTAAATGGTTTGCGGAGGGATGTGTCTTTTTGGGTGGAGACTTTAACATTCCTATTTCCCCCCTCAGGGATACTTCTTCTGGACACACCCATGTCAGTTATAGGCTTCTTAAACGAATGAAATCGCTACTACAGTCTCTAGCTCTGGTTGATGCATGGAGATCCGTGCATCCATCAGAGAGGGACTTTACCTTTTTCTCCGCACCTCACAAATGATACTCAAGAATTGACATGATCTTTGTCTCACAAAGGGACCTGGGCAACTTACTCGCAGCTGAGATAGGAATTATTGCACTCTCTGACCACGCACCCACAGCTATCTCAATAGAACTGGGTGCACACCGCAAACCTGCATTTAATTGGAGACTCAATCCTACACTCCTTACTGATCAAATTGTGAAAGATGACATCCACAACACGATTAATACATACTTTCACAACAACAATGACACCGACACGAACCCGCTAAATAATTGGGAAGCTCACAAGTCAGTGGTGAGGGGTGAACTTATAAAATGGGGTGCCAGAAAGAAAAGGGAAAGAGAAGGAGAAATTACAAAATTAGCCCAAAAAATTGCTAACTTGGAATTGCAGCACAAACATTCTCAATCTCTCAGGGTAGAAGAGCAACTGACTGAATGCAGAACGGCATTACGCCTTCTACTAGATCTCAAAATCAAAAGATCCCTTTTTTAAAAAAAAAATATTTTTTACGAACAAGGGGATAAGAGTGGGAAACAACTAGCTAGGGCCCTGAAGGAAGCAACACTATCAAGCCATATTCATGCCATAAAGGATAAAGAGGGGACTCTGAAGTACAAATCTAAAGAAATGGCAGACCTGTTTCACAATTATTATGCCAAATTGTACGATCTGCCGGCCCAACACAAACCACCCTATATAACACATACAAAACAAGAAGCAATCAAAGACTTCTTGGAAAATAGTAAATTACCCTCCCTGTCAAGCGACGACACATGCAAACTAGATGACCCTATAGCTATATCAGAAATCTCAGACGCAATATCCGACTTAAAAACAGGAAAGAGCCCTGGCCCTGATGGTTTTACATCACAATACTATAAGATGTACACAATATCTCTCTTGAAACCCCTTCAATCTGCTTTTAACTTCCTAGCAAAAAATAGAAACAACTCCAACTCATTCCTAATGGCACACATACTGTAGCTGTGATCCCCAAACCTAACAAAGACCACTCTGAATGCGCAAACTTCAGACCCATCTCCCTTCTAAATGTTGATCTCAAGATACTGGCCAAAATACTTGCCAACAGATTAAAACCCCTCCTAGCACAGATTATAGGCCCTGAACAAGTGGGATTCATGCCCGGTAGAGAAGCTCGTGACAATACTACTAAAGCGCTGAATCTAATCCATTTTGCCCAAAACTCTAAAACAGTCGGAATATTGCTTTCTACCGATGCAGAGAAGGCTTTCGATAGAGTCTCCTGGGACTACATGATGGACACCTGTGCCCATATCGGACTACGGGAAAACATGCTGTCATGGATCTCAGCACTCTACCAAAATCCCAAAGCCCAAATTAAAGTAAATAACACACTATCTGACCCCATCTTGATCCACAATGGAACACGCCAAGGATGCCCTCTATCTCCACTTCTCTTTATTCTCACCCTAGAACCCCTGATAAGAACAATCAACTTACATAGAGATATTCAGGGCTTCACAGTAAACAATAGAGAATACAAAATAGCCGCATATGCGGATGACCTCTTATTCTTCATCACCAATCCACATATATCCTTACCAAATCTTCAGAAAGTGTTTCAAACCTTTGGGTTCATCTCCAATTTTAAAGTGAATCAATCAAAATCTGAAGCACTCAACCTCACCCTCCCCCCTGACCAACTCCAGAGATTGAAAGACAACTTCCCTTATAAATGGGAACAAATCGCACTCAAATATCTAGGTATAAACTTAACTAGCAACCTCGACGTCTTATACAACGCCAACTATAAACCACTATTATCCGCTATAACAAAAGACCTACTAAGGTGGCACCCAAAAAAATTCTCATGGTTTGGCAGAGCGTCCATTCTGAAGATGACGATACTACCCAGACTTTTATACCTATTTAATGCTCTACCCATAAGAATCCCGGAAACCTTTTTTAGCACTCCCCTAAAGCACAGAGAGACTTCCTCTGGGCAGATAGAAAACCCAGAATCAATTTTGCTCTACTAACGCTTCCCAAAAGCAAAGGGGGTATAGGCCTCCCGGATTTTAAGAAATACTTCCAGGCTGCGCATATCACCAGACTCATAGACTGGCACTGCCATGGCCCTAACAAAGATTGGGTCCAGTTGGAAAGCAATTTAACCATACATAAAACGCTTTACTATCCATGGTCCAAACACTCCAAAAAAGATAAACAGATAGGCCACCCACTGGTTGAAAACACAATCACTATTTGGCACAAAACAGCAAGCCTACACAAAATCGCATCCATCCCAGGTCCACTGACACCACTTGCCAATAACCCTGATTTCCCACCGGGCATGCACCATAAACTACCACATGACCTCCTTATTCACCAATGCATGACAAACTCGAACATCAAAACGTTTGACGCACTTAGCTCTGAGGTGGGCGAGGCATTTCCTGGCCTGTGGTTTTACATGCAATTAAGGGACTTTGTGGTAAATGGTAAACACAAATCCAAATTCTGCCTCCCGTTGACGCAGTTGGAGTCCATATGCTTAAACAGATCACCGGTAGCCCACACCACATCCCTTGCATACTCATGGCTAATTTGTATGCCACACGCCGATAACAATAAACACAAAAGGAAGTGGGAACATGATCTTAAAATGAACATTTCTGAAAAGCAATGGGAAAAGGCGTGTATTTTGACACACAAATGCTCATTAAGCTCCAAATACCAAGAGATTTCCTATAAGGTCCTCACTCGATGGTATCTGACACCGCAAAAGGCCGGAAGATGGTCTCTCCCCACCTCAGATAAATGCTGGAGATGTAAAACTTGCATAGGCTCACTTCTACACATTTGGTGGGAATGTCCTCTCATTAGCGCCTACTGAGATGAAATTAAGACCTGGATAAAACATATAACGGAAACCAATCTAGAACTAAACGCAGCCGCCTGCCTGATCAATTTAGTCCCAACTACCTTAAGTCGCTACAAAAAAAAAACTCTCTCGACACCTACTAGTGGCGGCTAAAACGCTCATACCCATCCACTGGAAAACCTCCACAGTCCCAGGAGTTAAGGACTGGTTAAATAGGGTACAGTACATTTTTAAAATGGAGGAAATAGTGGCAATGAAAAAAGAGAACAGCATATCCTTCAATAGAACTTGGCAACCTTGGCGGGCCTTTACACTCTCGCCAGATTATCAATTACTCATGAGCTGAACTTCCCTTATCCATTACTCTACAGAGAAAAAGGTAATAGTAAGGAGGCAATAGAAGGGCTGTGTTATACATGTCTCTATTGGACACACACTGAACCTAAGGAAATGAACCCTAGTGCGATGGTACCCCCCCCCCGTGACTACCAACCCCCTTTATCCTGTACCCCCCTTCACCCTTCCCCCAATACATAACCTACCTTGTGATATCACTAGTTTATACGCTTCTCTATTTGTCTTTGTTTTCTTTTTTCGTTCTAATTGAGATACTAAGTTACAACACTAATGCTACCTAATTGTATCAGTGTTTGTATACATACCATTGTTGATAACATTTATAATTCTATGCTAATTGTAAACCTCAATAAAACCTTTTTTGACTGTGAAAAAAAAAAAAATCTGTGCTTCAGTTCTACTTTAATAATGATCACCTTAGGGGGGCCTGCCAAGTACCCCACTCTAAAGCACATATGTATAAGGCCTAAACTTGCACTTTTTTTACTTTATTATTTGAGAATCTGAGACCTCTTATTGAACCTTACAATTATCCAAAAACACAGAAAACTGATAAATGATAAGACTAAATAAGTACACCTGAAAATATTGTAGCTGGTTATGAATGTTGCAAAATATTGTGAGTGAAAAGGTATAATAATCTGGACAAATGATAGTAGTTCAGCATTTGTTTACATTTACCATTTCTGTGTAATGTTCAAAAATAGCCTCAAAAGAGTTTAAACAAGACATCCAAAGTTCACTGTGCTCAGTATACGAAGAACCTCTCAGGATGGTAAGTACTGCTCTCTCTTCTAAAAAAAAAAAAAGAATGGAATAATGTGTCAGTATAGAATATGCTAGTAACAATACATTTAATAATAATACAATACTTGCTACAATGCATATATTGCATAATATTGACACTCCTGAGCCTGTTTATTGCTTTATTTATCATGTATTTTATGTTTAATTCTTTTTGACTGATATTGCTTTGTATGTAGAGTAATCCCAATAAAACCACACGTACATTTTTAACCATCTGTTTATTTTACCAGTGAACGTAAATCTAAAGTCAGAACACAAAGTTAGGTATAGAAAATGCAGGTGTTGTATATGTTTAGGAAAGATATACTGTATTTGCGGTACAGAAATATACACTGAAAAATTACGAAGATTAAACTTCCCGATAAACCAATTTATTGAATTGCATTTTAAAAATTCAATAATGTTAAGGCTTCAAGAAAATGTATAATGATTTTTTTTTTAAAAATAAAAGTTTTTTTATTATTGTTTTTACTTAACAAGTTTTAAAATGAAAGTTTACATAATTCTTTGGACATTTATTTAATTTTTTTTTAATCAAAAGAACGTTTATTGAGTATTAAAAAAAGGATATACAAACAAGTGCCCAGTGCAATGGGCACTAAACAGACGGATATCAAATTTCACATAAACGAGTGAGTAATGTGCACATCTGATTGCAGATATAGGAAGCTGTTCGAAGTTTCAAGCAAAGAGTGAATAGGGGAGTCTATCTGAGGGTACAACTCACCGAACACCACCCGGCTCAGTTCGCACCAGAAATTTCGAACGGACCTAAAATTTGTGCGTTTTTTCGGGAGCACTGATTTTAATGATGATTAAAGTGAAAAAAAAAGTGAAATATTCCTTTAAATATCATGGCTGGGGGTGTCTATAGTATGCCTGTGAAGTGCCACGTGTTTCCCGTGTTTAGAACAGTCCCTGCACAAAATGACATTTAACGGAAAAAAAGTCATTTAAAACTGCTTGCGGTTTTAATATAATATCTGGTTATCTTTGAGAAAAATGGCATGGGTAGCCCCCCTGCCCATTACCAGCCCCTTTGGGTCTTGTACGGATATTAAGGAGAACCCCGTACCCAAATAAAAAAAAGGAAAGGCGTGGGGCCCCCAGGCCCTATATACTTAGAACAGCAGTATACAGGCGGTGCAAACAAGACAGGGACTGTGTAGGTTTGTTGTGTTAAGTTGAATCTGTTTGTAATTTTCAACTGGTACATTTTTAAAGTGTAGCTTCAGTAAAAAAATATATTTTTAAGCTTTTTGGAAAACATAGGGAAGGGTTATCACCCCTGTATAATTTTTTTGGCCATCCGTCTTTTTAAATCTCACTTCCTGTTGTCTCCTTCCGTTTGCAAGTAGGAGACGTTTGTAAGTTGGATGTTTGAAAGTAGGGGTCTGTCCTATATGCTCTGCAGAAATGGGGGCCTAAGGTGTTGGTGTTGCCACAACACTGTAAGCCCTCAAAGTGACTCTTGGTGGGCGCTGGAGCGCCCTGCTGTGAACGATTATATCAAGAATTGTAATTACATGCCATTGTTGAACAGTGGTAGAAAATTTGGGCCTTTGGTGGTTGTGGTGGTGGTGCTGCTGGTGCCACAACACTATAAGTCCTCACAGTTACTCTCGGTGGGTGCAGGAATGGGCCCTGCTGTGAAATTGGGGCTGAAAAATTGGGCCTTAGGCACTGCTTGCTGGTGCCACAACACTCCTCCCAGATACTCTAGTTGGAGCGCAGGAGTGAGCCCTGCTGCAAAGCATTGCATCAAAAATTGTATTACATGCCGCTGTTAAACAGGGGCTGAAAAATTGGGCCTATACACTGCAACCCCTAACATATACTCTAGTTGTTGTGCAGGAATGAGCCCTACTGCAAAGCATTGCATCAAAAATTGTATTACATGCCCCTGTTAAACAGGGGCTGAAAAATCGGGCCTATACAATGCAACCTCTACCATATACTCTAGTTTTAGTGCAGGAATGAGCCCTGCTGCAAAGAATTGCAACAAAAATTGTATTACATGCGACTGTTAAACAGGGGCTGAAAAATTGGGCCTATATACTGCAACCTCTACCATATACTCTAGTTGGAGTGCAGTAATGAGCCCTGCTGCAAAGCATTGCATAAAAAATTGTAATTACATGCCCCTGTTAAACAGGGGCTGAAAAATTGGGCTGGTGGCATCACACAGAACCAAAAATGTTCTTCCAAGATATCAGCGGGATCATTGAGGAGGAAGAGGATAGTCAGTCAACATAACAGGACAGTCACTCAGCATCAGCATAGGCAGTCTTGAAGGGATGTGACATTTCAAAAAAAATTATTTGGTTACATCAGCTTCAGGTGCTTGGTAGCTGGTGGTGATCCAAGACTGATTCATCTTTATGAAGGTCAGTCGATCAACTGAGTCGGTGGACAGGCGCACCCTGTGATAGGTTACAAAGCCACCAGCAGGACTGAAGGTGCATTCCGAAAGAACGCTGGATGCAGGACAGGCCAGTAGCTCAATTGCATACTGTGCAAGCTCTGGCCAGTGATCCATCCTCAAGACCCAGTAAGCCAGAGGATATTTGGTGGGAAAGGTGTCCAAGTCTGACCTTGCCTTTAGGTATTGCTGCACCATGTAGTTTAGACGCTGGTGATGGTTGCTGGAACCGATCATACCTTGGGACTGCGGAATAAAAAATTGTCTGAATGCATCGGTCAGATGGCCACCTTCTAAACCGCTCCTTCTGTGACTGACCGAAGTCTCAGCAACACGTTGTCCAGGACCAGGAGTTTGTAACCTCCCAGTCTCTGGGAACGTGTTGCACAGACCTTTCTGCAAGGCCTTCTGGAGATATCTCATCCTCTGCTCCCTCTGCGATGGCAAGATAAGGTCCGTAACCTTACCCTTGTACCGTGGATCAAGGAGAGTGGCCAGCCAGTAATGGTCCCTCTCCTTGATCCGAAGAATAAGAGGATCCTTCCACAGGCATTGCAGGATCAGGGAGGCCATGCAGTGTAGGTTAGCTGAGGCATTCGGTCTGAAGTCCTCTGGGTCACTAAGGACAAGATGATCCGCAGCTACCTCCTCCCAGCCATGTACAAGTCCACGTGTTTCTTGGGACTGTAAATCATCCCTAAAAGACTGCTGCTGCTGATTGCCAGGCTCCACCTCCATGTTGACACAAGCCTCCTCCTCCTCCTCCACTTCCTCTTCCTGTGTGATGGATGGGACAGCAGGAACACTGTCTGGAAAAGGGGGCCTTGAGAGGCAAGGAAGTCCTCCTCTTCCTGCCTCTGTTCTGCCTCAAGTGCCCTGTCCATTATTCCATGCAGCGTATGCTCCAACAGGTGGACAAGAGGTACAGTGTCACTGATGCATGTACTGTCACTGCTCACCATCCTCGTGGCCTCCTCAAATGGTGACAGGACAGTGCATGCATCCCTGATCATGCCCCACTGGCGCGGTGAGAAAAAACTAGCTCCCCTGACCCTGTCCTGGTGCCGTAGTCGCACAGGTACTCATTGATGACCCTCTGCTGTGTGTGCAGCCGCTGCAGCATGGCCAACGTTGAGTTCCACCTGGTGGGCATGTCACATATAAGGTGGTTCTTGGGCAGGTTCAACTCCTTTTGGAGCTCAGCCAGCCGAGCACTGGCATTAAATGATTGGCAGAAATGCACACAGACTTTCCTGACCTGCCTCAGGACATCCTGTAAGCCCAGGTACCTGCCCAAGAACCGCTGCACCACCAGGTTAAGGATGTGAGCCACACAGGGCACATGGGTCAGTTGTCCCTGTCGGAGGGCGGAGAGGAGGTTGGTGCCATTGTCACAAACCACCATTCCTGACTTAAGCTGGCGTGGCATCAACCACCTCTCGGCCTGCCCCTGCAGAGCTGACAAAACATCCGCCCCAGTGTGGCTCCTGTCCCCCAAACAAACCAGCGCAAGCACAGCATGACGTCTTTTTGCCTGCGTATTTGCGTAGCCCCTTGAATGCCTATGGAGCACCGCTGCTTCCAATGACAGAGTCACTGGAAGAGAGCATGGAGGAAGAAGAAGATGAGGGGGTGGAGGAGAGAGGTTTGTCACAACCAGTAGTAGCATTTTGGAGGCGTGGTGGCAGAACAACCTCCAACACTACTGCACCTTGTTCTGTATCCTTCCCAGCTGCCAGAAGAGTGACCCAATGGGGCGTGAAAGATAGGTAATAAAGTAAGTAAGCGGTAATATGCACCTTACCACTGACCGCCCTGTCCAGCGAGGCAAGGACATTGCCTTCCACATGCCGGTAGAGAGCCGGAATCACCTTCCGTGAGAAAAAGTGGCGTTTGGGGACCTGCCACTGAGGAACCGCACATTGCACAAACTAACGGAAGGGGGCCGAGTCTACCAACTGAAAAGGCAGCAGTTGAAGTGATAGCAATTTAGCCAAGCTAACATTCAACCACTGGGCATGTGGATGGCTGGGAGTGAACTTCTTTCAACGGTCCAGAAGCTGGGGCAGGGAAATTTGCCTGCTACAATCGGACGTGGGTGTACAGTACTGCTAGCAAAGTGCCCGCAAGTACTTGACTTGACTGTCACTTGACTGTCACACACCTAATTCTACGCCTTTATTCCTCTCAGTGCAGGTTTCAGAGAGGACGGAAGGTCTAGTGGGGTTGGAGATCCCAGCTGATGAGGAGCAAGGAGAGGTCCGCTTTGTTCTTTGGTGTGGGTCTTTAAGGTATGCTTGCCAACGAACTGCATGGCAGGCCAACATATGTCTGGTCAAGCATGTGGTGCCCAAGCGGCTGATGTTTTGGCCACGTGAGATACGCTTGAGACATATGTTGCAAATAGCAGCGGTGTGATATGATTCACTCGTCTCAAAAAAGGCCCACACCAAAGAACTTTTGGAATAACGCGCAGAGGCAGCGCCCTGCACAGGTGGAGCTCTGCGATGTGATTCAGTCGGTGTGCTGCCCCTAAGCTTGCCTCGGAGGGCACCCTGCCTCGTTGGAGATGTGCCTCCGCCTCCTCCTCCTCCCCTCTCCTATCAGGCACCCACATCAGTGACCTCATCATCCCCTCCCTCTTCATCACTGGAGCAAACCTGCCAGTATGCTGCAGCTGGTGGAACATGACTGCCAGATTGCTGTCCTTCTTGAGTATCCCCTCTCTCTGCGCTACTGCCTTCCTCTAGCTGGGTATCATTTTCAGAGCCTTCAAAACACTGGGCATCCTCCTGGAGCATGTACCCAACACTATGCTCAAACAGTTCGGGGGACTCCTCGGGAGGACATGGTGGGTCTAGGGAAGGACTGATGATGACATTGAGACGAGGGAAGAGAACACGTTGGCAGCTGCTTTGATAGTACCCTGAGCCTGGGTGAGAGAGGATGAGGAGGATGAAGAGGGCTTGGTCATCCACTCTACCAAGTCTTCGGGAATGATGCGGCTCAATAAATCCAGCTGCCGAAAATAAGGACAAGCGTGTCCCATGGCAACGTGCTGATGATGATGTACCGTGTCCACAACCAGCACTGTTGTCTCTAGACACAGAGCCTACTTTCCCTCTTTTTTTGGCTCGTGACTGTCTGCCTCTCCTTGTTGGCCTTCCAGACATAGTAATGGCCTGCAGGGAGATGGGAAAACGAGCAATTGGGTAGTGTATATTGTGCTGGAGACACACAACACCCACAAACTACTGCAGATGCCTGTATGAGAGAACACCAGCAATAAAGGGTAGATACAGGTGTATACTGCGCTGGAGGCACACAACACCCACTAACTCCTGCAGATGCTGGAGAAAAAAACACACTGTCCCTGCAATCTAGCTCTTTCCCTGCATGCCGGAACACACTACACTAGGCCGCCGCGCTGGTGACCTTATATAGTGTGGGGCGTGTACTAAACTCCCCTGAGCTACAATTGGCCACAGGCATCTTGCCTGTGGGCAATTATTGCTCTCTTTGCTGCCGGCACTGTGATTGGCCAAGCATGTGGGGTCACAGTGCATGCTTGGCCAATCATAAGCCAGCAATGCACTGCGATGGCGCAGTGCATTGTGGGCCGTGAGCGTCACAGGAATTTGGCGCGAACGGCCCATAATGTTCGGTATTTGCCGAACATGCGAAAAGCCGATGTTTGAGTCGAAGATACGTTCAACTCGAACACCAAGCTCATCCCTACTCTCCGTGTTCACTTACATATATGTAGCACTAACCCCGAAGGAGCTGCTGGTTTTATTGAGGCTTATCATTACCTCACCTGCTCGCCTCTTCATCTTAGGGGGGTCCCGTGGAAAGTAGCCCAAATGATGGTATATCAGACACGTGGTCCTTTTTGAAGATTTATTTAGGGGTAACACCAAAGAAAGACACAAGACACAGTCCTTCAATAGAGGCTTAGGGGATAAAGGGGAGTTCAGGCACCTGGTAATTGTGGGTTAGAGGTATAGGTCAGATCCAGAGGACAAACAGCTCCACAGACTGGATCCAGCAGTCACTGGATAGGCCCCTCTCCCTTGACCTAGCAGCCGATGAGATGCTAAACAAAGTCTCTGACACAGACTTGTTAAATGAACTTAGAGGTTTTGAGGGTAGATACACAACAAAGTCTTTGCCACAGACTTGTTACTTGAACTTATTGGTTTTGAGAGTTTTTAGGAAGAACTACCATACAGTACCAGATTCTTTCAGCCAACCCAGCGACACTGTAAGGATATTGATCTGGGTTGCGTCCTCAAACTGAGTCTCCAGGCTCCTCCAGAGACCAGCCTTGCGCTCGGTCCTCCACTGGAAAAGTCCTCCCCTGGATCCTCCAGCTTTCTTGGCTTCTCCCCCCAGATGAGACAGCACAGGACCACCCCTGGATCAGCAGGCCCCAAGACATTCCTTGGCCCACACTCTCAGTTGCAAGGCCTCGGGCCAGCCGGCCCCAAGGCGCAAGACCATGCGACACAGACCCCAGACCAGGAGGGCCATGGGGTTGAGATCATGGATCATGCAAAACAAACCCAAAAAAATGGCGTTGGTACCTTAAATACCCTCTCCCAGAATGCGCAGCGGGAAACCACAACCACTGAACCATTTCCGAGCAAGAGGTAGCATTCAATGCATCCAGCCTGCTGCTGTTCCACACCCACCAATGGTGACGGCGAGACCTATGGTCAGGTGGGAATCAGTGAAACCCAGCTGAACTGGTACAGAAACCAGAACTTTTAGAGAAATTAGTCTGTGCCAAACTACAGCTAAAGACAATTAAATTTAAAAAAGAACCATAGCGTCTGCTCATCAGGAGCAGGGCTCTACACATATATATCCTTAAGGGATTGGAATGTTTGGACCGTCCCGTTGTTTAGTACATGTGAAAGAAAAATAATTCCCTTGGATATCCAAAGGCTTTGGTCGGGGACATGAGAGTTGTCCCACAGAGGCGTGTGGGCATGAATTATAGGGGCCTTAATTGTGTTCATGGCTTGCTGCCAGATTTTACAGTGATGGGATAGCATATTGTTTTTGAAATCTGAGGGCTTGTGTTTGCCGCAAAAGAGAATCTGGAGTGGATGGGCTACAAAGCTTGTGTGAGGGGAGCAAACTAGGGTTAAATAGGTCCTTGTCTATTTGGTTGAGGTAGTAAAAGTGCGACAGCTGAGAAGCGGCATAATATTGGTCTGGGTCAGGGTGGGCAGTGCCCCCCAAATGAACGGGGCATTTCAGAGTCCGCCAAGAGAGCTTGTGTCAGGACGAGCCCCACACAAAGGTGTTAAGAATAGCTTCCATGGATTTGAAAATTCAGGCAGGGATATGGAGGGGAACGTGCCAGAATAAGTAAAGCAACTTGGAGAGGAGAATCATTTTAACTAAATTTATACGTCCCATGATTCCTAAAGGGAACCGGGACCAGACTTGCATTTTGGTTTTAAGA
This sequence comes from Lithobates pipiens, assembly GCF_037356315.1. NCBI lineage: Eukaryota > Metazoa > Chordata > Amphibia > Anura > Ranidae > Lithobates > Lithobates pipiens. Next base: position 44,154,161 of record NW_027507787.1, read on the forward strand.
AAGGAAAAGAGGGGTTCTATGTTCAAACCTATGTACTCCTCCGGTGCCCTCGAGCACTGCACACCTAGGTATCTGGCCTGCTCAAACAAGAGGGAGTGCTGTCTGAGCTGCAGACGGTGCACCCAGATCTAGCGGGAGAATTTGTGATTTAGACCAATTAATTTAAAAACCGGAGTATTCCCCGAACTGCTGTATCAGCCGCAGAGCTGCCTCCAGTGATGGCCTTGAGTCTTCCAAATATAGGAGCATATCATCCACGTATAAACTAAGGGTCGCAGTCAGTCGGCCCAGGCGGAGTCCTTTAAGGGAATGTGCCCTAATGGCAATGGCCAGAGGCTCCATAGCAAGGGCATACAATAATGGGGATATGGGGCATCCCTGGCGGGTACCCCTGGACAAAGCGAACGGCTCAGAGATCTTGCCATTGACCTGGATGCGGGTGGTGGGGGCCTTGTAAAAGAGTTGTAGCCATTTAACAAACTTGGGGCCGAAGCCAAACCAGCAGAGGCATTCCCAAATGTAGTTCCATTCCACAGAATCGAATGCCTTAGCGGCATCCAGGCTCTCCACCACCCTGGATCCAGTATTGTCATGTGTGGCCTGCAGGTTCATGAAGAGCCTGCGGAGGTTGAACGCAGTATTTTTGTTTGGCATAAATCCAGTCTGATCGGGATGGATTAAACTAAGTATGACTTTATTGAGTCGTAGGGCAAGAATTTTGGCTAGGATTTTTACATCAAGCTGTAGGAGCGAGATAGGGTGGTAGGACTCAGGGAATCGGGGGTCCTTACCTGGTTTGGGTATGAGGACAATAAGAGCCTCTCCCATGGATAATGGGAGAGACTCAGGCCGCCTACACGCGGGCGGATTGTCTGGCCAACAAAGTTCGTCAGACAATCCGACAGACAATCCGTCCTACTTTTGAATGAACGGACTTGACCACACACGATGAGCAGACAGTCCGCCGAAAGCTTGCGCGATGACATGTACGGCACGTACGACGGGACTAGAAATTCGACGTCCAATACACTGCAATGCAACCTTCGGCGTGTAAATCCTTTCTGAGCATGCGCCATACTTAGTCCGTCCAACTTGCCTACACACGAGTGGACTGTCCGCTGAAACCAAGTTTGGACGGACAAAATTACGGAAATTCCGAAAGACTTAGTCCGCCAGACTGTCCGCTGAAAAAGTCAGCTGAAGCCCAAACACGTTTCAGCGGACTAAGTTGGGCAGACAATCCGCCCGTGTGTACGCGGCCTCAGTGTCAAATATGTAGGCGTAAAGAGATTGCAGTTTGGGTATAAGGGTTTCCTGAAAATGTGTGTAGAATTCAAGAGGAAGGCCATCTGAGCCAGGTGCCTTGGAGGATGGGAGATGTGCCAGCACCTCGGCAATGCATTCCGGGGTGATAGACACATCCAGTTGGGTCTTTTAGGAGGGAATGAGGCTGGAAAATCAGTACCATGGAGGAATTGGGCTAATTCAGTTTGGGTGTGGCATGCTGTAGATGTGTAGAGGGTGGAGTAGAGTCATTTAAATTCGTCTGCCACCGAGCTGGGATCTGTAATCACAGTACCAGAGGCGGTCCGAAGATGGACCACGACTGGGGGGCTGTGGTCGAGGTGGGCCATGTAGGCAAGCAATTTGCCCGCCCGTTCACCATGCTCAAATACACGTTGTTTACTAAAAAAAATACCCCGTTTCGCTTTTTCAAAATGTAGTTGGTCAGTCAATCTAGACTGAATGGATCAGGGAGGCATTGGCTGGTGAGGGATCTGCTAAAAACACCTGTTCAAGGGAGTTCAATCGCTCTTCAGATTGTTGAAGTGTGAGTTTGGGCGTGGCTTTGTGTTTATTTATGCGCGTGGATAGATTTAGGCGGTCATGTAGTTTGAAGGTCTCCCAAATCAGACCAATAGGTGCCGTGCCTAAATTGGCATGAAAGAAATGAATTCACTCCCTTTGGGCACCATCCAGGTCCGGCAGGACGGTGAGCCAAAATGGGTTCAAAGTCAAAGAGGCCTAAGTGCTGATACGATAGTATATATGTGATAAGAATAAAAATAGAAAAAACCTTAATGGTCAGGCTGCGACCATAAGTAGTGTTCTGTCACGCTAAGGGTTAATAGGTAAAGTAATGGTGCGCTCTAATCATTTTTCCATTTAGCCACTGCAATGAAAAGGAGTAAATACTACTCTATATAATTTCATTCAAATAAAGTGCTAAGTGCAATAATCCATCCTCTGCACATAAACCAAAAAATGCTGAATATTATCGAAATCAATATACCAAAATGATTATAAAGTGCCAAAGTACTGTGCGAAAATGCTCAAATAAAATCATATGTGCAATAAAAGGAAATATAATACATATGCTACTTCATAAATAAAGTGCTAAATATTGTGCAAAATAGCTCAAATGAAACTAGAAAAATATGTGCAAAATTCGCTGTGAAAAATAGATATGTTATGTCATACATGCAAAGGAAAAAAATGCTCTATGCCCCTCGCACCTATAATTAAAGTGCACAGTGCAGTAGAATACCCACCTTGAATCAAGTACTAACTACAATCAGGTTGTTGTATAACACCACTGGTTGTAGCTCCACAGATCAAAAAACTAAATTAACTGTGATCAAGCAAATGCTCAGTCCATTGCCATATATATGGTTTAGACCAGAAATGTATTGCGATCACATCACGATTGATGTTAAGCTTAAGGATTCTCAATGATGTCACTTCAATCTTCAAATATTGCATTTCACCATCATGTTCCTCATAAACCAAAGCGGTGGCAGTGCATGTAAAACAATCAGCTGTTGAAGGCATACCCCACACAGACTAAACACGGCAGGTGTGTTCACCGAGAGACACTCCACTGGATTATGTCAAAGGCTCCTCCCGACGCGTTGCATCACGTGACTTTATCAAGGATCCAAAATGGGTTCAGCCGCCAGATGTGGGAGGGATAAGCCTCAGGGAGGTGCAGAGTCATCCAATATGGGGAGTGATCCGAGAACACCCTGGTGCCGAACCCCACATAAATGAGCCTAGGCAGCAGGGTGGGCGAGACCAATATCATATAGATGCGAGACATAGCTGGCTGTGAGTAAGCAATCTTGGTTGGGTATTTGTGTCTCCAGGAATCAGTCATGGCGAACTCCTAGATAAATCTGCCAAATCTGGTGATGTGTGTGGGGGGGGAGGGGGTGGCAATTGTGCGGTCATGCCAATTCTATCTAAATTGGGGTTTATCCTCGTGTTAAAGTCACCAATCCAGATGGCAGGCACTGTGGGGTGTTGGACCATAAAATCAAGTCCCTCTTGCAGGGTGTGAAATTGGAATGGCGGTGGGATATAATAGGCCATAAGCAGCATCTCCAAGCCACTAATGGTGGTGTGCAAGAATAGGAACCGGCCCTGAGGATCCAACCGCAAACCGTGAAGCTGGAATTGCACCGTTTTGGCAATGAGGATGGCTATCCCACAGGCATTATAGGTGTAAGGAGCTTGGTATAACCAGCCCACCCAAGGTTTTTTAAGTGCCAGTTGGGTTTGGCTTGTAATATGGGTTTCAACAAGGACTGATATGTCAGCCCGTATGGACTTGAGGTGTGAGAGGACAGCCACCCATTTAGGTTCGGCACAGAGTCCTTGCATGTTCCAGGTGATTATCTTGAGCAAAGCCATCGGGTGTCAAGGAAGGTTTGGGTTATGCAGTCGGATCCAACAGGGGGGGGGAGGCATTGAATGTACCGTGAACAGCAAGACAACATACATTTAGAGAGGAACATTACACTTGAGGGTGCGGCAGGTATGTGCAAGCAGATGGCCGAGAACAAAACAGTAGCCCAGCCAGTGGCACAGAGAACCATCCCCAATGTTACAGAGCAGGTATGACATGACATGAGACTTTTTCTAAGAGACAGATATATGCAATATGTCAAATGTGAACAGCAGATCAAATAAAACATGTAAATTTCGTCAGCTCTGGACCAGCATGGCAAAACACTTAAACAAACACCCGCCACAGCCGTGGGGGTGATAGCTGGCCAGGGAAACAAGTCTTGAGCAAATGATAGCGAGCACCAGGTCAGAGGAGCAGTGGGGGAAGACACAGCTCCGGGGGCAACCATGGCAGTTTGTGGGGGCGACAACAGGGAAACTGTAGAACACAAAACAGAGAGAGGTAGAGAGTGTGCGATTATGCAGAGTGAGCGCCCATGAGGTGTCCGAGAACAAATTGAGGATAGTGGACGGGGGGTTCAAGGGAGCGGGAGGGATGAAGTGGGACACCCAACGCACTTGCATAGTCCTGTGAGCTGGGAGGTAATCTATCCTTGGAAAGACATCGAGGGTGGGGAAGAGGGGGGAGAGTAAGGGAGAGGGGAGCCGAAAACTGAAAACTCAAGTGTACCCGCTCCACTCCTTTGGTAAATCAATTTCACTTTGCAAAGTGAATACAGGTGAATAGGGCAACTCTGTGTTCAGTTAATATATACACTTATGTACTAGCAAAAATAGTTTTTTTTTTCCCCCTTGCACATTATTGGGTATTTAAAATTAAACTCAGGTTTGAACAGCCTCTACTCATTTAGTAGATGAACTCAATTATTACCCCTTGATTTAGGAATCCTGCTTGTTTATACACACTGTAAAAGATCAGCAACTATTCCAGTCTATAGGAATGTAGTCAAAGGTCAAGCATTGTATTATATAGTGCTGTTTTTTGTCATCCAAAAAAAATTTAACTATTTTTTTGTAATTCTTTTTTTTCCACTAAATGATACATTTATAAAGAAGCAATTTTCAAGTAAAATAAAGTATTCTTCAATATAGCACGTTGATATTATTTTCTATCATCAACTTGCTAATGACATAATCACATATCTAACTTCAACCTAATGCACTACTACACTAACAGTAATAGGAGTAGGAGGGGATAAAAGGTTGCAAAATACACTAAAAAAAGGAAGATTTGAAGGTTGTTGACAGCTTTACTACAGACCTGAGCAGGAAAGTAACATCCACAAAATGATGAGGCAACTGTGCCAAATATCATTGACTCAAATGATGCAAGGGTATACCACTGATGTTGAATTTTATGTGCACACAGAATGCAGATTGTCCACTCACTAGAGATCAGTGAAGTTCCTAAAATTGTAAAATTGCTTTCCCATTCACTGGAGACCAATGACTACCATGATAATTCAGCCTACCCATTAGAATATAATAGCACCACTATGGATGCAACCTATTTATTCACTACAGTCCGTTGACATCACTGAGAATGCAGCTATTGATTAGAAACCAGTGTATCCCCCCCCCCCCCCCTTTATCAATGCAGTGTATCCATTCACTAGAGACCAGCAACATCAATGCAAATGTATCCTTAAAGTGGTTCTAAAGCCTAAACATTTTTTTACCTTAATGCATTCCTTGTTTACATTTTATAATTTTATTTTAGCAGTTTACTTTAAAAGTCTAGTGACAAGACGTATGTGCTAGAAACCAGTGACGCAATTATCCATTCATCATATCTCTTTTATACAGCATTTGTTTTTTCACACCCCAAATGTTTTCAAAGGATTGCAGCAAACGCATAATAAAAATCACAGAAAATGTCCACAAAAGTAAAAGTCATAGTGGTAGTTGACCAATACCATTGCCTGTTTATGCATATCTGCACTTAGATTTTTTGTTATTCTGTAAAGCATGCTTCAAAAGTATTTTTCTACTGAAATAATGTTGTACCCAACTAACCCAAACAAACATTTATTACATACCTTTCAGAAATACCTTGTGACTATTTTATTGTTTGCTGTTACCTCCTTTGTTGTGTGTGAAGCAGCCTGTTTTATGATCCAAACTGAACAGCTTGAAGAGCCACTAAAGGGTGAGTTGAAATTGTTACTCCCTACAGAAAAGCTGCATGTTGCATCCAAACAAGAGCGTTGCTAGGTCTGCAAAAGATCTGGGGCTAGATCCCATAGCAGAGGTCACCAACCTTTTTGCATGCCCGAGGGGGGTGGGGGGTCGACCGTTGGTAAGCAATTTTTCATGGGCGATGGCTGGTGTTGGCGCTTCAATCATCATGGCACCATGGTTGATATGGTGTCAGGGAAACTGAAGTACATTATTTATTATATATTGTTAAATTCTAATATAAAATGAAGTGGTTCAACTCACCATAGTGCAGAATTACTATGGGGGCTCCACCAGATGCAGTGCATCACTCATCACTGTCGCCTGTCAACAGATGCAGCGTGTTACTTGCCACTTTCATCTGGCAACAGATGTGGATTGTCACTTGCTACATCTACTGCCACCAGTTGCAGATTGTCACTTGCCACGTCTCCTGGCACCATTTGCAGATTGCCACATCTCCTGCCACCATTTGTAGATTGTCACTTGCCACGTCACCGGCCACCAGATGTGGGTTGTCACTTGCCAAATGATGTGGATTGTCACTTGCCATGATAGTCAGTGCCAACATATGTGCATTGACGCTGCATTGGTGGCAGGCTGACAGCACTGGTTCATTTAGTGGGAGCAACAGAGCGGTGATGTGGGGTGAGCAGTGAGAGATGATGTCATCTCGCTGCTCCCCGCTGCACCTCCGACATTGAAGCAAGGGGGTCTGGCTGCAAAATGGAGCTCTATGATGATAGGAAGCACATGACCACAACTCCACCATGCTGTGAGGGCGGAAGAGCTCCGATGTGTGGCGGGCAGTGAGAGATGATGTTATCTCTCTGCTGCTCACCACACCTCGCTCCCAAATTGAAGAGGCCTGGCTGTGAAGAACGCTGATGTGGAGTGGGAAAAGAGAGATGTCATCTCTGCTCGCTTCTCTCCTCCACCTCTCATGCAGCCAGTCTGCCGCCGCAGCAGCCGCAAACGCTGGTTAGGCAGGGACCCTGCGGCAAGAAACTCTGGGCTATGTGTCCCAGATTCGGGCCTATAGCCCCAATACCTACCCCCTAGCAAAGCCCCTGCATCCAAACAAAACAAAATAAACCTCTAGCAATTAGAGTGTGAGAGTGTGAGTCTGTTCAAAGCATTCATTTTCACCATATACAGCAATCCTAGACAAATTTCAGCCCCAGGGCCAAATCTGGCCTATTGGCTGTCCCTATTTGGCCATCAATATCTCCACTGTTAGCATGCCTTTCTGAGCCTGTCAGCTTCCTCACCAAGGAAACAGATGTCCATGTGAATTGATGCTATAACTCAAAGGAGAGAGCCTGAGGAGCTGATTGGTACAGCAGGAAGGCTCTGTGCTGGTAGGAGAGCATTGCCTAGGAGACATCTTGAAGTTCTCCCACCACTCTTCTACCTGGCCAAGTTCTTCCTATGTTAACACCTGCAGGCTGCAAACCCCAGGAGCTGTGCACCTGTTCTTCAGTCTAGGTCAGGATCTGCAGAAATCCCCGCTGTACCAATCTCAGGCTCTCTCCTTCCAGTGCCAGTGCTTTTCAGAGGGAATGTGACAGGCAATGAGGAGGTGTAATATCACCTCTTCACTGCCTGATTTAAATGTATAATGGCGCAATAACAGTCTGCAATTGTGTGCATTGCAAATGGTTGCAGCATGGCCTTATTGAACTCAATGGGCAAGTTTGACTAAAGCTGTCGCTTGTCAAACTCTGCAGCCCAAGGTAAATATGCAGTGGGAGAAGCATGTGAACAGCTCCGTTTGCTAATATTTTACAGTTCAGGCGGGCAGGCGCAAGGGGAGGACCACAGCTCAGCTGCCCTTTTTCAACCCAATTAAAGAGAAAAAAAATCTAGTACCACGGTGTCTCAAAAATAAAACATACACAATTTTTTTAGATCCATCTATTAAAAGGAATCAATACCTGTAACTATGGATGCGTTTCAGCCTCATCATCTGAAAAAGACCTAGCTCATAAGCAGTTATTATTCCTAGTGCCAGGTGTTTGTTTTTAATATGTTAATGTACTTACAGATTAATAAATATTAATATTGAGCGGAATTATGTTTGCCCCCCCACAATAGTCCCAGTTTCTCATGTGGCCCATTGGAAATACAAATTGCCCATCTGATATACAGTATAGTTGAAGATTGCTTTAGCATTGTTATAATCAGTACTTGCACTTGCCTGTAAAAGCATCACTGTAATACCTTACTCAACTGAAGTAAATGGACCCTTCTGTATAGGCAAAGGTACCTATGGGTATGTTGCCATCAGCGTGGACCATCAATATGTAGGATTTGCAAAAGCAAAAAAATATTGGGTTTATAAATAGGTTTTCATAATTTGTATTATGTACCCCTGTAACTGCAAGCTTTGGAAACCTGCATACAGCAATTGAAACAAAACTGCAATCTGCAATTTCATCACATCAAACAGGCTTAGTATGCCCTACACCTAATCAGGGGTATATATGAAACTAGTGCAATGCTACTTCTGTCTACTAGGAAGAGGGATAAATTCTGCATTACCCTTCTTAAATAATGACCTATGAGCCAGTTTCTCAACCAGTGGTACCCCAGGAAGTACGTCTAGCAGGATCAGAAGGGTTATTTTATACATGAGTAACAAGTAACTAAAAATCTCAATTATAGAATGTCTTATTAATTTAAAGCATAAAGGGTCTTTGAAATTATTTTAAACATTCAAAGGGAGCACCAGGGGGTACGTAGAAAACATTCAATGTAATAAAGGACTTAATAATCTAATGAAGTTGTGACACCAGTCACACAACAAACAATACATCCAGGCACATCCTTGTTGTTTCAGGCAAAGGAAGTTATTTAAATAAAAATAACATAACCAGTACCCAAAACTCTCTCTTTAGAGTTATAAACATGCAGTTTTAAAAAAGCCTGAGTTTGTCAATATCTAATAATAACCTTAACACTAACTCCAATCCAGTTCACCAGATGGTGGGGCAAATGTTTGGTCCATCCTTATTAAAGCGGAGTTCCACCCAAAAGTGGAACTTCCACTCATTTCTGTCCATTCCGGGAGTCCAGGCTGCAGTGAATTACGTCACAGCTTAGCTCCCTCCTCCTTCCCCCCAACACCAGTAGGAGAGCGCAGCGGTGCCTCACCCATGCACAGTAGGGATCCAGCCATGAAGCCGTAATGCTACACTGCTGGGTTCCCTTATACACAATGGTAGCAGCAGCACCCGACAACTGATGGAAACATCAGCTGCGGTGCCGACATCGCTGGGCTTCAGAACAGGTAAGTGTCCTCTTTAACATAATAATAAAAGAAAGCTCCTATGTTTATCCATCCTGTACATTTATTTCCTACTGGTACAGTGTGTTGTACTACCTGCAGTATTGACGTTAGTTAAGAGCAAACATATCCAAGAGGGAAGAAGCTTTCTGTCATCTACCAATGCAGCTATACCAAAGATGATAACTTGATTACAACAGGCAAGAACTGTCAGGATTTCGGCATTTTGGATAATAGAATTTATATTTTTTTTCCAGGATGTCTCTATAAAGGAAAATTATATCCACCTGGCAAAACATGGAGGACGAGGAGCTGTTTGGACTGTTATTGTGACCCAGATGGGTTAATGGACTGCTGTCAAGCGTATGTTAATATTTTTAGCATTCTAAAAGACTTTTTAATAATATCTTCCGAACCCGTTAAATTACTAGGAGATTACAGCTGCAATCTTATTCTGTCATACCTTTATTTTCCTCACCTACAACAAAACAGTCTTCAACCACTTTAGCCCCAGAAGAATTTGCCCAAATTACCAGGCCATTTTTTGCGATACAGCACTGCATCGCTTTAACTAACAATTGCACGGTCGTCCGACGCTGTAGCCAAATAAAAGTGACATCCTTTTTACCCACAAATAGAGCTTTCTTTTTGTGGTATTTGATCACCTTTGTGGTTAAAAAAAGACTGACAATTTTGAGAATTTTTTTTTTTACTTTCTGATATAATACATATCCAAAAAAAAAAATTATTCATCAGTTTAGGTGTGTATATATATATATATATATATATATATATATATATATATATATATATACACAGTTGCAATAAAAAGTATGTGAACCCTTTTGGAAAGATATGGATTTCTGCGCAAATTGGTCATAAAATGTGATCTGATCTTCACAACAATAGACAATCACAGTCTGCTTAAACTAATAACACACAAAGAATTAAATGTTACCATGTTTTTATTGAACACACCATGTAAATATTCACAGTGCAGGTGTAAAAAGTATGTGAACCCCTGGACTAATGAGATCTCCAAAAGCTAATTGGAGTGAGGTGTCAGCCAACTGCAGTCCAATCAATGAAATGGGATTGGAGGTGTTGGTTACAGCTGCCCTGCCCTATAAAAAAACACACACCAGTTCTGGGTTTGCTTTTCACAAGAAGCATTGCCTGATGTGAATGATGCCTCACACAAAAGAGCTCTCAGAAGACCTACGATTAAGAATTTTTGACTTGCATAAAGCTGGAAAGGGTTATAAAAGTATCTCCAAAAGCCTTGCTGTTCATCAGTCCACGGTAAGACAAATTGTCTATAAATGGAGAAAGTTCAGCAGTGCTGCTACTGTCCCTAGGAGTGGGCATCCTGTAAAGATGACTGCAAGAGCACAGCACAGACTGCTCACTGAGGTGAAGAAAAATCCTAGAGTGTCAGCTAAAGACTTACAAAGTCTCTGGGATATGCTAACATCCCTGTTAGCGAATCTATGATACGTAAAACACTAAATAAGAATGGATTTCACAGGAGGATACCACAGAGGAAGCCACTGCTGTCCAAAAAAAAAACATTGCTGCACGTTTACGGTTTGCACAAGAGCACCTGGATGTTCCACAGCAGTACTGGCAAAATATTCTGTGGACAGATGAAACCAAAGTTGAGTTGTTTGAAAGAAACACACAACACTATGTGTGGAGAAAAAGAGGCATGGCACACCAACATCAAACCCTCATCCCAACTGTGTGTCAGGGCTGGCTTAGCCCTTCCTTCTCTGGGCTGGCTGCAAAGCTGTCAGCTAATTGCCAGCTCTCATTTCTCTCCACAGTTACCCAGCATTCCTGATTCTACTCGTCGGACCTGCCTACTTAAAGCTGTCCAGCTCACTTCATCTCTGCCTTCACCTTGGTCTCATCACAAGAAACCATCTCCTGCGTACCTGTTTTAAGACTTGCTTGCTGACATCCCTTCTGGCTCCTTATCCTGCTTGCTGTTCCTCCAATTGGATTCCTGACTTCTGGCCTGGCTGATTACCCAATCTGGTTATTGAACTCTGGCCAGGCTGACTACTCGATCTGGTTACTGGACTTTGGCTATGCTTTTACTAAGCTTAATCTATTTAAGTATGGTGGTGGGGGCAACATGGACGGATTGCTATCATCAAAGGCAAAATGAATTCCCAGGTTCATCAAGACATTTTGCAGGAGAACTTAAAGTGGAGGGCCACCCAAAAAAAAAAAAAAATCAGCATTAATATTCTTAAAAAATAAATAAAAAATAAAACATTTTAAGAAAAAAATGTTTTACCTTACTAGAAATCCCTGTTGCTAGGCAGTCTTCCTAATCTGCCTCTTCCTACTCTGCGACGATCTTCAGTCTTCTCTCCTCCTCGTGTTGTCTTCCGGGTAATGGGGCGCTCTGTGTTCTGGGAACTGTGTGTTTCCTAACACAGCGCGTCCCATTCACAAAGCACTGCGCGGCTGTTGGCTGGCAGCTGACCACGTGATAAGGGGTCGGGATCGACCCCTTGCACGGATCGGTGATCAGGCGAGTCTCATGGACTCGCCGATCACAGAGCGCGCCGCGCGCCCCTCAGGGGGCGCGCAGGGCGCTCGTACACGGGACGACGTCAATAGACGTAGTCCCGGAAAAGGAGATCCGCGCTGTAGCCGTCAATTGACTATAGCGCGGATCTCAAGTGGTTAAAGAGACAGTATACAAATGGCATGTTGTGGGTGAAGTCAGCTCAGATGCTGTAAGCAGCAGGTAAAGACATGGAGGAGGTCAGCAGGGCTTTGGCACAAGCCACCGTGACCCAGCAGCAAGCTTCAGCAGATGCAAACCGTCGACATGAGGAAGCGATGGCTCAGCAGCAGTACGCACTGGCACAGGCTATAGCTGCGCAGCAAGAAAGCACACGGTTGCTAGCCACCCAGTTTACTGCTCAGCAGTAGTCCACTCAAGTACAGGTGGCTGCCTTGCAGGAGGCAGTACAGCGGCTAGTTCAGGGATGAGAACAAGTGGTTGTTGCCGTTGGCAACCAAGTGTCCGTGAGGGCCAGCCATTTCTTACAAAAACTGACACCCAGCGATGATGTAGAGGCCTTTCTCACTAGTTTTGAGAGGATAGCGGAGAGAGAAGGGTGGCCCTGTGACCAATGGGCAGGCATTGTCTCCCCTTTCCTCATCGGTGACCCGCAAAAGGCCTATTTTGACCTCCCAACTGAACACATCAGCAACTATAAACATCTGAAGGCAGAGATCCTGGCCCACCTAGGAGTGACCACAGCCGTCCGGGATCAGAGGGTGCATCGCTGGCGGTACAAACCTAACCGACCACCCAGGTACCAAATGCATGAACTAATACAGCTGGTTAAAAAATGGCTGCAGCCAGAAAATCTGTCAGGCCTACAAATGGTGGAACGGGTGGTGATGGACTGGTACCTGCAGTCCCTGCCCCAGACGACCTACAGCGCTGGGTAAGCCATGGAGACCCTGCAAACACTGACCAGCTGGTTGAGTTGGTTGAAAGGAACATCATGGTGAAGGACCTGCTTGGGCCTGCCAAGCATCGGGAACCCACACCAAGAGCAACCAGACTAGCCACAGCACCTAGGAGAGAAGCCCTGCCAGACGTTGGAACCCGCAACCCTGCACCATCTTCTGCAGAACCTCGAAGGTTTGTCCCTGTCCCAAGGATGGGAGGCCTACAGTGTTGGCGATGTTGGTCCTGGGAGCATACCCAGGCACAATGCCCACTTCAGGAGGAGCCTATGGATTGCGGGACTGGTCGGAGAAGCTCCTTCTATGTGCAAAAAGTGCACTTTATGCACTTAGTCTCTCAGAGCTATTATCCCCAAAGTTTACTATATATAACTTTGGGGATATAACAACTTTGGACGCTGACACCAATAAAGTCCTTTTGAAAGGTTTTTATTTTTTTAGGGGTAACATCCAACAATACAGTCTCGTATGGAAACAGAGGGCAAGGGTGAAAGAACTCAGGTACCTTGAACTGCAGATATAACAAAGTCTCTAGTACCACCCAGAGAGTAGCCACTCGCAACTGGGCTCTTCAAAGCTGAACAAATCTTTAGCCAGAGATTATGGCAATCAGCACTTTGACTCAGAACTTGTGAAATCTCTGACCTTGAACAAGTTGTAACTGAAAGTGAATAGGAACCTTTTTCCTCAGTACCTGGAACGTTCTGTCTCCTTGACAGTACTGGAAAAAGCGTGGATTCGTCAATGTCCTTCACAATTCAGTAACCAGGCACTTCTCAGGATGCCAGCTTGTTGGCCCTCTTCCGAAGAGTCCTCCCCCAGTCACTTGCATGAGCTGCGGTGCCCCTCCAAGCCGAGAGCACACCCAGATGCCTTGAATCCTCCCTCAGTTACTGCGCCTCGGACCAGTCGGTTCCGAGACTCTGGAACAGACGGATCCCTACCCCAGACTAGGCGGGTCTATTAGGGTTAACCAACTGAAGCATGTCTTTGGAGCGACGAATGCTCCGGTTACCAGGACCCCTCGCGGGGCTACCCCGGTCCAGAATCAGGAACAGACCGCTAGGGCCTCACGAACGAACCACCCGTAACACGTGACCTCAACATCTTAAGTACCCCTCCCCAGACTCCTCAGCAGGGCCCGGCACACCCACTGATTGGCTCCGAGGAAGCTGATACCCAAAACGTCCAACCAGGCCTGGTTCTGGCCTGTCATGTGCACCTCACTGTACACATGACCAGGCAGAACCCTAACACAGCCCAGCCAAACTGATGTCAAAGTTAACCTACATAATTAGCCCTCAGAACCCCATTACAGTTCTGAGGCAGAAAACTAAATTTACACATGAATGACACTTTGTCCAAGGTGTCACCGCTACACATCCCCCCCAGTTATTTAGACAATGTCCTCATCGGCTAGGCAACAACCAAGGCAATGGGTGTTGGGGAAGGGAAGGAAAGGAAACTTATTCAAACATTTACGTTTTCAGAATAACACATTCAATGCTGTACATATACCACCCAGCTAACTGACTAAACCCACCCAACCTCCGATGAGCTTGACAATCGATCTCGGTGCATCCTGAAAGAAAAACACAATACAAAAGATAACACTGTACACTATACATTTCATCTTTCGTCTTCGTCAACGGAACTTCCTCGTTCAAAGACACATGAAATTTCTCTCTAACATTTCTAACGGCTTGTGAGAGAAAAAAAAAGTTTTTGCCTATTACTGCTCCTTTCCTGCCGACTCATGCCACCTAGGGGTCAGAGCCGCTGTAACTACAAGTCTCTCAATAATCAGAGCGCTTTGGGGCGAAAAGCCTGTAGAACTGTCACGGCTGGCTTAGCCCTTCCTTCTCTGGGCTGGCTGCTCAGCTGTCGGCTAACTGCCAGCTCTTATCTCTCTCCACAGTTACCACCTGTTCCTGATCATGCTCGTCTGACCTGCCTACTTAAAGCTGTCCAGCTCACTTCACCTCTGCCTTCCCCTTGGTCACATCACAAGAAACCATCTCCTGCAGTTCTGTTTAAAGACTGGCTTGCTGACATCCCTTCTGGCCACTTATCCAGCTTGCTGTTGCTCTGCTTGGATCCCTATCTTCTGGCCTGGCTGATTACCCGATCTGGTTATTGAACTCTTGCCTGGCTGACTACTCCTTACGGTTACTGAAGTCTAGCTATGCTTTGACTACTCTTTTTCTTTCTTTTTATTTTTATTTAATAAACAAGTGTGATTTAATTGTTCTTCTGTCTCATGGTTTCTGACAGTAGGCGAAGGCCATGAATTCAGAAGATACAGTCAATCAACTTGTTGGTAATATTTTTTCCAGATTGGATGAGCAAGATCACCGCATGGATCAGTTTGCCATGACGTTACAAATGCTCCTGAGTCGCACGGCTCACCTGGAATCCCCCACGGTGGCTGCTCCAGTACGTCCCTACTGCTGCGCCAGTCTCTGTGTAGGCACCCGCCTCGAGTATTACCTCGATAAGAGGTATGTCTGGTTCCGCTCCGCTTCCCCAGCGATTTGGAGGTGATCCAGTTCAATGCAGAGGGTTTCTCAATCAGGTTGAGATATTCTTTGAGATGCTGCCCCAGGCGTTTCCCACGGACAGAAGCAAAGTAGGTTTCATGATATCATTGCTTTCTGTGAGAGCCTTGGCCCATACCTCTTAAAAGCACTAAAAAAGTGCGCTTGTAAGACTGCTGCACAAATACGGTGTGAAAAAAAGTATTGCAATGACCACCATTTTATTCTCTAGGGTGTTAGAAAAAAAACAATATATAATGTTTGGGGGTTCTAAGTAATTTTCTAGCAAAAAAAATTGTTTTAAACATGTAAACACTGAGTGTGAAAAAGAGGCCTGGTCCTTAAGTGGTTAATAGCGAGTTATTTGGGACCCGGAATTTGGGAGGCTCTTAAGTGATATTAGGGTGGGAAAGAGCCTCCCTCCCTGACCACAGGCATTCAGCACACAGGGGGTTAAAGGCCTCCAGGAAACTGAAGGACGTTAAACTCTGGGGTGAAGACCCAGCTACAAAACCGTATGTGCTTTTTCTTTAATTTTGCTTTGTGCTGAAGTTAAGCAAACTTTGTTATACGCCGAAGATAAGCGGACTTTGTTTTATATTTTTGACCTGTGTTCTGAAGGAAGCCTTATTTTTGATTTACTTATAAATAAAAGCCTTTTGTTTCAAGTTTAAACAGTTTAAACTGGTGTCTTGGATGCTGGCAAAAGTGCATTTGCAGCCGCAAAAAACGTTTAAAACTAAAAAAACTGACATTTAACCACTTGCTTACTGGGCACTTAAACCCCCCTCAGTCCCAGACCAATTTTCAGCTTTCAGCGCTGATGCACTTTGAATGACAATTGCTCGGGCATACAACACTGTACCCAAATGAAATTTTTATCATTTTTTCCCCACAAATAGAGCTTTCTTTTGGTGGTATTTAGTTACAGCTCGGAGTTTTATTTTTTGCTAAACAAACAAAAAAAGATGCAAAAAAAAATAAAAAATCATGTTTTAATAGTTTGTTATAAAATTTTGCAAACGGGTCATTTTTCTCCTTCATTGAAGTGCGCTGATTAGGCGGCACTGATAGGCTGCACTGGTGGGCACTGATGGGCTGCATTGGTGGGCACTGATAGGCTGCACTGGTGGGCACTGATAGGCTGCACAGGTGGGCACTGATAGGCATAGTTAGGCGGCACTAATAGGCACAGATAAGGCGGCACCGATGGGCACAGATAAGGCGGCGCTGATGGGCGCTGATGGGCACAGATAAGATGGCACGGATGGGTGGCACGGATGGGTGGCACGGATGGGTATGGAAGGGCACCACTGATAGATAGGACTGATGGGCACTGATAGGTGGCACTGATAGGTGGCTCTGATAGGTGGCACTGCTGGGCACTGATGGGCGGCACTGCTGGGCACTGATGGGCGGCACTGATGGGCACTGATGGGCGGCACTGTGGGCGTGCAGCACCTTTGAGGCAGATTGTGGGCACTGCTGGGTGGCACTGTGGGTGGCACTGCTGGGTGGCACTGTGGGCACTGCTGGGTGGCACTGTGGGCACTGCTGGGTGGCACTATGGGCACTGCTGGGTGGCACTGACGGGGGGCACTTACTTTTATTAAGTGGGGCACTGCAGGGGGCAGGTGGGCACTGTCAGGGGGCAGGTGGTCGCTAGCAGGGCTGGCCGTGATCGGGACTGATGTCCCGATCACGGCCGCCGGTGATCGGCTTTTTTTTTTTTCTCCTCGCGCTGTCAGCGCGAGGAGGAATAATAGCCGATTACCGGCTCCGTTATATCACATGATCAGCTGTCATTGGCTGACAGCTGACCACGTGATAAGGGGTCGGGATCGACCCCTTGCACGGATCGGTGATCAGGCGAGTCTCATGGACTCGCCGATCACAGAGCGCGCCGCGCGCGCCCCTCAGGGGGCGCGCAGGGCGCTCGTACACGGGACGACGTCAATAGACGTAGTCCCGGAAAAGGAGATCCGCGCTGTAGCCGTCAATTGACTATAGCGCGGATCTCAAGTGGTTAAAGAGACAGTATACAAATGGCATGTTGTGGGTGAAGTCAGCTCAGATGCTGTAAGCAGCAGGTAAAGACATGGAGGAGGTCAGCAGGGCTTTGGCACAAGCCACCGTGACCCAGCAGCAAGCTTCAGCAGATGCAAACCGTCGACATGAGGAAGCGATGGCTCAGCAGCAGTACGCACTGGCACAGGCTATAGCTGCGCAGCAAGAAAGCACACGGTTGCTAGCCACCCAGTTTACTGCTCAGCAGTAGTCCACTCAAGTACAGGTGGCTGCCTTGCAGGAGGCAGTGCAGCGGCTAGTTCAGGGATGAGAACAAGTGGTTGTTGCCGTTGGCAACCAAGTGTCCGTGAGGGCCAGCCATTTCTTACAAAAACTGACACCCAGCGATGATGTAGAGGCCTTTCTCACTAGTTTTGAGAGGATAGCGGAGAGAGAAGGGTGGCCCTGTGACCAATGGGCAGGCATTGTCTCCCCTTTCCTCATCGGTGACCCGCAAAAGGCCTATTTTGACCTCCCAACTGAACACATCAGCAACTATAAACATCTGAAGGCAGAGATCCTGGCCCACCTAGGAGTGACCACAGCCGTCCGGGATCAGAGGGTGCATCACTGGCGGTACAAACCTAACCGACCACCCAGGTACCAAATGCATGAACTAATACAGCTGGTTAAAAAATGGCTGCAGCCAGAAAATCTGTCAGGCCTACAAATGGTGGAACGGGTGGTGATGGACTGGTACCTGCAGTCCCTGCCCCAGACGACCTACAGCGCTGGGTAAGCCATGGAGACCCTGCAAACACTGACCAGCTGGTTGAGTTGGTTGAAAGGAACATTATGGTGAAGGACCTGCTTGGGCCTGCCAAGCATCGGGAACCCACACCAAGAGCAACCAGACTAGCCACAGCACCTAGGAGAGAAGCCCTGCCAGACGTTGGAACCCGCAACCCTGCACCATCTTCTGCAGAACCTCGAAGGTTTGTCCCTGTTCCAAGGAGGGGAGGCCTACAGTGTTGGCGATGTTGGTCCTGGGAGCATACCCAGGCACAATGCCCACTTCAGGAGGAGCCTATGGATTGCGGGACTGGTCGGAGAAGCTCCTTCTATGTGCAAAAAGTGCACTTTATGCACTTAGTCTCTCAGAGCTATTATCCCCAAAGTTTACTATATATATAACTTTGGGGATATAACAACTTTGGACGCTGACACCAATAAAGTCCTTTTGAAAGGTTTTTATTTTTTTAGGGGTAACATCCAACAACACAGTCTCGTATGGAAACAGAGGGCAAGGGTGAAAGAACTCAGGCACCTTGAACTGCAGATATAACAAAGTCTCTAGTACCACCCAGAGAGTAGCCACTCGCAACTGGGCTCTTCAAAGCTGAACAAATCTCTAGCCAGAGATTATGGCAATCAGCACTTTGACTCAGAACTTGTGAAATCTCTGACCTTGAACAAGTTGTAACTGAAAGTGAATAGGAACCTTTTTCCTCAGTACCTGGAACGTTCTGTCTCCTTGACAGTACTGGAAAAAGCGTGGATTCGTCAATGTCCTTCACAATTCAGTAACCAGGCACTTCTCAGGATGCCAGCTTGTTGGCCCTCTTCCGAAGAGTCCTCCCCCAGTCACTTGCATGAGCTGCGGTGCCCCTCCAAGCCGAGAGCACACCCAGATACCTTGAATCCTCCCTCAGTTACTGCGCCTCAGACCAGTCGGTTCTGAGACTCTGGAACAGACGGATCCCTACCCCAGACTAGGCGGGTCTATTAGGGTTAACCAACTGAAGCATGTCTTTGGAGCGACGAATGCTCCGGTGACCAGGACCCCTCGCGGGTCAAAACTGATGTCAAAACTGATGTCAAAGTTAACCTACATAATTAGCCCTCAGAACCCCATTACAGTTCTGAGGCAGAAAACTAAATTTACACATGAATGACACTTTGTCCAAGGTGTCACCGCTAAACATCCCCCCCAGTTATTTAGACGATGTCCTCATCGGCTAGGCAACAACCAAGGCAATGAGAGTTGGGGAAGGGAAGGAAAGGAAACTTATTCAAACATTAACGTTTTCAGAATAACACATTCAATGCTGTACATATACCACCCAGCTAACTGACTAAACCCACCCAACCTCCGATGAGCTTGACAATCGATCTCGGTGCATCCTGAAAGAAAAACACAATACAAAAGATAACACTGTACACTATACATTTCGTCTTTCGTCTTCGTCAACGGAACTTCCTCGTTCAAAGACACATGAAATTTCTCTCTAACATTTCTAACGGCTTGTGAGAGAAAAAAAAAGTTTTTGCCTATTACTGCTCCTTTCCTGCTGACTCATGCCACCTAGGGGTCAGAGACGCTGTAACTACAAGTCTCTCAATAATCAGAGCGCTTTGGGCGAAAAGCCTGTAGAACTGTCAGGGCTGGCTTAGCCCTTCCTTCTCTGGGCTGGCTGCTCAGCTGTCGGCTAACTGCCAGCTCTTATCTCTCTCCACAGTTACCACCTGTTCCTGATCATGCTCGTCTGACCTGCCTACTTAAAGCTGTCCAGCTCACTTCACCTCTGCCTTCCCCTTGGTCACATCACAAGAAACCATCTCCTGCAGTTCTGTTTAAAGACTGGCTTGCGGACATCCCTTCTGGCCACTTATCCAGCTTGCTGTTGCTCTGCTTGGATCCCTATCTTCTGGCCTGGCTGATTACCCGATCTGGTTATTGAACTCTTGCCTGGCTGACTACTCGTTACGGTTACTGGAGTCTAGCTATGCTTTGACTACTCTTTTTCTTTCTTTTTCTTTTTATTTAATAAACAAGTGTGATTTAATTGTACTTCTGTCTCATGGTTTCTGACAGTAGGCGAAGGCCATGAATTCAGAAGATACAGTCAATCAACTTGTTGGTAATATTTTTTCCAGATTGGATGAGCAAGATCACCGCATGGATCAGTTTGCCATGACGTTACAAATGCTCCTGAGTCGCACGGCTCACCTGGAATCCCCCACGGTGGCTGCTCCGGTACGTCCCTGCTGCTGCACCAGTCTCTGTGTAGGCACCCGCCTCGAGTATTACCTTGATAAGAGGTATGTCTGGTTCCGCTTCGCTTCCCCAGCGATTTGGAGGTGATCCAGTTCAATGCAGAGGGTTTCTCAATCAGGTTGAGATATACTTTGAGATGCTGCCCCAGGCGTTTCCCACGGACAGAAGCAAAGTAGGTTTCATGATATCATTGCTTTCTGTGAGAGCCTTGGCCTGGGCTAACCCTCTATGGGAGATGCAAAAATCCGTTGTCTTGAGTTACCCTGAGTTTGTGGCCTCTTTTAAAAGGGTATTTGACATTCCAGCACGCTCCGCTTCTGCTGCCAAGTGCCTCATGTCCATCAAACAGAGTACGAGAACTGTTGCCATCTACGCCATTAAATTCCGCACTTTGGCAGCAGAGGTTGCTTGGAACAATGAGGCCCTCGTGGCTGCTTTTTCTCATGGTCTCTCGGATTACATCAAGGATGAGATAGCAGCCCGAGATATACCCACTAAGCTGGAGAGCTTGATCTCGTTTGCCATCCTCATTAACTCCAGACTCAGAGAAAGACTTTCTCTGAAGGAGCGCTTGAAGAAGCCTCCTGTACGTTTGCCTCCAAGCTTTGTAGTCCCACCCATGCTTCCCTCACCTTCCATGCCTCCTGGTACCGAGTCAGTCAGTGAAGTTGAACCCATGCACCTGGGCTTCACGTGTCTCTCTGTGGATGAGAGAGCCTTTAGGAGGAGGGAGAGATTGTGCCTTTATTGTGGCCAGGCAGGTCACTTTTTGAAGTCTTGTCCTACACGGTGTCCGGGGAATGCCCGAACCTTGAGGTCCTGCAATGGACAGACCTTAGGTGGCGTTGTTTCGTCCCCAGTTATCCAGAAGGATAAGCCCCTGGTTTTGGTCACCCTTTCTTGGGTTAAGTCGTCCATCGAGATACAGGCTCTAATCGACTCTGGGGCTGCAGGCCTGTTCATTGATGCTGCTTTTGTTTCGCAGCACTCGATTCCGCTGCAGCTGCGTGACACTCCACTTGCTATTGAGGCTCTTGACGGGAGACCTTTACAGCCTGCCCATGTGACTCATGAGACTCAGGTTTACAGCCTGCCCATGGCCGTAGAGGCTCTTCACCATGAGATATTCCAATTCCATGTTATTTCCTCACCCAGGTTTCTGCTGGTTATTGGTTATCCTTGGTTACAGAGGCACAACCCCTCTTTTGATTGGCTCCGTGCTGAGGATCTCTCCTGGTCACCACAATGCAGTGAGACATGCTTCCTGAAGGTACCCAAGGTCCTGTGCACCTCTTCACTCCCCTCCCTGCCGGAGGAGTACCGCGATTTTAGCGATGTCTTTGATAAAGGTCAAGCTGGTAGTTTGCCTCCTTGTGGCCGGGTTTACCCTTTGTCGGTCTTCGAGGATAAGGCCATGGTGGAATATGTTACTGTCGCACTTTCTCGAGGTTTCATCTGCAAATCCTCGTCTCCTGCTGGTGCTGGTTTCTTCTTTGTGAAGAAGAAGAGCGGTGAACTGAGGCCTTGTATAGATTATAGGGGTCTCAATCTTGTCGCGATTAAGAATGCCTAACCAATTCCATTGATTACAGAGTTATTTGACCGCCTCAAGGGAGCAACGGTTTTCATGAAGCTTGACATGAGAGGGGCATACAGTCTCGTGCGCATTAAGGAGGGCGATGAGTGGAAAACTGCGTTTAATACCAGAACAGGCCATTATGAATACCTGGTAATGCCTTTTGGCCTTTGTAACGCCCCAGTAGTTTTCCAGGAATTTATTAACGATGTCCTCCCAGATTTGTTGCGATTATGTGTGGTGGTTTATCTCGATGATATCTTCATATTTTCCAAGTCCCTGGAGAGCCACCACATAGATATCTGTTGTGTGCTTCAAAAACTAAGAGAGAACAATCTCTATTGTAAACTGGAGAAATGCGAGTTTCATCGTGAACAGGTTACATTCCTGTCATTTCCACTGCTGGTTTTTCGATGGACCCAGAGAAACTTTGGCAGTCCTGCAGTGGCCTCGACCCATGGGTTTACGTCCTCTGCAGCATTTCCTGGGCTTTGCCAACTACTGTCGGAAGTTTATTCATAACTTCTGGTCTCTGGTCAAGCCCCTGACTGATATGACCAGAAAGGACGGTAACCCACAGAGTTGGTCTCCGGAGTCCATTAAGGCCTTTGAGACACTTAAGGCTGCCTTTGTTTCTGCTCCTGTGTTGACACATCCTGATCCTACGTTGCCTTTTATCCTAGAAGTTGATGCTTCTGAGACTGGAGTTGGTGCCCTTCTGTCTCAACGTCCCAACCCTGAGAGCGCTATGCATCCGTGTGGCTACTTTTCCAAGAAATTGTCACCTGCTGAGTGCAATTATGAGATTGGTGACAGAGAGTTGTTGGCGATCATTTTAGCCCTGAAAGAATGGTGACATCTCCTTGAAGGTACCACTGTGCCGGTTCTTATTCTTACTGACCATAAGAATCTTACATTCTTGTCTGAGGCTAAGCAACTCTCTCCCAGAAGGTAGCGATGGTTTCATTTCTTGTCGAGCTTTAATTACATTGTCTCATTCTTACCCGGTACTAAGAATGTAAGGGCTGATGCCTTGTCACGACAATTTTCCTCCACTGCCAAGTCAGAGTCGGTTCCGGTTTCCATGATTCCTCCTGATCCTATCTTGGCTACGGTTTGCACCAGTCTTACTTCTCCTTTAGGTGACAAATGTCTTGCTGCTCAGGTCCATGCTCCTCCTGAGAAACCTTGTGACCGCTGCTTTGTCCCAGAGAGTCTCCAAACTGCTGTGCTCCAGACTTACCATTCTCCCAAGGCAGCTAGCCATCCTGGCAAAAAATCAACTCATTTGGGCCATTTCCCAACAATTCTGGTGGCTTAGTCTATGGGCTGATGTTACTGCCTTCATAGCTGCCTGTCTTGTGTGTGCTCAGAGTAAGACTCCACGACAACTTCTGACATCTTGCCGTCGCAGAGGGAGCAGAGGATGAGACATCTCCGGGAGGCCTTGCAGAAAAGTCTATGCAACGCGTTCCCAGAGACTGGGAGGTTACAAACTCCTGGTCCTGGACAACGTGTTGCTGAGGCATCGGTCAGAAGGAGCGGTGGAGAAGGTGGCCATCTGACCGATGCGTTCAGACAATTTTTTAGTCTGCGGCCCCAAGGTATGATCGGTTCCAGCAACCATCACCAGCGTCTGATTTACATGGTGCAGGAATACCTAGGGGCAAGCTCAGACTTGGATACCTTTCCCACTGAAAATTCTCTGGCTTACTGGGTCTTGAGGATGGATCACTGACCAGAGCTTGCACAGTATGCAATTGAGCTACTGGCCTGTCTTGCATCCAGCGTTCTTTCGGAACGCACCTTCAGTGCTGCTGGTGGCTTTGTAACCTATCACAGGGTGCACCTGTCCACCGACTCGGTTGATCGACTGACCTTCATAAAGATGAATCAGTCTTGGATCACCACCAGCTACCAAGCAACTGAAGCTGATGTAACCGAATAATTTTTTTGGAAATATCACATCCCTTCAAGACTGCCTAAGCTGATGCTGAGTGACTGTCCTGTTATGTTGACTGTCTATCCTCTTTCTCCTCCGCTGATATCTCGGAAGAACATTTTTGGTTCTGGGTGATGCCACCAGCCCAATTTTTCAGCCCCTGTTTAACAGGGGAGTGTAATTACAATGTTTGATGCAATGCTTTGCAGCAGGGCTCATGCCTGCACTCCAAATAGAGTATATGGGAGAGGTTGCAGTGTCTTGGCACCAGCACCAGTGCCTAAGGCCCAATTTTTCTGCCCCTGTTTAACAAGGGCGTGTAATTACAATTTTTGAGGCAATGCTTTGCAGCAGGGCTCATTCCTGCACTCCAACTAGAGTATCTGGGAGAGGTTGCAGTGTTGTGGCACCAGCAAGCAGTGCTTAAGGCCCAATTGTTCAGCCCCTGTTTAACATGGGCATGCAATTACAATTCTTGATATAATATTTCACAGCAGAGCCCGTTCCTGTGCCCACCAAGAGTAACTGTCAGGACTTATAGCGTTGTGGCACCAGCACCACCACCACTACCACCAAAGGCCCAATTTTTCTACCACTGTTCAACAATGGCATGTAATTACAATTCTTGATATAATCGTTCACTGCAGGGTGCTCTATCGCCCCCCACCAAGAGTCACTTTGAGGGCTTACAGTGTTGTGGCAACACCAACACCTTGTTCCGCCATTTCTGCAGGGCATATAGGGCAGGCCCCTACTTTCAAACATCCAACTTGCAAACGTCTCCTACTTGCAAATGGAAGCAGACAACAGGAAGGGAGATGAAAAAAAACGGACAGCAAAAAAATCATACAGGGGTAATAACCCTTCCCTATGTTTTCCAAAAAGCTTAAAAATACATTTTTTGACTGGAACTACACTTTAAAAATGTACCAGTTCAAAATTACAAACAGATTCTACTTAACACAACAAACCTACACAGTCCCTATCTTGTTTGCACCGCCTGTATACTCCTGTTCTGAGTATATAGGGCCTGAGGGCCCCACGTCTTTCCTTTTTTTAATATGGGTACGGGGTTCCCCTTAATATCCGTACAAGACCCAAAGGGGCTGGTAATGGACAGTGGGGGCTACCTATGCCATTTTTCTCAATGATTTCCATCCATATTGCCGGAATCAGATATTACATTAAAACCGCAAGCAGTTTTAAATGACTTTTTTTCCATTAAATGTCATTTTGTGCAGGGACTAAACACGGGAAACACGTGGCACTTCACAGGCATACTATAGAAACCCCCCAGGCACGATATTTAAAGGAATATTTCACTTTTTTTTTCACTTTAATTGTCATTAAAATCAGTGCTCCTGAAAAAACTTCAGTTTTTAAAAACATTTTAGGCATTGACCCATGTCCCCTGGGGCCAGGTCCCCAAACCCTTTTTAGGACAATATCTTGCATATTAGCCATTAAAATTAGCACTTTTTATTTTGAAAGTTCGAGTCCCATAGACTTCAATGGGGTTCTAAAGTTCTCACAAATTTTCGGTCCGTTAGAAAGTTCTGGTGCAAATTGAATCGGGGGGTGTTCGGCTCATCCCTAGTCTCCACCTAACTGAGTTGGAGAAACAAAGGAGGCGTGCATTGGGCCTATGACTGTATTGTGGACTTAAAAGGACATTTTGTTATCTGTCTGCCCTTCCCCTCCAGTAAAAGGCAGGGTCTAACCAGTGTTGGAGGAGCTGGGTTAGACCTTACAGGTATATCCTCCAAGACCAAGATTACCATTCCCGCCATTATCCATTTACCCTCTAAACTTGTCTCCAGTGAAGTTTTTGTGGATTCTGGACCCGCTGGCATATTCTCTAGACTACACTTTTGCTAAAGAAAAGAAAATTCCATTTGTTCCAAAGTCTAGACCCCTGACCATCACCACCCTGAATGGACAACCCTTGGGAGATGGTGTATTCCACAAAGAGGAAATTGTGTTGTCTCTTATTGACTCCATACTTCTGCCTGTTATCCTTGGTTACCCATGGTTACGACAACATAACCCTTCTTTTGATTGGGAAAATTGAGAACTAACCTC
The DNA here is from genome assembly GCF_037356315.1 of Lithobates pipiens. NCBI lineage: Eukaryota > Metazoa > Chordata > Amphibia > Anura > Ranidae > Lithobates > Lithobates pipiens. Next base: position 44,180,081 of record NW_027507787.1, read on the forward strand.
TTGGTCGTCCTGTCATCTAAACTGTCTCAACCCAAAACACTTTCTGGTTGTCTGTTGACTTCCGTGGCCATCCCACCTACCTTGCCTCATGAATACCATGAGTTTGCAGATGTATTTTGCAAGCAAAAGGCAGAGGTTTTACCTCCATATCGTTGTTTTGATTGTGCAATTAATTTGATTCCTAGAGCACCTCTTCCCAAAGGAAGGACCTGTCCCCTATCTTTGTCTGAACAAAAATCCATGGAGGAATATGTGAAAGACAACTTGGAAAAAGGTTTTATCCAACCCTCTTCTTCTCCAGTAAGGGCAGGTTTTTTCTTTGTTGAAAAAAAAGACGGGGATCTTCGACCATGCATAGATTATCGAGGGTTAAATCAAATTAATGAATGAATGAAATACTTATATAGCACACAATGCGAACTGAATCGCCTCTAGGCTAGATTTAATCACTGTAAAAAACTCCTACCCTTTGCCTCTCATTCTTGAACTGTTTGATGTACTTAAGGGAGCTGTTATCTTCTCTAAGTTGGACCTATGAGGGGTTATAATCTGATTTGAATTAAAGATGGGGAAGAGTGGAAGACAGCATTCAACACTTGTAATGGACATTTTGAATATCTGATTATGCCATTTGGGTTGTGTAACGCCCCTGCTGTCTTCCAACGTTTCATGAATGACATTTTTCATGATTTCAGCAACAGTTTTGTGATCGCGTGAAAGTGTAATAGTGCTGCGCTGTATAGGGAAAGGGGAAAAAGGACAAGGGAAACAAGGGGGGGGGGAGTGGATGGTCGGGGGTGGATGAAAAATAAAACATATATCTATATTACACCATAAAAATAACTGCTTGTGAACACGTTATATATTCCCTATGGTAAATAAATAGTATAAAAATCAAACAGCAATTATTGAATAAATAATGTGAATCAAAGTGTCATGGTGAGCTATGTAAGATACACTGACAAGTGCTAAGAGTTAAAGTGCAAAAACTCAAATAAAACTCAAAGTGACTAGTGCACACTCAAATAAAGTGACTAGTGCACACACATATAAAAAGATGATCAAATAAAATAATCACACTCAGAAATAAATCCGAAAAGCAATCCGTATAAATAAAGTGATAAGTGCCAATGAGTGCAAGTAATTAGTCGCATGGATGAAAAAACTGTAAGTAAAAGCAGTGTAACTATTGCTGTCGTGTTGTTCAGACAACGGACAAATCCATATTTTGTGCTGTGCAAATCATGCAGACAATTCAGTGGCACACTCCTCCTTTTCCCTTCGTGGGATAAATGGGTGGATGTCCCCTTACCTTACCGCTGTAAGGTTACAGCGTATAACAACATATGTTGGTCACTATGGGGCTTCCTCTCTCTTATATCGGCTGATATTGTGGCAGATGAACCTCATAAAATGTAAGAAACGTTGCCAAATAGTGTAGTATTTTGGTAAAACGTTTTTTTTATTAAATAAAGTTATCTGGCTACTCACATTTTAGAGGTTAAAAACAGGCATAGAATGAAAACAAAACGATGGACAGCGGGTCTAGGCGTCACTTCTGGTGTCTCTCTCTCTCTCTCTCTCTTTCTGCACGTGTTCGTCACTGTCACGTGACTTCATCAGGGAATAGACAGAGAGAAAGAAGTGTCCTTTATATACCCTTATTTTACTTATTACGGCGGCCATTTTGTTGAGGTCTGGTGGCCGGAAATACAATCGCGGCCATTTTCTTGTCTATCTTACACAGGAAATATGACCAGAAGTGTGAGTGCAGCCATTTTCTTATCTACCATGCGCCGGAGATACTATAGTGGGAGTAAATGAGTGATGGTCTCCATTTTGTTTTGGTCCGTACCTCAAGTGAATGGATGTACACACTAATTGCCATTATATCAATCGCCAGGTATGTTAATGAGCTTATACACGCCGGTCAATGTAGGCTATGTGTATACCGGAACGGTCAGAGGTAAGGTGACACCGGAAATGTAGGCACCGCTGTTTAAAACTCTTTTAATAAGATCATTGCATAAAACCACAATAAGAAATAATGGATGATAAAAAGTGAATCATTTAAAATTAAAAAATAAAAATAAAGATCAAAATGAAAAAAACAAAACAAAAAAATGAAGATAAGAAGGAATGTATGAATGCCAATAAAATAATATAAAATATAAACCCTATTATTATAGGAATGATGCTAATACCAAAAGTGACCATAGGTGTATTTAACATCATATGAATAACCTGGCCCTAAAATTAGTCTCTTAAAATTATTGCGCTGTTATGAAAAAAAAAATAGTATGTAAAAAAGAGGACCAAGGAAAACAGATGTTGAGTTTTTTTTTTTTAAATTCCTAAAATATTAAATTGCTCTGAAAGTGGGAGCAATGTATAACCAGAACCCAGAAAATATATTATGTTTAAAAATCACTAATAAAACAATTTAAGTCGAAGTCTATATTTAAGCCTTGTGGCGCAAAAGTATCCATGATAAAAATCCATTTGGATTCTAACTGGCTTAGGGTTCACACCTTGTGACTTCCCCGCCAGTGTTTGACGTACTGTTCTATACCCCAGAATTTGAGCTGGGAGGGGTCCTTGTTATGGACCATCGCAAAGTGTTTTGACACACTATGTTTATCAAACCCCTTTTTGATATTTTGTATATGTTCCTTCAAACGGGTTTTTAACGGTCTCTTAGTACGGCCCACATACTGCAGGCCGCAACTGCATTCAAGCACATAGACTGCCCCTTCAGTGTTACAACAGATGAAGTTTTTGATCTCGAACATATTGCCTGTGGATGTAGAGGTAAAGTTTTTTTTTTTTGTATTCTGACATTTGGTGCTCACACATGCAAAACATCATTTGCATGGGTAGAACCCTTTGCCTGAAAAGAATGTAAAATTATTTTTAGGAGGGTCTGGAATATTTTTTCACTATCCTATCACGGATGGTTGGGGCCCGTCTGTAGACAAATTTGGGCTTCAGAGGGAGAATGGTTTGTAATTGTCTATCAGCTAGCAAGATATTCCAATTGCGTCTGATTATTCTTTCTACCTCCTTGTATTGAATGTTATAATCCAACACGATAGGTACTGTGTCTGTTGAGGCCTCATATTTTGATTTATTTACCATTAGTGTTTTTCGATCAATGTCTGCTACTTCTTTAATTTTCCCATCAATGAACTTGCTGTCATAACCTTTTTCCAAAAACTTAGACCTCAGTGTAGCTGCTTGTATTTCATAGGATGTCTTGTCCGTGCAGTTTCTGCGTATCCTCGTGAGTTGTCCTTTCGGTATATTAAATAGACAATTCCTATTGTGGCAACTTTGCAGTGGAAGATAGCTGTTTCTATCGACCTCTTTAAAAAAGGTCTTGGAGGAGAGGGTATTATTATTCTGTGTGATTGTCAAATCTAAGAAGTTGATTTGCTCATCGCTTATTTCCCAGGTGAGGTGGATATTTCTATCATTATTGTTTAATTTTTCCAGGAAGCTATTTAATTCTTCTTTTCCACCTTTCCATATTATCATAATATCGCCTATATACCTTCTGTATATACATAGATCTTCTGGTACATTCATAAATACCTCTTCTTCCTCCCACTTGGCCATGAACAGGCCCGCTACACTGGGGGCAAATTTGGCTCCCATTGCCACCCCAGTTTTCTGAAAATAATAGGATCGGTTATACCAGAAATAGCTGTTTTTTAACACAAAATCGAGGCTTTTAATGATAAACTTCCTCTGACCTGTGATCGTATACTTGGACGACATTTTCATCTCTTCCAAGACTCATCCAGAGCACATGGCAGATGTAAAGTAGGTATTACAACGACTGAGAGAAACATCTTTACACGAAGATTGAGAAATGCAGTTTCCATCTAATCCGTATTCCTTTCCTTGGATACATTATAAGTGCTGTCAGTTTCCTAATGGACCCTCAAAAACGTTCTGCTGTCTGGCAATGGCCCCAATCAACCACTTTAAGAGGGCTCCAAAGCTTTCTAGGGTTCGCAATTTACTACAGATGTTTCATCAAAGGTTCTGCCTCCATTGCGGCCCCCCTTACTGCTATGACTAAGAAAGGCATAAATTGCAAGGTGTGGTCCTCAGAAGCAGAATCTGCTTTCCAGCAATTAAAAGACATGTTTAGCAAGGCTCCAATTCTTCAGCATCTAAATCCTGATCTCCAGTACATAATTGAGGTTGATGCCTCCAACGTAGGAGCTGGTGCCCTGCTGTCCCAGAGACAGCCTAAGTCCGGTAAAATCCATCCAGTATTGCTTTTTTTTCTAGAAAGTTTTCTCCAGCAGAGATGAATTACGACGTTGGGAATCGAGAACTACTGCCCATCAAACTGACATTGTCCGAATAGCGATATCTTCTGGAAGGTGATCCCAAAGCTTTTTCTATCCTCACTGACCATAAAAACCTGCTATATCTTCAGACTTAAAGACATTTGAACTCACGTCAGGCTCAATGGGCTCTGTTTTTCTCCCGTTTTAAATTTTGTTCTCATGTTCCTAGACATAAAAACAAGAGAGCCAATGCTATTTCCAGACAGTTCGCTACCCCTGGAGAAGATCAACCTACCCAGCAGTATGTAATCCCACCTCACAAAGTTGTCACACAGAATCTTTACGACTCTTTCCCAACAGTTACAAGAAACCCAGAATCATGTTTCCCAAGGCTTGACGATACCACCAGGTCGACTGTTCATAGCCCAAGCCTCAGAAATCCTGTACTCCTCTGGGCTCATGATTGTGTTTTATCTGGTCATCCTGGTGTCACCATAACTCTTTAGACCTTGCAATGTCATTTCTGGTGGCCTCATATGAAAAGGGATGTTACTTACTATGTGGTTGACCGTCCAACTTGTGCTGCTAATAAAGTACCTCACACATTGCCTACTGGACTGTTACAACCACTTCTGGCACCTTGCCAGCCTTGGACCAATTTGACTATTGACTTCATTACAGACTTACCCGAGTCCGAGGGCATGACTGCTATATGGGTCACAGTGAATCGCTTTTCCAAAATGTCTCATTTTGTGCCTCTCCTGTGATTACCTACAGCAGAAGCACTGTCTACCCTCTTCCTTTCCCAAAATGGTGAGAAATCATGGCATACCTACCAATGTCGTCTCAGACCGCGGATCCCAGTTTGTTTCCTGATTCTGGAAAGCATTCTGCAAGAAACTGGGATTAACGCTCTCACTCTCTACCGCACATCACCCTCAAACAGATGGTCAAACTGAACACATGAACCATACCCTAGAAACCTATCTTTGACATTATGTCAATGCCTCACACTCCAACTGGTCTGAGCATTTGCCTTTGGCTGAGTTTGCCATTAATTCCCGTTGGCACAGTGCTCGTCATACCACACCATTCTACGCAGCACTAGGCTATCACCCTCAGACTTTTCCCCTACTTCAGCCTTCTGGTGTACCAGCAGCAGATCTGCGGGTGAAAAATATTCTGCTACATTGGAAAAAAATGTGCTTATTACTATAGAAGTCAGCAGGCAAGTATGCGCTTTTCTCCAACAAACGAAGCAGCCATATACCTCCATAGGAGGTGGGGGACAGAGTTTGGCTATCAACCAAATAAGTGAGACTAAAACAACCTTCTATCAAATTGTGCCCTCAAATTATCGGTCCTTACAAAATTATTGCTCGAGTTGGGGCAGTCTCCTATTGGTTGAAATTGCCCTCCTCTCTCCGGATTCACCGCATATGCCACGTTTCCCTCCTCAGAAAGGCAATTTTCAATTGCTACTCCAGAAAGCAACAGCTACTGTAACTCCTGTTCTTGTTGATGGACAAAATGAGTTTGACGTCTCTAAGATTCTTGATTCTAGAAGACATAGTCGTGGCCTACGGTATCTGGTTCATTGGAAGGGATATCCCGTCACAGACCATTTCTGGGTCCCAGCCAAAGATTTGCATGATCCTGCTCTTATTCGAGATTTCCATGTCTCCTTTCCCACTAAGCCCTGCTAGGCCACCGGAGGGGTCCAATGGGGAGGGGGCCCTGTTATGTACCTGGGTGTATTTGAACCAGGATGTTCCTGGTCCCACAGCTGCAGTCCCACAGCTCTGGAGTTATAGCTATGTTCTCTTAGTTTGATGCATTACCTTGGACTCACTAGCCCCACCTGCTGCCAGCTGTGGCCAATGTACAATCAAAGCAGCCCATAAATAGCAGCACTTCCTATCGCTCAGTGCCTGTTTGTTTGGACTAGCTTCCTGGGTGTTTTGACTTTTTTTTTTTTTTTTTAATCCTGCCTGAATTCCTGACTACTCTCTAATCTGCTAATTTTCTACTTTCAGCTCGTGTATGACCTTTGCCTGCCTGACCAATCTCTGGATTTTGATCATGTACCGCTTTGCCTGATCTGTTGCCGTCTTGATCTGCCTGACTAAGTTTTCACTTGGATCCTCAGCAGACACTACCTATCACAGATACCTTACAGCTTCCACCTCCTCCCTAGCTCCTTTAGTGATTTCATCTCTCACATTCACTTGTGCATTATTCTTGATATACAGGCATACCCTTTCCCCTTTTTTGCCCTCTCTATCCCTGCGATAAAGGGAATACCCTTGAATGGTTGCCAGCCAATCATGAGAGCTGTTGAACCAAGTCTCTGAAATTCCCACAAAATCAAAATTCTCCCCGTACAACAGTATCTCTAGGTCTCCCATCTTGTCCGCCAGGCTCCTGGCATTGGTGAACATGCCACGTAGTTTAGACCGGTCGCATACTGTCTTATTATTGGGTGTTCCGAGGTTGCAAATAGGACTTGTTACTATACTCACCTTGGGTTTATATGCTTTATTCAACCTACCACTAATGCCCCCAATACTGTCCTCTGGAATATGTTCCGCGTTGACTATCTCTACCTCTGGACACTCCCTCCATCACCTAGTTTAAAAGCCCCTCTAATTTTTCGGCCATCTTCATTCCTGGCAGAACTGCCCCCTCCTCATTTAGGTGTGGTCCGTCCCTTCTATGGAGCTGGTGACAACTGAGAAGTCAACCCAGTTCTCCAGGTACTTCCCTAATCTCCCTCTGCCTTTCTGGTGTTGCACGAGGTACCGGTAGTATTTCTGAGAATACTACCTTGGAGGTGCTTCTCCTGAATTTAGCTCCTAAGTCCCTAAAATCATTCTTTATGGCACTCCATCTTCCTCTGACTTTGTCATTGGTGCCAACGTGCACCAGGACAGCCAGGTCTTCCCCAGCCCCTCCGAGTTATCTGTCCACCAGATCCGTGATGTGCCGAGTCTGAGTAGACAGCATATAGTTCAGCGTTTCAGGTCTTTGTCACAGATTGCCCTCTCTGTTCTTCTAAGAATTGAATCCCCTCTACCACCAGAATCTGTCTTTCCTTTCCTTTTGCTCCCCCCCCCACTCTCACTGGAGGAGTTATTCCCCTGGTAGCTAGGGGAGTCACTCAGCTACAGCAGTGCTGGTGCCTGACTGGTTTCCCAATGTCACTCAACAGGGCGTACTTATTGGGAAGCTCCAGCCCAGGATCAGCCTCCCTGACACTTTCCCCTCTACCCTTCCCGACTGTCACCCATCTCCTCTTTTCAAGTGCCTGCTCCTCTGCTGGTCCCTGTCGGGTATGTTCCCAGCTCTCCTTTAGTATGGAGGGTCTTCTCTGTGTTAATAGTTATGGCGCCAAAGTAAACATCCCCCTGCTCTAGCCCTGCTAGAACACTGTCCCTCATGCTGAGCCCCAATTTTGTGCCCTACTCCGTGCCATAGGCCTCCACAAGACATCCCTGGCCATAGACCTTTATATCGCTGCACTTCACTGGTGGTGGTCAGGAAATGGCATTACAGTCACATCACAAGGACATACACTCCTGAGTCACTTGACATTACACAGTCAATCACATAAAGTGGACAGTCAGCAGTCATCACAGGTGCAGGCATGTGAAGCACTTTAACAGCAACCTCTCTTACAGTTTCTCCTCTGCCCAGGGTCATCAGTACTCACAGGACTGTTCTCTCTGTAGACACCTCCTTGCTAGGTACATTTCTCCTGGGCACCCTCCAGGGAAGCAGCCTCACACAAGAACCTCCAGCCTGCCTAAAATGCCTTTTGCAATCTGCCCTAGCCAACACCTACATAAGGGACAGAATGACTACAGCCAGCCCTCCTGCATACAGGCCATCTCCACCCAGCCTCCTGCCCTGTCCAGGGCATAAGTGTGTTGGCTACATCCTCACAGGTGTGGGGTGTTTGGCTCACATGTCCCAATAAAGGGTGTGCTCCTGCCCACCTAGCTAATATGTGGGTGCTGACTCACCCCTGATATCACTGTGGAAGGTCTCTGTCTAAAAGGGGACTAACACCTGGTGTCACTACTAGAGATGGCCTTGCGGTTCGCCCGGCGGTCGGTTCACGGCAAATTTTGCTCGTTCGCGATTCACCATCGATTCATCCATCATGGGGTATAGGACAGCCAATTGAAACATTTCAGCACATGGACAATTGGACATTCCCCCTACCTTATAAATAGACTTGATCTGGCGGCCATTTTACATTCTGTCTTTTGTCAGTGTAGGGAGAGGTTGCTGTGTGGAGCAGGGACAGACTGTAGTGACACAAATCGCTAGCTATTAGGTCCACAAAAGTCCTTTTAAGGACTGGTATACATGTACAGTATATATGGTTCTGGTGCACTGCTGTGACTGCTATGCTGGTGATTGCTGAGTGCCCTGCTGACCAATTCTGCAGCTGTCTTTTGTCAGTGTAGGGACAGGATGCTGTGTGGAGCAGGGACAGTCAGTTTAATAACTAGCTATTACTATTAGGTCCACAAAGGTCCTTTTAAGAACTGGTATAGGTGTATAGTATATAGGGTTGTACATGTATAATATATTTTCTTTCAAATATACAAAGTATAATATGGTGCACTGCTGACTGCTGTGTTGTTGATTGCTGCCCGATTCTGCAGCTGTCTTTTATGTGTAGGGACTGAGGGACAGTTTGGTGTTCTGAACAGGGATAGTCTGCAAATCACTAGCTACTAGGTCCACAAAGGTCCTTTTATAGGTGTACAGTTTATAGGGTTGTACATGTATAATATACTTTCTTTCAAATATACAAAGTATATTATGATGCACTGCTGACTGCTGTGCTGCTGAGTGCTGCCCAATTCTGCAGCTGTCTTTTATCAGTGTAAGGACTGAGGGACAGTTTGGTGTTCTGAGCAGGGACAGTCTGCAAATCTCTAGCTACTAGGTCCACAAAGGTCCTTTTAAGGACTGGTATAGGTGTACAGTATATAGCGTTGTACACATATAATATACTTTCTTTCAAATATACAAAGTATATTATGGTGCACTACTGACTGCTGTGCTGCTGAGCTGATTACTGCCCGATTCTGCAGCTGTCTTTTATCAGTGTAGGGACTGAGGGACAGTTTGATGTTCTGAGCAGGGACAGTCTGCAAATCACTATCGCTACTAGGTCCACAAAGGTCCTTTTATAGGTGTACAGTATATAGGGTTGTACTCGTATAATATACTTTCTTTCAAATATAGAAAGCATATTATAGTGCACTGCGTGCAGTGCTGCTGACTGATTCTGCAGCTGTCATTTCTCAGTGTAGGAAGGGACAGTTTGGTTTTTGGAGCCAGGACAGTCTGCAATTCACTAGCTACTAGCTAGCTACTATTAGGTCCACAAAGGTCCTTTTAAGGACTGGTATAGGTGTACTATTTGGTGTGCAGTAGATAGTGGTGTAATACACGTATAAAATACTTGCACATACAGAAAGCATAGTATAGTGCATTTCCACTGTGCAGCATTGTGACTGTTGAGCGGTTCAACAGCGATACTACAAAGAGTGACAAACGCAATTAAAAAAAGTATTATAACTGGTGTGACAGACCAGTGACCCCCAAAAACGACAGATTGAAGCAGGGTGTTATATACCTTCTTCCACATACATACTGCACTTCTCTAGAGACTTTTGTCACAAGGTCATTTAAAAAAATGACAGGCAGAGGAAGAGGCAGGCCCTTCCACAGGGGTGGTAGGGGTAGGGCAGTAGCAACAGACTTGAGCCAAAGTGGCAAATTGCAGAAGGAGCGTGCGATTATGTCAAAGGATGCACCAGACTTGGTTGAGTGGTTCACTCAACCTTACTCTTCTGCACCCTCCTCATCCTCTCGATCGGCACCCTCTTCTTCACTCTCTGCTGTGTGCACCCCCAAAGACAGTACCACCAACACCACCACCACCATATACCTTTCGCTTGAGTCACAGGAATTATTTTCCGATCCATATCAAGACATTTCCGATGCGCAGCCACTCTTGGCATTGGATCAGGAAGAGGAGGTAGCAACAACCGCCACTCAGCAGTCTAACAACAGTACCCAGATCAGCCCAAGGGAGAGGTTGGTCCCCGGTGTTGCTGCCTACTCCGAGATCTCTAATTATAGCGGTGGGGAAGGTGACGTCGATGATGACGTGTCTAGTGATGTCACGTGGGTGCCCACAAGAGAGGAAGAGGAGGGGAGTTCAGAGGGATATATGGACCAGCAGATAGGGAGGAGATAGGGAGCAGGCAGAACTTAGATTGCACAGGAGGGACAAAGCAGACTACTAATGTATCAGGAGCGAGGCATCAACCATGTATGGTCACATCTGGCCCTCCCAGGATGCCGGCACATGGCTCCACAGTGTGGGCTTTTTTTTAACGTGTCCGCTGCTGACAATAGTGTTGGCATCTGCAGCCTTTGCAGTGAACGCATAAGTCGCGGTAAGCCCAACAGTTACCTAGGGACGACCACCTTAAGAAGGCACATGAGCTGCCATCACCGAGCCCAGTGGGAGCAACGGAACCCAAAAAGCCACACTCCAGGCTATCCTTGTCCAGCCTCGTCTTCTACTTCTCCTTCTCCTCTGTCCTCACAATTGTCCTCCACTCCACCTTCCATCATGCCATCCTCACATTTTTTTGGAAAAAGGCAGGCTTCTGTGGGCCAAATGTTCGAGCATATAAAAATGATGACGCCGGATAACCCTTGTCATGGTTATGCAATAGAGTTTGTCTGCTTACCTGTTTTCATGTGCTCATCTCTAGAGACCAGCCGACCCTCACCTAACTGCTTTTGTAATCCATCCTCTGGCATGACTCCACCCTAGCTCCTATCAGAGAACTCTATATTAACCTGTGCACTGCAGGCCAACCCTGCTGATCAACCATTGTGTATTCCTTTGTGTGTTTAGCTTCCTGTTACCTGCCGTGTGCTCTTCTGTTGTTCCGTTACCGACTTTGGCGTGTCCTTGACTATCCCTGTTTGCCTGTGATCCTGACCTATTGGCGTGTCCCTGACTATTCCTGTCTGCTTGTGGCCCTGACCTTGGCTTTATCCCTCACTATCCCTATCCTACTGTTGCCTACTGTGGGTGCGAGCTGGGGGACCCTGGGGGTCGCGACCTGGAGCCAGTTGCAGCCAAGTCCATCCTCACCACTAGAGGCTCTCGTGAACACCTGCTGGCTCTTATACTCTGCACCCCAGGGAATCTTACGCTCTAACCTCGGTGGGATCTGTCTCCATCTGCAGCAGTCAGCCTTAGGGTTCACAACCTTGCGGTGCACTCCTGATCCCTGCGCTGTGCATCTGTCACCTCGCTTCAAGGTGACCTGACAACCCTCTTGCCCAACGGTTGATGGCTGGCTTTTCAGAACTGATAGCCCGCCAACTACTGCCATATAAACTGGTGGACTCGGAGGCCTTTCGAAAATTTGTGGCCATTGGAACACCACAATGGAAGGTCCCAGGAAGGAAGTATTTCTCACAGAAGGGCATCCCAGAGCTATATGGCCATGTTCAGCGGCAAGTGAATGTATCTCTGGCACACAGTGTCGGTGCCAAGATACATCTGACCACAGACACGTGGTCTAGCAAACACGGGCAGGGAAGGTATATAACTTTTACTGCCCACTGGGTGAACCTTCTGATGGCCGCCAAGCATGTAACCCGTGGCACCCGTGTAGATTTGGGTTTACCTCCACGGATTGCATGCAGGCCTGCCTCTTCTTCTTCTTCTCCTCCTACTCCATCCTCCTCCCTCTCCTCCTCGGCTGACTCCTCCTTTTCCGCTGCTAGCGTCTCTTCCGCTGCACTGCCCAAGCTCCCTAGAACCTATTCGACATGCCAGGTGAGATGTTGCCATGCTGTGCTGCATCTGTTGTGCCTGGAATCCAAGAGCTCCACTGGCCCTGCACTCCTTTCAGCTTTGCGTCACAGGCAGATCAGTGGCTAATAGGGATGAGCCGAACACCCCTCGGTTCGGTTCGCACCAGAACTTTCGAACGGACCCCAAATTCGTACGAACTTTAAAACCCCATTGAAGTCTATGGGACTCGAACTTTCAAAATTAAAAGTGCTAATTTTAATGGCTAATATGCAAGATGCTGTCCTAAAAAGGGTTTGGGGACCTGGCTCCTGCCCCAGGGGACATGGGTCAATGCCTAAAATGTTTTTAAAAATGGCCGTTTTGGCGGGAGCACTGATTTTAATGACGATTAAAGTGAATAAAAAAAGTGAAATATTCCTTTAAATATCGTGCCTGGGGGGTGTCTGTAGTATGCCTGTGAAGTGCCACGTGTTTCCCGTGTTTAGAACAGTACCTGCACAAAATGACATTTAACGGAAATAACGTCATTTAAAACTGCTTGCGGTTTTAATGTTATATCTGGTTCCTGCAATATGGTTGAAAATCATTGAGAAAAATGGCATGGGTAGTCCTCCCTGCCCATTACCAGCCCCTTTGGGTCTTGTACGCATATTAAGGGGAACCCTGTACCCATATTAAAAAAAGGAAATGTGTGTGGCCCCCAGGCCCTATATACTCAGAACAGCAGTATGCAGGCGGTGCAAACAAGACAGGGACTGTGTAGGTTTGTTGTGTTAAGTTGAATTTGTTTGTAATTTTCAACTGGTACATTTTTAAAGTGTAGCTCCAGTCAAAAAAACTATTTTTAAGCTTTTTGGAAAACATAGGGAAGGGTTATCCTCCCTGTATAATTTGTTTTGTCGTCCATCTTTTTTCATCTCACTTGCTGTTGTCTCCTTCCATTTGCAAGTAGGAGATGTTTGTAAGTTGGATGTTTGAAAGTAGGGGCCTGCCCTATATGCTCTGCAGAAATGGCGCAACAAGGTGTTGGTTTTGCCACAACATTGTAAGCCCTGAAAGTGACTCTTGGTGGGCGCTGGAGCACCCTGCTGTGAACAATTATATCAAGAATTGTAATTACATGCCATTGTTGAACAGTGGTAGAAAAATTGACCTTTGGTGGTTGTGGTTCTGGTGCCACAACACTATAAGTCCTCACAGTTACTCTGGGTGGGCACAGGAACGGGCCCTCCTGTGAAATATTATATCAAGAATTGTAATTACATGTCCCTGTTAAACAGTGGCGGAAAAATTGGGCCTTAGGCACTGGTGCTGGTGCCACGACACTGCAACCTCTCCCATATACTCTAGTTTTATTGCAGGAATTAGCCCTGCTGCAAAGCATTGCATCAAAAATTGTAATTAAAAGCCCCTGTTAAACAGGGGCAGAAAAATTGGGCCTTAGGCACTGGTGCTGGTGCCACCACGCCGCAACCTCTCCCATATACTCTAGTTTTATTGCAGGAATTAGCCCTGCTGCAAAGCATTGCATCAAAAATTGTAATTAAACGCCCCTGTTAAACAGGGGCAGAAAAATTGGGCCTTAGGCACTGGTGCTGGTGCCATGACACTGCAACCTCTCCCATATACTCTAGTTTTATTGCAGGAATTAGCCCTGCTGCAAAGTATTGCATCAAAAATTGTAATTAAATGCCCCTGTTAAACAGGGGCAGAAAAATTGGGCCTTAGGCACTGGTGCTGGTGCCACGACACTGCAACCTCTCCCATATACTCTAGTTTTATTGCAGGAATTAGCCCTGCTGCAAAGAATTGCATCAAAAACTGTAATTAAACGCCCCTGTTAAACAGGGGCAGAAAAATTGGGCTGATGGCATCACCCAGAACCAGAAATGTTCTTCCAACATATCAGTGGAGGAGGAAGAGGATAGACAATCAACATAACAGGACAGTCACTCAGCATCAGCATAGGCAGTCTTGAAGGGATGTGATATTTCAAAAAAAATAATTCGGTTACATCAGCTTCAGGTGCTTGGTAGCTGTGGGTTATCCAAGACTGATTCATCTTGATGAAGGTCAGTCGATCAACTGATTCGGTGGACAGGCGCACCCTGTGATCGGTAACAAAGCCACCAGCAGCACTGAAGGTGCGTTCCGAAAGAACGCTGGATGCAGGACAGGCCAGTAGCTCAATTGCATACTGTGCAAGCTCTGGCCAGTGATCCATCCTCAAGACCCAGTAAGCCAGAGGATTTGCGGTGGGAAAGGTGTCCAAGTCTGACCTTGCCCCTAGGTATTCCTGCACCATGTAAATCAGACGCTGGCGATGGTTGCTGGAACTGATCATACCTTGGGGCTGCGGACTAAAAAATTGTCTGAAAGCATCAGTCAGACGGCCACCTTCTCCACCGCTCCTTCTGACCGATGCCTCAGCAACACGTTGTCCAGGACCAGGAGTTTGTAACCTCCCAGCCTCTGGGGACGCGTTGCAAGGACCTTTCTGCAAGGCCTCCCGGAGATGTCTCATCCTCTGCTCCCTCTGCGATGGCAAGATAAGGTCGGCAACCTTACCCTTGTACCGTGGATCAAGGAGAGTGGCCAGCCAGTAATGGTCCCTCTCCTTGATCCGAAGAATACGAGGATCCTTCCGCAGGCTTTGCAGGATCAGGGAGGCCATGCAGCGTAGGTTAGCTGAGGCATTCGGTCTGGAGTCCTCTGGGTCACTATGGACAACATGATCCGCAGCTACCTCCTCCCAGCCACGTACAAGTCCATGGGTTTCTTGGGACTGTAAATCATCCCTACAAGACTGCTGTTGCTGCTGATGCTGAGTGCCAGCCTCCACCTCCATGCTGACACAATCATCCTCCTCCTCCTCTTCCTCCTCATCCTCTTCCTGTGTGATGGGTGGCACAGCAGGAGCACTGTCTGGATAAAGGGGGCCTTGAGAGGCAAGGACAGTGCATGCATCCCTGATCATGTCCCACTGGCGTGGTGAGAAAAAACCGAGCTCCCCTGACCCTGTCCTGGTGCCGTAGTCGCACAGGTACTCATTGATGGCCCTCTGCTGCGTGTGCAGCTGCTGCAGCATGGCCAACGTTGAGTTCCACCTGGTGGGCATGTCACATATAAGGCGGTTCTTGGGCAGGTTCAACTCCTTTTGGAGCTCAGCCAGCCGAGCACAGGCATTAAATGACCGGCGGAAATGCACACAGACTTTCCTGGCCTGCTTCAGGACATCCTGTAAGCCCGGGTACCTGCCCAAGAACCGCTGCACCACCAGGTTAAGGATGTGAGCTACACAGGGCACATGGGTCAGTTGTCCCTGATGGAGGGCGGAGAGGAGGTTGGTGCCATTGTCGCAAACCACCATTCCTGGCTTAAGCTGGCGTGGCGTCAACCACCTCTCGGCCTGCCCCTGCAGAGCTGACAAAACATCCGCCCCAGTGTGGCTCCTGTCCCCCAAACAAACCAGCACAAGCACTGCATGGCATCGTTTTGCCTGCATACTTGCGTAGCCCCTGGAACGCCTACGGAGCACCGCTGGTTCTGAGGAAAGAGCACTGGAAGAGGCCATGGAGGAAGAAGAAGAGCAGGGGGTGGAGGAGAGAGGTGTGTCACAACCAATAGTAGCATTTTGGAGGCGTGGTGGCGGAACAACCTCCAACACTACTGCACCTTGTCCTGCATCCTTCCCAGCTGCCAGAAGAGTGACCCAATGGGCCGCGAAAGACAGGTAACGTCCCTGTCCATGCCTGCTGGACCATGAGTCAGCGGTAATATGCACCTTACCGCTGACCGCCCTGTCCAGCGAGGCAAGGACATTGCCTTCCACATGCCGGTAGAGAGCCGGAATCGCCTTCCGTGAGAAAAAGTGGCGTTTGGGGACCTGCCACTGAGTAACCGCACATTGTACAAACTCACGGAAGGAGGCCGAGTCTACCAACTGAAAAGGCAGCAGTTGAAGTGCTAGCAATTTAGTCAAGCTAGCATTCAACCGCTGGGCATGTGGATGGCTGGGAGTGAACTTCTTTCGCCGGTCCAGCAGCTGGGGCAGGGACATTTGCCTGCTATAATCGGACGTGGGTGTACTGCTAGCAGAGTGCCCGGAAGCACTTGGTTGTGACACACCTAATTCTACACCTTCATTCCTCTCAGAGCAGGTTTCAGAGAGGACTGAAGGTCTAGTGGGGTTGGAGATGCCAGCTGATGAGGAGCAAGGAGAGGTCCGCTTTGTTCATGTGGTGCCCAAGCGGCTGATGTTTTGGCCATGCGAGATACGCTTGAGACATATGTTGCAAATAGCAGCAGTGCGATCTGATGCACTCGTCTCAAAAAAGGCCCACACTAAAGAACTTTTAGAATAACGCGCAGAGGTAGCGCCCTGCACAGGCGGAGCTCTGCGGTGTGATTCAGTCGGTGTGCTGCCCCTAAGCTGGCCCCCGGAGGGCATCCTGCCTCGTTGGACATGTGCCTCCTCCTCCTCCTCCTCCTCCTCTCTCCTACCACGCACCCACGTGGAGTCAGTGCCCCCATCATCCCCTCCCTCTTCATCGCTGGAGCAAACCTGGCAGTATGCTGCAGCTTGTGGAACATGACTGTCAGATTGCTGTCCTTCTTGAGCATCCCCTCTCTCTGAGCTCACGCTACTGCCTTCCTCTAGCTGAGTATCATCATCAGAGCCTACAAAACACTGGGCATCCTCCTGGAGCATATACCCAACACTGTGCTCAAAAAGTTCAGGTGACTCCTGAGGAGGACGTGGTGGGTCTAGGGAAGGAGTCACTGATGGTGACATTGAGAGGAGGGAAGACGATGCGTTGGCAGCTGCTTTTCCAGTACCCTGAGCCTGGGTGAGAGAGGATGAGGAGGATAAAGAGGGCTTGGTCATCCACTCTACCAAGTTGTTGGCATGTTGCGGCTCAACATGTCCAGCTGCCGAAAATAAGGACAAGCGTGTCCCATGGCCACGTGCTGATGATGACGATGCACCGCGTCCACGACCAGCCCTGTTGTCTCTAGACACAGAGCCTGCTTGCCCTCTTTTATCAGCTCGCGCCTGTCTGCCTCTCCTTGCTGGCCTTCCAGACATGGTAATGGCCTGAAGGGAGTTGGGTAAAACAGCAATTGGGTAGTGTATATTGTGCTGGAGGCACACAACACCCACTAACTCCTGCAGATGCCTTTATTATAGAACACCAGCAATAAAGGGTAGATAAAAGGGTATACTGTACTGGAGGCACACAACACCCACTAAGCCCTGCAGATGGCTCTATTAGAGAACAGCAATAAAGGGTAGATACAGGTGTATATTGTGCTGGAGGCACACAACACCCACTAACTCCTGCAGATGCCTTTATTATAGAACACCAGCAATAAAGGGTAAATACAGATGTATACTGTGCTGTGCTGGAGGCACACACAACTTCCAATAACTCCTGCAGATGGCAGATGGCTCAAATAGAGAAGAGCTATGTAGGTGGATATAGCGGTGTGTATTGGGTACAGAGCACGCAGACAGCACGCACAAGCTCCTAACACTGACTGCAAGCTCTATTATAAAAGATAGATATATCGCTAGCTATATAGGTGAGGTGAATATAGCGGTGTATACTGTGGTCAGGGCACGCAGACAACAACCACTACAGAAGAGCAAGATCGAAAAATCGGCCGATAACGATCGGTGTATACTGTGTTGAAGGTACACAGAACACCCACTAACTGCTTCAGACACCAACACACTACACAAGGCCACCGCGCTGGCGGCCTTATATAGTGTGGGGCGTGTACTACACAGCCTGAGCTATGATTGGCCACAGGCATCCTGCCTGTGGCCAATCATGGCTCTCCTCGCTGCCGGAGCTGTGATTGGCCAAGCATGCGGGGTCACAGTGCATGCTTGGCAAATCATGCGCCAGCAATGCACTGCGCCATCGCAGTGCATTGTGGCCCGTGAGCGCCACACAAATTTGGCGCGAACGGCCCATAACGTTCGGAATTCGTCGAACAGGCGAACAGCCGATGTTCGAGTCGAACGTATGTTCGACTCGAACACGAAGCTCATCCCTAGTGGCTAACACCGCTCAATTGGACAGTTGGTAAAGTGGTGTGTGACAATGGTGCCAACCTGCTTAGCGCATTGAAACAGGGCAAAATTACGCACATGCCATACATGGCACACGTCTTAAACTTGGTCGTACAGCGATTCGTTGTCAAATACCCTGGGGTCCACGACATCTTGCGGCAGGAAAGGAAAATCTCGGCCCATTTCAGAAGATCTTACACGACCATGGCTCACCTTGCTGACATTCAGCAACAACACAATCTGCCAGTCAGGCGTCTTATTTGCAATTGCCCAACGCGATGGAACTCAACCTTCTATATGCTTGATAGACTGCTCCAGCAAAAACGTGCAGTTAACGACTACCTGTACGAACTCTGCGGCAGAACAGGTTCTGGGAAGCTTGGTTTTTTTCACCGCGCCAGTGGCTGCTCATGCGCGACGCATGCAGACTTCTGCGGCCATTTGATGAGATCACCAAACTGATCAGTCGCAGCCATGGCGCCATCAGTGACATCATATCCTATGCCTTATTTATGGAGCGTGCATTGCGTCGTGCCATTGATCAAGCCGTGGAGGAGCAGGAAGATGAGGAAGTCGCAATGCTGGATGGGGGGGCTACTCTATCTGAGACAAGTCAACAATAGGAGTCTGAAGAGAAGTCAGAGGAGGATGGTGCCGGGGCGGATGAGGAGGAGCAAGAAGAGCATGCTTTAAACCTTTCTGAGATCCCTGTTGTTGTGCATGGATGGGGAGAGGAGGACGAGGAGGACGACATTATCCTGGATGATGAGCAGGAGCTAGGCCACACACCACTTCCAGTTTAGTGCAAATGGGGGCCTTCTTCTCCAGTGTTTTAACAGGGACCCCCGTATAAAAAGCATAAAGGTCAAGGACCAGTACTGGGAAGCAACGTACTTATACCCCCGGTACAAACACAAAATGGCGGAAATGTTACCACCATCACAGAGGGCTGTCAGAATGGAGCACTTACAGACCTTGCTTCGACAACTGCTGCATTCTGCTTTTGCATGCGCTGGCAGAGGAGGAATTCCTACTCCCAGAGAAAGAGTTGCGGGTACCAATCCAACAGCGCCTGCAAGAAGAGGGTGGTTTGAAGATGTGTTGGTGACTTCTGATATGAGGTCATTCTTTCAGCCGACCCATCGACAGGTGTCATCCAGATCCAGCATCAGGGAACGCCTAGACCGATAGGTGTCTGACTACATCGTGTTAACGGCCAATTTGGATGCTCTGAGGAGTGATGAACCCCTGAACTACTGGGTGAGCAGGCTTGACCTCTGGCCAGAGCTTGCCCAATTTGCAATGGAACTGTTGGCTTGCCCCTCATCCAGTGTCCTGTCCGAAAGGATGTTCAGCGCAGCAGGGGGGATCATGACCAATAAGCGCACTCGCCTAGCTCACGACAGTGCTGACTACCTCGCATTTATAAAAATGAATGAGGCATGGATCTCGGAGGAATTCAACACATGTGACCAGTAGACCGTGTATATGCATAACTCTATAAACTATTTATTTAATCGAGCACACGGACCTTTTTTCTAACTTTGACTCACTTGACTCACAAAAAAGCACACCGTACTATATGCCCATACGCTCCTGTTTAACCACTTGAGGACCGCCGTATTGCCATTGTACGTCAGCACAATGGCACAGGCAGGCATAATCACGTACATCTACGTGATTGCCTTCCAGCGGGTGGGGGGTCCCATCGGACCCCCTCCCGCTGGTTACGGCGGTCCGATTCGGTCCAGGAGCGCTCCGTGATGAGGGGATGGCCGTTCGTTTTCGGCCACCCCCTCTGGATCGCTCCTGGCCAATGAGAAGCTTCCTCCCCTGTGTATTGTTTACACAGGAAGGAGGAAGTGATGTCATTCTCCTCGGGGCGGTCTTTTTGACCGGACTATGAGGAGAAGAGTAAAAGTAAGTCTGCACGAACACTACACTGACATGTAGGTACACACAGGCACACAAACCCCCCCCGATCCCCCCCCCGATCGCCCCCCGCCCCCCCTCCCCCCCCCAGTCACAGTGTCACTGATTGCATTGATCATTTCTTTACTGATCAATGCATTCAGTGTCAGTTGTGACAGTAAAAACTGTCAGGACAGTTAGTGTTAGGTCCAGGGTAGCCGCCTATCACCCCCCAATAAAGATTTAACCCCCTGATTGCCCCTAGAGTTAACCCTTTCACCCCCTTTTGCCAGTGTCACTAAGCGATCATTTTTCTGATCGCTGCATGTGTCGCTAGTGTCGCTAGGTAGCTAGTTATTTTTTTAGGTTCACCGCCAGGTTTTTATATCGCTAGGTACCCCGATATACTACCCAATAATGTTTTTAACCCCCTGATTGCCGCTAGTTAACCCTTTCACCCCCTTTTGCCAGTGTCACTAAGCGATCGTTTTTCTGATCGCTGCATTAGTGTCGCTACAGTCGCTAGGTAGCTAGTTATTTTTTTAGGTTCACCGCCAGGTTTTTATAGCGCTAGGTACCCCGATATACTACCCAATAATGTTTTTAACCCCCTGATTGCTGCTAGTTAACCCTTTCACCCCCTTTTGCCAGTGTCACTAAGCGATCATTTTTCTGATCGCTGCATGTGTCGCTAGGTAGCTAGTTATTTTTTTAGGTTCACCGCCAGGTTTTTATATCGCTAGGTACCCCGATATACTACCCAATAATGTTTTTAACCCCCTGATTGCCGCTAGTTAACCCTTTCACCCCCTTTTGCCAGTGTCACTAAGCGATCGTTTTTCTGATCGCTGCATTAGTGTCGCTACAGTCGCTAGGTAGCTAGTTATTTTTTTAGGTTCACCGCCAGGTTTTTATAGCGCTAGGTACCCCGATATACTACCCAATAATGGTTTTAACCCCCTGATTTCCGCTAGTTAACCCTTTCACCCCCTTTTGCCAGTGTCACTAAGCGATAATTTTTCTGAACGCTGCATCAGTGTCGCTAGTGTCGCTAGGTAGCTAGTTAACTAGGCTCCCAAAAAGTCCCCCACATGTGGTATCCCCGTACTCGGGAGAAGCAGCAGAATTTATTTTGGGGTGTAATTTGACTTCTGCCCATAGCATGTGTGAGCAATATATCATTTAGTGACAACTTTGTGCAAAAAAAAAAAAGTTTGTAATATTCCCGCAACTTTTGGCAAAATATAAAATATTCCATGGACTCAACATGCCTCTCAGTAAATAGCTTGGGGTGTCTACTTTCCAAAATGGGGTCATTTGGGGGGGTTTTGTGCTATTTTGGCATTTTATGGCCTTCGAAACTGTGATAGGTAGTGAGGAGTTAAATCAAAAATTTGCACCCTTAGAAATCCTGAAGGTGGTGATTGGTTTTCGGGGTGCCGTGCGCGACTAGACTCCCAAAAAGTCCCACACATGTAGTATCCCCGTACTCGGGAGAAGCAGCAGAATGTATTTTTTTCACATATAACCATGGCATGTGTGAGCAATATATCATTTAGTGACAACTTTTTGTAAAAAAAATTTTTTTTTTTTTTTTTGTCATTATTCAATCCCTTAGGACAAAAAAAATAAATATTCAATGGGCTCAACATACCCATCAGCAATTTCCTTGGGGTGTCTACTTTCCAAAATGGGGTCATTTGGGGGGGATTTGTACTGCCCTGCCATTTTAGCACCTCAAGAAATGAGATCGGCAGTCATAAATTAAAAGCTGTGTAAATTCCAGAAAATGTACTCTAGTTTGTAGACGCTATAACTTTTGCGCAAACCAAAAAATATACGCTTATTGACATTTTTTTTACTAAAGACATGTGGCTGAATAAATTTTGCCCTCAATGTATGACTAAAATTTAGTTTATTCGATTTTTTATAACAAAAAGAAGAAAATATCTTTTTTTTTCAAAATTTTCGCTCTTTTTCCATTTATATCGCAAAAAAAAAAAATCGCAGAGGCAATCAAATACCATCAAAAGAAAGCTCTATTTGTGGGAAGAAAAGGACGCAAATTTCGTTTGGGTGCAATATTGCATGACCGCGCAATTACCAGTTAAAGCAGCGCAGTGCGAAATTGCAAAAAGACCTCTGGTCCTTAAGGTGTTTATTGGTCCGGAGCTGAAGTGGTTAAAGAGGTTGAGCGGCGTCATATTTTAGGTCATGCAGCGAGTTGCTGGTATCAGTGCTGCTGTCAGTGCTCTCTATCTCGGTGCTGGTGTCAGTGCTCTCTCTTTATCTTGGTTCTGGTGTCAGTGCTCTCTATCACAGTGCTGGTGTGGTGTCAGTGCTCTCCATCTCGTTGCTGGTGTGGTCTCAGTGCTCTCTATCTCAGTGCTGGTGTGTTCTCAGTGCCCTCTATCTCGGTGATGGTGTGTTCTCAGTGCCCTCTATCTCGGTGATGGTTTGGTCTCAGTGCTCTCTATCACGGTGCTGGTGTCAGTGCTCTCTATCACGGTGCTGGTGTCAGTGCTCTCTATTTCAGTGCTGGTGTGGTCTCAGTGCTTTCTATCTCGGTGCTGGTGTGGTCTCAGTGCCCTCTATCTCGGTGCTGGTGTGGTCTCAGTGCTCTATATCACGGTGCTGGTGTCAGTGCTCTCTGTCACAGTGCTGGGGTGGTGTCAGTGCTCTCCATCTCGCTGCTGGTGTGGTCTCAGTGCTCTCTATCTCGGTGCTGGTGTGTTCTCAGTGCCCTCTATCTCGGTGATGGTGTGGTCTCAGTGCTCTCTATCACGGTGCTGGTGTCAGTGCTCTCTATCACAGTGCTGGTGTGGTGTCAGTGCTCTCTATCTCAGTGCTGGTGTGGTCTCAGTGCTTTCTATCTCGGTGCTGGTGTGGTCTCAGTGCCCTCTATCTTGGTGCTGGTGTGGTCTCAGTGCTCTCTATCACGGTGCTGGTGTCAGTGCTCTCTATCATGGTGCTGGTGTGGTGTCAGTGCTCTCTATCTCAGTGCTGGTGTGGTGTCAGTGCTCTCTATCTCCGTGCTGGTGTGGTCTCAGTGCTCTCTATCACGGTGCTGGTGTCAGTGCTCTCTATCACGGTGCGGGTGTGGTGTGAGTGCTCTCTATCTTGGTGCTGGTGTGGTCTCAGTGCTCTCTATCTCAGTGCTGGTGTGGTCTCAGTGCTCTCTATAACGGTGTCTGTGTCAGTGCTCTCTATCACGGTGCTGGTGTGGTGTCAGTGCTCTCTATCATGGTGCTGGTGTCAGTGCTCTCTACCTCTGTGCTGGTGTGGTTTCAGTGCTCTCTATCTCGGTGCTGGTGTGGTCTCAGTGCCCTCTATCTCGGTGCTGGTGTGGTCTCAGTGCTCTCCATCATGGTGCTGGGGTCAGTGCTCTCTATCACGGTGCTGGTGTGGTGTCAGTGCTCTCTATCTCGGTGCTGGTGTGGTCTCAGTGCTCTCTATCTCGGTGCTGGTGTGGTCTCAGTGCTCTCTATCACGGTGCTGGTGTCAGTGCTCTCTATCTCAATGCTGGTGCGGTGTCAGTTCTCTCTATCTCAGTGCTGGTGTGGTTTCAGTGCTCTCTATCATGGTGCTGGTGTCAGTGCTCTCTATCACGGCGCTGGTGTGGTGTCAGTGCTTTCTATCTCGGTGCTGGTGTGGTCTCAGTGCTCTCTATCTCGGTGCTGGTGTGGTCTCAGTGCCCTCTATCTCGGTTCTGGTGTGGTCTCAGTGCTCTCTATCTCGGTGCTGGTGTGGTGTCAGTGCTCTCTATATCGGTGCTGGTGTGGTCTCAGTGCTCTCTATCTCGTGCTGGTGTGGTCTCAGTGCTCTCTATCACGGTGCTGGTGTGGTGTCAGTGCTCTCTATCTCGGTGCTGGTGTGGTCTCAGTGCTCTCTATCACGGTGCTGGTGTCAGTACTCTCTATCTCAATGCTGGTGCGGTGTCAGTTCTCTCTATCTCTGTGCTGGTGTGGTCTCAGTGCTGTCTATCATGGTGCTGGTGTCAGTGCTCTCTATCTCGGTGCTGGTGTGGTCTCAGTGCTCTCTATCTCGGTGCTGCTGTGGTCTCAGTGCCCTCTATCTCGGTGCTGGTGTGGTCTCAGTGCTCTCTATCTCGTGCTGGTGTGGTCTCAGTGCTCTCTATCACGGTACTGGTGTGGTGTCAGTGCTCTCTATCTCGGTGCTGGTGTGGTCTCAGTGCTCTCTATCACGGTGCTGGTGTCAGTGCTCTCTATCTCAATGCTGGTGCGGTGTCAGTTCTCTCTATCTCTGTGCTGGTGTGGTCTCAGTGCTGTCTATCATGGTGCTGGTGTCAGTGCTCTCTATCACAGCGCTGGTGTGGTGTCAGTGCTCTCTATCTCGGTGCTGGTGTGGTCTCAGTGCCCTCTATCTCGGTGCTGGTGTGGTCTCAGTGCTCTCCATCATGGTGCTGGGGTCAGTGCTCTCTATCACGGTGCTGGTGTGGTGTCAGTGCTCTCTATCTCGGTGCTGGTGTGGTCTCAGTGCTCTCTATCTCGGTGCTGGTGTGGTCTCAGTGCTCTCTATCAGGTTGCTGGTGTCAGTGCTCTCTATCTCAATGCTGGTGCGGTGTCAGTTCTCTCTATCTCAGTGCTGGTGTGGTTTCAGTGCTCTCTATCATGGTGCTGGTGTCAGTGCTCTCTATCACGGCGCTGGTGTGGTGTCAGTGCTTTCTATCTTGGTGCTGGTGTGGTCTCAGTGCTCTCTATCTCGGTGCTGGTGTGGTCTCAGTGCCCTCTATCTCGGTTCTGGTGTGGTCTCAGTGCTCTCTATCTCGGTGCTGGTGTCAGTGCTCTCTATCTCGGTGCTGGTGTGGTGTCAGTGCTCTCTATATCGGTGCTGGTGTGGTCTCAGTGATCTCTATCTTGTGCTGGTGTGGCCTCAGTGCTCTCTATCACGGTGCTGGTGTGGTGTCAGTGCTCTCTATCTCGGTGCTGGTGTGGTCTCAGTGCTCTCTATCACGGTGCTGGTGTCAGTGCTCTCTATCTCAATGCTGGTGCGGTGTCAGTTCTCTCTATCTCTGTGCTGGTGTGGTCTCAGTGCTGTCTATCATGGTGCTGGTGTCAGTGCTCTCTATCACGGCACTGGTGTGGTGTCAGTGCTCTCTATCTCGGTGCTGGTGTGGTGTCAGTGCTCTCTATCTCGGTGCTGCTGTGGTCTCAGTGCCCTCTATCTCGGTGCTGGTGTGGTCTCAGTGCTCTCTATCATGGTGCTGGTGTCAGTGCTCTCTATCATGGTGCTGGTGTGGTGTCAGTGCTCTCTATCTCGGTGCTGGTGTGGTCTCATTGCTCTCTATCTCGGTGCTGGTGTGGTATCAATGCCCTCTATCACAGTGCTGGTGTCAGTGCTCTCTATCTCAATGCTGGTGTGGTGTCAGTGCTCTCTATCTCGGTGCTGGTGTGGTCGCAGTGCTCTCTATCTCGGTGCTAGTGTGGTCTCAGTGCCCCCTATCTCGGTGCTAGTGTGGTGTCAGTGCTCTCTATCATGGTGCTGGTGTCAGTGCTCTCTATCACGGTGCTGGTGTGGTGTCAGTGCTCTCTATCACAGTGCTGGTGTGGTGTCAGTGCTCTCTATCTCGGTGCTGGTGTGGTCTCAATGCCCTCTATCTCAGTGCTGGTGTGGTCTCAGTGCTCTCTATCACGGTGCTAGTGTCAGTGCTCTCTATCACGGTGCTGGTGTGGTCTCAGTGCTCGCAATCTTGGTGCTGGTGTGGTCTCAGTGCCCTCTATCTCGGTGCTGGTGTGGTCTCAGTGCTCTCTATCACGGTGCTGGTGTCAGTGTTCTCTATCACGGTGCTGGTGTGGTGTCAGTGCTTTCTATCTCGGTGCTGGTGTGGTCTCAGTGCCCTCTATCTTGGTGCTGGTGTGGTCTCAGTGCTCTCTATCACGGTGCTGGTGTCAGTGCTCTCTATCATGGTGCTGGTGTGGTGTCAGTGCTCTCTATCTCGGTGCTGATGTGGTGTCAGTGCTCTCTATCTCGGTGCTGGTGTGGTCTCAGTGCATTCTATCACGGTGCTGGTGTCAATGCTCTATATCACGGTGCGGGTGTGGTGTCAGTGCTCTCTATCTTGGTGCTGGTGTGGTCTCAGTGCTCTCTATCTCGGTGCTGGTGTGGTCTCAGTGCTCTCTATCACGGTGTCTGTGTCAGTGCTCTCTATCACGGTGCTGGTGTGGTGTCAGTGCTCTCTATCATGGTGCTGGTGTCAGTGCTCTCTATCACGGCGCTGGTGTGGTGTCAGTGCTCTCTATCTCGGTTCTGGTGTGGTCTCAGTGCTCTCTATCTCGGTGCTGGTGTGGTCTCAGTGCCCTCTATCTCGGTGCTGGTGTGGTCTCAGTGCTCTCTATCATGGTGCTGGGGTCAGTGCTCTCTATCACGGTGCTGGTGTGGTGTCAGTGCTCTCTATCTTGGTGCTGGTGTGGTCTCAGTGCTCTCTATCTCGGTGCTGGTGTGGTCTCAGTGCTCTCTATCACGGTGCTGGTGTCAGTGCTCTCTATCTCAATGCTGGTGCGGTGTCAGTTCTCTCTATCTCAGTGCTGGTGTGGTTTCAGTGCTGTCTATCATGGTGCTGGTGTCAGTGCTCTCTATCACGGCACTGGTGTGGTGTCAATGCTCTCTATCTCGGTGCTGGTGTGGTCTCAGTGCTCTCTATCTCTGTGCTGCTGTGGTCTCAGTGCCCTCTATCTCGGTGCTGGTGTGGTCTCAGTGCTCTCTATCATGGTGCTGGTGTCAGTGCTCTCTATCTCGGTGCTGGTGTGGTCTCAGCGCTCTCTACCTCTGTGCTAGTGTGGTCTCAGTGCCCTCTATCTCGGTGCTGGTGTGGTCTCAGTGCTCTCTATCATGGTGCTGGTGTCAGTGCTCTCTATCACAGTGCTGGTGTGGTGTCAGTGCTCTCTATCACGGTGCTGGTGTGGTGTCAGTGCTCTCTATCTTGGTGCTGGTGTGGTATCAGTTTTCTCTATCTCAGTGCTGGTGTGGTCTCAGTGCCCTCTATCTCGGTGCTGGTGTGGTCTCAGTGCTCTCTATCACGGTGCTACTGTCAGTACTCTCTATCACGGTGCTGGTGTGGTCGCAGTGCTCTCTATCACGGTGCTGGTGTGGTGTCAGTGCCCTCTATCTCGGTGCTGGTGTGGTCTCAGTGCTCTCCATCACGGTGCTGGTGTCAGTGCTCTCTATCACGGTGCTGGTGTGGTGTCAGTGCTCTCTATATCGGTGCTGGTGTGGTCTCAGTGCTCTCTATCTTGTGCTGGTGTGGTCTCAGTTCTCTCTATCACGGTGCTGGTGTGGTGTCAGTGCTCTCTATCTCGGTGCTGGTGTGGTCTCAGTGCTCTCTATCACGGTGCTGGTGTCAGTGCTCTCTATCTCAATGCTGGTGCTGGTGTCAGTGCTCTCTATCCCGGTGCTGGTGTGGTCTCAGCGCTCTCTACCTCTGTGCTAGTGTGGTCTCAGTGCCCTCTATCTCGGTGCTGGTGTGGTCTCAGTGCTCTCTATCATGGTGCTGGTGTCAGTGCTCTCTATCACAGTGCTGGTGTGGTGTCAGTGCTCTCTATCACGGTGCTGGTGTGGTGTCAGTGCTCTCTATCTTGGTGCTGGTGTGGTATCAGTTTTCTCTATCTCAGTGCTGGTGTGGTCTCAGTGCCCTCTATCTCGGTGCTGGTGTGGTCTCAGTGCTCTCTATCATGGTGCTACTGTCAATACTCTCTATCACGGTGCTGGTGTGGTCGCAGTGCTCTCTATCACGGTGCTGGTGTGGTGTCAGTGCCCTCTATCTCGGTGCTGGTGTGGTCTCAGTGCTCTCCATCACGGTGCTGGTGTCAGTGCTCTCTATCACGGTGCTGGTGTGGTGTCAGTGCTCTCTATATCGGTGCTGGTGTGGTCTCAGTGCTCTCTATCTCGTGCTGGTGTGGTCTCAGTGCTCTCTATCACGGTGCTGGTGTGGTGTCAGTGCTCTCTATCTCGGTGCTGGTGTGGTCTCAGTGCTCTCTATCACGGTGCTGGTGTCAGTGCTCTCTATCTCAATGCTGGTGCGGTGTCAGTTCTCTCTATTTCTGTGCTGGTGTGGTCTCAGTGCTGTCTATCATGGTGCTGGTGTCAGTGCTCTCTATCACGGCGCTGGTGTGGTGTCAGTGCTTTCTATCTCGGTGCTGGTGTGGTCTCAGTGCTCTCTATCTCGGTGCTGCTGTGGTCTCAGTGCCCTCTATCTCGGTGCTGGTGTGGTCTCAGTGCTCTCTATCATGGTGCTGGTGTCAGTGCTCTCTATCATGGTGCTGGTGTGGTGTCAGTGCTCTCTATCTCGGTGCTGGTGTGGTCTCATTGCTCTCTATCTCGGTGCTGGTGTGGTATCAATGCTCTCTATCACAGTGCTGGTGTCAGTGCTCTCTATCTCAATGCTGGTGTGGTGTCAGTGCTCTCTATCTCGGTGCTGGTGTGGTCGCAGTGCTCTCTATCTCGGTGCTAGTGTGGTCTCAGTGCCCCCTATCTCGGTGCTAGTGTGGTGTCAGTGCTCTCTATCATGGTGCTGGTGTCAGTGCTCTCTATCACGGTGCTGGTGTGGTGTCAGTGCTCTCTATCACAGTGCTGGTGTGGTGTCAGTGCTCTCTATCTCGGTGTTGGTGTGGTCTCAATGCCCTCTATCTCGGTGCTGGTGTGGTCTCAGTGCTCTCTATCACGGTGCTAGTGTCAGTGCTCTCTATCACGGTGCTGGTGTGGTCTCAGTGCTCGCAATCTTGGTGCTGGTGTGGTCTCAGTGCCCTCTATCTCAGTGCTGGTGTGGTCTCAGTGCTCTCTATCACGGTGCTGTGTCAGTGTTCTCTATCACGGTGCTGGCGTGGTGTCAGTGCTTTCTATCTCGGTGCTGGTGTGGTCTCAGTGCCCTCTATCTTGGTGCTGGTGTGGTCTCAGTGCTCTCTATCACGGTGCTGGTGTCAGTGCTCTCTATCATGGTGCTGGTGTGGTGTCAGTGCTCTCTATCTCGGTGCTGGTGTGGTGTCAGTGCTCTCTATCTCGGTGCTGGTGTGGTCTCAGTGCTCTCTATCACGGTGCTGGTGTCAGTGCTCTATATCACGGTGCGAGTGTGGTGTCAGTGCTCTCTATCTTGGTGCTGGTGTGGTCTCAGTGCTCTCTATCTCGGTGCTGGTGTGGTCTCAGTGCTCTCTATCACGGTGTCTGTGTCAGTGCTCTCTATCACGGTGCTGGTGTGGTGTCAGTGCTCTCTATCATGGTGCTGGTGTCAGTGCTCTCTATCACGGCGCTGGTGTGGTGTCAGTGCTCTCTATCTCGGTTCTGGTGTGGTCTCAGTGCTCTCTATCTCGGTGCTGGTGTGGTCTCAGTGCCCTCTATCTCGGTGCTGGTGTGGTCTCAGTGCTCTCTATCATGGTGCTGGGGTCAGTGCTCTCTATCACGGTGCTGGTGTGGTGTCAGTGCTCTCTATCTTGGTGCTGGTGTGGTCTCAGTGCTCTCTATCTCGGTGCTGGTGTGGTCTCAGTGCTCTCTATCACGGTGCTGGTGTCAGTGCTCTCTATCTCAATGCTGGTGCGGTGTCAGTTCTCTCTATCTCAGTGCTGGTGTGGTTTCAGTGCTGTCTATCATGGTGCTGGTGTCAGTGCTCTCTATCACGGCACTGGTGTGGTGTCAGTGCTCTCTATCTCGGTGCTGGAGTGGTCGCAGTGCTCTCTATCTCGGTGCTAGTGTGGTCTCAGTGCCCCCTATCTCGGTGCTAGTGTGGTGTCAGTGCTCTCTATCATGGTGCTGGTGTCAGTGCTCTCTATCACGGTGCTGGTGTGGTGTCAGTGCTCTCTATCACAGTGCTGGTGTGGTGTCAGTGCTCTCTATCTCGGTGCTGGTGTGGTCTCAATGCCCTCTATCTCGGTGCTGGTGTGGTCTTTGTGCTCTCTATCACGGTGCTAGTGTCAGTGCTCTCTATCACGGTGCTGGTGTGGTCTCAGTGCTCGCAATCTTGGTGCTGGTGTGGTCTCAGTGCCCTCTATCTCGGTGCTGGTGTGGTCTCAGTGCTCTCTATCACGGTGCTGGTGTCAGTGCTCTCTATCTCAATGCTGGTGCGGTGTCAGTTCTCTCTATCTCAGTGCTGGTGTGGTTTCAGTGCTGTCTATCATGGTGCTGGTGTCAGTGCTCTCTATCACGGCACTGGTGTGGTGTCAGTGCTCTCTATCTCGGTGCTGGTGTGGTCTCAGTGCTCTCTATCTCTGTGCTGCTGTGGTCTCAGTGCCCTCTATCTCGGTGCTGGTGTGGTCTCAGTGCTCTCTATCATGGTGCTGGGGTCAGTGCTCTCTATCACGGTGCTGGTGTGGTGTCAGTGCTCTCTATCTTGGTGCTGGTGTGGTCTCAGTGCTCTCTATCTCGGTTCTGGTGTGGTCTCATTGCTCTCTATCTCGGTGCTGGTGTGGTATCAATGCTCTCTATCACAGTGCTGGTGTCAGTGCTCTCTATCTCAATGCTGGTGTGGTGTCAGTGCTCTCTATCTCGGTGCTGGTGTGGTCGCAGTGCTCTCTATCTCGGTGCTAGTGTGGTCTCAGTGCCCCCTATCTCGGTGCTAGTGTGGTGTCAGTGCTCTCTATCATGGTGCTGGTGTCAGTGCTCTCTATCACGGTGCTGGTGTGGTGTCAGTGCTCTCTATCACAGTGCTGGTGTGGTGTCAGTGCTCTCTATCTCGGTGCTGGTGTGGTCTCAATGCCCTCTATCTTGGTGCTGGTGTGGTCTCAGTGCTCTCTATCACGGTGCTAGTGTCAGTGCTCTCTATCACGGTGCTGGTGTGGTCTCAGTGCTTGCAATCTTGGTGCTGGTGTGGTCGCAGTGCCCTCTATCTCGGTGCTTGTGTGGTCTCAGTGCTCTCTATCACGGTGCTGTGTCAGTGTTCTCTATCACGGTGCTGGTGTGGTGTCAGTGCTTTCTATCTCGGTGCTGGTGTGGTCTCAGTGCCCTCTATCTTGGTGCTGGTGTGGTCTCAGTGCTCTCTATCACGGTGCTGGTGTCAGTGCTCTCTATCATGGTGCTGGTGTGGTGTCAGTGCTCTCTATCTCGGTGCTGGTGTGGTGTCAGTGCTCTCTATCTCGGTGCTGGTGTGGTCTCAGTGCATTCTATCACGGTGCTGGTGTCAATGCTCTATATCACGGTGCGAGTGTGGTGTCAGTGCTCTCTATCTTGGTGCTGGTGTGGTCTCAGTGCTCTCTATCTCGGTGCTGGTGTGGTCTCAGTGCTCTCTATCACGGTGTCTGTGTCAGTGCTCTCTATCACGGTGCTGGTGTGGTGTCAGTGCTCTCTATCATGGTGCTGGTGTCAGTGCTCTCTATCACGGCGCTGGTGTGGTGTCAGTGCTCTCTATCTCGGTTCTGGTGTGGTCTCAGTGCTCTCTATCTCGGTGCTGGTGTGATCTCAGTGCCCTCTATCTCGGTGCTGGTGTGGTCTCAGTGCTCTCTATCATGGTGCTGGGGTCAGTGCTCTCTATCACGGTGCTGGTGTGGTGTCAGTGCTCTCTATCTTGGTGCTGGTGTGGTCTCAGTGCTCTCTATCTCGGTGCTGGTGTGGTCTCAGTGCTCTCTATCATGGTGCTGGTGTCAGTGCTCTCTATCTCAATGCTGGTGCGGTGTCAGTTCTCTCTATCTCAGTGCTGGTGTGGTTTCAGTGCTGTCTATCATGGTGCTGGTGTCAGTGCTCTCTATCACGGCACTGGTGTGGTGTCAGTGCTCTCTATCTCGGTGCTGGTGTGGTCGCAGTGCTCTCTATCTCGGTGCTAGTGTGGTCTCAGTGCCCCCTATCTCGGTGCTAGTGTGGTGTCAGTGCTCTCTATCATGGTGCTGGTGTCAGTGCTCTCTATCACGGTGCTGGTGTGGTGTCAGTGCTCTCTATCACAGTGCTGGTGTGGTGTCAGTGCTCTCTATCTCGGTGCTGGTGTGGTCTCAATGCCCTCTATCTCGGTGCTGGTGTGGTCTCAGTGCTCTCTATCACGGTGCTAGTGTCAGTGCTCTCTATCACGGTGCTGGTGTGGTCTCAGTGCTCGCAATCTTGGTGCTGGTGTGGTCTCAGTGCCCTCTATCTCGGTGCTGGTGTGGTCTCAGTGCCCTCTATCACGGTGCTGGTGTCAGTGCTCTCTATCTCAATGCTGGTGCGGTGTCAGTTCTCTCTATCTCAGTGCTGGTGTGGTTTCAGTGCTGTCTATCATGGTGCTGGTGTCAGTGCTCTCTTTCACGGCACTGGTGTGGTGTCAGTGCTCTCTATCTCGGTGCTGGTGTGGTCTCAGTGCTCTCTATCTCTGTGCTGCTGTGGTCTCAGTGCCCTCTATCTCGGTGCTGGTGTGGTCTCAGTGCTCTCTATCATGGTGCTGGTGTCAGTGCTCTCTATCTCGGTGCTGGTGTGGTCTCAGCGCTCTCTACCTCTGTGCTAGTGTGGTCTCAGTGCCCTCTATCTCGGTGCTGGTGTGGTCTCAGTGCTCTCTATCATGGTGCTGGTGTCAGTGCTCTCTATCACAGTGCTGGTGTGGTGTCAGTGCTCTCTATCACGGTGCTGGTGTGGTGTCAGTGCTCTCTATCTTGGTGCTGGTGTGGTATCAGTTTTCTCTATCTCGGTGCTGGTGTGGTCTCAGTGCCCTCTATCTCGGTGCTGGTGTGGTCTCAGTGCTCTCTATCACGGTGCTACTGTCAGTACTCTCTATCACGGTGCTGGTGTGGTCGCAGTGCTCTCTATCACGGTGCTGGTGTGGTGTCAGTGCCCTCTATCTCGGTGCTGGTGTGGTCTCAGTGCTCTCCATCACGGTGCTGGTGTCAGTGCTCTCTATCACGGTGGTGGTGTGGTGCCAGTGCTCTCTATCTCTGTGCTGGTGTGGTGTCAGTGCTCTCCATCTCGGTGCTGGTGTCAGTGCTCTTTATCACAGTGCTGGTGTCAGTGCTCTCTATCTCGGTGCTGGTGTCAGTGCTCAGTCTCTATCGTGGTGCTGGTGTCAGTGTTCTATCTCAGTGCTGGTGTCAGTGAGGGAGATAGCAGCGGAGAAGCCAATCAGCAGGCAGTGCCAGCACCATGGCTGAAGATCAGCACTGGACTGGCACCTCCGGACCACGGCAGTGAAGTCCTGCATAGGTGGGGGTAAGAGCCGGCAGAGGGAGGTGCTCAAGCACAGGTTGGCACACTGGGACACTGGCACAGGACTGTGCTGCCCTGACTGGGGCACTGATCATCTCCTGCACCCCCTTCATAGCCTGCCCTGACCTTGCCTCTCCTCCATGACCTTCATGTGCTCCTGAATTGTCAAAATTTCACAGATAAAAAAAGAATGCTTGTCGTTGTCGATCCCAGATTCACTTAATACTTTTGTTATGTCAGTGTCCATGTTGTGGGACTATGTGTGCACAGCTAGTAAGTATTTTGTGGCTGAAAATATGACCTGGAGGTTTTTAAGGTTCGCCTGCCATTAAAGTCAATGGGGCCTGCCACAAACTTTGTGGTTTGCAAGCTTTTGTCCGCGTCCGCGGTTCTCATTCGCGAAACGTCCCGTCAGAAGTTTGTCCATCACTAGTCACTACCTGCTTTACCAGACAATATTCTGGTACAGGGCCAGCTAGTGGTGAAGTAGCTAACTATACCTGCCTACATCCAAATCTCTATTCTGCCGTCAAAAGCATCAGATCAAACCGAGATTGGTTTGATCAGATGCTTTACAAGCTAGTAACAGCTCGTAAAGAACAAACCAAAAGGGAAAGTGACACAATCCTTGTTGCTTCCAGTTTCTGGCAACACAGGGGTGGGCATGGATATACCTGCCTTTCCTTTGTCTGCAGCCAAGCTAAAAAGTCACAGCAGTGGGTAGTGGCAGGGGGAGCCCCTTTGAAGCCCTGTAAAAATGATTGTGCAGCTGTCGAGCCGCTTGTAGGAGGGAATGCAGGTTACACTCAATCCATGCTTCCCCCCTCATTGGGCGCCCAGCAAAGGTCACATGATAGGCCTACCCCAGGCACTTTGTAAAAGGTCACTGCCATACACACATGGTACCTTTTACTTGAGCCACGCTTATGACCAGGTAGATGACAAACGTGAACAAGCTCTAGTAAACTCTGTTGATGTTTTTATACATATACAGGGGTTTGCATCTTTGTAGCCTGGCTTAGAACATCATCCTCTTTAGGCATGCAAAACCCACAGCTGCACCATTTTGATGATTGTTAGTAAGGATTCCAATTTGCAGATATTTAACATGAAGGGAAATAAAGGATTTATGATCCACTTCTGGTCTTCCTTCCCCATTCTTTTGGGGAGCACAACAAGAAGCGTTAAATAGAGCCTTTTGAAACAAAACTTGCAGGAAATGGACTGAGAAGTCTAAAAATGCCCAAAACGGATGGTAGATACCATTCAGGAATCCTTGCAAGGGCTGGACCAGACCCAGCAGATCTACTCAACCTGGCTCCGACCGTAAATGCTTGAGGTGGCCCTGCATTAAAATTAGTGTTTCTCCAACTCTTTTTTGGGTATCTGTTCTGCCAGAACAGTGTTTAGAGGATGCATATACAGCCCCAGGCTTCAGCCATAGGCCCCAGTGCCTCTATGATATCATCCTTTAGCACCACTGGTCGAATGGCCACCTCAATGTCTTCAGTCCAGACCCCTTTTGTGTTTGTGACTGATAAATGCCACAGAGTCCCTGTGTCAGGTCACCTTGAGGCGAGGTGACAGATGCACACTTTAGGAATCAGGAGTGTACCGCAAGGTTGTGGACCCTACGGCTGACTGCTGCGGACGGGAGACAGGTCCCACCGGAGTTAGAGCGTAGGATTCCCTGGGGCACTGAGTCTAAGAGCCAGCAGGTGTTCACCAGAGCCTCGAGTGGTGAGGATGGTCTTGGCTGCAACTGGCTCCAGGTCGCGACCCCCAGGGTCCCCCAGCTCACACCCACAGTAGGCAACAGGAGGATAGGGATAGTGAGGGACAAAGCCAAGGTCGGGGACACGGCAAAAGGTCAGGATCACAGGCAAGCAGGGATAGTCAAAGACACGCCAAAGTCGGTAACGGAAAACAGTAGAAGAGCACACGGCAGGTAACAGGAAGCTAAACACACAAAGGAATACACAATGGTTGATCAGCGCTGATGGCCTGCAGTGCACAGGTTAATATAGGGCTCCCTGATAGGGCCTGGGGTGGAGCCATGCTTAGAGGAGAGGTTATAAAAACCACCAGGTGGAAGTGGCTGGCCTCTTAGTCTGAAGACATGAGGGGAGGTAAGCAAACACAGGAAGATCACTGTATAACCATGACACCCTGACAACTTTCTTGATTAAATCCGTCACTTGGGCCTCAGCTTCCTCAAGTGTGACATGGCTCCAAAACGTCCTTGCAGACCAGCATATCTGCCATAGGGACGGCCCCGCAAGCTCAACACCTCTCAGAGTTTTCCCGTCTGGGAGAATTTGATGAACGGTGTCTCTTAAGCCCCATACACACTATCAGATTATCTGCTGAGTTTTTCCTTCAGATTTACCAAAACCATGTAGTAGAAGGGCCTGCCTGATTGCATACACATTGAAACTCCTAAGGTGTTTGGAGCTTGGCTGGGAATGACCCCTGCAGCGACCAGAAGTCTTGTTAGACTTGTGTTGGCGCATAGGGCTGAAAACAAAAGTAACAGCATAAAAAAAAAAATATATATATATATATATATATATATATATATATATATATATATATATATATATATATATTGTGAGGGGGTTAGCTCGGCAGCGGGTGTGTGTGACCCCCTGGATGGGTTCACAACACAAAATCAGGCACAGCAGACAGCGTTGTAGGTGCAAAAAACAAAAGATGCGGTTTATTTATGCTACATGCAGTGATACATATAACAGCCAAACAAAAATAAAACATGAAAATAAATCCTGGTCAGCTTGACCTCTAACTACACACTTAGATTCCCTGTCTAACAACTGAGTCCAGCCTTGTGCTGCACCAGTCCCTGTCTCTGTTGTAGAGGTTTGCCACACAGGCGTTAACTCACCGCACAGAACAGATATCACACTCCCCAGTCTATACAACACAAAACTGGTTCCAGGATGGAGCATCTCCCTAAGCATGCTGGAGTTTTTTGTAGAGGTCTTAATGAGCCCACTTACTTCAGCTGGGCTCATTAACTCTTCCCCTCTAATTGTAAAAGTCTGCATAAAGCCTGAATCTAGGGCACACAAATTTCCCATCCTGGATACAACCAGGTGACTTTACCTGCGTGCTGCCACATACCCCCCCCTCTTGTTTCAACCTTGGGGTTGTAACACAAGCAGTCAGACACGCATGTATCCGAGACAAAGCATCCACATTCCCCATTTTAACACCAGGGCGATGCTTAACTGTAAAGTTAAATTCTTGTAGGGCCAGGAACCACCTATTTACCCTTCTATTGGTCTCCTTGTTCTGAGCCATCCACTTTAAAGGAGCGTGATCAGTCACCAGGTCAAAGTGCCTACCTAGCAGATAGTACCGAAGGGAATCTAGAGCCCACTTCACTGCTAAACATTCCTTCT
This sequence comes from Lithobates pipiens, assembly GCF_037356315.1. Taxonomy (NCBI): domain Eukaryota; kingdom Metazoa; phylum Chordata; class Amphibia; order Anura; family Ranidae; genus Lithobates; species Lithobates pipiens. The sequence continues at coordinate 44,216,771 of NW_027507787.1, forward strand.
CAATTGTGGCGTAATTTACCTCATGGGACTTCAACTTCCTGCTGAGGTAAATGACTGGGTGCTCTTCCCCGTTCCAGACCTGGGATAACACTGCTCCTAACCCAACGTCTGATGCATCAGTTTGTACAACAAAGTCCTTAGAGAAGTCTGGTGAGTACAACACTGGCTGGCTACATAAGGCTGTTTTTAAGGACTGAAATGCTTCTTCAGCCTCTGGGGACCATTTAACCATGACAGACTCTTTCCCTTTTGTCAGGTTGGTGAGGGGCACAGCCTGAGAAGCAAAATGGGGAATGAATCGTCGATAATAGCCAGCGATTCCCAGAAAGGCTCGTACCTGTTTCTTGCTGTTGGGACGTGGCCAACTCTGTATGGCCTCGACTTTATTGACTTGGGGTTTTATCACCCCCCTCCCAATAGTGTACCCAAGATATTTGGCCTCCTCCTGTCCAATGGTACACTTCTTTGGATTGGCCGTAAACCCAGCTTCCCGGATAGAGTCTAGGACTGCTTGTACTTTCGGCAAATGTGAGACCCAGTCTGTGCTATGGATAATCACATCATCCAGGTAAGCTGCAGCATATTTCTGATGGGGCCTCAGAATCTTATCCATTTTCCGCTGGAATATTGCCGGTGCATTCTGTAACCCAAACGGCATTCTCTTATATTGGAATGCCCCATCTGGGGTTACAAACGCAGTTTTCTCCTTGGCCGACTCGGCCAGGGGAATTTGCCAATACCCTTTGGTGAGATCAAGAGTTGTCATATATCGGGCTGTTCCCAGCCGGTCAATCAACTCATCTATACGCGGCATGGGGTAGGTGTCAAATTTTGTAACTTTATTTAATTGTCGAAAATCGTTACAAAACCGCCAGCTCCCATCAGGTTTGGGCACTAGTACGATAGGACTGGACCAGTCACTCTGGGACTCCTCTATCACACCCAATTCCAGCATCCTTTGAACCTCCCCACGTATTGCCTCCCATCGGGCCTCTGGTATTCTATAAGGTTTTAGTTTTACCCTTTCTCCTGGCGGGGTGATAATGTCATGCTCTACGCCAGATGTTTGTCCCGGAAGCTCAGAGAAAATATCTTTGTTACGAAGTACAAACTCTTTAACCTCCTGTTGTTGGGGTTTCGATAAGGTGTCTGCTATTCCAACCTCAGGAACTAAGCAATCAGGCTGTACTTGTGACAAAGTCTCTGCGACTAGGGATTCCCTATCCCTCCAGGCTTTCAGCAGATTGACGTGATAGATCTGCTCCGGCTTTCGCCTTCCTGGCTGTCTAACCCTGTAGTTCACCTCACTAATTTTTTCAATTACTTCATATGGACCTTGCCATTTGGCCAGAAATTTGCTTTCAACCGTAGGGACTAGCACCAAGACCCTATCCCCCGGGGAAAAAGTACGGGTCTTGGCCCCACGGTTGTACACTCTCTGCTGTGCTAACTGCGCTTGGGTTAAATGTTCCTTTACAATTGGCATTACCTGTGCAATTCTATCTTGCATCAGGGCGACATGCTCAATCACACTCCTGTGAGGAGAACTCTCATTTTCCCAAGTTTCCTTGGCGATATCCAGCAGCCCTCTTGGGTGTCTCCCATAGAGCAACTCGAAGGGTGAGAAACCCGTAGAGGATTGGGGTACCTCCCTAATGGCAAACATTAGATAGGGTATTAGACAGTCCCAATTCTTTCCATCTCTATCCACCACCTTCTTTAACATTTGTTTAAGGGTTTTGTTGAATCTTTCAACCAACCCATCTGTTTGGGGGTGATACACAGATGTACGCAATTGCGTCACTTTGTACAACTTGCATAATTATTTCATAACCTGGGACATAAAGGGTGTACCTTGGTCCGTAAGCAGTTCCTTACAAATACCCACGCGGCTAAAAACAAGAGATAGCTCTTTGGCTATGGTTTTGGCCGAGGTATTTCGGAGAGGAATTGCTTCCAGATAACGGGTGGCATAGTCCAATATAACCAAAATGTACTGATGCCCCCTGGCGGACTTCATTATCGGACCTACCAAATCCATTGCGATCCTTTCAAAGGGGACCTCAATGATAGGAAGAGGTACCAGCGGGTTACGGAAATGTGGCATAGGTGCCGACTTCTGACACACAGGGCAGGAGGAACAATAATTTTCTATTTCCTTCATGACCCCAGGCCAATAGAATCTCTGCAATACCCTCTCTCTGGTTTTCTCTGTCCCCAGATGACCTCCCAGAATGTGCCCATGAGCCAATTCTAACACCAACTTCCTGTAAGGTTTGGGCACTACAAGTTGCTCAATGGTTTCTTCTGCCCTTTGAGCCACTCGATACAGCAGGTCCCTTTCCATAGTGAAGTAAGGATAAGGGCAAGTCTTATCTGGGTTCACTAACTCGCCATCTATTTTCACTACATTTTCCCGTGCCTTTATTAGGGTGGGGTCTTTTAACTGTTCTGTGGCAAAATTTTCCCTGTGAACCTCAAGATCCGAAAACTCCACAGACGGCATGTTTTCATCTGAGGATGTTGGCTCCTCCCCAGTTTCTCGAGTTTCCCCCGCCAATACCGACAAGGGAAATTCAGGAGAGTCCTCACAACTCCCAGAGGAATTCTGGTCATCTTCCTGGTTTATAGGGGCACCAGTGGGGGGCTCAGGACAATCCCAGAGTTCCCAGAATTTTGGAAAATCCCTTCCCACAATAGCATCATGTGGTAAGTGAGACACTAACCCCACCTGATGAGAGAGGTTACCTTTGGGGGTCTCAAAAAACACTGAAGTTACAGGATACTCTCGGGTGTCCCCATGCACACAAATAACAGCCACCCTGTTCTTCCCAGAAACCTCTGTAGTAACTAATTCAGCTTTTATCAATGTTACCAGGCTACCTGAATCCAGCAACACATCAACATTTCTACCATTAATACACATTTTACATAAATGTTTCTCAGGTCCCCGAATGGCAGTGCATGCAACTGTCGCAAACAGCGACTGACGTCTCTCCCTTATAAAGTCACATTGCATAGGCTCATCCACAACGGGGCAATTGGCTGCAATATGTCCCTCTTGCCGGCAGCGGTAGCAAATAATCTTTTTCGCTATCTCTTGCAGCATGGGCTTCCTGGGCTGCTCCCGCCAGACCTTAGGTAGAACTCCCACCCTCTCACTCTCTCCACCCTCACCCCTTGGAGTCATCTTACCCGCCACTGGGGATGAGCTGGTCTTAGGGTGGAAAGTCCGTGAGTCCCTGGAAGAGGTGGTCAGGTTCTCTGTAGCCAAGTACCTCTCAACCAGATCCACAAGTTTATCTGCATTTTCTGGGTCTCCATGGCTTACCCATTTTTGGATGGCAGTAGGAAGAGCTCTCAGGAAACGATCCATAACAACACGTTCCACAATGTTTGGTGCGGTCAAAGTCTCTGGCTGCAGCCACTTCCTGCTCAGGTGAATGAGATCATACATTTGAGACCTGGGGGGTTTTCCAACCTGAAAAGTCCAATTATGCACACGCTGAGCCCGGACGGCCAGGGTGACACCCAGCCGTGCCAATATTTCTGTTTTTAGCACCACATAGTCTTTTGCTTGGTCAGGCTCTAGGTCATAATAAGCTTTCTGCGATTCCCCAGTTAACAGAGGGGCCACCAGTCCAGCCCATTGCTCCTTAGGCCACTTTTCCCTTTCAGCAGTCCTTTCAAATGTGGTCAAAAACACCTCCGGATCATCCTCTCCAGTCATTTTTGTCAATAAACGGCTCACACCAAAGGATGCGGTATTATTGTAACCACTTGCTTCATTGGTCTGCGGATGTTGCTGTATTAATGTCTCTATTTTCTGTTGAAAACTCTGCTCTTGCTTCTGCAACAGGTCTATAAAGCGGGCTTCAGATTGCTGCTGTGCTTGTTGCTGAGCTTCCAGACTCTGCAGGTGAGCTTTCTGCTGGGCTGCAAGGCTCTGTTGTTGAGCTGCAAGGCTCTTTTGTAAAGCCGCATTTGTTTGCTGCTGATTTGCATTTGCTAGAGCCAGCTGTCTCAGTATCTCCTCCATGCTGGCCTTTAAAAAAATTGAAAAAAAACTGCCAAAATTCTCCACCAACTGTGAGGGGGTTAGCTCGGCAGCGGGTGTGTGTGACCCCCTGGATGGGTTCACAACACAAAATCAGGCACAGCAGACAGCGTTGTAGGTGCAAAAAACAAAAGATGCGGTTTATTTATGCTACATGCAGTGATACATATAACAGCCAAACAAAAATAAAACATGAAAATAAATCCTGGTCAGCTTGACCTCTAACTACACACTTAGATTCCCTGTCTAACAACTGAGTCCAGCCTTGTGCTGCACCAGTCCCTGTCTCTGTTGTAGAGGTTTGCCACACAGGCGTTAACTCACCGCACAGAACAGATATCACACTCCCCAGTCTATACAACACAAAACTGGTTCCAGGATGGAGCATCTCCCTAAGCATGCTGGAGTTTTTTGTAGAGGTCTTAATGAGCCCACTTACTTCAGCTGGGCTCATTAACTCTTCCCCTCTAATTGTAAAAGTCTGCATAAAGCCTGAATCTAGGGCACACATATTTCCCATCCTGGATACAACCAGGTGACTTTACCTGCGTGCTGCCACAATATATATATATATATATATATATATATATATATATATATATATATATATATATATATATAAATTTCTTCTTCAGGAACACGAGATTAAAGTATCTCTAGATGGCTCTGTACCAGAATAGTGTCTGGTAAAGCAGGTAGTGACACCAGGTGTTAGGCCCCTTTTTAGACAGAGACCTTCCACAGTGATTTCAGGGGTGAGTCAGCACCCACATATTAGCAAGGTGGGCTAGGCGTACACCCTTTATCTGTCTTTACCTAAGAATCTCTTTACCTATTTGTCTTTACCTAAGAAAGCAAAGGTCTTAATCAAAAGGTGGCTGACTCATTACTATGGAGTAGGCAGCAGCAGATAGGCAGCAGAGAAAAGTGGAAACAGACTACAAGAGACATAACAGAAAAAAGGAAAGGTAAAAGAGAAAATCTTTCTCTTTAAAAACATACACAATAATAAACCTTATACTATTTCTTTTTTAAAAAAAATCTCTTTTTTTTTCTAAATAACATCCTTACAACAATGAAACATTGTAAGAAAAAACATTTTTAGGGAACCATGAGCACTCAGAGAAAGGACCAGCTAGATCGAAAGCAGAGTGCTCTACTAACTTCCCCTCATTCTAAAGTAGGACCAGGGGAGGAGGGGAAAACACAGATCGCACCTAAGAACCCACCCCCCTTCAATACCTGCAGTGAGGGAAAAATGGTGATGTTTTTCCCTCCAAGCAAAATGGCGCCCGAGACTCATGCTCCTGCGCATGCTCCGTAAGAAAGCGCCACTCCGGACCCACCCATGATTTCCGGCAACATGGTGACCAGTCAAAGGGAGAAGCCAGCGCCGTATGAGGGATGCCACTGCACCCAAAGGAAGCCATTGAGGATAGAGAGAAACAAAGATAAAAAAAGACCAAAAGAGAAGTTTTGTCTTTTTAAGAACCTACAAATGCAAAATATGGCAGCAGCAAGTTTTAGCTAGGAAAAGAACGTTCTCTTACCTGCCCCCACAGTGTGGTACTAGCCAAGCCGATAAGCAGAACTAATGCTCCAGGATGTGAGACAGCTGCCACCCCACAAGACCTTCAGAAGGGGCTCCCCACCTTATCAGCGCTTTCAGCAGCCCAAGAAGAGGCATGAACCCAGATGGAAGCTGCATGAAGCAGAGGCAAGGACATACATTACCACTATACATCAGGTATGAGGAAAAAAAGGAGAATGCCAGGGTGGAGCTTATCACTGGTATGTTGCCATGGAGGCACCAGGAAATAGGTTTAACCTTAAACTACGTAGAGGGTTCTTTACTGTAAGAGCGGCAAGGATGTGGAATTCCATTCCACAGGTGGTGGTCTCAGTGGGGGGGGGGGGGGGGCATTGATAGTTTCAAGAAACTATTAGATAAGCACCTGAACGGCCGCAAAACATACAGGGATAAACAATGTAATACTGACATATAATCGCACAGATAGGTTGGACTTGATGGACATGTGTCTTTTTTTAACCTCATTAACTATGTAACAATATGTAATACCAAATGAGGACCCAAAAAAGGAATGCACTTGATTTGGCATGGTGGGATAAATACACTATGCTGGAACCATCAACAATGTCATCTTTCAAGAGACAACAGTTAACCCCTGTTAGGCAGCCCATTGTCAACCACAGTACGCTCAAAATCCCATAACCTATATCAAAGATCCTAATAATAATGAATAATGGAAATGAATAGTAGGAATAATAAAAACCCCTGCATTCTGGAAGAGCAGACTAAGGCCGCGTACACACGCGCGGACTGTTCGCCCAACTTTGTCCGTCCAACAGTTTCGGCAAACAGTCCGCTCAAAATTAGCATGGACGGACATGCCCACACACGACGAACGAACAGTTTGCTGAAACCGTGCGCGATGACGTGAACAAGACGTACGACGGGACGAAAAATACGACGTCCTATACACTGCATTATAGCTTTCGGCGTGAAAATCCTTTCTGAGCATGCACGCAACTTTGTTTGACGAACAAGCCTACACACGGGCGGACTGTTCGCTCAAACAAGGTTTCAGCGGACAGTTTTTCGGAATTTCCGAAAAACCTTGTCCGTCCAACTGTCTGCTGAAACTGTCCGCTGAAAGCCCACACACGAGCGGACTGTCCGCCCAAACACTGTTCAGCGGACAAAGTTGGGCGAACAGTCCGCGCGTGTGTACGCGGCCTAACTATATGAATTCTGCACGTTGAACAGCTGCAGAGAAGAAAAGACTGCATAGAAATAGGTACAACTTATGTAAGAGGATTTGTTTCATCTCTGTATCACCTTCAGTGGGTATATGTAAGGGTTTACAGCCACTTCAAATTCTACATAACATTAGGGTTGCCACCTGTCCGGGATTCACCCAGACAGTTCGGGTTTGGAATCATGTGTCCGGGTTTCAGACTGCCTGAAACCCGGACACATTATTCAGACCGGACTATAGCTTCTCAGCAGGGTTGCTGGCTGCAGTTGTCTAAGCTGAGAGTGTCTGTTACACTCTCTTTCACACTGCCCAAAGCCAACACTAACAACCCCCTCCGCATACAGATAGGAGAGGAGAGAGGGCTTGATCTGCTCCTCTTCCTTCTGCCGATAGGAGGCACAGTGCCAGGGATTGGAGTGTGGGCAGACATCGAGGGGCCTCTGTGTCTGCCCACACTCCAATCCTCTGGCGCTGTGCCTCAGAAAAGAAAAGCAGGGGCCGGAAATTTGAAGTTCAGCAGCCTCAGATACATCTGGATGAGAGGCGCTGACTGCCAAGGGGTGAGTGAGCTCACCATCCATCCCTGTCTGTGACTGAAGTCTCCCCCCCCTTCTCTCTCCTGCCTCTGAGTGAGTACACTAAGGCAAATCAGGGTTCTCAGAGCTCCCCTTACATCAGAGTTCCCCTTTACACCAGAAGCCACAGTGTTCCCCCTTACATCAGAGTCTTCTCCGTACATCGGAGTTCTCAGTGTTCCCCCTTACATCAGAGTCTTCTCCGTACATCGGAGTTCTCAGTGTTCCCCCTTACATCAGAGTCCTCTCCGTACATCGGAGTTCTCAGTGTTCCCCCTTACATCAGAGTCTTCTCCGTACATCGGAGTTCTCAGTGTTCCCCCTTAGATCAGGGTTTTCAGAGCATCCCTTATGTTAGTGTGCCCAGAGTTCTCCCTTACATCAGAGTCTGCAGAGTCCCGCCTTACAGTGAAAGGGAACTCTGTGAGTTCAGATGTAAAGGGGGAACTCTGTGGACTCTGATGTAAAGGGGAACTCTTTATTACTTCATAGGATTAGAAATGTTATTTATTAGCAAAATATATGTATAAAAAAAAAAAAATTGCTGCGCACCGCTAAAGTGTTCGGGTTTGACTTGAAGAAAAGGTGGCGACCCTACATAACATTCAGTTTGCATGCCTTGTTCTTGTAAGGAACAATGGCTTGCATGTCTAGGTCTGTTCATTATAGTAACAGAGAACTGATTTTTTTTTTTCAGTTATGGGACACCTCATAGCGATAACAGCAACTGCAAATTCAAATTTGACCGAAAGGCCTGTGAATATGTCCTAATACCAAATGAGGACCCAGAAAAGAAATGCACTCACTATGGCATGGTGGGCTAAATACATTATGCTGGAACCATCATCAATGTTATCTCTTTCAAGAATTCAAATGTATGATTATTGTACCCAGTTGCATGTTAACTAAATAAAGATATCCAAAGATTTAAGATAATCTTTATTGCTGCACCTATAATGACTTGTCATATAACTGATTCACCACCTCAATACAGGGCACTTTCACCCCCTTCCTGCCCAGACCAATTTTCAGCTTTCAGCCCTCTCACACTTTGAATGACAATTACTCAGTCATGCAACACTGTACCCAAACAACATTTTTATATTTTTTTTCTTGTTGAATAACTTTATTTTATAGATTATAATAAATTACAATGTCAGTATTATAAAAAAACAAGTTTCACAAGATAAAGTCAAAGCATGCAATAAAACTTGTATAAATAAGAGCTAGTAAAATAATGATAAATTATATAATGAGAGATTATATAATAATGTATTGTGTTAGAATATTCATATAAAAAAAAAAAATATATATATATATATATATATATACAGTATATACAAAATAGAAATTAAATTACATTATAATATCAGTAGTCATGTATAATTCTGGATGCCAAATGCTAAAAGGGGGTAATGATTAAATAATAATATAAGGTATTATGAAACAATAATGGATTATAAACTACAATCAGAGCCAAGGTCCGTCTATATGACTCGGTATTCCCTGAAAAAGTAAGTGAACATATTTTCCACCCCTATTTGTACTATAAAAAGGGGTAGGGAAAGGGGAAGGTTAGTAATAGGAAAGGGGAGGAAGAAAAAACCTTCCAGAGTAATGTTTTGTGGTATAGTAGAAATCACGTATCAAAGGGAGTGCAGTATTTATCATATTTCTTTATGTCTATATCAATTATTTATTTGTACCTGGTGGAAGATAATGATCTAGCCATGGTTTCCATTTGGATTCCAATTTTAGGATTTTGTCTAGATAAATCGCTTTAGTCTTTGCATGTACCATGGCTTGTGTCACTCTTTGTTTGACAATTTGTATGCAGAGGGTTAGTTTTCCATACTTTCGCTATGGATTGTTTAGCTGCTGTTGTTATAAATAGTAATAGTTTAAATTGGCGAAGGTTCAAGTTTTGGGGTTTCAAGTTTAATAGTGCTACAGTTGCATCAAGCATTAAAGACATATTAAATATCGTTGAAAGAATTTTGAATACTTTCTTCCAGAATGAGTTGGCTATGCGGCACTCTCACCAAATGTGTGTGCCCAGTGTTGTACATCCTCTGAAGCAGTTGGCAGGGAATTGATAGTTAAATTTGGCTAATCGTGCTGGAACTAAATACCATCTAGTAAAGGACTTTGTAATTAGTCTCAATGGCTACAATATTAGGAGTACCGTATTTTCCGGCGTATGAGACGACATTTTACATGTAAAAAAACTGGCCAAAAAACAGGGGTCGTCTTATACGCCGGGTTAGCCCCTCAGATGCCTGCTTGGCGTTCGGTAATACTGTATGTAGCTTTGGCTACATACAGTATATACCACTGAGCCAATCCTGGTGAGCGATGTATTCAAATGAATACAGAGCCTGCTTGGATTGGAGTAACAACCTCTGGCTTTGAGAGTCAGAGAGGCGCGGGCTGATGATGTTACAGCCTCTGCCAATCCATGCAGGCTTTGTATTCATTAATAGAATACATCGCTTGCCGTGATTGGCTCCAGCAAAAGCAGGAAGAAATATTAAGCCTCGAAAGCCGGGTTGTCTTATACGGCAAGTACCGTTTTAAAAGCGTTTTTGGCCTGTAAGTTAGGGGGTTGTCTTATATGCTGGGTCGCCTTATACACGGGCAAATATGGTAGCTGATTTGGTTGCTTGCCAGATTTGAGCACAATCTTGTTCATCTAAATGGAGATGGAGATCATTCTTCCATTTTTCTGTGTAGGATGGAGGGGAGGAAGTTGTATATGAAATTAATTGGGCATATAAATCTGAAATCATTCCTCTTCTCTGTGGGTCTGATATACAGCTTTGCTCAAAAATATAAAATTTAGTGGCTGTTTGTATGGGGTCAGAAATTTTTTAATTTGAATGTATCTGAAGGTTTCTGTTTGTGGTATATTATTATGTTGCTCACATAAAGTTGAGGATGGAAAGAATTGGTGGATTCGTAGCAGACATGCTATAGTCCATGCTGAAAAAGATTTTGGGGAGGACCAGGCTGGATAGATGGAAGAGTTATGAAGGAAAGAGAGTAGAGGGTTTTGTTTAGATTGGAAACCAAATCGAGTTTTTAACCTGTCCCATATGGAGAGACTATGTTTAGTGTAGTGATTAGTGATAGATTTCTGTTGAGTGGGGGTAAGCCAAAGGAGATTTGCAGTGGAAAGGAGTTCACAGTCCACTGATTCTAACGATACCCATAAAAGGTATTTCTTGAGTGGCATGGTATTTTGTCAATTGAGCTAATTGTGCTGCATAATAATATTTAGTAAAATCTGGTACCCCAAGTCCTCTTTTTATTTTGGGAGCATATAGAGTTTATTTAAGTAGACGTGGTCTAAGTTTATTCCAGATATATTGGATGGTTTTGTGTTGGAGGATGTGTAATGCCGCGTACACACGTAGCCGACTATCCGGCGGACTTAGTCTGGCGGACTTCCCGCCGGACTGTCCGTCCGACTTTCCGAACGGGCTACTTGCCCACACACGGCACTTTTTCAGCAGACTAATACGGCGTACTAAGTCCGCCGTACTATCCGCCGTACTTTTGAAATTAACGGACTCGCCCACACATGCGGAGGAAATTTCGAGCGCGTCTCCAAGTAGGTGGGGCCCACGAAGGAGACATCGCTGGCCCCACCACCTGGTATGGACTTAAAGGGGACCCCAACGCCGAAAAAAATCAGCGTGGGGTTCCCCCCAGGTCCACATCAGACCCTTGTCCAAGCATACTACCCGGCCGGCCAGGAAAGGGGGGGACGAGCGAGCGCCCCTCCCCCTCCTGAGCCGTACCACGTGCGGCCCCCCCACCCCAAAGCACCTTGTCCCCATGTTGATGAGGACAAGGGCCTCTTCCCGACAACCCTGGCCGTTGGTTGTCGGGGTGTGCGGGCGGGGGGGCTTATCGGAATCCGGGAGCCCCCTTTAATAAGGGGGCCCCCGGATACCGGCCTCCCACCCTATGTGAATGAGTATGGGGTACAATGTACCCCTACCCATTCACCTGTGAAAAAAAGTACAAAAAAACACAACAAAGGGTAAAAATAGTTTATTGCAAAGCTCCGGGGGTCTTCCGTCTTCGGGGGTCTTCTCGCCAGACTCCTCCGCTATCTTCTGCTAGCTCTTTTACAAGCGGAGGAGCCCGGCTTTCTTCCTCGCCGCCGGCCTCTTCTTCCGACTTTGGGGGTCTTGTCCCCCTCTTCGGTTCTTCTGCCGGGCCACCGCGCCTTCTTATAGCTCTTTTACAGGCGGTGGCCCGATCTTCTGTCGCCGCTGTCGTCGCCGCCTTCTGTTCTTCTGTTCTTCTCTTCAGATGTTGCCTCATCGCATCCTCCGCTCACAATGGCTCCGATGCGACGTGCGGCGACTTATATAGGGACATCACCGGATGATGCCCCCGCTCATTATGGTGTCACAGTCCCAGAGGATGCTGGGACTGTGACATCATAATAGGCGGGGACATCATCCGGTGATGTCCCTATATAAGTCGCCACGCGCCTGGTCCCTGTCATTGTGAGCGGAGGGAGCGACGAGTCAACATCTGAAGAGAAGAAGAGAAGAACAGAAGGCAGCGACGACAGCGGCGACAGCCGCGACAGAAGACCGGGCCACCACCTGTAAAAATCGTGGGGGTCCCCTCAGGTCCACATCAGACCCTTGTCCGAGCACGCTACCTGACCGGCCAGGAAAGGGGGGGACGAGCGAGCGCCCCTCCCCCTCCTGAGCCGTACCAGGCCACGTGCCCTCAACATGGGGGGTGCCTTGGGGAAGGGGGGCCGCGCGGCCCCCCCACCCCAAAGCACCTTGTCCCCATGTTGATGAGGACAAGGGCCTCTTCCCGACAACCCTGGACGTTGGTTGTCGGGGTCTGCGGGCGGGGGGCTTATCGGAATCCAGGAGCCCCCTTTAATAAGGGGGCCCCCGGATACCGGCCCCCCACCCTATGTGAATGAGTATGGGGTACAATGTACCCCTACCCATTCACCTGTGAAAAAAAGTACAAAAAAAAACACAACACAGGGTAAAAATAGTTTATTGCACAGCTCCGGGGGTCTTCCGTCTTCGGGGGTATTCTCGCCGGACTCCTCCGCTATCTTCTGCTAGCTCTTTTACTAGCGGAGGAGCCCGGCTTTCTTCCTCGCCGCCGGCCTCTTCTTCCGACTTTGGGGGTCTTGTCCCCCTCTTCGGTTCTTCTGCCGGGCCACCGCGCCTTCTTATAGCTCTTTTACAGGCGGTGGGCCTGTCTTTTGTCACCACTGTCGTCGCGGCCTTCTGTTCTTCTGTTCTTCTCTTCAGATGTTTCCTCATCGCATCCTCCGCTCACAATGGCTCCGATGCGACACGAGGCGTATTATATAGGGACATCACCGGATGATGCCCCCGCCCATTATGGTGTCACAGTCCCAGAGGATGCTGGGACTGTGACATCATAATAGGCGGGGACATCATCCGGTGATGTCCCTATATAAGTCGCCGCGCCTGGTCCCCGTCATTGTGAGCGGAGGGAGCGACGAGTCAACATCTGAAGAGAAGAAGAGAAGAACAGAAGGCGGCGACGACAGCCGCGACAGAAGACCGGGCCACCGCCTGTAAAAGAGCTATAAGAAGGAGCGGTGGCCCGGCAGAAGAACCGAAGAGGGGGACAAGACCCCCAAAGTCAGAAGAAAAGGGAAACGCGAGGATGAAAGCTGGGCTCCTCCGCTAGTAAAAGAGCTAGAAGAAGATAGCGGAGGAGTCCGGTGAGAAGACCCCCGAAGACGGAAGACCCACGGAGCTGTGCAATAAACTGTTTTTACCCAGAGATACTGTGATTCGTCCAAAGGCAAAGCTGGGCAGGCAATTTGGATGGTGTGTGATTGTAAAAAAAGGATTGTTACAGAGAGCACTGTCTCTCTATTCGCTGCAAAACCTTGCCGTGAGGTTGTCTCTTTGGCCCTCTCTTTGTCATCTGAGCCAAGCCAATGCAATAAAGCCTCACGGAGGGCCTTGTAATAAGTATTTTTCATATTCTTGTATTTTATGTTCTGATTGTAAGCTTTGTGATATTGTAATGTCTTTTTAAGCCCTTGTACACACGGTCGGACATTCTGCCAACCAAATCCGTTAGATTTTGTCCGACGGATTGTGTCCGAAACTGTTGCATACACACGGTCGGACCAAGTTGTCGGAATTTGCGGTTGCCAAGCATGCGGTGACGTAAGCCGTGTACGGCGGGACTAGAAAAGAGAAGTTCAGCACCATGTCCGGCACCCTTTGGGCTCCTTCTGCTGATCTTGTGTTAGTTTTTATTGTCTACTTGCTTCTGCTATTTAGGTCGTTCTTTCAGGCCTTGCTGTTTATCGGTGCTTTCTGGTGTCCATTCTGACCAGCCGACCGTTTTGAAACCATGTTTCGTCTACATACTCGTCGTAGAGTTTGTGCTGTGCAGGGGCTTTGTGTTGGGGTTCTTACTTTGACACAAGCCCGGTCCATGAACAGGGAGGGGAGGCATTTGTGGACCAAGAATTGGTTGCGCCAACGTCACCAGTTCTCGCACATGCCTTAGCTCTGTGAGATCCACGAGAATAATCCTGATGATTTCAGGAATTATCTCCGGATGACGGACCCCATTTTTCACCGTCTGCTGGCTTTGCTGACCCCTTATATCACCAGGCAGGATACCTGCATGTGGCAAGCCATCACTCCGGAGCAGAGGCTCATCGCCACGTTGCGCTACTTGGCGACAGGGAGAAGCCTTCAGGACCTCGAGTTCTCTACAGGCATCTCCCCCCAGGCTCTGGGGATCATTATTCCAGAAACCTGTTCTGCCATCATTCAGGTCCTGCAGAAGGACTATATGAAGCTAAGTTTTATCCTTAAACATCACATTCTATGTATTTCATGCTTGCTAATGTCTTGCATTTCTTTCCTCATTCCCTAATTACCATCATTGCAATATGCTCTAATTCATATGCTCTGCCCCTTTGTCCTCAGGCATATTTGCCTCACTAACTTTCCCACCATGCTCTTCTTGGCCCATAAAACTATAGTCTAGTCACTTACCAATGTCTTTTGTCAGATCCATAGTATTGCTTTTCCCTAAACACCCCCTAAAATGTCTAAAAATGTGATGTGTGTGCTTCAATTCATGCAGAGTGACGTTTTTTAAATTTTTGGGGTTGTGCCAAACTCATTAGTAACCCCCCTCCCCCCAACTGCTAGCTTAGCTGATAGCTGATGACTTGACCAAACCCAATACACACTATAGCTACCTTTTTGATGATCACATTTATGGATGAATTCACCTAAGCATGTAGTGCAAGGGCCTGCCTCAATACTTTCAAATGCTATTTTTTTTTAACCTATTAATTACCTTGATATGTAATAGCAGAATGTCAAAATGTGCTTCCATTTTGTTTTCTTTTTGGTATTATGACACTTCTTACCTGTCCGGTGGGCTGCCAATAGTGTAACTAAGGAGGGGCTTCTCAAAGTATCACGCATTATTTAGGCATTCAGCTCTCAATCAAGTGGAGAGGGTTACCTGTCCTAAACATCCCCTCATTTTTTAGCAAGGGCCCATCAGATGGGGGGGATGGGGGGATGATGATTCTCATAAGGGGACCTTATACTTTAGGCTTTAAATACTCAGTTCCCAAAATGTTATACTAATTTTGACCAAAAATGTTGGTGTCTAATCTGCTTGCAATGTTGATTTGTCAAATTACTAATTTTTGTTCTTGTTTCACTACACAGTGTCCTTCAACGCCACAGGAATGGCAGACTGTGGCCTCCCACATTGCCAGTTTTTTCAAGTTGTGTCTTTTTCACCAACAGTGTAAACCCAAGTTCAGAGCGAGATGAGGGGACAGTCTCTTCTTCAGATAATGTTATTATGTTGTGGGTCTGCTACACACGCACCTTCTTTTTGTAACTAATGTATGTAGTGCATTACTGACCAAAATTGTGCTCATTTTCTGCACCATGGCAGGAAAATGGCATGATTGTCCAAATTTACACCTCACTGTGGGTGTTTTTTTACTAAAGGCACATCCACGATGCACTACAAGTGCACTGCAAAAGTACACCTGAAACTGCACTTGGAGTGCAAAGTGGAGTTTCCTTTAGTAAATCACACTCCTTCTCAGCACAAACTAAAATTGTACTACAAATAAATTTTTGGTGCAATGAAAAAGGAAGCCACACATTATTGAAAATTTAACTTTTTAATACAAGCACATTCACATGTGCGTTTCGAAAAGGTTTTTACAACAAACCAAGAAATTGTGTGTATCAAAAACAGAGTTTAATCCAAATTTTGTTTACTTGGTGTTTTTGTGTAAACAGTCATGTATCAAACCGTAAAATACAGAACACAGGAACTTACAAAGTTCAACTTTGAAAAGTGAAGACAATATCAGACATGAGTATGTACAAACTGGGCTGATATTGCCTTCATCACATGGGGTGTCACCCCTGAAAAATCCAAATTTGGAAGATGCGCACAGTGTCTCAACATGTGCTTTCTCCCATCATGGGGGATCAATGTACATGCTTTGAGGCTGCAACCCCTTCATCTCAGACACTTTACACAAAACACGTACATTGATCCCCCATGATGGGAGATAGCACATGTTTACACACTCTGTGCATCTTCCAAATTTGTAATTTCGAGAAATACAAAATGTGTTGTTTAAAATATCAAAAATAAAACCCTATCTAGTTTTGTGTGTTTCACACTCTCCCCAAAACATCAATGTTGTTCTTCATTTTATTTTTAACATCATTGATGTTTTGCTGTATATTTTCCAAATCCCGATTGCACCCCATTATCTCCCTAATCAGGATCTGGGCACTTTCACTGGTAAAACAGGAATCTTCTTCCATATCACCTACAAAACAAAGCAAAAAAACACACCATGTAATAAAAATATGGTGACATACATTGATGAGCTTACCGGAAGCTGTGTTCTCCGACACTCACCTGTTGTGGTGACAATTTGCCCAACCTCCACGATCTCTCCTTCCTCCTCCTCCTCCTGCTCCTCTGTTTCTGCTTTTGGAAGTTGCCCTTCTTTGGGAGGGGTGTGGTCCCTGGTGTCCTCATACTTGCCGAGTCTTCTCTCCCCTATGAGAATGTAAACAAAGAATAATTAGCACACAGAGGGCAGAATAGGAATCTGAAACATTGCTTGGAAGTGTTGTACAATTGTGTTTTTTTGCCGAGTTCCAAGGTGAGAACATTATTGGGGACACTTTGTTAAGCTGGAATACTACCCTGCAGAACGATGTTTCTTACGAACGAATGAAACCATAAACTTGAAAGTGGCCATTTTAAAATGCACAACATGAAATCAAAGCACCTGGAGCAGTATGCAAGCAAGAATAATCATATGAACACACGACAACTACTTACTTTTTTTAAGAACACGCTTGATCCTTAGGTACTGCTCGTGCTCCCTCAGTTTCAGGTCTGACCAGCGTTTTCTCAGTTGATCCTTGGATCGTCGTACCCCAAAATTCTTATGAAGACTCTTCACAACTTTAGACATGATCTTGGCCTTTCTGATATTTGGGTTTGGGTAAGGTCCATACTTCCCATCATAGTCGGTCCTGTTCAATATGTCGACCATCTCCAACATCTCTCCAAAAGACATATTTGAGGCCTTAAATCTTCTCTTCCTGGATTGGGATGTTTCAGGCTCCGGGCTTTCCTCACCCTCCTCCTCCTTAGTGGAACTATTATTAGTGCGCACCTGCATTCTCTCCGCCATGTGCTCTCCCCACTGAGCCAGAAGCGAAGGGGCGGGGAATAGTCTAGAAAGAATGTCAGGGGCGGGCGGAGTTTCACGCATGCGCACTGTATATAAAACGCAACACGCGTGTATCGTCCGCACGTGCAAACGAAGGTATAATTTTTAACTTGGTGCATCACTAGGCTAGACTGTTTCTATCTAGGCCAATGTTGGGACAAGATTAGGAGGGTTTTAATGGCATTATTAGTATTTGAGGGTTTGTCTTGTGTTGTGTCTTGCAGACAATATGGATCCATTCAAAAACCCAAATTTTATGGGGCTATTCCTTGAACTCTACAAGGAGATGCCCTGCCTGTGGCAGTTCCACAACGAGTTTTATGCCGACATAACAAAGAGGAACGCAGCGATGGAGAAACTTCTTTCTTTGGTGCAGATCATGGTCCCCACGGCAGACATGGCCTATCTGAATAGGAAAATTGGGGCCATGAGGATTACATATCTCAGGGAGAGAAAGAAGCACCTGGAGTCCTTGAGAGCAGGAGATACAGATGCCGTTTATTACCCCAGGATGGTTTACTTTGAGAGGCTGCAATTTCTGGTAGACCAGGGGGTACCCAGGCCACCACTCAGGCCACCACTCTCCAGTCTTCCTTCAAGGCATCCTTCACCCCCAGCTGAGGCTTCCAACATCCAACCTGGGCCTTCCAGGCAGCAACATGTGGTGGGGCCCAGCTTGAGACAGGTATTGCATTGTTGAACATATTTCTTGTGTTACATTTAATGATGTTAACTAGATGTTCTTATTGATCAGTAAGTTGTGATTTATCAAAGTGGTTTACATATCAAGAGACAGTAGTGACCAAAAATGATTGGGACGGGAAAGAAAAATGCTGGGCTCAGAATGCTAGTCTGTTCTATTTGGTAACATTCAATTTGCAAAAGCCAGGAGCACAAAATGGTGTGATTGATGAGCAAAAAACTAAAACTATGTCCCCTTTTCATACACAGGAAGACCTCAGTCGGGGCAAGTGGCAGCCAGGAGGTCGACCAACGCCCTCCTTCTCCTCCTCCTGCCCCAACTACAGGAGACCAGCCACAGCCTCGAAGGATGCCTGGAGGGAAGTGCCTAAGGAAGACGAGTGAGTGATGGCCTAGGTTCTGTCTGGTCTGCCAGAAGATGCAGCCTCTTGAAGATCCACATCATGGGGACATAAGTCGCATCTGAATTTCCTGTTCTCTAGGACTTCGGGACCAGACTTCTCTCCCTGAGATATCTACTCCTCAGGCCACCAATTTTTTATATTCTAATTTGTTCATGTCTGCCCTGGGGGCCAAAGGCTGCACCAAAGTAACAAGTTTCTCCAGCGCTGTGTTCCTCTTTTTATTTTATTGCGACCAAAATAAAGATTTTTTTTGTTTGATCAAATGCTTGTGTATGTGTTTTCCTTCAAAAAGTACAGTTTATTTGTGAGCAGGCAGGTACATTTCAAAAAAACAAAGTGAAATGAATAACAAGGGGTACCAACAATAAACAACCTCCTGTAGATTAAAAAAGAAAAACAAATATCAAAAATAGAATAATGTTGTGGTAAGTTTACACACCAAAAAAAAAAAAAAAAGGAGAAATGAGCAAACTGTCTTTAAAGGAGATTTTTAGGAAATCCCCCAAAAAAAAAAAACATCCAAAAAAGAATAAACAAAATCTAAAATTGTGTAGATGTGACGCAAACTAAAATTGTATTGCTGAAATGGTTAAAAAAGAGTAATGAAATACGTTCGGGAGAAGTGTGTGTGACTATGAGCATCAAAAGAAGTTAATCATTGCAGCATTGTAAAGAACAAGAGAATGCGCTTCATGAAAGAATTTTTAACATTGCAGCGTGACGAATGTGCTATATCGCTTACGAGCAGTAGTTTTACCTGAACGGGCGCTTCCGTGTCGGAATTTGAATGTGAGCATGCGTGGCACCTTGTCCGTTGGAATAGGCTACACATGATCGGAGTAAGTCCAATCGGACCAGTTTGTCTGAAAATATTTCCAGCAAGTTGGAAAATTGGGTCCGACGGATATTCCGAAACAGTCCGATGCATACCACACACAGTCGGATTATCCGACAAACCGGTCCGATAGGACACATTCCGTCAGAATCTCCGACCGTGTGTACAAGGGCTAATACTTTATGTTGGCTTTTTCCTAATTTCCTGGGAAATAAAATATTCTTTTTACTAGCAACAGTTTGTGTGTTTTCATAACTAACTTTATATCAGTGTGCCTAGCAGAGTTTTATAAACTAGCTAACTATGGGAATAGACAAGCTAATAGTAGTTTGTATATTGCAGCATGTCCTTCAAGTTCTAAACGCTTTTTGTCATATTGTAACTTTGTTCACGGGGATGGATCAGACTGGAATTTCTCCGAAGTGTCATAGAATGCTGTTTCTAACTTCTTGTGAAGCTGTCTCTTTTGTTTATAGAAGTGAGATGCTTGACTTGACTACAAACACACCTCTGATACACGGTTTAAGAGCTTCCCAATAAGTTAGAGGATTTATATCATTAGTATTATTGTTTGCAATATAAACTTTGATAGCTTTTTCAATGATCTGTCTATATGAACCTAAAACAAGTAAAAAGGCACAATACACAGATATAAAGATATATATAATGAGGGACCCAGGCGCTACCTGTAATAGATGTAGTTGTAGGCAGATATATCCTAGATAGCTAAAAAACTCTAGGTTATTATTAGCTCCTAGTTGCTAATATTCCATAAGAGAAAAGGGGGAGAGAACTTGCCATATATTAGTGCCAGACAGGGCCGCTGATAGAAATCATGGGGCCCGTACAGCCTACCTGACGGGGCCCCCTTCAGCTCCACCCTGGCCCCGCCCCTGGTCCCTCCTTCAGCCCCACTCCTGGCCCCACCCATTGCCCCTCCCCAGACCCCGCCTTGAAACAAAGTGTAGGTTTGTCTACAAGTGATATTTGTTTTTCTCCAGCCAGTTATAGGTTTAATTATCCAAAAGAAATACTGTTTTCAGATGAGAACAGACCTCTTTAATATCTATATGTAATGCAAACCATTAATGAATAAATAAAATGGTATTTCGGAGAGTATTGGCAGGGTATTTATTGCAGAGTATTGGCAGGGTGAGTATTGCAGATTATTGCAGAGTATTGCAGAGTATTGCCAGGGTATTGGTGGGGTATGTATTGCAGAGTATTGGTGGGGTATGTATTGCAGAGTATTGGCGGGGTAAGTATTGCAGAGTATTGGCGGAGTAAGTATTGCAGAGTATTGGCGGGGTAAGTATTGCAGAGTATTGGCAGGGTAAGTATTGCAGAGTATTGGCAGGGTATTGGCAGGGTAAGTATTGCAGAGTATTGGCAGAGTATTGGCAATGTAAGTATTGCAGAGTATTGGCAGGGTAAGTATAAAGTATTGCAGAGTATTGGTAGAGTATGTGTTGCAGAGTATTGGCAGGGTATGTATTGCAGAGTATGTATTGCAGAGTATGTATTGCAGAGTATTGGCAGAGTATGTATTGCAGAGTAGTAGTAGATGTTGAACTTCAAGCCCCCCCCCCCCCCAAGCAAGCATACACCTCACCTGTGTAATTGTTAGCTCCAGCAGGGCAGCAGAGATCACTTTCTCCCTTTTCCTGAGTGTCCACAATAGCTCGATCGCCTGGCCCCTGCACTCTCTGCTCCTCTCACTCTGCTACTTCTTCTCACGCGGAGAGAGAGAGAGAGGAATATCACTCCGCAACACCATAGGATATGCTGGCCGGGACTTGTGCGGTGTGCGGAGCAGGAGGAGCGGGCGCAGAAGACGTATTCTTCCGCGCCTGAAATACAACAAATAGTCCCTCCCCTGCAGTCTCATACAGAACAGACTAATCACATCTCTAATAAAAAAAAACCTTATCGACCGAGGGGGGGATGGGGGGGGCTGTGGTGCGGACGATGATCGGTGGAAGAGAATTTTTTTTTATTTATTTACTTTGCAGTTCAGGTTGCCCGGGCCCCCCCCTGCTGGTCAGGCCCGGTACAGCAGGGCCAGTTGTACTGGCCTATCAGCGGCCCTGCTGCCAGAGGCCGAACAAGCAAAAATGGTCACTCAGTGTATATGAATGGGCCAGAAAGGGGGTCCTTATGTTAGAGTTCTGTATTCTTAGGCCTAGATGGGTTATCTGCTGCTCTCTACTGCATGTATATACCAGCATACATTTCTGGGTATACGAATGAGGGTAGGGAGGTCAGGCTACACGTGTAATATCGCATATAGAGCCATGATTAGAAAATACTACCCATTAAGAGACGAATATAGAAACAACCTCTAAAACCACCAGTATAAGGAGGTAATCAAATTAAGATAAAAATAGTAAAGAATGTGTAGGTATTTAGTTAGATAGTGGCACTTATCAACATTTGCCCATATAAATTGTGAAGGGCCCTATCCTAATAGGGGGCACTAAGCCAACTAAACAAAGATTCTACAATATAATATCATATATCATGTAGACAGTTATGCAGTATGTGGCGCGTATACATCAATATTTGTAGTACACTGAGAACCTCCAGATGTGCAAAATAAGAAACTTAATTAAATATGTGCAAATATAAGCATGTGCATCTAACTAGATACCTACACATTCTTTTCTATTTTTATCTTAATTTGATTACATCCTTATACTGGTGGTTTTTGAGGTTGTTTCTATATTCGGCTCTTAATGGGTGGTATTTTCTGATCATGGCTCTATATGCGATATTACACGTGTAGCCTGACCTCCCTACCATTCGTATACCCAGAAATGTATGCTGGTATATACATGCAGCAGAGAGCAGCAGGTAACCCATCTAGGCCTAAGAATACAGAACTCTAACATAAGGACCCCCTTTCTGGCCCATTCATATACATTGAGTGACCATTTTTGCTTGTTCGGCCTCTGGCACTAATATATGGCAAGTTCTCTCCCCCTTTTCTCTTATGGAATATTAGCAACTAGGAGCTAACTAGAGATGAGCCGAACACCCCCCGGTTCGGTTCGCACCAGAACTTTCGAACGGACCCCAAATTCGTACGAACGTTAGAACCCCATTGAAGTCTATGGGACTCGAACGTTCGAAATTAAAAGTGCTAATTTAACGGCTAATATGCAAGATACTGTCCTAAAAAGGGTTTGGGGACCTGGCTCCTGCCCCAGGGGACATGGGTCAATGCCTAAAATGTTTTTAAAAATGGCCGTTTTGGCGGGAGCACTGATTTTAATGACGATTAAAGTGAAAAAAAAAGTGAAATATTCCTTTAAATATGGTGAGTGGGGGGTGTCTGTAATATGCCTGTGAAGTGCCACCTGTTTCCCGTGTTAAGAACAGTCCCTGCACAAAATGAAATTTAACGGAAATAACGTCATTTAAAGCTGCTTGCGGTTTTAATGTTATATCTGGTTCCTGCAATATGGTTGAAAATCATTGAGAAAAATGGCATGGGTAGCCCTCCCTGCCCATTACCAGCCCCTTTCGGTCTTGTACGCATATTAAGGGGAACCCCATACCCATAGTAAAAAAAGGAAATGCGTGTGGCCCCCAGGCCCCATATACTCAGAACAGCAGTATACAGGCGGTGCAAACAAGACAGGGACTGTGTAGGTTTGTTGTGTTAAGTTGAATCTGTTTGTAATTTTCAACTGGTACATTTTTAAAGTGTAGCTCCAGTCAAAAAAACTATTTTTAAGCTTTTTGGAAAACATAGGGAAGGGTTATCACCCCTGTATAATTTGTTTTGTCGTACATCTTTTTTCATCTTACTTGCTGTTGTCTCCTTCCGTTTGCAAGTAGGAGATGTTTGTAAGTTGGATGTTTGAAAGTAGGGGCCTGCCTTATATGCTCTGCAGAAATGGCGGAACAAGGTGTTGGTTTTGCCACAACATTGTAAGCCCTGAAAGTGACTCTTGGTGGGCGCTGGAGCGCCCTGCTGTGAACAATTATATCAAGAATTGTAATTACATGCCATTGTTGAACAGTGGTAGAAAAATTGACCTTTGGTGGTTGTGGTGCTGGTGCCACAACACTGAAAGTCCTCACAGTTACTCTGGGTGGGCACAGGAACGGGCCCTCCTGTGAAATATTATATCAAGAATTGTAATTACATGTCCCTGTTAAACAGGGGCAGAAAAATTGGGCCTTAGGCACTGGTGCTGGTGCCACCACACTGCAACCTCTCCCATATACTCTATTTTTATTGCAGGAATTAGCCCTGCTGCAAAGCATTGCATCAAAAATTGTAATTAAACGCCCCTGTTAAACAGGGGCAGAAAAATTGGGCCTTAGGCACTGGTGCTGGTGCCACCACACTGCAACCTCTCCCATATACTCTAGTTTTATTGCAGGAATTAGCCCTGCTGCAAAGCATTGCATCAAAAATTGTAATTAAACGCCCCTGTTAAACAGAGGCAGAAAAATTGGGCCTTAGGCACTGGTGCCACCACACTGCAACCTCTCCCATATACTCTAGTTTTATTGCAGGAATTAGCCCTGCTGCAAAGCATTGCATCAAAAATTGTAATTAAATGCCCCTGTTAAACAGGGGCAGAAAAATGGGGCTGATGGCATCACCCAGAACCAGAAAGGTTCTTCCAACATATCAGCGGAGGAGGAAGAGGATAGACAATCAACATAACAGGACAGTCACTCAGCATCAGCATAGGCAGTCTTGAAAGGATGTGATATTTCAAAACAAATTATTCGGTTACATCAGCTTCAGGTGCTTGGTAGCTGTGGGTGATCCAAGACTGATTCATCTTGATGAAGGTCAGTCGATCAACTGAGTCGGTGGACAGGCGCACCCTGTGATCGGTAACAAAGCCACCAGCAGCACTGAAGGTGCGTTCCGAAAGAACGCTGGATGCAGGACAGGCCAGTAGCTCAATTGCATACTGTGCAAGCTCTGGCCAGTGATCCATCCTCAAGGCCCAGTAAGCCAGAGGATTTTCGGTGGGAAAGGTGTCCAAGTCTGACCTTGCCTCTAGGTAATCCTGCACCATGTAAATCAGACGCTGGCGATGGTTGCTGGAACCGATCATACCTTGGGGCTGCGGACTAAAAAATTGTCTGAAAGCATCAGTCAGACGGCCACCTTCTCCACCGCTCCTTCTGACCGATGCCTCAGCAACACATTGTCCAGGACCAGGAGTTTGTAACCTCCCAGTCTCTGGGAACGCGTTGCACAGACCTTTCTGCAAGGCCTCCCGGAGATGTCTCATCCTCTGCTCCCTCTGTGATGGCAAGATAAGGTCGGCAACCTTACCCTTGTACCGTGGATCAAGGAGAGTGGCCAGCCAGTAATGGTCCCTCTCCTTGATCCGAAGAATACGAGGATCCTTCCGCAGGCTTTGCAGGATCAGGGAGGCCATACAGCGTAGGTTAGCTGAGGCATTCGGTCCGGAGTCCTCTGGGTCACTAAGGACAACATGATCCGCAGCTACTTCCTCCCAGCCACGTACAAGTTCACGTGTTTCTTGGGACTGTAAATCATCCCTACAAGACTGCTGCTGCTGCTGATGCTGAGTGCCAGCCTCCACCTCCATGCTGACACAATCATCCTCCTCCTCCTCTTCCTCCTCCTCATCCTCTTCCTGTGTGATGGGTGGCACAGCAGGAACACTGTCTGGATAAAGGGGGCCTTGAGAGGCAAGGAAGTCCTCCTCTTCCTGCCTCTGTTCTGCCTCAAGTGCCCTGTCCATTATTCCACGCAGCGTATGCTCCAAGAGGTGGACAAGAGGTACAGTGTCACTGATGCATGCACTGTCACTGCTCACCATCCTTGTGGCCTCCTCAAACGGTGACAGGACAGTGCATGCATCCCTGATCATGCCCCACTGGCGTGGTGAGAAAAAATCGAGCTCCCCTGACCCTGTCCTGGTGCCGTAGTCGCACAGGTACTCATTGATGGCCCTCTGCTGCAGCATGGCCAACGTTGAGTTCCACCTGGTGGGCATGTCACATATAAGGCGGTTCTTGGGCAGGTTCAACTCCTTTTGGAGCTCAGCCAGCCGAGCACAGGCATTAAATGATCGGCAGAAATGCACACAGATATTCCTGGCCTGCTTCAGGACATCCTGTAAGCCGGGGTACCTGCCCAAGAACCGCTGCACCACCAGGTTAAGGATGTGAGCTACACAGGGCACATGGGTCAGTTGTCCCTGTCGGAGGGCGGAGAGGAGGTTGGTGCCATTATCGCAAACCACCATTCCTGGCTTAAGCTGGCGTGGCGTCAACCACCTCTCGGCCTGCCCCTGCAGAGCTGACAAAACATCCGCCCCAGTGTGGCTCCTGTCCCCCAAACAAACCAGCGCAAGCACGGCATGGCATCGTTTTGCCTGTGTACTTGCGTAGCCCCTGGAACGCCTACGGAGCACCGCTGGTTCTGAGGACAGAGCACTGGAAGAGGCCATGGAGGAAGAAGAAGAAGAGGGGGTGGAGGAGAGAGGTGTGTCACAACTAATAGTAGCATTTTGGAGGCGTGGTGGCGGAACAACCTCCAACACTACTGCACCTTGTCCTGCATCCTTCCTAGCTGCCAGAAGAGTGACCCAATGGGCTGTGAAAGACAGGTAACGTCCCTGTCCATGCCTGCTGGACCATGAGTCAGCAGTAATATGCACGTTACTGCTGACCGCCCTGTCCAGCGAGGCAAGGACATTGCCTTCCACATGCCGGTAGAGAGCCGGAATC
The DNA here is from genome assembly GCF_037356315.1 of Lithobates pipiens. Taxonomy (NCBI): domain Eukaryota; kingdom Metazoa; phylum Chordata; class Amphibia; order Anura; family Ranidae; genus Lithobates; species Lithobates pipiens. The sequence goes on from NW_027507787.1 coordinate 44,242,664, forward strand.
GCCTTCCGTGAGAAAAAGTGGCGTTTGGGGACCTGCCACTGAGTAACCGCACATTGTACAAACTCATGGAAGGGGGCCGAGTCTACCAACTGAAAAGGCAGCAGTTGAAGTGCTAGCAATTTAGCCAAGCTAGCATTCAACCGCTGGGCATGTGGATGGCTGGGAGTGAACTTCTTTCGCCGGTCCAGCAGCTGGGGCAGGGACATTTGCCTGCTATAATCGGACGTGGGTGTACTGCTAGCAGAGTGCCCGGAAGCACTTGGCTGTGACACACCTAATTCTACACCTTCATTCCTCTCAGAGCAGGTTTCAGAGAGGACTGAAGGTCTAGTGGGGTTGGAGATGCCAGCTGATGAGGAGCAAGGAGAGGTCCGCTTTGTTCTTTGGTGTAGGTCTTTGAGGTACGCTTGCCAACGAGCTGCATGGCAGGTCAACATATGTCTGGTCAAGCATGTGGTGCCCAAGCGGCTGATGTTTTGGCCACGCGAGATACGCTTGAGACATATGTTGCAAATAGCAGCGGTGCGATCTGATGCACTCGTCTCAAAAAAGGCCCACACCAAAGAACTTTTAGAATAACGCGCAGAGGCAGCGCCCTGCACAGGCGGAGCTCTGTGGTGTGATTCAGTCGGTGTGCTGCCCCTAAGCTGGCCCCCGGAGGGCATCCTGCCTCGTTGGACATGTGCCTCCTCCTCCTCTCTCCTACCAGGCACCCACGTGGAGTCAGTGCCCTCATCATCCCCTCCCTCTTCATCGCTGTAGCAAACCTGGCAATATGCTGCAGCTTGTGGAACATGACTGCCAGATTGCTGTCCTTCTTGAGCATCCCCTCTGTCTGCATTCACGCTACTGCCTTCCTCTAGCTGAGTGTCATCATCAGAGGCTACAAAACACTGGGCATCCTCCTGGAGCATGTACCCAACACTTTGCTCAAAGAGTTCAGGAGACTCCTTGGGAGGACGTGGTGGGTCTAGGGAAGGAGTCACTGATGATGACATTGAGACGAGGGAAGACGATGCGTTGGCAGCTGCTTTGCTAGTACCCTGAGACTGGATGAGAGAGGATGAGGAGGTTGAAGAGGGCTTGGTCATCCACTCTACCAAGTCATTGGCATGTTGCGGTTCAACATGTCCAGCTGCCGAAAAGAAGGACAAGCGTGTCCCATGGCCACGTGCTGATGACAATGCACCGCGTCCACGACCAGCACTGTTGTCTCTAGACACAGAGCCTGCTTGCCCTCTTTTATCGGCTCGTGCCTGTCTGCCTCTCCTTGCTGGCCTTCCAGACATGGTAATGGCCTGAAGGGAGTTGGGTGAAACAGCATTTGGGTAGTGTATATTGTGCTGGAGGCACACAACACCCACTAACTCCTGCAGATGCCTTTATTATAGAACACCAGAGATAAAGGGGTATACTGTAATGGAGTCACACAACACCCACTAAGCCCTGCAGATGGCTCTATTAGAGAACAGCAATAAAGGGTAGATACAGGTGTATATTGTGCTGGAGGCACAAAACACCCACTAACTCCTGCAGATGCCTTTATTATAGAACACCAGAGATAAAGGGGTATATATAGATGTATACTGTGCTGTGCTGGAGGCACACACAACTTCCAATAACTCCTGCAGATGGCAGATGGCTCAAATAGAGAAGAGCTATGTAGGTGGATATAGCGGTGTGTATTGGGTACAGAGCACGCAGACAGCACGCACAAGCTCCTAACACTGACTGCAATCTCTATTATAAAAGATAGATCACTAGCTATATAGGTGAGGTGAATATAGCGGTGTATACTGCGGTCAGGGCACGCAGACAACAACCACGAAACAGCAAGATCGAAAATCGGCCGATAACGATCGGTGTGTACTGTGTTGAAGGTACACAGAACACCCACTAACTGCTTCAGACGCCAACACACTACACAAGGCCGCCGCGCTGGCGGCCTTATATAGTGTGGGGCGTGTACTACACAGCCTGAGCTATGATTGGCCACAGGCATCCTGTCTGCGGCCAATCATGGCTCTCCTCGCTGCTGGCGCTGTGATTGGCCAAGCATACGGGGTCACAGTGCATGCTTGGCCAATCATGAGCCAGCAATGCACTGCGATGACGCAGTGCATTGTGGGCCGTGAGCGCCACACTAATTTGGCGCGAACGGCCCATAACTTTCGGAATTTGCCGAACGGGCAAACAGCCGATGTTCGAGTCGAACGTATGTTCGACTCGAACACGAAGCTCATCCCTAGAGCTAACAATAACCTAGAGTTTTTTAGCTATCTAGGATATATCTGCCTACAACTACATATATTACAGGTAGCGCCTGGGTCCCTCATTATATATATCTTTATAACGGTTGCAGCTCACGGCCTTCTTTGGGAAGTGTGAGGTATAGGGACGGCAGCACCTTTTATTTTAGTCTAGTACATCTATTACCATAGCGAGGTTTTATTTCTTTTTAATTTTTACAATACACAGATACCTCAGCAAACAGTACCCAATAGTCCAAGGGCCAAGATGAAGTGGTGTGTGTGTGTGTTTATATGTATGTATGTATGCAGGCCCGGACTGGGATAAAAAATAGGCCCGGGCATTTTGCATTGAGCAGCCCATGACATGTTAACTGGCCCCTTCCCCACTCTCCTCCCTGACAGATCCCCTGAGAGGGGGAGGGGGAACCCACCAGGGGAGAGGCAGAGAACACAGGGAGGAAGAGGAGTGCACAGGGGGGCAGCATAGAGCATAGGGGGAGGTGGAGAGCACAGTGGGGCATTGGAGAGCATGTGGGGAGGTGGAGAGCACAGGGAGGGCGGCAGAGAGCACAGGGAGGCTGGCAGAGAGCATGGGGGTGGCGGAGAGCACGGGGTGGTGGAGAGCATGGGGGCGGCAGAGAGCATGGGGGCGGCAGAGAGCATGGGGGCGGCAGAGAGCATGGGGGGTGGCAGAGAGTATGGGGGAGGCTGCAGAGAGTATGGGGGGATGACAGAGAGCATGGGGGGAGGTGGAGTGTATGGGGGGGTGGCAGAGAGCATGGGGGGAGGTGGAGAGTATGGGGGGATGGCAGAGAACATGGGAGGAGGTGAAGACTATGGGGGATGGCAGAGAGCATGGGGGAGGTGGAGAGTATGGGGGGGTGGCAGAGAGCATGGGGGGGTGGCAGAGAGTATGGGGGAGGCGGCAGATAGTATGGGGGGATGACAGAGAGCATGGGGGGAGGTGGAGAGTATGGGGGGGTGGCAGAGAGTATGGGGGGATGGCAGAGAGCATGGGGGTAGTGGAGGACATGGGGGGGGTGGTGGAGAGCATTGGGGGTGGCAGAGAGCATGGGGGGAGGCGGAGAGCATTGGGGGAGGCGGGGAGCATGGGGGGAGGCGGGGAGCATGGGGGGAGGCGGAGAGCATGGGGGAGGCGGAGAGCATGGGGGAGGCGGAAAGCATGGGGGGTGGTGGAAAGCATGGGGGGGTGGCGGAGAGCATGGGGGGTGGCAGAGAGCATGGGGGGATGGCAGAGAGCATGGGGGATGGCAGAGAACATGGGGGGAGGTGGAGAATATGGGGGGGTGGCAGAGAGCATGGGGGGGACGTGGAGAGCATGGGGGGGTGGAGAGCATGGGGGGATGGAAGATGGCATGGGGGAGGTGGAGAGCATAGGGGAAGGTGGAGAGCATGGGGGGATGGCGGAGAGCATGGGGGGTGGCAAAGAGTATGGGGGGTGGCAGAGAGCATGGGGGGTGGCAGAGAGCATGGGGGGTGGCAGAGAGCATGGGGGGTGGCAGAGAGTATGGGGGGTGGCAGAGAGCATGGGGGGTGGCAGAGAGCATGGGGGGTGGCAGAGAGCATGGGGGGTGGCAGAGAGCATTTGGGGGGATGGCAGAGAGCATGGGGGGAGGTGGAGAGTATAGGGGGTGGCGGAGACTATGGGGGATGGCAGAGAGCATGGGAGGAGGTGGAGAGCATGGGGGGACGTGGAGAGCATGGGGGGAGGTGGAGAGCATGGGGGGGTGGCAGATGGCATGGGGGGAGGTGGAGAGCATAGGGGGAGGTGGAGAGCATGGGGGGATGGCGGAGAGCATGGGGGATGGCAGAGAGCATGGGGGGGTGGCGGAGAGCATGGGGGGTGGCAGAGAGCACTGGGAAGTGACAGAGAGCATGGGAGGTGGCAGAGAGCATGGGAGGTGGCAGAGAGCATGGGGAGTGGCAGAGAGCATGGGGGTGGCAGAGAGCACGGGGGGTGGCAGAGAGCACGGGGGGTGGCAGAGAGCATGGGGGGGTGGCAGAGAGCATGGGGGGAGGTGGAGACTATGGGGGATGGCAGAGAGCATGGGGGGGAGGTGGAGAGCATAGGGGGAGGTGGAGAGCATGGGGGGATGGCGGAGAGCATGGGGGGATGGCAGAGAGCATGGGGGGGAGAGCATAGGGGGAGGTGGAGACCATGGGGGGGTGGCAGATGGCATGGGGGGATGGCAAATGGCATGGGGGGGATGGCAGAGAGCATGGGGGGATGCAGAGAGCATGGGGGGAGGTGGAGAGTATGGCAGAGAGCATGGGGGGAGGTGGAAACTATGGGGGGATGGTAGAGAGCATGGAGGGGAGGTGAAGAGCATGGGGGGATGGCAGGGAGCATGGGGGGATGGCAGAGAACATGGCAGGGTGGCAGAGAGTATGGGTGCGGTGGAGAAACCAGGGGAAGCAGCAGAGAGAAGCAGGACAGGAGGAGCGGTGGAGGCGGCTGCATATAGAAGAATAATTATCTCCATCTTCCTCCTGCAGTCTCTGAATGCTTCTCCTCTCCCTCTTGCAGGCATTCTGCTACTGCAGGAGGAAGCTGGAGAGAATTATTCTTCTATATGCAGCCGCCCCCACCCCTCCTCCTATGCAGTTTACAAGGGGGCTGAACTCACGGTTTTTCTGGCACTTCCGAAGGTGTCTGCTCTGGCTCCTCCCAGGCACTGACGGCTGACCTATACGGGCGGCTGCGCAGCCACTGGCCGCCGAAGGCGTCTCTTCTAGCTCCTCCCCCGGCACCGATGGCTGAGCAGGCGGCCGCGGAGAGGCTGGATGAGCCCCGCAAGGACATGCAGCCTGGCAGCCCCGGCGGCCGCGGCCCACCGGGCAAGTGCCCGGTTTGCCCTATGGCCAATCCGGGCCTGTATGTATGTATATGTATGCATGTGTATATATGTATATGTATATAATTTCTGGAAGTTTATATGTCTTTGGGTCAGTCAGGGCAGCCACCAAGAAAACTAGAAGCAAGTTCCAGTAAGCTAGAATAAAAACAAGGAAGAGGGGTGCCTCTGAATATATATCATAAAACAATTTATTACAACAACAATATCCACTCACATGGAGGAAAGAGAAGTAGCATTCCTATCCTGTATGCTGGACTGGGCGTTCTGAAACACGTTGCATGCATGTGACGTCACTCTCGGGCGCCAAGCTGTGTTTGCTCCTCAAGCCTCGTCCTGATCTCAAACGCACGGCTGTGTCTTTTTACACCACAGACGAACGGATATTGTGGATACACGTCACGGCTTAACCATCAGCACTGGCGTCTGTCCCCTCTCTCCCCTTACTACCATCGGAACCCTCATATTCGATTGATGGACTTTATGTTTTTCCACCGGACTGAGATATGAGTAGCCTGGACCTTGTTAAGGCTATTTTTACCTACCTCACTTATATGCTTAAGGATACATAGCATACAGTAAGTGTCATAAAAACTTTTATCAATATGAATCAACCCATGCAGCTGCATATATAACCCATGAAATCAATAATGAATGATAACTGTGTAAAAAGAATACCAATCACATTTATTTATAAAGAAAAGAGGTTAGAATTACCAAATATAGTATAGAGATGTTATAAATGCAGTGTTGCCAGTGTTTACAAACATAGGTACTACAAAAAGGGGATATGGTTACAATTGACATACACATGCTATCAAGTTATTAACCACTTGCCGCCCGCCCTATTACAAATTGACGGCGGCAAAGTGGTTTCATTATCCTAACCCGACGTCATATGACGTGATTAGGATAATAAGCCGCTGCGCGCCCCCGGGGGCGCGCATCGCGGCGATCGTTGTTGCGGGGTGTCAGTCTGACACCCGGCAACTACGATCTCGGTAAAGAGTCTCCGACGGAGACTCTTTACCATGTGATCAGCCGTGTCCAATCACGGCTGATCACAGTGTAAATGGGAAGAGCCGGTGATCGGCTTTCCCTCACTCGCGTCTGTCAGACGCGAGTAGAGGAGAGCCGATCGGCTGCTCCTCTGACAGGGGGGGTCTGTGCTGATCGATTATCAGCACAGCCCCCCCGAGGATGCCCACACTGGACCACCAGGGACACCACTAGACCACCAGGGAAAAGGTAATAAAAATACATAATCCTCCCTAGACCACCAGGGTGCCAGTCAGCACAATGGGTGCCAATCAGTGCCCATAATGGATGCCAATCAGTGGCCACAATGGGCATCACTGATTGGCATGCATTATTGTTTGGCACTGATTGGCATCCATTACTATAACACCGATGCCGCCTATGAGTGCCCACCTGTGCCGCCTATGAGTGCCCACCTGTGCCGCCTGAGTGCCCACCTGTGCCGCCTGAGTGCCCACCTGTGCCGCCTATCCATGCCCACCTGTGCCGCCTATCTATGCCCACCTGTGCCGCCTATCTATGCCCACCTGTGCCGCCTATCTATGCCCACCTGTGCCGCCTATCCATGCCCACCTGTGCCGCCTATCCATGCCCATCCGTGCCGCCCATCCGTGCCAGCTATCAGTGCCAATTTGTGCCACCTATCAGTGTCCGTCCGTGTCGCCCATCCGTGTCGCCCATCCGTGTCGCCCATCCGTGTCGCCCATCAGTGCCGCCTATCAGTGCCACTTCATTGGTGCCACATTGGTGCCCATCAGTGCCACCTTATCAGTGCCCATCAGTGTAGCCCCATCAGTGCCCATCAGTGAAGGAGAAAACATACTTATTTACAAAGTTTTGAAACTGAAACAAAAAAAAACATTTTTTTTTTCAAAATTTTCGGTATTTTTTTATTTGTAGCGCAAAAAATAAAAACCGTAGAGGTGATCAAATACCACCAAAAGAAAGCTCTATTTGTGGGAAAAAAATTATAAAAATTTCATTTGGGTACAGTGTAGCATGACCGCGCAATTGTCATTCAAAGTGTGACAGCGCTGAAAGCTCAAAATTGGTCTGGGCAGGAAGGTGTTTAAGTGCCCGGTATTGAAGTGGTTAAGACAAACCTAGGATAGAAAAAGTTACAGAAGAGAAAAGAGACATAAGATGATACATTACCTAGACAGCCCTTATGTGACCATCTCTCATCTAGACCGTGAGCCGAAGAGACTGGGGGTAGCTCTCTCGACTGCTTTATACCACCCATGCCCCTATTCTCACCAATCCAGGTTCTACCCCCCTGGGACATTCTCATTGGTCTAGAGTAGCTCACATAAACATTGGCTACCACTGAAGCCTCCTAAATGTTCATTGGTTCACAGTTGCCTCAAATTCTGATTGGCTACACCTCAAGCCTGTTTGCCTACCATGCCCAGGTCTAAAAACATCCTTTCTGTCTATAAATGTTAAGCAACTTCCTTTGATCCCCAACCCTGCCAGTTCCGACATTAGCATGTCAAAAGACCCCCAACTCAGTTATGACACCAAGTCTGATATGACAATGAAAGATTAACTTAATTATCACCGGACTAAAACATTCAACAGCTTTTAAAAAACAGGAGAAACAAGGAGTATTTTTAAAATCTAAGCTGGGAAAAACATGCATACATACATACCCACACACATCTCTATCTCCTCATGGGGCATAATTTAAAATTGTTTATTTTGTATCAATATCTACATTTTTTTTTTTTTTTTTTAACAGTCAGGAGTACTTTATTGAAGGAATAAATACAACATATATATTCACAATACAGACTTATATCATGCACACCGCATGATGCATCAGATCTACATAACACATAACCAAGACTACCCACTGCCACCCATATTCACACCTCACTCATCAAGGAGATCTGTTCATTTTAGCAAAGATTTACCCAAGCCAGCAGCGGATGGTCCAGCGGGTCTGCTAAGCCCAGAAGGGGGGGGACAGACAGGAAGGCAAAATGAGGGGCAAAGGGAGGAGAGGGGAGGGGAGCAAGGAGGGGGGGGAGAAGGGGGAGGCAGCTCAACCCTCCGTCCACGGTGACCACATTTTTTCAAATTTCCAGGGGCACCCACGATTAATGTACGTGAGTTTATATAGCAGCAAGGCAGCATTTATTCTTTTCTCCCAGGAGGACACAGAGGGGGGGGGGGGTTCGGGGGTTCGGGGACGTCCACCCACACAGTATCTCTTTCTTTGCATAAAACAGAAGGTAAAAAATTAACAATTTGCTATGGTGGGACCTCTGGTCATCATCTACCACCTCTAGCAAGGCCAACTCAGGCGTCACAGGGACAGAGAGTTCCAGGTGGGTGTTTAGCTGTTCAAATATTCCAGACCAGAAGGACCGCAGGGCCGGGCACATCCAGAACATATGCAAGTATACCCCAGGGGATCCCCCACGCCTTGGGCAGCTCGGGTCCCTACCAGGGTACATCCTGGCCAAGCGCACCGGAGTAAATTAGACTCTACGGAGAAATTTTGTTTGGATGAGTTTGTCTCCCACAGAAATAACCATCCTAGGTCCCCTATCCAAACAGTCCTCCCAATCCTCCCTCTCCAGAGCCAGGATATCTTCCTTCCACATGCTCCAAAGTCTATCCATCTTGCCCGACAGGAAGCAGGGTGGTATATAAGGCAGACAAGGGCTTAGACAACTCGCTACCAGACAGCATGTCCTCAATCGGATCCATCTGAATGAGCGGTGCTAAGGGAAACTGGGCCCGTGCTGCGTGTCTAAGCTGTTCATAACGGAAGAACATCCAGCCAGGCAGCTGATAGGTCCGGGTCATTTGAGAGAACATCAGCAGCGTCCCAGATGGCATAATATCCCTCAGCACCTTAATGCCGAATCTTGCCCACACCTGTGGATCCGGTATTGAATGAAAATTGGGTAAATTGGGTTTTCCCCAGAGGGGCTGGATCGGAGACCAGCGCCCGACTAAGGAAAACCTATGCCTCGCAGCACCCCATACTCTAAGGGTCACCCTAGTTGCGCCAGGCAAGTCATCGTAGGCTCTCAATCCCCGATAGGGTAAATTTTGCAGTTCCCGCAAGGAACCTAGTTTCGCCACCTCCACACATACCGCTGCATTGGAGCGATCGGCTCCAAACCACCAGTATACTGTGATTGACATTGCTGCCTAGCAGTACACCCTGAAGTTCGGAAGGGCCAACCCCCCCAGATGGACAGGCCATTGCAGAGTGGATCTAGCCAAGCGCGGAACCATTCCCCCCCATATAAACAAAGTTATACACCCATCCAGCTCCTGAAAGAAGGCCGCCGGTATCCAAACTGGGCTATTCCTGAAAAAATAGTTGAATCTGAGCAAAACAACCATCTTAACAAGATTAATACACCCAATCAGATTCAGTGGAAGACCAGCCCAAGACCGGAAGCGTTCCCTCAGGAACCGGAGCAGGGGAAGGATGTTCAATTGATAGTACTGGGAAGGACATCTGGTCACCCTTATCCCCAAATATGTAAACTCCTCAACTCTCTTAAGCGGCGTGTGGCCAGACCCCACCGAACTCTGCGTGTCCAGCGACAAAATTGTCGACTTTGCCCAATTAATACATATACCCGACCAGGATCCAAACTTATTGAATAGGCCTAGGACCGCTGTGAGGGACTGGTCCTCGTCGCCAAGGTACAACAACGCATCATCAGCGTAGAGGGAAATCTTTTCCTCCACACTGCCGACCCACAACCCCTGAACCTCCCGAGACTCCCTAACCAAAATCGCAAGGGGCTCCAATGCAAGAGAGAACAGGGCAGGGGATAAAGGACAACCCTGCCATGTGCCCCTATGCAGGGCAAAGGATTCGGATCCTCATGGGGCATGATTTAATTAAGTCCTTGCAATGGTTCCCTTGGAGCTCCTTGATATAAATATGGATTTCAAAATCTCCATCACATTCCCCGTTGAATTTCATGCTTGAACTTATGTCCTCCTTCAATGATTTAGCATCCACCCACAACCACCAGAAGCTCCGACCCTTCCCCACCACCACTGTGGCCTCCTCTTTCTTTCTTGAACACGCCATAACCCATCGAGGTAGACTTGAGGCATGTCATGTATCAGATAAGACCAGAACTGTGTGGTCTGCAACAGAGGAAACCCAAACATGTATAAGTGAAATATGATTTATTAAGGAAAGTGAATAATATAAATACAACCACACAGTGCAATAAATCAACCAACAGAGACCCCCAAACAACAACAGACAGATATGTACAATAAATGGGAAATACTAGGATCGTAAACAATAGGCAGGCCAGGGTCATGCACAGAGGATCAGTAAATAAACAAGGGCAGTCCAGAATCAGAGACACAAGCCAGGCCAAGGTCATACATGGGGTGATCAGCAGATGGGGTAAGGAATACAGGACATGGAGAGGATGGACGGATCAGATCGCAGGACAGGGATAATGGTAACATGTGGGACAGGGTAGGGACCAGGACAGGGAAACAGGATCAGAACCACGGGTCCCAGGTTCAGGGCGCAGGAACAGGTTCAGAATCAGGCTCAGGATCACAAGCAGCAGATCAGGGCACAAGGAACAATACCAAGGCAAACATATGAGTGCTTGCCAGCTATTTATAGGCCTGTGATTGGCCTCAAGTGACACCTGATTGCAGGAGGTGCTGCCTGCTCCATACTGCCAGGATCTATCTGCTGGTGGACGCCAGTACTGCAGCCCAAAGATGATATAACATCAGCAGGGAAAAGCTCTCCTGACAGCTCAAAACTGACAGGAGACACCTGCTGGTGGACCTCAGTACTGCACGCCAAAAGACAGATATTATCAGCGGATGGAAAATTTACTGACAGTACCCCCCCCTCAAAGGAGCGGCCTCCGGACGCTCCAACTAGCTGCTGCTGGGACAAGTCCATGGCATCAAGCTGGGCAGCAGGCGGAGTCATAAAAGGTTTAGCAGCAGGCCCATCGAACTGGGCGGCAGGCTTCGGGTTGTTGGGTTGGGCGGCAGGCTCCAGGTCATCGGCAGGGTCCGGATTGTCGGACTGGGCAGCAGTCACCTTGAACTGTGCAACAGGCACATCAGGCTGGGAAGCTGGCACAGGCACATCAAGCGGGGCAGCGGGTACATCAAGTTGGGCAGAGGGCACCACAAGCTGGGCAGAGGGCACCGGCACTTCAGGCTGGACAGCGGGCACCGGCACTTCAGGCTGGACAGCGGGCACCGGCACTTCAGGCTGGACAACGGACAGGAACACCTCAGGCCGGGAGGCTGGCACATCAGACCGGGAGGCTGGAAGGCAGGCACCGGGACGGGAGGCTGGAAGGCAGGCACCGGGATGGCAGGCTGGAAGGCAGGCACCGGGGCGGCAGGCTGGAAGGCAGGCACCGGGGCGGCAGGCTGGAAGGCAGGCACCGGGGCGGCAGGCTGGAAGGCAGGCACCGGGGCGGCAGGCTGGAAGGCAGGCACATCAGACTGGAAGGCCCGGGACATCAGACTGAAAGGCATCAGACTGGAAGGCCGGGACATCAGACTGAAAGGCATCAGACTGGAAGGCCGGGACATCAGACTGGAAGGCCGGGACATCAGACTGGAAGGCCGGGACATCAGACTGGAAGGCATCAGACTGGAAGGCCGGGACATCAGACTGGAAGGCATCAGACTGGAAGGCCGGGACATCAGACTGGAAGGCATCAGACTGGAAGGCCGGGACATCAGACTGGAAGGCATCAGACTGGAAGGCCGGGACATCAGACTGGAAGGCATCAGACTGGAAGGCCGGGACATCAGACTGGAAGGTATCAGACTGGAAGGCCCGGACATCAGACTGGAAGGCATCAGACTGGAAGGCCAGGACATCAGACTGGAAGGCATCAGACTGGAAGGCATCAGACTGGAAGGCCGGGACATCAGGCTGGAAGGCCGGGACATCAGGCTGGAAGTCGTCAGGCTGGAAGGCCGGGACATCAGGCTGGAAGGCGTCAGGCTGGAAGGCCGGGACATCAGGCTGGAAGGCGTCAGGCTGGAAGGCCGGGACATCAGGCTGGAAGGCGTCAGGCTGGAAGGCCGGGACATCAGGCTGGAAGGCGTCAGGCTGGAAGGCCGGGACATCAGGCTGGAAGGCGTCAGGCTGGAGCACAGGAACTTCAGGCGGAGATGCTGGCTGAATAGCAGGCAGATGTTTGGCAAAATCAGGTGGGTGATCAGGTTCAGCTGGCATGCAGGCAGACTGGAGCAGGTTGGTTGGTGTGGAGGCAGGTTGTGTTACTGGCAGGATCAAATGGGTAGGAAAGAACTTCCGTCTCTTTTTAGATTTAGCTACTGAAGTCCTTTAGGTAGCTGCAGATCTATAGGTAGGGGATGAAGCAGACTGGAGAGAAGGGTTGGAATATGGCAGGGAAGAGGTAACAGTGGCTGGGGGAAGTTCTTGAGGGATAGTGGGCCACGGGAAAGAGGCAGTTGGATTAAAGGCAGGATATGTGCAGCAGGAGGAAACAGGGTATTGATATTTGGTGGGGAGTAGAGTATATTGGGCTGAAACAGAGGTTGCCATAGGTGATGGAGGAAGAAACTCTTGGGCAGGCAGGTGTTTGGTAGCAGAGATGGTTTGTTGTGGGCTGGCTGTGGCTGATTGCAAAATACCAGACCATGCTAAAAGTAGTAGTTGAACAAACTGTGGGTTACATACGGCCTGTCTAACAAGGGATTGTATGGAATCAACACATTCTATTATCATCTGTTGGGAACAGGCTGTGTAATGCTCAAAAAAGTAAGGGAAATCATCTTCCAGAAGCCATACCAGTGATGTGACTTGATTAATACTGAAAGGGGGAGAAAAATCATCATGGCCCCCCGGGATGCAGGGCAGGGCCAGCTCTGTGCAGATTTGAATTAACGGCTGAACATCCCCAAACAGCATACAGCCCTGATCAACCCAGGAGTGAGCTAAACAAATGGTTTCCAACAGCTGATCACTGGTCCACTCTTTCAGTGTCTGGCGGAGATAGTCACTACTCTCAGACGCCAGCAAAGCATAATAACGAATCACCTCTAAATTCATTTCAGTAAGCAACCTGAACTGAGATGGTTCCTCTGTGTAGCCACTTCTGGTCAGGGATGGCCTTGGTATTCTGTCATGTATCAGATAAGACCAGAACTGTGTGGACTGCAACAGAGGAAACCCAAACGTGTATAAGTGAAATATGATTTATTAAGTAAAGTGAATAATATAAATACAACCACACAGTGCAATAAATCAACCAACAGAGACCCCCAAACAACAACAGACAGATATGTACAATAAATAGGAAATACTAGGATCGTAAACAATAGGCAGGCCAGGGTCATGCACAGAGGATCAGTAAATAAACAAGGGCAGTCCAGAATCAGAGACACAAGCCAGGCCAAGGTCATACACGGGGAGATCAGCAGATGGAGTAAGGAATACAGAACAGGGAGAAGATGGACGGATCAGACCGCAGGACAGGGATAATGGTAACAGGTGGGACAGGGTAGGGATCAGGACAGGGAAACAGGATCAGAACCAAGGGTCATAGGTTCAGGTCGCAGGAACAGGTTCAGAATCAGGCTCAGGATCACAAGCAGCAGGTCAGGGCACAAAGAACAATACCAAGGCAAACATATGAGTGCTTGCCAGCTATTTATAGGCCTGTGATTGGCCTCAAGTGACACCTGATTGCAGGAGGTGCTGCCTGCTCCATACTGCCAGGATCCATCCGCTGGTGGACGCCAGTACTGCAGCCCAAAGATGATATAACATCAGCAGGGAAAAGTTCTCCTGACAGCTCAAAACTGACAGGAGACACCTGCTGGTGGACCTCAGTACTGCACGCCAAAAGACGGATATTATCAGTGGATGGAACATTTCCTGACAAGGCAGCAAAGAAATCCTGGTGCCTTTGAGACTTCACATCCAAACCATAAGTGTCTGTACTGCAATGTTTCATCGCCCCTCTGCCTTGGAAGAGCGGAACTCCAACATTGATGGCGGGATCTGGGCATATCTAGTCCTGTAAATATGGTGTAATGCTTGTAACGATTGGATCGGACTGCGAGACAGCACTTTTCAACTTGGTGAAGGAAAGTTCTTATTCGAAATGACTTGGTTGTCTTCTGGTAGTGGTTGGGCGGGCCTCCAGACAGTCGTGCATAAATACAAAAAAAGGCAAATGTCAGTGTGCAGGTATTGTAGGAATGCCAGACAGGAGCAGCGGGTTGGCCATTAAGACTAAATACTTATAAGGGGTGTAATGTGGACGAGTAAAGTCAGTTCCCCACAGGGAACAGAGTCTGAGCAACAGCCAGTATCACCCATGGCCCTTGATGGTAGGGATAGTCAACACTGCCTGCTATTGCCAGGTCCCTGGGTTCACCACATCTGCTCACGAGGCTCAGGTTAAAGCAGTAGGCAGAATAGGGGAGGTAGAATTACATTAAGACATAAAAACTGAGTCAGGCAGAAAGCTTTACAATTCACAGCTCATATCTGATATTCAAATAAAAGTTCCAGAAGACTAATACATTTACTTTTAAAGATATAGAAGAAGTTAGAACATTATCAGCTAATGGACTGGTACCATCACTTAAAGTAATTAAAGATAAGAATATCAAACAAAGAAAGTAGGAACGAGAAAGTAGAGGAAAAAAGAATTAGCACAAAATTTAAAAAAACATACAGGTTTAGGCCTCATGCACACGAGACGCAGTTAAACGCGTGTTCAGAGGCAGTTGGACACTTTTTTCAACTGCTCCTGAACTCATTCAATGTTATCCTATGTATCCATGCACACAGTCTCGCTTTTTGCCGTTTTTATGCAGTTGGGTTTAACCTCGTTTTTCCAGAAGCAAAAAAATGGGTTCAGACGCAAAAGTTTTCACGTTTCAGACGCAAAGCGCGGCAAAACGCGGTAAAACGCGGCAAAACTCCGGTACCGCGTTTTGCCGCGTTTTCGTTTATAAGCGTTTTTAAAGGTGACCTTTTTTTTACATTAAAAATCTCAAAAATGATTGCAAATGATGAAAAACCATTAGAAAAATATTTTAAACAATTGCAATTGCAAGTGGACAATCCACAGCTTGTGGCAAGTGACATGGCAGGTGGCAAGTGACGTGGCAAGTGGACAATCCACAACTTGTGGCAAGTGACATGGCAGGTGGCAAGTGATGTGGCAAGTGGACAATCCACAACTTGTGGCAAGTGACGTGGCAGGTGAAGTGGCAAGTGACGTGGAAAGTGGACAATCCACAACTTGTGGCAGGTGACGTGGCAAGTGACCTGGCAGGTGACACGGCAAGTGACCTGGCAGGTGTCGTGGCAAGTGGAAAATCCACAACTTGTGGCAGGTGACTGGCATGTGACGTGGCAAGTGGACAATCCATAACTTGTGGCAGGTGACGTGGCAAGTGATGTGGCAAGTGGACAATCCACTTGTGGCAGGGGACGTGGCAAGTGGACAATCCACTTGTGGCAGGGGACGTGGCAAGTGGACAATCCACAACTTGTGTCAGGTGACGTGGCAAGTGACGTGGCAAGTGGACAATCCACAACTTGTGGCAGGTGATGTGGCAAGTGACGTGGCAAGTGGACAATCCACTTGTGGCAGGTGACGTGGCAGGGGAAGTGGCAAGTGACGTGGCAAGTGGACAATCCACAACTTGTGGCAGGTGACGTGGAAAGTGATGTGGCAAGTGGACAATCCCCAACTTGTGGCAGATGATGTGGCTAGTGTTAGGTGTGACTACTGCAAGTCACCTATTCATAAGTTATGTTACCGTTTCCCAATTATTATTAGAGTCTTATCTAAGCAAGGAGACACGGAAAGAGTTCTCAGTATGTCTGCTCAGACGGTCGCACTCACTCACTCTGAGGTCCTTTATTATCACACAGCTCTTTTTATACACTAAGAAAAAGACAGGCGTTAAAAATGTTGAAACAAAACAACTTCTATAAAAGGCAATTTCTAAGTGTCTTCTGCTTTTAGAGCTGATGCAGCAGTTGACCCTTACGACATGGCTTCCTCTTTGTGTGTACGTGACTGCACCCATCCGGCCTTTAAGAATGATGTCTTTAAAACAACTGAAAACAGACGAGATAAGCATTTAGTGAAACATACTGTCAACCATTTTTATTCTTATACCTTGAGCCTCACAATTTCCCCCTTTGACATCACCCTTCCCTCTTACCCTGGGTCCACCTGAACAAGTTCTAGTCGGCCTATGTCCAAAGTACTCTCCCTGACCGCGAGTTGTCAGAGGGGTATACACCCATCCCCCTGGATAGTACCAACATCTAAAATTCAGGAAGAGTGGCTTTTCTGACAGATGGGTGATGTCAAGGAACCAAATCCACCTATCTTATCCAACTTATCAACTTACAAAAGTTCCATCTTTTCTACAGCATTTACCTTGGCTTTCTTGCAAAAGCACATGAGCAGTTTAAAACACGCATAAAGAAGAAATACAAATAAAAGCACCACTATAATTGTCATCGCTGCCTTCTTAAGCCAAGAGAATAACCCTGAGAAGCTAAAAGTTCCACCAAACGGATCCCAGTCACGGCCAATATTACGGGCCTTCTCCTGTAGATCCTTTACTTCCGTGCGGTGTCGTGCAATGATGTCATAATAGTCGGGTATCTCGATGCTAGTGTTATGTATCCAAGTACAACATTCATAGTCTTCTGTAGCCTCACAGAGTCCTGTCAATGCTGCACTCATACTTTCAATCGCTAACTCATGTAATTCTATTTGTTTTGTGATGGCTCTGGTCTCTAGATTTAACTTAGTAATGTCATCAGAGTTTTTCTCCAAAATATCATTAATTATTCCAGTATAGTTATTTAGTCGCTTCATTAAGTCTATACCCCATCCTGTCCAGGACGGGAACCAAGCCCATGCCATGTCCTGCTCTAAGAATATTTCTCTCTTGCTACGATATCTGAGGGGATATCTGGGGTGCATACTAGCTTCTAGTAGGTGATCACCTCGTTCATCACCCACTACTCCGATTACTGGTACCAAACTTGCGAGGTAGCACCATCCCTGAGCCCTTCTAGGTATCCAGGTATAACACTTATCCCCACAACAGATGTATATATTGTTTCCTAGAGCTACTGATCTTGAACTGATATCATTTCTATAACGAGAGGTGTATCCATAGAGGGATAAGTTGGATACTAACCACCTAACATTATTATCCACAATGTTAGTGAGGAAGTCAGATAATGTCTGGTGTGTGCTGGAATTACTGGGGTAGAAGCTTCCATTTAATACGACAATGGACAAATTAAACTTGCTGTCTTGGCATTCTCTATTTCCTCCGTTGTGTTCCCTAAGTTGAAACACCAGGCAGGGGGAAAGGCGAGACCATTTGATTTAAACATTACTGTCTTGCTGGTATTTGTTCCAGTTATGTTAATGCTACTGTTAGCAAGGTCAGTATAATTTATAGGAACTGCCATCAGTGGTATGTTTGCTGTACTGGGGTGTAATTTACTGCAAATCCAACATTTCTCATATCCTGACTTCCGAGCATAAGCATATTTAAACTTCAGTAATAACATTTTTTTAGAAAATCCTTCATCCTTGTGAATTTCATTCTGTGAGGTAACCAAACTATTGGTCAGGATTACTGAAACAAAAAGAATAAAAAGATACATGTTGTCATTTGCCAACTGGCTCCTTTTTACAGTGTGAAGCGTGGATCCAGGCTGCTTTACCCTCCAACTTGACCGATGTGGGAGTGGTCAGCAGTACTTGATATGGTCCTTCAAACCGTGGCTCTAAAGCTTTTCTGGTATGTTTCTTTACATAGACCCAATCTCCGGGGCTCAGCGAATGAGTACCTGCTATTGAGTTAGGGTCTGGAAGAGAAGAATACACACTTTTGTGGATCTTAGTTAGATGCTGTTGTAATTGTATCACATATGCAGTCAAACTATCACATTGCAATTGCATACTCTGTGGAAAGTATAAACCTAGTCTGGGTGCATTCCCAAAAAGTATTTCATATGGGGATAACCCTGTTTTTCCCGTTGGAGTATACCTTATGGAGAACAAAGCTAAAGGCAGACATTCTGGCCAAGGATTATTTAACTCTTGCATAGCTTTTTGTATTTTTAACTTTATTGTCCCATTTACTCTTTCTACTGATCCTGAACTCTGTGGGTGGTAAGGGGTGTGGAAACTTTGTTGAACCCCTAACATAGCCATTACATTCTGCATGATTTCTCCTGTAAAGTGTGTTCCCCTATCTGATTCTATGGTTTCAGGAAGACCAAACCTAGGTATTAACTCTGTGATCAGTTTCTTCGCTGTGGCTTTCGCTGTAGCTGATTTCACTGGATAACTTTCTGGCCAGCCTGAAAATAAGCAGATGCACACGAGACAAAATTCAAATGGGCCGCTCTTAGGCATTTGGATATAGTCAATTTGCAGTCTCTGAAAGGGATACTGGGCCCGAACCTGATGTTTACGTGGGGTTTTCACTCTCTGTCCTGGGTTATTTAACAGACAGATTTGGCATGCAGCACAGTAGTTCCTTGCAGTACTACTGAATCCAGGGGCTAGCCATCCTTGGCTTACAATCCTATACATAGAATTGGAGCTGACATGAGTGGGCAAGTGGACAGCCGCTGCCATTGCTGGGTATAGAGAGGCAGGTAGGCATATTCTGCCTCCTTCCCTCCATATATTGTCAAGGCCTGGTGCTGCTCCCATTTTTACCCATCTATCTTTCTCGCTCTCTCCTGCTTGCTCCTGTAGTTTACTCATCTGCTGCCATGTCGGTTCTGGGATGCTCACCTTTACCGTAGCTAAGGTCTCAGGGCTTACTTCCCCTAGAGCTGCTTGTTTTGCAGTTAAATCTGCAAATGCATTTCCTTTTGCCTCAATTGTTTTTGCGCTCGTGTGTGCCGCTATCTTCATAATGGCTACTCTTCTAACTTTTTGAAGATTGTTCAGGACTCTTTTGATTCCTTCACCATGTTTAACAGGTGTGCCTGCTGCTGTAAGGTAACCTCTAGCTTTCCATATGTGGCCATAATCATGTGCAACACCATAAGCATAGGCAGAGTCAGTGTAAATGTTCCCTTCTTGTCCCTCTAAGTGTTCTAAGGCTTTTTCTAAGGCCGTGAGTTCCGCTTCTTGTGCCGACATGTGTGCTGGTAATGACTTTGCCTCAATTACCTGTGTGTCCGTTACCACAGCATAACCTGTGTGATATTTACCTTTGTCATCGGCAAATCTACTACCATCTATGTACAGTGTGTGTTCTGCATTTGCAATGGGTGTGTCTGTGACATGTGGGAACCCCGTGATCTCTTGTTCCATAAGTTGAAAACAATCGTGTTCATCAGATGTTATGTCATGAAATGAAAGTGTATCAGAATCCTGAGTTTCTTGTGCTGTGCCTTCACCATTACTCCCCCCTGTCAAATCTGTCTGTAAGGGTAGAAGTTGTGCTAAGTTAAAGGAAGTGCATCGCTGGAAGGTAACATTGGGAGGTAGGAGCAAGGTGCATTGCAGACGCAGCTGCCTCGCCATTGATATGTGCTTTGGCTGAACTTGTGACAAGATGGCGTGTATGTCATGTGTGGTATGTACCACTACAGGATTGTCTAAGACAATTTCTGAGGATTTGTCATTGATAATTGACACTGCTGCGACTGCTCGTACACAGGACGGTGATCCTCTAGAGACAGGATCGAGAGCCGCTGAGAAATATGCTACCGGCCTTTGTTTGATGTGTTGTCGTGTCAACACCCCTGTTGCGTGTCCCGTGATTTCAGCAATGTACAAATGAAATGTTTTGGTATAGTCAGGGATCCCGATCGCAGGTGCCAAAATTAGTAACTTTCTTAAGGTGCTAAAAGACTTATGACCTGCTTCTGTGAGTACATAGGGTACTATTTTCAAGCAATCATATAATGGCTGCATCAGAGAACTGGCTACAATATGACACTATTCCCAGAAACATACGAAGTTGCTTAAAGTTGCGTGGGACATTCATTTGTCTTATGGCCTGGACTCGTTCTTCAGTGAGGTGTCGAGTACCCTGGGATATACAGTGGCCCAAAAAGACAACCTTTTTCTGGCATACCTGTAACTTAGTTCTATTCACTTTGCACCCTTTTTTAGCCAGGAATTGTAACAATGATAGAGTGGCTTTTAAACAAGTATCGTTATCCGGACAACATAACAATAGGTCATCTACATATTGCAACAATACACAAGTGTCAGGTGGTTGCCATTCCCTATTTTTACTTTTAAAGGTTTAGTCAGTGGGACATCGGACAAAAGACCGTCATAACCACTTATGGGTATGGTGTCACGGGATGTCATGTGTGGAGGGACTACTGAATCAGATAATAAGCTGCGTGATGCTCCTGTGTCAACTAAACAAGGAATATGTTTACCTTCCACCTTCATCAACATGTGGAGCATTTTATTCTCTGATTCAGCTAGGACTGGGGCAAGTCATGCGGTCGGATCGTCCCTATCTTTGGTACGCCTCTGTCTGTAGTCCCTCGTGTCTCTGTCCGTGTTTCCTTCCTGTTCGTCTTTTATTCTTTTCCTACAGTCTCTTTTTATATGTCCCACCTTGTTGCATTAATAACAGGTAAGAGGTTTACGGGAGGAATTCCCTCCTTCATTGACCCGGGCAACAGTGTTAACTCCCGGTGTCCTTCTGGGTTTAGCTTCTGCTAAATCAGCCTCTATGCCTTGTGCTTTCTGCAACAATGTTCCTCTGTCCCGTATGGCTCTCCATTCGGGAGTACATGCCTTCAGTTTGTCACCTATTTGGGGTACTAGTCCTTCCATAAACTGTCGATTGAAAGCCCTAATGGTGACGGGTAAGGCTAAATCTAGACCTTCGTCAGCCATCATGCTTTCCATGTTGAGGTAAAATTCTGTAACAGTCTGACCTGGGGCCTGTTTTATGGGCGCTGTCGAACCCCTTTCCTGCTGTTTCCTTTGGCAAAATTCTCGTAACTGATTAATAAACAGGAGTCTAGAGTCTATATGACGGGGGTGTACTCCTGGTGGATTTGTCGCTGGATCCCCTTGTGGTCTATGTGGAGCAATTTCATTCATAAATTGATTAAACATTGTTAGTGTCATTTTATGTCTACACAAATCTTCCCCATCTTGCCAAGTTGCTTCATGTGTGTCTAGTAATTGTGTCACGAATCTACAGAATGCGGCAGGTTTTGCTACGGGATCAGGAGCATTCTGTATTAATGCCATAAGAGTGTCAGCCGACCAAGGTGCCCATGTCCTCAGAACGACTTGTTGAGTCACTGTAGGTGGCTGTCCTGCTTGACCCGCATTTGGATTATTTACTTGTATTACCCTAGTCCGACTGTGGACTGGAGCTACGGACTCTGGTCTTTGAGCTCCGCAATGTACACATTCCTGTGCCCAGTCTGTATTCTGGGTACCGCATACTCGGCATACCCATCCTCTTCCTCTTAAGGAAGGATAAAGTTTTGGTCTTTCGCTACCTGGTGTGGTAGTGGTATAAGGAGGTGGAGTACCTTCCGTTTTTACTCCATCCTCGGGAGCAGAAGGGAGACTCTTGCGTCGGACCTTCATGTCCCATCCACCCTGTTCATGACAATACTTCCATCCCTCCTCTTTAGCCCTGTTGGAAACCTTAATTAAACATTGTATTTGTGATACCCATCTGTTCTGCAGGACCTCCCCCTGTCTGTCTCTCTTTATATTCTCCCAACCTTCTACACTTAGCCCATTTTCTCCATCCATTCCAAATTTCTTGAGAACCCTATTCGTGCCCTGTGCCTTGTCCTTCCCATACAACATTGTAATTATGTCTTTAACAGCATAACATTTCTGAGATTCCTCCTGGGGTTTACCATGTGTCTGGCCCATTTTGACAGTCCTGCCTAGGTGGCGTTTGGATCACTTACTAAGTGTCTCGTTGCCTTCTCCTCCTAGGGTGCCAAAATACTAAAAACCTCTCCTGGATGAGATTTCTGAAATCGAATTACTTTATATGCTAGCCAACTGACAAATATTATGACCAGACTGACGGCTACAACATATACAAGCATTCCTTTTGGTGGCCAAACACATATGACTAGATCTCCGGACTTTGTGGAGACCTTATTCCCTTCCCATTACCATGGAATCTCTCAGCAATCGTTTCTTATTCCTGCTTTATTGAGGCAGTCAGGACTTATACTTTCAACCCATTTTTAGGCTCATGAATCAAAAAGCGTATATCAAACTTAAGTGTCGGACCCCCAAGTACTCTTACGAGTTAAGGGCGCATTCCGTTACCCATTGGGATGATATATGTTTCAATTCACACCATACAAACAGGGCTTATCTCAGTCACAACAGACAGATGACAAGGAGACAGACAAGAAACAACGGTAACATAAGTCAAATATTAAATTCAAGACTCGCTTACTACAGAGGTTGGTTTTACCTGAAGAACAATACAGACAGATCGGGTGCGCACAAATCTAAGAAGCACAGAGTTTATAAGAAAATAAAGCTTTTCTTACCTGCGCAGGTTTTGTCTGTGGTTCCTGATGTGCCCGACCTCTTCGTTCCGTCCTTATGTTCGTTCGCCTCTTGTAGTTTCTTTAGCGAAGTCCCTTGTTCGTGCGCCAAAAATGTTAGGTGTGACTACTGCAAGTCACCTATTCATAAGTTATGTTACCGTTTCCCAATTATTATTAGAGTCTTATCTAAGCAAGGAGACACGGAAAGAGTTCTCAGTATGTCTGCTCAGACGGTCGCACTCACTCACTCTGAGGTCCTTTATTATCACACAGCTCTTTTTATACACTAAGAAAAAGACAGGCGTTAAAAATGTTGAAAAAAAACAACTTCTATAAAAGGCAATTTCTAAGTGTCTTCTGCTTTTAGAGCTGATGCAGCAGTTGACCCTTACGACATGGCTTCCTCTTTGTGTGTACGTGACTGCACCCATCCGGCCTTTAAGAATGATGTCTTTAAAACAACTGAAAACAGACGAGATAAGCATTTAGTGAAACATACTGTCAACCATTTTTAT
Source organism: Lithobates pipiens (assembly GCF_037356315.1). Classification (NCBI taxonomy): domain Eukaryota; kingdom Metazoa; phylum Chordata; class Amphibia; order Anura; family Ranidae; genus Lithobates; species Lithobates pipiens. The sequence continues at coordinate 44,265,906 of NW_027507787.1, forward strand.
TCTTATACCTTGATCCTCACACTAGTGACGTGGCAAGTGGACAATCCACAACTTGTGGCAGGTGGCATGGCAGGTGATGTGGAAAGTGGACAATCCACATCTTGTGGCAAGTGATGTGGCAAGCGACGTGGCAAGTGGACAATTCACAACTTGTGGCAGGTGACGTGGCAGGTGATGTGGCAAGTGACGTGGCAAGTGGACAATCCACAACTTGTGGCAGGTGACGTGGAAAGTGATGTGGCAAGTGGACAATCCCCAACTTGTGGCAGGTGATGTGGCTAGTGACGTGGCAAGTGGACAATCCACAACTTGTGGCAGGTGGCATGGCAGGTGATGTGGAAAGTGGACAATCCACATCTTGTGGCAAGTGATGTGGCAAGCGACGTGGCAAGTGGACAATTCACAACTTGTGGCAGGTGACGTGGCAGGTGATGTGGCAAGTGACGTGGCAGGTGATGTGACAAGTGGACAATCCACATCTTGTGGCAAGTAACGTGGCAAGTGACGTGGCAGGTGATGTGGCAAGTCACGTGGCAAGTGGAAATCCACAACTTGAGGCAGGTGATGTGGCTGGTGACGTGGCAAGTGGACAATCCACAACTTGTGGCAGGTGGCATGGCAGGTGACATGGAAAGTGGACAATCCACATCTTGTGGCAAGTGACGTGGCAGGTGATGTGGCAAGTGACGTGGCAAGTGGACAATCCACAACTTGTGGCAGGTGACGTGGCAAGTGGACAATCCACAACTTGTGTCAGGTGACGTGGCAAGTGACGTGGCAAGTGGACAATCCACAACTTGTGGCAGGTGATGTGGCAAGTGACGTGGCAGGTGATGTGACAAGTGGACAATCCACATCTTGTGGCAAGTGACGTGGCAAGTGACGTGGCAGGTGATGTGGCAAGTCACGTGGCAAGTGGAAATCCACAACTTGTGGCAGGTGATGTGGCTGGTGACGTGGCAAATGGACAATCCACAACTTGTGGCAGGTGGCATGGCAGGTGACATGGAAAGTGGACAATCCACATATTGTGGCAAGTGACGTGGCAGGTGATGTGGCAAGTGGACAATCCACAATTTGTGGCAGGTGACGTGGCAAGTGGACAATCCACAACTTGTGGCAGGTGATGTGGCAAGTGATGTGGCAAGTGGACAATCCACTTGTGGCAGGTGACGTGGCAGGGGACGTGGCAAGTGACATGGCAAGTGGACAATCCACAACTTGTGGCAGGTGACGTGGAAAGTGATGTGGCAAGTGGACAATCCACAACTTGTGGCAGGTGATGTGGCTAGTGACGTGGCAAGTGGACAAACCACAACTTGTGGCAGGTGATGTGGCAGGGGACGTGGAAAGTGGTGTGGCAAGTGGACAATCCACAACTTGTGGCAGGTGATGTGGCTGGTGATGTGGCAAGTGGACAATCCACAACTTGTGGCAGGTGGCATGGCAGGTGACGTGGAAAGTGGACAATCCACATCTTGTGGCAGGTGACGTGGCAGGTGATGTGGCAAGTGACGTGGCAGGTGATGTGACAAGTGGACAATCCACATCTTGTGGCAAGTGACGTGGCAGCTGACGTGGTAAGTGGACAATCCACAACTTGTGGCAGGTGGCATGGCAGGTGACATGGAAAGTGGACAATCCACATCTTGTGGCAAGTGACGTGGCAGGTGATGTGGCAAGTGACGTGGCAAGTGGACAATCCACAACTTGTGGCAGGTGATGTGGCAAGTGACGTAGCAAGTGGACAATCCACAACTTGTGTCAGGTGACGTGGCAAGTGGACAATCCACAACTTGTGGCAGGTGATGTGGCAAGTGATGTGGCAAGTGGACAATCCACTTGTGGCAGGTGACGTGGCAGGTGACGTGGCAGGGGACATGGCAAGTGGACAATCCACAACTTGTGGCAGGTGACGTGGCAGGTGACGTGGAAAGTGATGTGGCAAGTGGACAATCCACAACTTGTGGCAGGTGATGTGGCTAGTGACGTGGCAAGTGGACAAACCACAACTTGTGGCAGGTGATGTGGCAGGGGACGTGGAAAGTGGTGTGGCAAGTGGACAATCCACAACTTGTGGCAGGTGATGTGGCTGGTGATGTGGCAAGTGGACAATCCACAACTTGTGGCAGGTGGCATGGCAGGTGACGTGGAAAGTGGACAATCCACATCTTGTGGCAGGTGACGTGGCAGGTGATGTGGCAAGTGACGTGGCAGGTGATGTGACAAGTGGACAATCCACATCTTGTGGCAAGTGACGTGGCAGCTGACGTGGCAAGTGGACAATCCACAACTTGTGGCAGGTGGCATGGCAGGTGACATGGAAAGTGGACAATCCACATCTTGTGGCAAGTGACGTGGCAGGTGATGTGGCAAGTGACGTGGCAAGTGGACAATCCACAACTTGTGGCAGGTGACGTGGCAAGTGACGTAGCAAGTGGACAATCCACAACTTGTGTCAGGTGACGTGGCAAGTGGACAATCCACAACTTGTGGCAGGTGATGTGGCAAGTGATGTGGCAAGTGGACAATCCACTTGTGGCAGGTGACGTGGCAGGGGACGTGGCAAGTGACATGGCAAGTGGACAATCCACAACTTGTGGCAGGTGACGTGGCAGGTGACGTGGAAAGTGATGTGGCAAGTGGACAATCCACAACTTGTGGCAGGTGATGTGGCTAGTGACGTGGCAAGTGGACAAACCACAACTTGTGGCAGGTGATGTGGCAGGTGACGTGGAAAGTGGTGTGGCAAGTGGACAATCCACAACTTGTGGCAGGTGATGTGGCTGGTGATGTGGCAAGTAGACAATCCACAACTTCTGGCAGGTGGCATGGCAGGTGACGTGGAAAGTGGACAATCCACATCTTGTGGCAAGTGACGTGGCAGGTGATGTGGCAAGTGACGTGGCAAGTGGACAATCCACAACTTGTGGCAGGTGACGTGGCAGGTGATGTGGCAAGTGACGTGGCAGGTGATGTGGCAAGTGACGTGGCAGGTGATGTGACAAGTGGACAATCCACATCTTGTGGCAAGTGACGTGGCAGCTGACGTGACAAGTGGACAATCCAAAACTTGTGGCAGGTGACGTGGCAAGTGACGTGGCAGGTGACGTGGCAAGTGGACAATCCACAACTTGTGGCAGGTGACGTGGCAAGTGACATGGCAGGTGATGTGGCAAGTCACGTGGCAAGTGGAAATCCACAACTTGTGGCAGGTGGCATGGCAGGTGACATAGAAAGTGGACAATCCACATCTTGTGGCAAGTGACGTGACAGGTGATGTGGCAAGTGACGCGGCAAGTGGACAATCCACAACTTGTGGCAGGTGATGTGGCAAGTCACGTGGCAGGTGATGTGGCAAGTGGACAATCCCCAACTTGTGGCAGGTGACGTGGCAAGTGACGTGGCAAGTGGACCATCCAAAACTTGTGGCAGGTGACGTGGCAAGTGACGTGGCAGGTGACGTGGCAAGTGGACAATCCACAACTTGTGGCAAGTGACGTGGCAGGTGACATGGCAAGTGGACAATCCACAACTTGTGGCAAGTGACGTGGCAAGTGGACAATCCACAACTTGTGGCAGGTGATGTGGCAAGTGACGTGGCAGGTGATGTGGCAAGTGACGTGGCAAGTGGACAATCCACAACTTGTGGCAGGTGATGTGGCTGGTGACGTGGCAAGTGGACAATCCACAACTTGTGGCAGGTGGCATGGCAGGTGACGTGGAAAGTGGACAATCCACATCTCATGGCAAGTGACGTGGCAGGTGATGTGGCAAGTGACGTGGCAAGTGGACAATCCACAACTTGTGGCAGGTGACATGGCAGGTGATGTGGCAAGTGGACAATCCCCAACTTGTGGCAAGTGACATGGCAAGTGACGTGGCAAGTGGACAATCCAAAACTTGTGGCAGGTGACGTGGCAAGTGATGTGGCAGGTGATGTGGCAAGTCACGTGGCAAGTGGACAATCCACAACTTGTGGCAGGTGACGTGGCAGTTGGACAATCCACAACTTGTGGCAGATGACGTGGCAAGTCACGTGGCAAGTCACGTGGCAAGTGGACAATCCACAACTTGTGGCAGGTGCCGTGGCAAGTGACACGCTAAATACAAGTACACTGCAGCTCTCACAGCTGCTGCTACTCACTCTGGTCTCACAAAATTGCTGAAATAGTTAATAATACTGTTTTTTGAGCTGGGGAGGGTCTATGATGTTAGCTTAACTAAACGCTTCTAGACGCAAAAGCGGTAAAACGCCGCTAAATCGCGGTAAAAATCGCGGCAAAATGCGCGTTTCTAAACGCCGGTTTCAGCTTTTAAAAACATGTGTCCAGCAGAGTTTGCATCTGCGTCTCGTGTGCATGAAGCCTTAGGCCTCTTTCACAGGGGGCGGATCAGTAATGATCCGCCCCGTGAAGATCCGCTCGCTCAGCGGGGATTGCTCCGTTGTCCCCGCTGAGCCGGCTGCGGACAGGGCGGTCTCCGCACACTGTGCGGGGACCGCCCTGTCAGCTCTCCGCTCTCCTCTATGGGGATCGGACGAGCACGGACCGTCTGTCCGTGTTCGTCCGATCCGCTCTGCAGACGGATAGAAAAATAGGATTTTCCTCCGTCTGCAGAATCGGACTGTTGCGGAGGCGGACGAAATCCCATAGGGATGAATGTATGTCCGTATTTCATCCGCAAACGGATGGATGAAATACGGACATATCGTCCGCATGTGTGAAAGGGGCCTTAATGTTGCTTCAACCCAGATGTCAAAGAGCATTGAATCTGCATTCATAAAAAAAAATGAACAATATATAACTGTCCTGAGAAATTATTATAAAGTGCCTTGAAAAATAATACATTGCCGCTCTTACAGCAGCAACTTAGCAAACCAAAAAAAAATAAAAATAGGTAACTCCTCTCCCATATTAGTGATCAGCAGGTGAACAGGATCACTGTCACTAAGAATTTAGTCAAACCCAACTGCACTTTATTGCACAAATTTTTTTTTTAGAGGCTTTTTCCCAAAACAACAAAAAGCTTCTTTCAGTGAAATTTAATTTCAAATCCTCTCCTGTCAGCAGGACAGAAAGTGTCCCTTCTGCCTGGAGACCTTCCTCCCTTAATGCCAGCATGGCCATTTCCTCTCCATGTCCTGCTACTCTGCCTTCCTCTTCCTGTACCTCACAATCCCTGTAATCCACATTTTACTGGGGTATCAGACTTGTGTTGTGGCTTTCCCTTTTTGTCAGCCACTGAAAGGTGACAGTTCATGTTAGCCCCTGAACACTCTGCTGACAAGTGCTGGGCAACTGTATAAGGCCAAAGTCTTGACAACTGCTCCTTGTCTCCCTGAAAATCACTGTCACCACTTGTTGGGGGTTGTGAGGGTTTCCACTTGTCCCTACATTCAAGTATTGTTTGGAATGATTTCTCCTTAAATCCCATAGTAATAACATTAATTTCCTCCATTTTATTTGCTGACTCCACCATCCATATAGCCCAAGTATCTTTTCCATGTGGCTGTGTTATCTTTTTGTGGTGAGCACGGTACAGATTTTCCCATACTTTTGGCTTAAAAGTACCTCTTTTAGAATACTTTTTCCCAGTCCAGCGATCCCAATCTTGCATATATTTCACAACCCAAGGCCCATATTTATCCATCATCACTTCCTTCAGGGTCAAGTGGTAAGGTTCCCCATGGTTAGATGCCCTCTGAAGCGATTAGATTACCTATCCTTTACGGACAATGGACCTTGATTGCCCTAACCTTTCATTCTTTCTTATGGACCATCTTTGGCTTGTGTGGGCAATGAGATCTTTGGGGAATTGTTTTTAGACTGGATTTGACCCTTATGCCCCCCCATTTTGGAGGTAGAGGGGACATACAATATCATGTTTTGTAGTGGGGTGTATTTTCAGGATTTTCTCTGGGTGTATGGGTTATAGAGCCAGACAGCTGCAAAAATGTTTACTTTGTATGTGTTAATATAATTTTCATGCATTATTAGTCATTCATTTTTGTTTCTTTTTCTTTGTTATATACATCTAGAGTGGGATACATCTAGAGTGGGATACATTTCTTTATCTTTAGAAAGATTACTCTGCGTCCTTTTTGCTGAAGAAGCCACATTGGCGAAACATGTTGAAAAAATGGGGACGGAGTATTCAATATTGTTTTATGTATTTGAGCGCTGTAATTCCTGTTTTTCTGTAATATGCCGCATGTATAGATCTATGATAGCAGGCATGATTGCAGTCACTACATTTTCTTCTTTTAACTTTTTCTAAATAAAAAACACTTGTTTGTTTTACTTTGTTGTTGTGTGTTACTTGTATTAATAGGTAACTTAAAAGTCCCGTATCTCCAAGCTCTTTTCATATTTCTCAATTTTGGGATGTTGGTACCATCTTTTGTGGATATGGAACTAATCCTTATCCAATACTCTTAAAGAGGAGGGCCAGCTTTAAAAAATTTTTTTGAAAAGTCAGCAGATGCAAACACTGTAGCTGCTGACTTTTAATAAGCAGACTTACCTGTCCAGGGCGCCCGCAATGTCAGCCGCCCGAGGCTGACCCGTCCCTGCGCCGCCATTTCAACTAAGGGAAACAGGCAGTGGAGCCTTGCGGCTTCACTGCCCGCTTCCTACTGCGCATGCGCAAGTCGAGCAGCGTTTTGTGAATGGGGCGCGCTGTGTTCTGGGAGTGGGACACACAGTTCCCAGAACACACAGAATCCCATGCCCCAGAAGACGCCGCACGGAGGACAGAAGACCGAACATCACCGCAGAGGAGGAAGAGGCAGATTAGGATGATATGCCTAGCAACAGGCATTTCTGGTAAGTTAAAAAAAAAAGTTTTTTCATTTTTTTTTTTCCAGATTTTTTGCTCAATTTTAATGTATTTTTGTTTTTCAGGGTGGCCCTCCACTTTAAATACAATATTTAGGGTGGAAAACACACTCACGATACTTTTCGTGTTGGATAAAGATATGTAGTTCTGAATGATGATTGTTTAACCACTTGACCACTGGGCACTTAAACACCCTTAATAACCAGACCAATTTTCAGCTTTCGGTGCTCTCACATTTTGAATGACAATTACTCAGTCATGCAACACTGGACCTATATGAAATTTTTGTCCTTTTTTTCACACAAATAGAGCTTTCTTTTGGTGGTATTTAATCACCTCTCAGTTTTTTATTTTTTGTGCTATAAAAGAAAAAAGACCGAAAATTCTGTGAAAAAATGAATTTTTCTTCGTTTCTGTTATAAAATTTAGCAGATTAGTAATTTTTTCTTCATAAATTTTGGCCAAAATTTATACTACTACATATCTTTGGTAAAAATAAGTACAAATTGGTGGATATTATTTGGTCTTTGTGAAAGTTATAGAGTCCACAAGCTATGGTGCCAATATCTGAAAATTGATCACACCTGAAGTACTGATGGCCTATTTCAATTCTTGAGACCCTAACATGCCAGAAAAGTACAAATACCCCCCCAAATGACCCCTTTTTGGAAAGAAGACATTCCAAGGTATTTAGTAAGAGGCATGATGAGTTTTTTGAAGTTGTCATTTTTTCCCACAATTCTTTGCAAAATCAAGATTTTTTTTACTTTTTTTTTCTTCACAAAATTGTCATATTATCAGGTTATTTCTCACACACAGCATATGCATACCACAAATTACACCCCAAAACACATTCTGCTATTACTCCCGAGTATGGCGATACCACATGTGTGAGACTTTTACACAGTGTTGCCACATACAGAGGCCCAACATGCAGGGAGCGCCATCAGGCGTTCTGGAGCACCCAGGACAATTCTGACATTTCTCTCCTACTTGTAAAAATCATAATTTATTTGCTAGAAAATTACATAGAACTCCAAAACATTATATATGTTTTTTTAGCAAACAACCTGGAGAATACAATGGTGGGCTTTGCAACTTTTTATCTCGCACGGTATTTGCGCAGTAATTTTTCGAATGCTTTTTTTTGGAAAAAAAACAGTTTTGTGCTTAAAAAAAAAAAAAAAACACAGTAAAGTTAGCCCAATTTTTGCATAATGTGAAAGATGAAGTTACGCTGAGTAAATAGATACCTAATATGTCACTCTTCAAAATTGCACAGGCTCGTGGACTGGCGCCAAACGTCGCTACTTAAAAATCCCCATAGGCGACGATTTAATTTTTTTTTACTGGTTATATGTTTTGAGTTACAGAGGAGGTCTAGGGCTAGAATTATTGCTCTCGCTCTAACGTTCGCAGCGGCACCTCACATGTGTGGTTTCAACACCGTTTTCATATGTGGGCGGGACTTACATATGCGTTCGCTTCTGCATGCGAGCACATGGGGACAGGGGCGCTTTAAAAAAAAACATTTTTTTTATTGTTCATTTTACTTTATTTATTTTAGTTTGACATTTTTTTCCCCAAAAATAATTTTTTTGATCACTTTTATTCCTATTACAAGGAATGTAAACATCCCTTGTAATAGGAATATGGCATGACAGGTCCTCTTTACAGTGAGATGTGGGGTCAATAAGACCCTACATCTCACCTCTAAGCTGGGAAGCCGGAACAAAAAAAAAAAAAAAGATTCTGGCTTTGATCGTATTAGCGATTCGGTAGAAGCACCGGAGGGCGGCGGGGGGGGGGAATGTCTATGGCTGGGTATTGCAGGGTATCACCGACTATGGCTGGGTATCTCAGAGTATGGCTGGGTATCTCAGAGTATGGCGTTGCAGAATATTGCGTTGCAGAGCATTGCAGGGTATTGGCGGGTGTTGCAGAGCATTGCAGAGTGTTGCAGGGTATTGGCGGGTGTTGCAGAGCATTGCAGAGTGTTGCAGGGTTTTGGCGGGTGTTGCAGAGAATTGCAGAGTGTTGCAGGGTATTGCAGAGTGTTGCAGAGCATTGCAGAGTGTTGCAGGGTATTGCAGAGTGTTGCAGGGTGTTGCAGAGTGTTGCAGGGTATTGCGGAGTGTTGCAGGGTATTGCGGAGTGTTGCAGAGTGTTGCAGAGTGTTGCAGAGTGTTGCAGAGTGTTGCAGAGTGTTGCAGAGTGTTGCAGAGTGTTGCGGAGTGTTGCAGAGTATTGCGGAGTGTTGCAGAGTATTGCGGAGTGTTGCAGAGTATTGCGGAGCGGAGTGTTGCAGGGTGTTGCGGAGTGTTGCAGGGTGTTGCAGAGTGTTGCAGAGTGTTGCAGGGTGTTGCGGAGTATTGCAGGGTATTGCAGAGTGTTGCAGGGTATTGCAGGGTATTGCAGAGTGTTGCAGGGTATTGCGGAGTGTTGCAGAGTATTTCAGAGTGTTGCAGAGTATTTCAGAGTGTTGCAGGGTATTGCAGAGTGTTGCAGGGTATTGCAGGGTATTGCAGAGTGTTGCAGCGTATTGCAGAGTGTTGCAGGGTATTGCAGGGTATTGCAGAGTGTTGCAGGGTATTGCAGAGTATTGCAGGGTATTGCAGAGTATTGTAGGGTATTGCAGAGTAATGGCAGGGAATTGAGGGGTTAATTTTCGGTGAGCAGCGATGTGGGCACTGCAGATGCAGCCCACATCACTGCTGACACCGATCTCTTCCCCCTCCGCTGTACCGATCGGTACAGAGAGGGGGAGGGAGGAACCGGCGTCATAACATGACGCCGGTTTGTTTACAAGTGATCACTCCGTCATTTGACGGAGCGATCACGTGGTAAACGGCCGCGATGAGCGGCCGTTTACCGTGATTCGTGATGCGCCGGGTCCACTGGACCCAGCGGTCACGGATGCTCTCGTGTGTGCGCCCCAGGGGGCGCACGAGAGCAGAATTCTGGGAGGCCGTTAATTAACGGCCTCTCAGAGTTAAACAACCGCCCTGAAGCCGTGAATCGGCAATGGGCGGTTGTTAAGTGGTTAAAGCAAGGCGTATTTGCAGTTTATATGATATAGGCCTTTAGTCGGAGTAAAGAAATGTCTACATTTATTCATTAATATGTTTTTATGTGTATTTATATGTCAATTTGTTTTGTATTCTTATTTTGATTAACAGCGGGCACAGGGCACCACCAGAACTTGTTTCATTTTTGCAATGACATTGGAGCTTTAATTCCTGGTTTACAGGTATCCCAGTTTGGGTTTTTCCCGGTTGGGTGAGTGGTTTCCATCATGGCAGGCTATTGCGGCCAAGCGTGGGCGGGCTTTGTTACGGAGGTAAATTCGGCTCGCTCCAAGGAGGACATCACTGAGAGTGATATAGATACGTACTGTGTTAATCTACAAAGTCTGGTACAGAGAATGACCCGCTCTTCTGGCATAAGGAGTTTTTGAAAAGTATACAACCAATCTCATTGTACCATGGGGCTTACGAATAGAGATGGATGAACTTCCGACGGGACGTTTCACGAACGCGGCCAAAAGTTTGCGAACCGCAAAGTTCGCGGTGGACCCCATTGACTTCAATGGCAGGCGAACCTTAAAAACCTACAGGTCATATTTTCAGTCACAAAATACTTACTAGCTGTGCACACATAGTCCCACCACATGGCCACTGACATAACACATGTATGAAGTGATTCTGGGATCAACAACTACAAGCATTCTTTTTTTATCTGTGAAATTTTGACAATTCAGGACTCAGGAGCGCATGAAGGCAATGGAGGAGAGGAAAGGTCAGAGTAGACTATGAAGAGGGTGCAGGAGATGATCACCAGCACTGTGATAGAGAGTACTGACACCTGCACCGTGATAGAGAGCACTGACACCAGCACTGTGATAGAGAGCACTGACACCAGCACCGTGATAGAGAGCACTGACACCAGCACCGAGATAGAGAGCACTGACACCAGCACCGCGATAGAGTGCACTGACACCAGCACGGCGATAGAGTGCACTGACTCCAGCACCGTGATATAGAGCACTGACACCAGCACCGTGATATAGAGCACTGACACCAGAACAGAGATATAGAGCACTGACACCAGCACAGAGATATAGAGCACTGACACCAGAACCATGATATAGAGCACTGACACCAGCGCCATGATAGAGTGCACTGACACCAGCACGGTGATAGAGTGCACTGACACCAGCACCGTGATATAGAGCACTGACACCAGCACCGTGATATAGAGCACTGACACCAGCACCGTGATACGGTGCACTGACACCAGCACCGTAATATAGAGGACTGACACCAGCACCATGATATAGAGCACTGACACCAGCACCGAGATAGAGTGCACTGACACCAGCACCGTGATATAGAGCACTGACACCAGCACCGAGATAGAGAGCACTGAGACCACACCAGCACCGAGATAGAGAGCACTGAGACCACACCAGCACTGAGATCGAAAGCACTGACACCACACCAGCACCGAGATAGAGAGAGAGCACTGACACCAGCACTGAGATAGAGAGCACTGACAGCAGCACTGATACCAGTAACTCACTGCTGGGCACCAATAATATGACACCACTCAATCTCTTCAAACAGGAGGGTACGGGCATATAGTACGGTGTGCTTTTTTTGTACAAGGAAGTGAGCCAAATGTAGAAAAAAGGTCTGTGTGCTCGATTAAATAAATCGTTTATAGAGATATACATGGTCTACTGGTCACATGTGTTGAATTCCTCCGAGATACATGCCTCATTCATTTTTATAAATGTGAGGTAGTCAACACTGTCGTGAGCTAGGCGAGTGCGCTTATCGGTCACGATCCCCCCTGCTGCGCTGAACGTCCTTTGGGACAGGACACTGGACGAGGGGCAAGCCAACAGTTGCATTGCAAATTGGGCAAGCTCTGGCCAGAGGTCAGGCCTGCCCACCCAGTAGTGCAGGGGTTCATCACTCCTCAGAGCGTCCACATCGTTAACCCGGGGCATGTTAGATGTGGCACAACTGATTCAGGCAGCCCTGCCGTACCATCTGTTTGTCTAATGCCGCGTACACACGATCAAACAATCGGGTGGAAAAGTTCGGCAAACTCAAGTCCGCTGGACAATCCCTCCGTGTGTAGCCTCCGGCAGACTTTTTTGACCCGAAAGTACGGCGGACTTTTGAAATGAACGGACCTTTCCCGCCCGGAGAAAAGTCCGCTCATTTCGAGCAGGTCTCCAGGTAGGCGGGGCCAGCGACATCTCCTTCGCGGTATGGACTTAAAGGGGAACCCCACCAGCGAAAAAAATCGGCTTGAGGGTTCCCCCCAGGTCCACATCAGACCCTTGTCCAAGCACGCTACCTGGCCGGCCAGGAAAGGGGGGACGAGCGAGCGCCCCCCCCTCCTAAACGTACCAGGCCTCGTGCCCTCAACATGGGGGTGCCTTGGGGAAGGGGGGGCCGCGCGGCCCCCCCACCCCAAAGCACCTTGTCCCCATGTTGATGAGGACAAGGGCCTCTTCCCGACAACCCTGGCCATTGGTTGTCGGGGTCTGCGGGCGGGGGGCTTATTGGAATCCGGGAGCCCCCTTTAATAAGGGGGCCCCCGGATACCGGCCCCCCACCCTATGTGAATGAGTATGGTGTACAATGTACCCCTACCATTCACCTGTGAAAAAAAGTACAAAAAAAACACAACACAGGGTAAAAATAGTTTATTGCACAGCTCCGGGGGTCTTCCGTCTTCGGGGGTCTTCTCGCCGGACTCCTCCGCTATCTTCTGCTAGCTCTTTTGCTAGCGGAGGAGCCCGGCTTTCTTCCTCGCCCCCGGCCTCTTCCGACTTCGGGGGTCTTGTCCCCCTCTTCGGTTCTTCTGCCGCCGCTGTCGTCGTCGCCGCCACCTTCTGTTCTTCTGTTCTTCTCTTCATATGTTGACTCGTCGCTCCCTCCACTCACAATGGCTCCGACACGATGCACGGTGACTTATATAGGGACATCGCCGGATGATGTCTCCGCCCATTATGGTGTCACAGTCCCAGAGGATGCTGGAACTGTGACATCATAATAGGCGGGGACATCATCCGGTGATGTCCCTATATAAGTCGCCGCATGCCCGGTCCCCGTCATTGTGAGCGGAGGGAGCGACGAGTCAACATCTGAAGAGAAGAAGAGAAGAAAAGAACCTGAAGGTGGCGACGACGACAGCGGCGACAGAAGACCGGGCCACCGCCTGTAAAAGAGCTATAAGAAGGCACGGTGGCCCGGCAGAAGAACTGAAGGGGGGACAAGACCCCCGAAGTCGGAAGAGGCCGGCGGCGAGGAAGAAAGCCGGGCTCCTCCGCTAGCAAAAGAGCTAGCAGAAGATAGTGGAGGAGTCTGGCGAGAAGACTCCCGAAGACGGAAGACCCCCGAAGACGGAAGACCCCCGGAGCTGTGCAATAAACTATTTTTACCCTGTGTTGTGTTTTTTTTTTGTACTTTTTTTCACAGGTGAATGGGTAGGGGTACATTGTACCGCATACTCATTCACATAGGGTGGGGGGGCCGGTATCCGTGGGCCCCCTTATTAAAGGGGGCTCCCGGATTCCGATAAGTCCCCCCGCCCGCAGACCCCGACAACCAACAGCCAGGGTTGTTGGGAAGAGGCCCTTGTCCTCATCAACATGAGCACAAGGTGCTTTGGGGTGGGGGGGCCGCGGGGCCCCCCTTCCCCAAGGCACCCCCCATGTTGAGGGCACGCAGCCTGGTACGGCTCAGGAGGGGGGGGCAGCTCGCTCGTCCCCCCCTTTCCTGGCTGGCCGGGTAGCGAACTCGGACAAGGGTCTGATGTGGACCTGGGGGGAACCCCCACGCCGATTTTTTTCGGCGTTGGTGTTCCCCTTTAAGTCCATACCAGGTGGCGGGGCCAGCGACATCTCCTTCTCGGGCCCGCCTACCTGGAGACCCGCTCAAAATGAGCGGACTTTCCTCCGCGTGTGTGGGCGAGTCCGTTCATTTCAAAAGTAGGGCGGATAGTACGGCGGACTTAGTACATCGTATTAGTCCGCTGAAAAAGTGCCATGTGTGGGCAAGTAGCCTGTTCGAAAAGTCGGACGGACAGCCTGGCGGGAAGTCCACCAGACTAAGTCCGTCTGATAGTCCGCTACGTGTTTACGCGGCATAATATATATACATTTGGTAGTAAATACCGCTAACCGCCTATCGGTTCGGCAGATCTGCGTGTTTTATAAAAATAACTTTTCTCAAGGTCTTGTCCTAATTCTATGATTTGTTCTTACCTAATTTTTACTTATATTGCCTCTATCACTATTTGGGGTCACTCCCACTAAAATATATATAAACAATCTCTACTGATTGAATCTCAGGGAAGCTACAATGACAGGTTACATAGGCAAGGATTGGAACACACTTATGGAAGGTTTCCTAAAAGATTTTGGAGACAAGGAACAGGTCAATGCTGAGATCTCTTCTTTGTTCCACAGACTTTCCAAAACATTGGAACGTAAATACATGCTTTTTTGGCATATTCAGTCCTTTAAAGACTACATCAAAGCTGACATTAACCCCTTAGGACTGTGAGTACAGATCTTTCCCACTTTGGAAGGTCTGGACTCGTAGTTCAAAGAAAAATGGGAACAAGTATTGCGAACATGCTCGCGAGGACTAATGGAAATCCTGGCTGAAGAGTACAGTAAACGCTCTAAGGCCCTCAATATAGACATTGTTGCTGTTTGTAGTCAACTACAACAGCTTAAATTACAAAGACTACTAATACATCAAGAAAATAAACTCAAGTTACATTTAGAAGTATTCAATAGAACCTCTGCCTCCAATAAATCTAATCTGAGTAAAGGCCAATCCAATCTACCACACACTTCAGCTAATCCCACTCAATCAAATAGAAACAACTTTTCCTTCCCTCGCCCCGCATCCAATTCCACACATCAGTCGCACCCTTCACACCCTCAACCTAATCAGAAATCTAAGACTACACCGAGTACTAAGCATCTATATTCTGGCGATTCCACTGAAATGCAACAAGCTAAAAAACTCACACTTGATATGACTACACACCCCCAATCTACACCTCCATCTACATTACCCCTGGAACAGCCAGCTATACTTTCCCCAGCTGCTCCAGAAGGTTTTCCTAACACTCACACCAGCACCAACTCAAAGTCCTATTATCATAACCTCTACAGACACCATTTCCAAAGACCCTTCTTTTTTAGAACGAATCCTTGAGGGTACCCCCTTAGCATTGGACAGTCTCAACACTTACACGCAACTGGCCCTTTAGCATTCCCTCACGAGTCATCGTCTGATCTAACTATAGATATATATATATATATATATATGGTTATATCTTCCCACAAACTCTCTGTTGATGAAATCAATGTCCTTAGGAAAGGCCTGAATTTTTGCCCCAATCAAGATATCAACGTATTTGATGTATACAAAGATCTTCAACTATTTGTCCGTAAATTGCTTCTTAAGAAACTATTTTCCATTAAGGAAGTTTCAACCACACATACTCCTCAAGAAATACAAGCCCTTGACCAATTAGTGGCCCTCTAAGAAGAAAACAATCTAGTTGACCGTATTGATCAACTGGATCTGACCTCTTTGTTGGCAGATCCAGCGGATCTCCAAGATACTCCTGTAAGACCAGCTAAATCTGTTCTTAAGAAGAAATCTGACTTCTGCCCTGCCCCCAGTACTTGCCCCAATGCTGCAGCATTTCTGAAGCTTATCTACAATGATTTGGAAGCATTGAAAATTAGGACGCAGGCTCCAGCCAACCTGAGTAAATAGGAACACACAGCCCTTAAACAACTCTTCTGCAACAAAAATATTACAATTAAAACATCAGATAAGGGAGGAAATATTTTCCTCTTGGACAACACAACATATAATGAAATGTGCAACAAAATACTTAGCAACACCGACTGGTACCGTCGGGCCCCAGACGATATTGTAAAAAAGTACACTCTTGAATTTTATGCCATTATTGACTTGGCCTTTTCGAACCACATTATCACCCAACAAACTTTGGAATTTGTTAAAAAACAAATTCCCACGCATCCCTGTCTTCTATGCTCTACCAAAAATTCACAAAAATGCAAATAACCCCCCCTGGTAGGCCAATCATTTCAGGGGTTGGCTCACTCAGTGACAATGCTAGCAAATTAGTGGACGGATTTTTGAAACCATTCATTTTCTCTCTGCCCTCCTTTGTCAAGGATACCCTCCATTTTCTTCAAATTATTGATTCTCTAACTATTCCGGATCACGCGATATTTGTAACGGTGGATTTTTTTTATCGTTTCAATTCTAGATTTAATTTTACAATACAATGTATTTACTTTCAATGGCTCCCACTTCCTCCAGGTACAGGGGGTAGCAATGGGGACTTATTGCGCCCCATCCTACGCCAACCTGTACCTGGGGGAGTGGGAGGCAATGGTCCTGGATGATGAAGACTTGTCGATGTACTCGGACCACATAATTTGCTGGTACTGGTACATCGACGACATCTTCATCATCTGGGACGGCCCCCAGGACTTGCTGGAACAGTGGCTCTTGAGAATTAATAAAAATAATTTCAATCTACAATTCACTATGAATTCTGACCCTGATCGGATCACTTTCCTTGATGTGGATATCTATAGGGGTGAATCTGGTATCGTGTCAAGCAAACTATTTAGGAAGCCAACTGCATGCAATTCTATCCTATATGCGTCAAGCTTTCACCCTAAACCTTTAATTAATTCTATCCCATACAGCCAGTACCTCCGGGTCAAGTGTAATTGTTCAGACAAGGTCGTATTCCGGGAGAAGGCTAATCAGCTCCACAATAGATTGCTTTTGCGGGGCTATTCCCATATCTCCTGAAAGCGTGCCTTCAAACGAGCCTATCTTTATAAGAGAACCGACCTTATACACTGCAATAAATCAAAAAAGGAAACTGAGGATATCAGAATCATAACTAAATTTAGCAACCAACACGATCAGGTTAAGAAAATAATTGCTAAATATTGGCACCTCCTTACATGCGATCCGATTATAGGTAAAATTGTGACACCAAAACCCTCATTTACGTTTAAACAAGCTACATCCATCGGAGACATCCTTGTGAAAAGTGAATTCCGAGACACCACTAATTCTACACATTGTAAATACAAAGGTACCTTAATGTGCGGCAAATGTCATCACTGTAGATTTATGCTGACACAAAAAAATCCACTTCTGCCTAATGGCAAAATCTTCCACCCCAAACACTTTGCCAACTGCCGCACATTTGGAGTAATATATTTGCTCCTTTGTGAGTGCAGTTGTTTTTACATTGGCAAAACCAAACAAGAATTTTGGAAATGTGCATATAGGCACATCAACAGTATGCGTACCTGTGATCCGGATCTCCCCCTAAGCCGTCACACCAGCCTAGTTCATGGGGGGAAATTCCCTAAAATCAAATTCCTCATTCTAGATAGGGTTCATCCAAATCCCAGGGCAGGTGATTGGAACAAAATTCTCCTGCAGATGGAATCCAGATGGATCCATTCCTTAAAAGTCACCCAGGCCTCGGGTCTTAATGACGCCATTTGGTTTAAACCGTTTTTGGAAGGGTTTGTTTCAGGGGGTAGGGAACATTAGTGATATAGCTACTTTATTACCATTTAGGACACATTTGCATGTGTTTGTTAAATTTTTTTTTCTTCCCTGTACCTTTAAAGGGTGAAGGTGGCCTCGTGCAGTCAATATAACTGACCTGTAAAATTTAAGGATACTTTACTACCTTTTTTACTTTTTAACTTAAGATATTTTTGCGCTTTAATTGAAATTTCTGCGCTTTAATTTAAAATTTCTTTCTTTCTGTTAAATTTCATTTTTGTCTACATTGGGATGCCGTTGGCAGGGTTCGCCCAGCACACCAAGCCGCCCGAGATATTTCTCTGTGGGCGGCTTGGGAGATGGGGACACTGACAGGCACTTTTAATGCCGTCTGTCCCCCATCTTGCTGCTCCAGCGGACATGCGCTGTCCGCTGGACCTTCTGTGTCGGTGGGGGAGTGGGCAGGGCCTCGCTCCGGCGTCAATAGCCTCTGACGTGGATGCCGGGGACGTGGCTATGCGGGCTGCTCGCTGGCACCATCTTGCTACTCCGGCGGACATGATCTATCCGCCGGGTGGGCTATGTGGTGGCGTCGGGTGCAGTGGGTGTGGCCCCCGCCCGGGGCCGTCGTTCTATGGCCAATGCCACTTTGGGGGCGTGGCCGAGGGCACACCGCCCAGGGGGCTGACTCTCACTGGATACTCATCTCTCTGTCAGCTGGTGCAATCAGCTTAGCACCAGCTGATCAGAGTCTTGTCTCATCTATATAACAGGCACTTGTCTGTCTGGCGTCCTGCAGATCCCGCATACGGAAAGCCAGTCGGACGATTTGCCCTCTATCCCTGACTCCTCTGCCTCATTGAGTAAGTAGTTATATAAACGTACACTTTGTTGTACAAATATATTTCCTTAATACTACAGTGTTGGGGTCTCCTCCTTACTGGGACTTGTTACTCTTAATACTACCTACCCATATGTCTGTTTTGGAGCATATATACACACTGTGAAGCTAGGGTTTCTCCCCTACTGGGATCTGATACCCCCAATATCACCCCTATAATGACCAGGGGTAATTTCACTCCGATCTATGTACTGTACCCTACTTTTGAAATATATACATTCCATACTCTAACATGCAGGGATGGATGTATATAGATAGAGACGTTTTTGTCTTCATTAGTATTATTTAATATTTTTTTCTTTATATATATCCCCATCTATTTATTTTTAACATATCTTTGCGCCATATGTACTAGATACTATGAATTCCATATATGACAATATATTATACTACACAATTTTTTATTTTATTTTTTATCCAGCACTTTATCGTGAGCCTCAGTGTTTCCCCACCCAATTGGCTCCCTCTTTACTAAATTTTGTTCCCTGCTATTTTCCCTTTTTAGGGTTATTTCAGGGTGATGTGCCTCTGGAGCTCCAGTTCACTGGACTTCTTTTTGGTCTGCACTACCTTTATAAGGTCGTTGTTACACCTGCACGATATCTACGCCACCTGCCCTTCTGCATACAAATTTGGGATGTGCTTTGAACACTGGCAAAGTCATTGCTACATGTGAGGTCATCTATAGTCTCCTGTTTTTATTAAATAATATCTTTGGGACATTACCATCCCCACCGCAAGTATTGTAAGTATTATATGTAAACCCTTTTCCTCTGCAATCAACTGCCTTATCTATACCCGTGCACCTGTTTGGTTATCATTTGGTTCTAACATCGTATTCCCTGTTATTCATTAGATTCCATGTAAATGTTGTATCTACACCCCTGAAGAAGGACATGCTTTATTAAGCTCCGAAATGCATAGGGTGACTATACCTACATGGATTATACTGCATAATCAAGTGGTGTATATTGTTATCAACACTGTCTTTATAACTGTACCCAGAGATAGAAGAATAGTATACAGTGTACATCTAAAATCTATCTGTTTTATGAAATAAAATATTTTTGTATTGTTTTTTAAGTAAGTTGTACGTGCCTTCAAAATCCACCCCCAGGGGATTCCTCTTTCAGTAATTTATGGTACAAATGTACACATTTCAACATTGCACAGCAGTTGTAGGCAATGTTTTGACTATATGTACAGTTTAGCACAATGAATACATATTGTGCATACTGACACTTGTTAAACTTTAATAGTTTTTGTAAACCTATGGTGTTTTTTGTATACGTATACATAGTAGTATACTGCATCTTTATTGTAATAATGTCTTTACAAGAATTCCTTCCATGTGAATGCAGTTGTACACCTGCTATGTTTTGGTCCACCTGTACAGTCTTGTATGTTTCATACCTATTGTACATATGGTCACTTTATATGCTTGAAGCTGTCTACTTCTGGTATTGTTGTCCACCTGTAGACACTAGCACACTGCATCCCCCTACTGTGATAATGTTCACTTTTTCATAATTGCACTACTACTGTCCAAAATGCATAGTGATTTTATACAAAGAGGTTATTATTATTATTATTATTATACATGATTTATATAGCACCAACAGTTTACGCAGCGCTTTACAATGTATAGGGGGACAACATAATTACAGTACAATACAAAAGGTACAGGAGGGCTCTGCTTGTAGAGCTTACATTCTAAAGGGAGGGAGTGGTGGTACAAAAGGTAATAGCTGCAGAGAATAATTTGATGGGGGTGGCTCGGGGACAGTTAGGCTCCGTTCACACAGGGGGCGACGCGAGGCGACACGACTTGCCGTGCCGCGACCTGACAAGTCCCCCCCGTTCTGTACTACGGAACCGTTCTAAGAGGAGCGACTCGAGTCGCTCCGACTTAGAAAAAAGGTTCCTGTACTACTTTTGGGCGACCTCGGGGCGACTTGCATTGACTTCTATACAGAAGTCATTTGCAAGTCGCCGCTGAGGTCGCGGCGAGGCAAGTCGTGTCGCCTCACATCGCCCCCTGTGTGAACCGAGCCTTAGGTGGGTGTGGGATAGTCTTCCCTGAATAAATGCGTTTTCAGGGATCTCCTAAAGGTGTGTAAAAATAATTCAGTGCTGCCCTTTATAATAAGCAGCTAACATAACAAATTGGATAAATGGCAAAACAGGAAAGTAAAAAGTGTAGAGCTTAGTTTCTAATGTGATGCAAAAATAGGGGCATGCGCCAAAATAACACGTGAATATAATACAATATAGATTCCTGTATATATAAAGTGAACAAAAACATATAGTGAATGTCCAAAATAGAAAGCGGACAAATAAATGTCAAAAAAGTTCATGCACTCCGTGTAATTTTTTCTTGTGAATAAATCCATTTTTCTTGTGATAAGCTTCGTAATACAAATCCCAACAGTGAAACAGGAAATATAGCTTAAAGTGAAAGGAACCACCACAAATAAAAGAGGCTTACCAGAACATTTGAACACACAAGAACATATGTTCTGTGAGTCAAACAAGCTTGTGTTGTAAACACAACTCAGAAATGGACACTGGAACCATCAGATGTCTAAATGGAAACTGCCAGCTCTCATCAGAATGAAGGTGTCTTAATAGATCTATCTCATATAGGACAATAATCGGATATCCATAAATGTGGGGATAATCAAAGGAGAAAAACAAAAAAGGGCCACATAGCATAATTCCATTTGGTAAAAAATATGCATCATTTAATGAAAGTAAGAAAATCACATTTAGCAGGATAAAAAAGTGCATAAATTCAAATTCCGGCAGTGGAGAGGGAAGGGGCTGATCGGATATACTGGGGCAGGGAGTTCCAGAGGATGGGAGAGGCTCTGGAGAAGTCTTGAAGGCAAGCATGGGAGGAGGCACCAAGAGAGCTAGAGAGCAGGAGGTCCTGGGAGGAGCGGAGGGGAGGATTTGGGCGATATCTGCAGATGAAGTTGGTGATGTAGATGGGGGCGATGTTGTGAATGACCTTGTTATGGTTAGCATTTTGAATTTTACATGGTGGGGTAGGGGGAGCCAATGAAGGATTGGCAGAGAGGAGCAGCAGTCATGGATCGGTTAGTGAGGTGTATTAGTCTAGCAGCAGAATTCATAATAGACTGAAGGGGGGATAGCCTGTTTAACCAGTTGAGATCCGCGCTATAGCCAAATGACGGCTACAGCGTGGACCTCCTTTGCCGGGACTATGTCTATTGACGTCGTCCCATGCACGAGTGGCCTGCGCGCCCCCTGAGGGGCGTGCGCGGCGTGCTCTGTGATCGGCGAGTCTATGAGACTAGACCCCGATCCCGACCCCTTACCACGTGATCAGCTGTCAGTCAATGACAGCTGATCATGTGATACAACGGAGCCGGTAATCGGCTATTATTCCTCCTCGCGCTGACAGTGCAAGGAGAAAAAAAAGAGCCGATCACCGGCGGCCATGATCGGGACATCAGTCCCGATCACGGCCAGCCCTGCCAGTGCCCACCAGCCCCCTGCCAGTGCCACCTCATCAATAAATAAGTGCCCCCGATCAGTGCCACCCAGCAGTGCCCATAGTGCCACCAAGCTGTGCCCATAGTGCCACCCAGTGCCCGCAATCTGCCTCAACAACGGTGCTGCACCCCAGTGTCACATATCCATGCCCATCAGTGTCATCTACCAGTACCCATCAGTGCCGCCCATCAGTGCCCAGCAGTGCCACCTATCAGAGCCACCTATCAGTGCCACCTATTAGTGCCCATCAGTCCCATCTATCAGTGGTACCTATCAGTGTCCCTTAGTGCCACCCATCCGTGCCACCCATCCGTGCCATCTTATATGTGCCCATCTGTGCCCATCAGTGCCGCCTTATCTGTGCCCATCAGTACTACCTTATCTGTGCCTATCGGTGCCACCTTAACTATGCCTATCAGTGCCCACCAGTGCAGCCTATCAGTGCCCACCAGTGCAGCCTATCAGTGCCCCCTCATCAGCGCACTTCAATGAAGGAGAAAAATGACCTGTTTGCAAAATTTTATAACAAACTATTAAACATGATTTTTTTTTTTTTTTGCATCTTTTTTTGTTTGTTTAGCAAAAAATAAAACTCCCAGCTGTAATTAAATACCAACAAAAGAAAGCTCTATTTGTGGGGAAAAAAAATGATAAAAATTTCATTTGGGTACAGTGTTGTATGGCCGCGCAATTGTCATTCAAAGTGCATCAGCGCTGAAAGCTGAAAATTGGTCTGGGCAGGAGGGGGGTTTAAGTGTCCAGTAAGCAAGTGGTTAAGGAGTGAGTTGCAGTAGTCAAGGCGGGAAATAATCAAGGATTGAATAAGTTGCTTTGTGGTGTCATTAGTCAGGTAGGGTCGAATTCTGGAGATGTTAAGGAGGTTAAGGCAGCAGGATTTAGCCAGTGATTGGATATGGGGGCTGAAGGAGAGGTCAGAGTCAAGGATTACACCCAGGACCATGGCATGTGTGGAGGGACCAATGGTTGTGTTGTTGATATTAATGGTGAAGTCAAGGGGGGGGGGCATGAAGGAGGAAATATAACAAACTCAGTTTTAGAAAGATTGAATTTGAGGAAGTGGTGTGACATCCATATCGATATGTCATTCAGTAAGTTTGAGATCCGTGAGGAGATTGAGGGGATGAGTTGAAGAGTGGGGAGCTAGATCTGGGTGTCGTTGGCATAGAGGTGGTATTGGAAGCCATGGGAGGTTATCAGCTGGCACAGGAAAGAGGTATAGAGTGAGAATAGGAGAGGCCCAAGGACAGAGCCTTGGGGTACCCCAACAGAAAGAGGAAGGGGAGTGGAGGAGATGGAGTTGTAATTGACGCTGAGATAGGTAGGAGGAGAACCAAGATAAAACAGAATCATGGAGGCCAAGGGAGTGTAATTTGCTGAGGAAGTCAACTGTGTCAAAGGCAGCAGAGAGGTCTAAAAGTATGAGTATGGAATAGTGGCCATTGGTTTTACCAGTTAGTAGGTCATTGGTGAGTTTTAGTAGGGCAGTTTCAGTAGAATGTTGTGGGCGGATGCCAGACTGTAGTGGGTCGAGAAAGTTGTTGTCCGTGAGATAGCGACTCATTCGGTCATGGACAAGGCGTTCGATGAGCTTGGAGGCAAACGGGAGTAGGGAGAAGGGTCTTAAGTTATTCAAACAAGTGGGGTCTAGTAAGGGTTGAGTATGGGGATAACCAGTGGATGTTTGAGCAGGGAAGAAAAGGTGCTGGAGGAAAGGGAGAGGTTGAAGCTGGGGGTTAGGGAAATTTAGGATAGAGTAGAAAGGTGGTTGCAGTAATTGAGAGGGGACAGGGTCCATGGGACAGGGTCCAGGGGACAGGCAGTGAGGTGGGCCATGGAGAGGAGTTTCTCAACTTCATCTGTGGTAACTGGGCAAAAGGAAGAGAGTATAGTGTGGTGTTGGACCTGATGTGTTGGGTAGGGGAGGAATTTGTGTCGATTTTGCTATTTTGCTAGGTTATATTTTTGTATTTAGAAGTTCATGTTTTAATGAAGAAAATACTTATACATGTTCATATATAAAGCCTGAAACCATTCCTGTTTTGGGTTTGGCACAATAAATCTGCGCTTGTTAGAATTTGGTGTGGAGTGTCTTTATGTTAATCATTATGTGCATGATGTGATACCACCTGTATTCACCACACTTGATGTTGTACATGATTTGATGTCCATTACACATGCACAGACAGTTTTGTGTTTATTCCACATTGCACGCAGACATGTCAGCACCCAGGGGCGGACTGACCATTGGGCCCCTCGGGCACTGCCCGAGGGCCCCAGGCCACTAGGGGGGCCCCATCAGGGTTGCCAGCCTCAGTAAAACCAGGGACAGTATGTAAAAATGTGTTTTTTTTTTTTACATCTGTCTCTGTCTCTGAAATGTGCCTTACCGACATCCTTTTGGCCCAAAAATCCAGAGATTATAGCTGCCCCACCTCTCCAGTACCTTCTCAGCCAATAGAAACATGTCTGTGTATACTGTGTGATTGTATACTGTGTGTATACTGTGTGGCCCCATAATGTCTTATTGCCTGGGGGCCCCATAATCTCCTATTTCCCGAGGGTCCCATGAGTTGTCAGTCCGCCCCTGTCAGCACCTCCTGGATGAAACACTTTTTTTATAGCGAATGTGGTGTATAGCAAATGCTATAGGTCATTATTGCCTGCTTTCTTTATATTTTTTCCTGCCATGTCATAGAAGATGTGAAAGGCCCATTATACATCCACAGGGATTTGTGTTTATTTAACTTTTCTTGCAGACTTGTTGGCACCTCATCAGACTTTGATTAATATCATTTATCGTTGTAGTAGAACATTAATTCATGTTTTTTCTGTATATTTTCCTTCCGGTTCATGCGCAGTTCTGTTTCTTAGGTCAAATTGTCCAAATTTGGACGATTTTTATGAAAAAAAATTAACGTGTTGGATCTGTCAATTTGGGCTGTCATACGAAATTCGTGTGTCGCACATACCACACCAACGATACGAAAAACGGTCAATTTGGATTTTCGTTCGAAATTTGCATCGTGTATGGCCAACTACACACCATTATGTCCTGAATTAGCATTGTGCACTTTCACTGGTGAAATTAGTAGATTGTTCTTCCACAACATGCACATCAGGTAAAATCAAAAAACACAACATGTATTATAAATATGCAGGCATACATCTCTTACCTGAAGCTGTGGTCTCAGACACTCACCTGTTGTGGTCACTATTTCAACCACGTCATCCACCTCTCCTTCCTCCACATCCTCATGTTGTGTGCTGAGTTCTCCTTCTTTCAGAGGTGGGGGGTCCATGGTGTCCTCAGATGTCCTGAGTCTTTTCTCCCCTATGCTAATGAAACAAAAGGTATAGATAGGAATGTGAAATATTGCTTGAATGTGTGGTACAATTGTCTGTTTTGGCAGAGTTATGATCTGAATACATGATCTTTTCCCTTACCAAAGCTGGAATACTTACCTTTTTTGGACAATGTTCACACATGGAGACACCCAGAGTATCCCCTGGAGCACCTGTGTGGGACACCCTAAAAAGTTTGTTCTGGTGTCCCACACTAGTGCTCCTGAGTCCAGATGTGTAAACAGCTGCTGATTGTCCTCTCCTTACATTACACTGAATCAAGTTTGCATTTCATTCTAGTTACAAACACATCTAGACAACAATGTACTAAACTTATTTTAATACAAATAGGCATGACCAAATGTAGTTAACCCTGTATCTGAAAAAACATTGTATTATTAGTGGCCGAATGAACAATGTTTACTATGACCGATTACTAAACTGTACAACCAGGGCAGGACTTAGGGTGGTCGGGGCCCCTGGGCTTGAGTCACTTTCGGGCCCTACCTGCTATACATTACCGTATAATACGCGTCAGCGTATAACACGCATCCAAAGTTTAGGAGGGAAGTTTGAGGAGAAAAAAACTTTACATTTAAATGCCCATCAATGCAGCCTTGTCAGTGTCATTTGCAGCCTTGTTGTCATTGCAGTCTTGAAGCTTAAAAATGGCGCCGCAGAGATACAGAGTCCTGTGTATCTTTGTGGCTCTCGGGTCTGCTCGCAGTCCCGAGCGGAGCCCAGAGTAGCCGAGTATACTTGGCTCGGCTCACAGTCACAGACATCCCAACTAGGGATGAGCTCCAGCGTATTCGCACACTCCACGTGCAGAGCCTGCCAGGAAGTCGATGCAGCGCTGCGCGAATCACAGGCAGTGAGACATTGCCTCGATGTGTGCTGCGTTGCGCTGACTTCCTGGCGGGCTCTGCACATAGAGTGTGTGAACACGCCGGAGCTCATCCCTAATCCCAACCTGCAAAAACTAATTTCAGGGAGGTGACGCAACAAGACCCCCCACATGACACATTAATATATGTGTGAACATTTTCTGTGTATGTGTGTATAATGTCACTCATATGCAGCCTATATCACATATATACACACCTCATATCACTCACATACAGCCTATGTAGGCTGTGTGTGTGAGTTGTATATGTGTAAGACACGGTACAAGAGAGGATCAGAGACTGCAGACAGGGTACAAGGGAGGATCAGAGACTGCAGACAGGGTACAAGGGAGGATCAGAGACTGCAGACAGGGTACAAGGGAGGATCAGAGACTGCAGACAGGGTACAAGGGAGGATCAGAGACTGCAGACAGGGTACAAGGGAGGATCAGAGACTGCAGACAGGGTACAAGGGAGGATCAGAGACTGCAGACAGGGTACAAGGGAGGATCAGAGACTGCAGACAAGGTACAAGGGAGGAACAGAGACTGCAGACAGGGTACAAGGGAGGAACAGAGACTGCAGACAGGGTACATGGGATGGTCAGAGACTGCAGACACGGTACATGGGATGGTCACAGACTGCAGACTTGGTACATGGGATGGTCACAGACTGCAGACACGGTACATGGGATGGTCAGAGACTGCAGACACGGTACATGGGATGGTCAGAGACTGCAGACACGGTACATGGGATGGTCAGAGACTGCAGACACGGTACATGGGATGGTCAGAGACTGCAGACACGGTACATGGGATGGTCAGAGACTGCAGACACGGTACATGGGATGGTCAGAGACTGCAGAATACGGTACATGGGATGGTCAGAGACTGCAGACTTGGTACAAGAGATGGTCAGAGACTGCAGACATGGTACAAGAGATGGTCAGAGACTGCTGATATGGTTGAACTCAGTGTACATATATATATAGTATTGCAGGACTGTGACACTCTATTTAAACTGGTTCTGCAAGATCAAGTCAGTAATCCTTCTTTGAAAAGTGCAACCAAGTGACAAGGCAGCAGCACATTTAATTTCCAAAATAACATTTTTATTACAAACAGTGATCTGGTCAGGATTAGTGGAGGGCAGTGAACAGTTAATGGGTCTGTGACACTTCTAGCCTGAATCAGCAGGAAATCCTTCACAAAAACATGTGCAGCACATAGAGAGCTCTGGCTAAATAGCTGAGCTGAAATGGTTAACAATCAACCAAGTGTGACCTGTGACTGGACACACAACGCTGGGGGGCTGCAGGGTCTTCCAGAGATCTGATCAGTGTGCAGCTATAAAGAAAAAACAAAGATTACAGAGTGAGGGGGGGGGGGGGGGGGGGGAGGCTGATCAGTAACTTTGCACTGTCTAAAGACACATTTGTGGACACTGACCAGCCAGAACTACATGTGACTGTGCAGCACTCCCCACCATCTTCTTCCCATTCAGCCAGAATGACGTGTGTGCTCAGTGCTGCAGGATCTTCCCATAGTCATACCTTCCTCTGCTATGTCCTCCTGGGGCTTCAGGTACTGTGCATCTCCCTCCCAGCTCCCCCATTCACCACCTGTGTAGTCCAATGTGGCGGGCTGGAGAGGGGGAGGGGAGTTACACTCTGCTGCACAATACACTGACTTGCTCCACCAGCCCTCACTGTTACACATTTCCTCAGCTCCGCCTCCTGTTCACAGCACAGCCCCGCCCCCGCTTCTCTCGCTGTTCCAAATCTCCTAGGCTAGCAGCTGACAGTGTCCCTCTGAGTGACAGGTTCTGCTCTGTATCTTGGCAGGGCAGCGGGGCCCCCTATTGGGCGGGGCCCCTGGGCTTGAGCCCAGTCAAGCCCAATAGTAAGTCCGGCCCTGTGTACAACAGTAAAGAAAAGCACATGGAGCAGCATGCAAGTAATAATAATAATAATAGGAACACACAACTACTTACTTTTTAGAAGCACTTTCTTGATCCCTCTGTACTGATCCTGCTCCCTCAATTTTAGGTCTGACCAGTGTTTCCTCAATTGCCCCTTTGATGGTCGTACCCCAAAATTCCTGTGACTCTTCACAACTTTAGACACGATCTTGGCCTTTCTCACATTTGGGTTTAGGTACGGTCCATACTTCCCATCATAGCCGGATGATCGGTGAGTGGAGAAAATGCCGATCATGAGAACGAAGGTAACGTTTTAACTTGGGGCATCAGTGACCTATACTGCTTCTAGATTGAGGCATATTTTGTGATAAGATTATGAGAGTTTAGCCTGACATTAGGGTTTTTCTCTTGTTTTTTGTCTTGCAGAAATAATGAATCCCTTCAAAAAGCCGGAGTTTATGAGCCAGTTTATAGATAGGTACAGGGAGCTGCCCAGTTTGTGGCAAGTCAAACATATTTTATATCATAACAGACCAGCTAGGAAGGCAGCGCTGGAGAAACTGTTGTAATTTGTGAAAATGGAGGTCCCCAACGCAGACAGCAATTTTTTGGACAAGAAAATTGGTAGCTTGAGGAGCACATACAAGAAGGAGCGTAATAAGGTCCTGGCATCCCAGAGGTCAGGAGCAGCAGCAGATGACGTGTATGTACCCAGTCTGTGGTACTATGACAAAACGCGTTTTCTGGAACACCAGACTGAAGTGAGGTCACCACTTTCCACACTTCCTTCCACCCCAGCTGAGGCTTCCAAGGACCAACCTGGGCCTTCCAGCCAGAAAGAAGTTGAGCCCAGCTTGATGCAGATATAGTATTTTTCTACATATTTATTGTCCTAAAATTAATGATGTTGAATAAATGAATGAATGAATAATTTGTATAGTGCTACAATGTGAACTGAATCACCTCAAGGCACTTTATGTGTACTTTGTTCTCAAGCTTCTTAGAAGAGGTAGGTCTTGAGTTTTTTTCCTGAAGGCCTGATGCGGATGTCAGACAGTAGAGCGTTCCATAGCTGTGGTCCTTGGACAGTAAATCTCTGTTCCCCCTTTGATTTGTAGCGGGATTTGGGAACGAGGAGGAGGTTTGGGTTAGATGATCGAAGACTGCGATTGGGTCTGTAGTGTTTTATTTTCTCGAGTAGGTATTGAGGAGTGTCTCCATGGGTGCATTTGTGGGTGAGGCAGAGGGTCTTGAATGTGATCCGATTCTTTATGGTTAGTCAATGTAGGCTCCTCAGGGAAGGGGAGATGGATTCCCAGTTTTTTTTTCCTGTTATCAGTCTTGCCACCGTGTTTTGGATAAGTTGTAAGCGCGAAAGTTGATATTGGGGTAATCCTATGTAAAGGGAGTTTGCGTAGTCAAGTCGTGAATTAATGACTGTTCCAGCTACCACTGCTTTGTCTTCCTTTGGAATGAAGGGGATGAGTCTGCATAGCAGGCGGAGCAGATGGTGAGAACCACTGACTACTGCTCCCATTTGTGCATCCAATGACATTTCTGAGTCAAAAATGACTCCGAGACTCTTGGCCTTGGTCCTTGGAGAGATGGTCTGTCCAAAGATGGTGGGTGGTGTCCAAGGGATCTCTGTTCAGGAATTTTGGTTAGCATGTAGGATAAGAAGCTCTGTTTTCGATTTGTTGAGTTTGAGGGAGCTAGTGATCATCCAGTCGCATATCAAAGTGAGGCAATTTTCTAGGTGATGATGATGGTGTCAGGAACCATGAAACAGACAGAGACAGAAGTACAATCAAATCGCACTTGTTTATTCATAGAAATAAAAAGGTAAATAGAAAAAAGCATAGTCAAGCATAGCCAGAGTCCAGTAGCCAGATCGGGTAGTCAGCCAGTCCAAAGTTCATTAACCAGATCGGGAAATCAAACAGGCCAGAAGTCAGGGATCCAAGGAGAGCAACTGCAAGCAGGATAGAAGCCAGGAGGGATGTCAGCAAGCCAGTCTTGAAACAAACAGCAGGAGATGGTTCCTTGTGATGTGACCAACGTGAAGGCAAAGCCAAAGTGAGATGGAAGGCTTTAAATAGGCAGCTCAGACGAGCATCATCGGGAACAGCTGGTAACTGTGGAAAGAGAAGAGAGCTGGCAATTAGCCGACAGCTGAGCGGCCAGCCCAGAGGAGGAAGGGCTAAGCCAGCCCTGACAGATGGTCTTTTTTTCCGGTGATACGAAAGTAGAGTTGTGTGTCGTCAGCCTATGAGTGGATGTTAACTAGATGTTATTATGGATAAGAAATGAATGATTGAACAAAAAGTGTTCAACATATCAATAGACGTAGTGGCCAAAAATTATTTGGACATGAATGAAAAATGCTAGGGTCAGAATGATAGTCTTTTCTATTTATTAACATTCAATTTGCAACAGTCATGAGCTGAAAATTGTGTGTGATTGATGAAGCAAAAACTAAAACGATGTCCCTTTTTTATACACAGGAAAGCCCCAGCCGGGATGAGGGTCTGGAATGTGGCAGCCAGGAGGTGGCAGGGAAAAGTGGCAGCCAGGAGGTGGTTGGGCCCAATGGACTGACCCAATTCCCGGTCCCTCCCCTCCGCCTTCCACTCAAAAGGCCCAGGAAGGGGAGGAACATGGAGGAGGCAGCACTTGCCCTCATTCAGGATGCTCACGCAACCCTGGGTAGCCCCCCCAGCATTTAAGAGGGCTATGGCTGCATAGTAACAGCAAAAATGCAGGAAATGGAGAAGGGACAACGCCTCTTATGTGAGAAAATAATTTTACAGCCCCTAAATAAGGGGTTGAGTGGCCAAATGTAGATGCAGGCTGTGATAGTACCACAGCCTGGGGACATATATGTCATCTGCTGCGGTTCCTGATCTCTCGGAGTCCAGGACCAGATTGTGCTCCCTATTGTATGGACTCCTCAGGCTACCAATTTTCTTCTTCAAATAGTTAATGTCTGCCCTGGGGTCCAAAGGCTTTGCAAACCTCTGCAGTTTCTCCAGCGTTGCCTTCCCTCTTTATTTTGTTATGATCAAGACTAAATGGTAATTTTGTTTTCAAAAAATACTTGCCTATGTGTTTTTATTTTAAAAAGGCCAGTTTGTTTGTGAGTAGGCATGTACATTTCAAAAATACAATATCAAATTAACAAGGGGCACCAACCAACCTCCGTGCGGTTAAAAAATAAAAGATAATAATGTTGCTGTGGTAACTTGACACACAAAAAAATAAAAAAAAATTATGGAGATCACTAGAAAATAATTTTAAAATAATCAAAAAAAAAGGAGATCATGATTTAACAAAAAAAAAAAAACACCATCATATATAAAATTCTAAACATTATTATGGAGATGTTACTTTAAAAACTAAAAATATTATTAAGGAAATCACAAGAAATAATAAAGAAATACGTTTGTCAGAAAGCTGTGTGGATATCAGCAGCAAAACAACTTCATTCTTTTAGCATTATAAAGAACAAAAGAATGTGCTGCATTAAAAGATCCAAAAATTTAAAGCGTGATGAATGTGCTACCTCCATTATGAACGCTAATTTTACCAGACCGAGCGCTTCCATATTGTACTTGATTCTGAGCATGCGTGGATTTTTTCACATGACGAAATTGCATACAGACGAACGGAATTGCTGATCGGAACTTTTTTTTGAAAAAAAATAGAGAACCTGCTCTCAATCTTTTGCAGGCGGGAATTCCACCAGCAAAAGTCAAATGAAGCATACACATGGTCGCAATTTCCGACCAAAACCTCACATCGGACTTTTGCTGACGGAATGTGTACGGGGCATTAGAGTCTGCAAAAGGCTTGAGACTGATGCGGAGGTTCACTTTCGAGCAGGACAACGACCCTAAACATACAGCCGGATCTACAATGGAATGGTTTAGATCAAAGCATATTCATGTGTTAAAATGGCCAGACCTACATTCAATTGAGAATCCATGGCAAGACTTAAAAATTGATCTTCACTGACACTCTCCATACAATCTGACAGAGCTTGAGCTATTTTGCAAAGAAGAATGGGCAAAAGTGAGTGAGGAGAGGAGTACAAGATACAGAATTATACTATGGTACTA
The DNA here is from genome assembly GCF_037356315.1 of Lithobates pipiens. Lineage (NCBI taxonomy): Eukaryota > Metazoa > Chordata > Amphibia > Anura > Ranidae > Lithobates > Lithobates pipiens. The sequence continues at coordinate 44,298,079 of NW_027507787.1, forward strand.
TGGAAATGTACTATATACTATAGAACTGTGGAAACTGCAAATCAATCAGGGGCTAAGATGGCAGCTTTCTTGGCTGTAGAGCATAAGAGGGAGCAGTTCCATTTTACAAACAGAAAGAAGATGCAGCGTTAGAATGATTTCACACTGCTCTGTAGCAAAATTGCATATTAGTTTTTGATGCATTTTTGCTGCATTTTAGTTTTTTTTCTGATTACCTGCACCTGTGGAAAATGGACACGTGACTCAAGAAAACATATCAAAAACGCAAAATGGAGTGCATTTTTGATGAGTTCTGGCCACGTTTTCCATTAATTTTAATGGGGAGCTGCATTTTTGGTACAGTTCTGGAAACCGCACCAAAGCTGCAGCATGCAGAACTCTTCACACCACTGCACCTGCAGCGCAGAGGTGTGAAGAGTGCCATAGGATTTAAAAGGAAATTTTTTTCTTGTGCTTCTCTTCCAAGGAAAAAACGTAGGAAAAATGCATCAGTGTGAAAGGACCCTTAGGAAGCTACACTAGTGCCATCACTTCCGCTGATTGAACCACCTTGGAAAAGACTAGTGTATATATATGTATGGTACAACTGAATATCAGTGCGCATTTTGGGCTGCTTGTTGTTGTTTTATTACAGTAAAACAGTATTGCTCTAGGTACGAATCTTTCCTGTATCTGTTCTATGGTGGCATAGTGGGCAAAGAAGATACCCTGTTGAACTGAAATTAATATATAAAAGCACATAGAGTCCTTGTTATTTAAGGGGTCACATCATCTGTTGAGTGCGGTTTCACTTAGTGTTCACAGTCATAGAAGTTTGTTTATGGCACACTGAATGTGGATCAAGAGAAACTTTTAAAAATATATCTGTGCTGAAGAGTGGGACATTTCTGTCTGTTGATTGAGGACATGATATAAAGGATTTAGGCTGGGTTCGCATATGTACGGCCATGGTTCACAGCATGGGGTCTGGTGCGTTTCTGTACACCAGTTCAGGTGTGATTCAGGTCCGAATTTTTGTCTGAATTTGCATCCTTCTGTAATCTGGACCGCGGCTGCCCTGGAGCTGTGTGAACCGGCTCCATTGAGAGCTGGTCACACTTGTCTGTCATGCAAAACGGATGTGGGGAAACCTGCATCCAATTTGCATATATATGAACCCAGCCTTAGCCCTTGTACACATGGTCGGAGATTTCGTCGGAATGTGTCCGATCGGAGCGTTTTGTCGGATATTCCAACTGTGTGTGGTCTGCATCGGACTGTTTCCATCGGAATATCCGTCGGACCAAATTTTCCAACTTGCCGGAAATATTTTCAGACAAAATGCTCCAATCTGACATACTCCGATCATGTGTAGCCTACTCCGACGGACAAGGTGCCACGCATGCTCACATTCAAATTCCGACACGGAAGCGCTCGTTCAGGTAAAACTACTGCTCGTAATCGATATAGCACATTCGTCACGCTGCAATGTTAAAAATTCTTTCATGAAGCGCATTCTCTTGTTCTTTACAATGCTGCAAGAAGGAACTTCTTTTGATGCTCATAGTCACACACACTTCTCCCGAACGTATTTCCTGACTCTTTTTTTACTCATTTCCGCAATACAATTCTTTATTTCGTCACATCTACACAATTTTATATTTTGTTAATTTTTTTTGGCTGCATTTTTTTTTTCTAAACATCTCCTTTTTTGACAGTTTGCTAATTTTTCCATTTTTTGGGGTGTTTTTTGTGTGTAAACTTACCACAACAACATTATTGTATTTTTTATATTTTGTTTTTCTTTTTTAATCTACAGGAGGTTGTTTAGTGTGGGTACCCCTTGTTATTCATGTCACTTTGTTTTTTTGAAATGTACCTGCCTGCTCACAAATAAACTGTCCTTTTGGAAGTGAAACACATACGCAAGTATTTCTTCAAACAAAAAAAACTTTATTTAGGTGTCAGTAATAGTGATGGACGAACTTCCGACGGGACATTTCGCGAACCGCGAACGCGGCCGATAATTTGTGAAACGTAATGAGGTGAATCTGGGATCGACAACTACAAGCATTCTTTTTTTATATGTGAAATTGTGACAATTCAGGACTGTGGAGCGCATGAAAGCAATGGAGGAGAGGGAAGGTCAGGGCAAAGAAGAGGGTGCAGGAGATGATCACCAGCACCGTGATATAGAGCACTGACACCTGCACCGTGATAGAGTCATCTGACACCAGCACCGTGATAGAGAGCACTGACACCTGCACCGTGATAGAGTCATCTGACACCAGCACCGTGATAGAGAGCACTGACATTAGCAGCGTGACATACAGCAATGACACCTGCACCGTGATAGAGTGATCTGACACCAGCAGCGTGACATAAAGCACTGACACCAGCACCGTGATATACAGCACTGACACCAGCACCGTGATATACAGCACTGACACCAGCACCGTGATATACAGCACTGACACCAGCACCGTAAGCACCCCCAGGAGGAAGTCAGCATAGCACAGGGATGGTGGGAGCCCCTCATAATGAGCATAGTACAGGGATGGTGGGAGCCCCTCATAATATGCACAGCAGAGGTGCAGCCCCAGGAGTAAGCCAGCATAGCACAGGGATGGTGGGAGTCCCTCATAATAAGCAGCCCCAGGAGGAAGTCAGCACAGCACAGGGATGGTGGGAGCCCATCATAATATGCACAGCAGAGGTACAGCCCCAGGAGTAAGTCAGCATAGCACAGGGATGGTGGGAGCCCCTCATAATAAGCAGACCCAGGAGGAAGTCAGCACAGCACAGGGATGGTGGGAGCCCCTCATAATGAGCATAGCACAGGGATGGTGGGAGCCCCTCATAATGAGCATAGCACAGGGATGGTGAGAGCCCCTCATAATGTGCACAGCAGAGGTACAGCCCCAGGAGGAAGTCAGCACAGCACAGGGATGGTGGGAGCCCCTCATAATAAGCAGCCCCAGGAGGAAGTCAGCACAGCACAGGGATGGTGGGAGCCCCTCATAATGAGCATAGCACAGGGATGGTGGGAGCCCCTCATAATGAGCATAGCACAGGGATGGTGGGAGCCCCTCATAATATGCACAGCAGAGGTACAGCCCCAGGAGGAAGTCAGCACAGCACAGGGATGGTGGGAGCCCCTCATAATAAGCAGCCCCAGGAGAAATATGACACGCTCAACCTCTTCAAACAGGACGGTACGGGCATATAGTACGGTGTGCTTTTTTTGTACAAGGAAGTGAGCCAAATGAAGAAATAAGGTCTGTGTGCTCGATTAAAAAAATCGTTTATAGACATATACATGGTCTACTGGTCACATGTGTTGAATTCCTCCGAGATCCATGCCTCATTCATTTTTAGAAATGTGAGGTAGTTAACACTGTCGTGAGCTAGGCGAGTACGCTTATCGGTCACGATCCCCCTGCTGCGCTGAACGTCCTTTCGGACAGGACACTGGACGAGGGGCAAGCCAACAGTTCGATTGCAAATTGGGCAAGCTCTGGCCAGAGGTCAAGCCTGCCCACCCAGTAGTCCAGGGGTTCATCACTCCTCAGAGCGTCCACATCAGCCGTTAACCCGATGTAGTCGGATCACCTGACGGTCTAGGCGTTCCCTGATGCTGGATCCGGATGACACCTGTCGATGGGTCGGCTGAAAGAATGACCTCATATCAGAAGTCACCAACACATCTTCAAACTGGCCTCTTCTTGCAGGCGCTGTTGGATTGGTACCTGCAACTCCTTCTCTGGGAGTGGGAGTTGCCCCTCTGCCAGCGCACGCAAAAGCAGAATGCAGCATTTCTCGAAGCAAGGCCTGGAAGTGCTCCATTCTGACAGCCCTCTGTGACGGCGGTAACATTTCCGCCATTTTGTGTTTGTACCAGGGGTCTAAGTAAGTTGCCACCCAGTACTGGTCCCTGACCCTTATGCTTTTTATACGGGGGTCCCTATTAAAACACTGGAGCATGAAGGCCCCCATTTGCACTAAACTGGAAGCGGTGTGGTGACCTGGCTCCTGCTCATCATCCAGGATAATGTCGTCCTCTTCATTCTCCTCTCCCCATCCACGCACAACAGGGATCCCAGAAAGGTTTAAAGCATGCTCTTCTTGCTCCTCCTCATCCGCCCCGGCACCATCCTCCTCTGGCTCCTCTTCAGACTCCTGTTGTTCACTTGTCTCAGATTGAGTAGCCCCCCCCTGGAAATTCATCCAGCATTGCGACTTCCTCATCTTCCCGCTCCTGCTCCTCCACAGCTTGATCAATGACACGACGCAATGCACGCTCCATAAATAAGGCATAAGGTACCATGTCACTGATTGCACAATGGCTGCGACTGACCAGTTTGGTGATCTCCTCAAATGGCCGCAGAAGTCTGCATGGGTCGCGCATGAGCAGCCACTGGCGCGGTGAAAAAAACCCCAGCTCCCCTGAACCTGTTCTGCCGCAGAGTTCATACAGGTAGACGTTAACTGCACGTTTCTGCTGGAGCAGCCTATCAAGCATATAGAAGGTTGAGTTCCATCGCGTCGGGCAATCGCAAATAAGACGTCTGACCGGCAGATTGTGTCGCCGCTGAATGTCAGCAAGGCGAGCCATGGCCGTGTAAGATCTTCTGAAATGGGCAGAGATTTTCCTTGCCTGCCGCAAGATGCCCCTGACCCCAGGGTATTTGACAACGAATCGCTGCACGACCAAGTTTAAGACGTGTGCCATGCATGGCACGTGCGGAATTTTGCCCTGTTTCAATGCGCTAAACAGATTGGCACCGTTGTCACACACCACTTTACCAACTGTCAAATTGAGCGGTGTTAGCCACTGATCTGCCTGTGAATGCAAAGCTGAAAGGAGTGCCGGGCCAGTGTGGCTCTTGGCTTCCAGGCACAACAGACGCAGCACGGCATGGCAATGTCTCACCTGGCATGTCGAATAGGTTCTGGGAGCTTGGGCGGCGCAGAGGAAGAGACGCTAGCAGCGGAAAAGGAGGAGTCAGCTGAGGAGGAGAGGGAGGAGGATGGAGTAGGAGGAGGAGGAGGAGAAGAAGAGCCAAGCCTGCATGCAATCCGTGGTGGTAAAACCAAATCTACACAGGTGCCATGGGTTACATGCTTGACGGCCGTCAGAAGGTTCACCCAGTGGGCAGTAAATGTGATATACCTTCCCTGCCCGTGTTTACTAGACCACGTGTCTGTTGTCAGATGTATCTTGGCACCAACACTGTGTGCCAGAGATGCATTCACTTGCCGCTGAACATGGCCATATAGCTCTGGGATGCCCTTCTCTGAGAAATACTTCCTTCCTGGGACCTTCCATTGTGGTGTTCCAATGGCCACAAATTTTCGAAAGGCCTCCGAGTTCACCAGTTTATATGGCAGTAGTTGGCGGGCTATCAGTTCTGACAAGCCAGCCGTCAACCATTGGGCAAGAGGGTTATCCGGCATCATCCTTTTTTTACGTTCCAACATTAGGCCCACGGAAGCCTGTCTTTTTTCAGAAAAACGTGAGCTTTGCGTGATGGAAGGTGGAGTGGAGGACAATTGTGAGGAGAGAGGAGAAGGAGAAGTAGAAGACGAGGCTGGACGGTGAGAGCCTGGAGTGTGGCTTTGTGTGTTCCGTTGCTCCCACTGGGCTTGGTGATGGCAGCTCATGTGCCTTCGTAAGGCGGTCGTCCCTAGGTGAGTGTTGGGTTTACCGCGACTAATGCGTTGACTGCAAAGATTGCAGATGGCAACACTATTGTCAGCAGCGGACACATTAAAAAAAGCCCACACTGCGGAGCCATGTGCCGGTGTCCTGGGAGCACCAGATGTGACCGTACATGGTTGATGACTCGCTCCTGATACATTAGCAGTCTGCTTTGTCCCTCCTGTGCAATTTAAGTTATTCCTGCTTCTCCTCCCTATCTGCTGGTCCATATCTCCCTCTGAACTCCCCTCCTCTTCCTCTCTTGTGGGCACCCACGTGACATCACTAGACACGTCATCATCGACGTCACCTTCCCCACCGCTATAAGTAGAGATCTCAGAGTAGGCAGCAACACCGGTGACCAACCTCCTCCTTGGGCTGATCTGGGTACTGTCGTCAGACTGCTGAGTGGCGGTTGTTGCTACCTCCTCTTCCTGATCCAATGCTAAGAGTGGCTGCGCATCAGAAATGTCTTAATATGGATCGGAAAATAATTCCTGTGACTTAAGCGGAAGGCATGTGGTGGTGGTGGTGGTGTTGTTGGTGGTAGTGTCTTTGGGGGTGCACATAGCAGAGAGTGAGGAAGAGGGTGCAGATCGAGAGGATGAGGAGGGTGCAGAAGAGTAAGGCTGAGTGAGCCACTCAACCAAGTCTGGTGCTTCCTTTGATGTAATCGCACGCACCTTCTGCAATTTCCCACTTTGGCTCAAGCCTGTTGCTCCTGCCCTACCCCTACCACCCCTGCGGAAGGGCCTGCCTCTTCCTCTGCCTGTCATTTTTTAAATGACCCTGTGACAAAACTTTCAGTCCCTATACTGATAAAGGACTGCTGCAGAATAGGGCAGCAGTCAGCAGTAGTGCACCTCAACCCTATATATTGTGGACCTATACCAGTCCTTAAGGATTAGCAGACTGTACCTCACTCAACCCTATATACTCTAGCACGCTATACCTTACCAGTCCTTAGAAGGACCTTTGTGCAACTAGTAGGTTGTGATTAGCAGACTGTACCTCACCCAACCCTATATACTGTAGTACACTATACCTTACCAGTCCTTAGAAGGACCTTTGTGGAACTAGTAGGTTGTGATTAGCAGACTGTACCTCAGTCCCTATACTGATAAAGGACTGCTGCGGAATAGGGCAGCAGTCAGCAGTAGTGCACCTCAACCCTATATATTGTGGACCTATACCAGTCCTTAAGGATTAGCAGACTGTACCTCACTCAACCCTATATACTCTAGCACGCTATACCTTACCAGTCCTTAGAAGGACCTTTGTGCAACTAGTAGGTTGTGATTAGCAGACTGTACCTCACCCAACCCTATATACTGTAGTACACTATACCTTACCAGTCCTTAGAAGGACCTTTGTGGAACTAGTAGGTTGTGATTAGCAGACTGTACCTCACCCAACCCTATATACTGTAGTACACTATACCTTACCAGTCCTTAGAAGGACCTTTGTGGAACTAGTAGGTTGTGATTAGCAGACTGTACCTCAGTCCCTATACTCATAAAGGACTACTGCAGCAGAAGGGCAGCAGTCAAGTATAATATTCTTTCTATATTTGGAAGAAAGACTATTATACGTGAACAACCCTATTACCATACCAGTCCTGAAAAGGACCTTTGTGGACCTAATAGTAACAGCTACTGATTAAAATGACTGTCCCTCACTGCCACACACAGCTTCCTGTCTGTCCCTATTCAAACTGACAAAACACAGGCTGCTGCAACAATAACTTGAATAGCACTCAAAACTATATCCTGTACTACTACACCATACCAGTCCTGAAAAGGACTTTTGTGGACCCAATAGTAACAGCTAATGATTAAACTGACTGTCCTTCTCTGCAACACACAGCGTCCTATCTGTCCCTCTCTCAGCACTGACAAAAGACAATCTGCTGCAACAATGACTTGAATAGCAGTGCCTCAAACCTATATCCTGAACTACACCTATACCATACAAGTCCTTAAAAGAACTTTTGTGGACCTAATAGCTAGCGATTTGGGTCACTGCAGTTTCTCCCTGCTCCACACAGCAACCTCTCCCTATAGTGACAGTAGAAAGAATGTAAAATGGCCGCCGGATCGGGTCTATTTATAAGTTAGGGGGAATGTCCAATTCCCCTGTGCTGTAATGTCTCAATTGGCTGTCCTGTACCATATGATGGATGTGTCATCATAGGTCAAAGTTTTTTTACACAGTAAACACGTAGGTCCGCCGGGAGAACAGCGGCAATAGTCCGCCGATCGGGCGGACCGCGAACAGCCGAAATTCACCGGGCGAACTGTTCGGCCATCCCTAGTCAGTAACAGATAAAGAGGGAGGCAGCGATGTAGAAGCTGCGGAGATTAGCGAAGCCTTTGGCCCCCAGGGCACACATCAACTATTTAAACGCAAAACTTGGTGGCCTGAGGAGTACATATCTGAGGGAGAGAAGTCTGGTCCTGAAGTCCAAGAAACCCAGAACAGCAGCAGATGACATCTATGTTACCAGGCTTTAGTACTACAACAGGCTGCATGTTCTGTCAGACCAGACTGAACCCAGGTCATCACTCTCTGGTCTTCCTTCCACGCTTCCTTAACAGGCTGTGGCTGTGGTGCTGGACTTGTGGCAGAAGGAGGAGGAGGAGGAGGAGGGGCATGGGCCAAACCACACAAGTGTGTTTCTTGTGTCATTTGGCCCAACAGACCCTTGTTGAGGGTGTGTATAATAACCTCCTCACACAAGAGCTGTTGCCCCTGCTCCATTTTCTCAAGCTTGCATGCAGCCAAGGCGGCAAAGGCCTCTTGGTAGGTGGGTTTTGCTTGGAGGGCTGCTGATGCCTCACCAATCAGCCTCAGGGCCGACTCCTCCACACCCCCCCCCCTTTCTCGCCCTTTTGCGTGGAAGGCGGAGGGGAGGGACCTGGCATTCAGTGAGGCTTACCCCCGCCTCCTCCTGGATGCCACTTTCCACAGCCACCTCCTGGCTGCTGCATTCCACACCCTCCTGTTCCTGTCTGAGGTCTTCCTGTGTATGAAAAAGGGACATCGTTTTAGTTTTTGGTTCATCAAACACATACAATTTTCACATCAACACTGTTGCAAACTGTTAGACAATAGAAAAGACTATCATTCTGTGCCCAGCATTTTTCTTTCTTGTCCCAAAGGTTTTGCCCACTACTGTCTATTCATATGTGAAACACTTTCTAAACTCAGCAAAAATCAAGTTAACATCATTCATTTATACTCCCAAAATATGTACAACAATACTATACCTGGCTCATGCTGGGCTCCCCCAGTTCTTCCTGAGTAGTAGGCCCAGGTTTGGCGTCAGAAGACTCAGCAGGGGTGGAATGTAGCATAGGACACGTGGAAGGAAGAGTAGAGAGTGATTCTCTGACCTCAGCCTGGTCTGACAGAAACTGCATCCTGTCATAATACCACAGGCTGGGGACATAAACTTCATCTGCTGCAGCTCCAGATTGCATGGACTTCAGCACCTTGGTCCTCTCCCTTAGATATGTACTCCTGAGGCCACCAATTTTCTTTTTTAAATAGTTGACGTCTGCCCTGGGGACCACCGGCTTCACAAACTCAACCAGTTTCTCCAGCGCTGCCTGCCTCTTTTGTCTGTTACTATATTGAGGGTGTGTTGGCTGCCACAGGCAGGGCATGTCTCTGTATTTATTGATGAACAGAGGGAGGAAGCTATGATCGTTGAAGCCGTCCATAATGTCTGCAAGACACAACACAAGACAAACCCTAATGTCAGGCTAAACTCCACTAATGCAGGCCTCAATCTAGAAGCAGTACAGCCTAGTGATGTACCAAGTTCAAAATTTTACCTTCGTTTGCACGTTCGACGCCTCAGCTTCTCCCTCTGTTCACAGATCGTATGGACGACACACGTGTGTTGCGTTTTATATACAGTGCACATGCGTGAAACTCCGCCCGCCCCTGCCTTCTTTCTAGACTATTCCCCGCCCCTTCGCTTTCGCGCAGTGGGGAGAGCACATGGCGGAGAGAATGCAGGTGCGCACTAATAATAGTTCCACTAACGAGGAGGAGGGTGAGCAAAGCCTGGAGCCTGAAATGTCCCAATACAGGAAGAGAAGATTTAAGGCCTCAAATATGTCTTTTGGAGAGATGTTGGAGATGGTGGACATATTGAACAGGACCGACTATGATGGGAAGTATGGACCTTACCCAAACTCAAATATCAGAAAGGCCAAGATAATGACTAAAGTTGTGAAGAGTCTTCAGAAGAATTTTGGGGTACGCCGATATATGGATCAACTGAGAAAAAGCTGGTCAGACCTGAAACTGAGGGAGCACGATCAGTACATAAGGATCAAGCGTGTTCTTGAAAAAAGTAAGTAGTTGTCGTGTGTTCATATGATTATTCTTGCTTGCATACTGCTCCATGTGCTTTGATTTCATGTTGTGCAGTTCAAAATGGCCACTTTCAAGTTCATGGTTTCATTCGTTCGTAGGAAACATCGTTCTGCAGGGAAGTATTCCAGCTGAACAAAGTGTCTCCAATAATGTTCTGACCTTGGAGCTCGGCCAAAAAAAACAATTGTACAACACTTCCAAACAATGTTTCATATTCCTAATTCTGCCCTCTGTGTGCTAATTATTCTTTTTTACATTCTCATAGGGGAGAGAAGACTCGGCAAGTATGAGGACACCAGGGACCCCACCCCTCCCAAAGAAGGCCAAATTCCAAAACCAGAAGCAGAGGAGCAGGAGGAGGAGGAGGAGGAGGAAGGAGAGATCATTGAAGTTGGACAAATTGTCACCACAACAGGGGAGTGTTGGAGAACACAGCTTCCGGTAAACTCATCAATGTATATCACCATATTTTTAATACATGGTGGTTTTTTTTTGATTTGTTATGTAGGTGATGTGGAAGAAGAATCCAATTTTACCAGTGAAAGTGCCCAGATCCTGATTGTGGAGATAATGGGGTGCAATCGGGATTTGGAAAATATACAGCAAAACATCAATGATGTGAAAAATAAAATGAAGAACATCATTGATGTTTTGGGGAGAGTGTGAAACAGCCCAAACTAGCTAGGCTTTTAGTTTTTCTATTTTAAACCACAACTTTTGTATTTTTAGAAAATCCAAATTTGGAAGATGCACAGAGTGTGTAAACATGCGCTATCTCCCATCATGGGGGATCAATGTACGTGTTTTGTGGAAAGTGGCTGAGATGAAGGGGTTGCAGCCCCAAAACATGTACATTGATCCCCCATGATGGAAGATAGCACATGTTGACACACTGTGTGCATCTTCCAAATTTGGATTTTCCAGGGGTGACACCCCATGTGATGAAGGCAATATCAGCCCAGTTTGTACATACTCATGTCTGATACTGTCTTCACTTTTCAAAGTTGAACTTTGTAAGTTCCTGTGTTCTGTATGTTACACTTTGATACATGCTTGTTTACACAAAAACACCAAGTAAACAAAAATTAGCTGAAAGACTGTTTTTGATACACACAATTTGTTGGTTTGTTGTAAAAACCTTTTCTAAACGCACATGTGAATGTGCTTGGATTAAAAAGTTAAATTATCATCAATGTGTGGCTTCTTTTTTCATTGCACCAAAGTGTATTTGGAGTAAAATTTTTGATTGCGGTGAGAAGGGGTTATTTACTAAAGGCAAATCCACTTTGCACTCCAAGTGCAGTTTCAGGTGTACTTTTGCAGTGCACTTGTAGTGCATAGTGGATGTGCCTTTAGTAAAAAAACACTCACAGTGACGTGTTAATTTGGACAATCATGCCATTTTCCTGCCATGGTGCTGAAAATGAGCACGATTTTGGTCAGTAATGCACTACATACATTAGTTACCAAAAACAAGGTGTGTGTGTAGCAGACCCACAACATAATAACATTATCTGAAAAAGAGACTGTCCCCTCATCTCGCTCTGAACTTTGCACTGTTGGTGAAAAAGGCACAAGAAAAAAAACTAAATTTACCTAGGAGACACCTAAAAGCAAGCCAAACAGTAAATGAAGGAGTTTCAAAGAAAAATGTATTGAGAAAATGCCTCTCAGACATTGTCTGGCATATCAATGGCCCCCTACCCACAAAGTAGTACATGTATTGGGTTCTAACCTCACGGGCGCTTTGGGGGGGAAAGCCAGGATGAGCAGGTTCAAGGCCAGTATACCAAAAGTGTTCTCTACCACTCTTCGGGCTCTGGACAGGCGGAAATTAAAAATCCTCTGGTCTGGGGTGAGGGTCCTCATCGGGAAAGGCCGCATCAGATGGATCGCCAGGGCAAACGCCTCAACCGGGACAAAGACGAACGGGAGTCCTTCCTGATTCTCCTCTGGGGGTGGCAAGCCCAGACTGCCACTCTGGAGACGCCAGTAGAACTCCGTCCGGGAGAACACTCAACCATCCAACATCCGTCCATTTTGCCCCACTCCACATACAAAAACTCATATGTCGCAGACACCACGCCAACATCACGATACTACGAAACCCCTTATAATTATAATAGTAGGACCCCGAGTTGGGTGGTGGGACGATGCGCACGTGCTTCCCATCAATTGCTCCTCCACAATTGGGAAAGTCCCAACGACTGGCAAAGTGGGAGGCCACAGTCTGCCATTCCTGTGGCGTTGAAGGACACTGTGGAGTGAAACAAGAACCAAAATTTGTAATATAAAAAATCAACATTGCAAGCAGATTAGACACAAACATTTTTGGCCAAGATTAGTATAACATTTTGGGAACTGAGTATTTAAAGCCTAAAGTATAAGGTCCCCTTATGAGAGTCATCAGTGGTAAAGTCATCAGATAGAGGATTGCTATCAGCTGAGCTAGCAGTTGGGGGGAGGGGGGTTCCTAATGAGTTTGGCACAACCAAAAAAATTTTTAAAAAGTCACTCTGCAAGAATTGAAGCAAACACATCACATTTGTAGACATTTTAGGGGGTGTTTAGGGGAAAGCAATACTATGGAGCTGACAAAAGACATTGGTAAGTGACTAGACTAAAGTTTTATGGGCCAAGAAGAGCATGGTGGGGAAGTTAGTGAGGCAAATATGCATGAGGACAAAGGGGCAGAGAATATGAATTAGAGCATATTGCAATGATGGTAATTAGGGAATGAGGAAAGAAATGCAAGACATTAGCAAGCATGAAATACATAGAATGTGATGTTAAAGGATAAAACTTACCTTCATATAGTCCTTCTGCAGGACCTGAATGATGGCAGAACAGGTCTCTGGAATAATGATCCCCAGAGCCTGGGGGGAGATGCCTGTGGAGAACTTGAGGTCCTGAAGGCTTCTCCCTGTCGCCAAGTAGCGCAACGTGGCTATGAACCCCTGCTCCGGAGTGATGGCTAACCAATTCTTGGTCCACAAACACCTCCCCTCCCTGTTCATGGACCGGGCTTGTGTCAAAGTAAGAACCCCAACATGAAGCCCCTGCACAGCACAAACTCTACGACGAGTACGTAGACGAAACGTGGTTTGAAAACGGTCGGCTGGTCAGAACGGACAACAGAAAGCACTGATAAACAGCAAGGCCTGAAAGAACGAACTGAATAGCAGAAGCAAGCAGACAATAAGAAATGCAAATCAAAGTGTACTATACCAAGATATAGTCCACAATGAGAAACAAATACTTACTGACTGCACGCACTGATTATCAGATACGCGAAGACAAGCAGAAACTGAAGAGCAGTAGCGATCTGAATCACTAATCTGAAAAGCGCGAAACGTCTCTCACCAAACTTCTACTAACACGAAATAGACACAAGATCAGCAGAAGGAGCCCAAAGGGTGCCAGACGTGGTGCTGAACTTCCCTTTTGTAGGCCCGCCGTACACGGCTTACGTTTACTGCGTTCTTGGTAACCGGAAATTTCGACAACTTGGTCCGACCGTGTGTATGCAACATCACTTACGGACCTGGTCCGGAATTAATCCGTCGGAATAACTCAGACGGATTTGGTAGTCGGAATCTCCGATCGCATGTACAAGGGCTTAGAGTTTTAGGAGCCTGTTATTTATTCTCCCCCAGGAGCATTTTTATATACGTGAATAGTGATGGATGAACTTTCGACGGGACGTTTCGCGGATTGCGGACCATGAACGCGGCCGATAGTTCGCGAACCGTAACGTTCGCGGTGGGCCCCATTGACTTCAATGGGAGGCGAACTTTGCAAACCTACAGGTCAAATTTGCAGCCACAAAATAATTACTAGCTGTGCAAACATAGTCCCACCACATGGCCAATGACATAACACATGTATGAGGTGAATCTGGGATCGACAACTACAAGCATTCTTTTTTTATATGTGAAATTGTGACAATTCAGGACTGTGGAGCGCATGAAGGCAATGGAGGAGAGGGAAGGTCAGGGTAGGCAAAGAAGAGGGTGCAGGAGATGATCACCAGCAGCGTGATATACAGCACTGACACCAGCACCGTGATATACAGCACTGACATCAGCAGCGGGACATACAGCAATGACACCTGCACCGTGATATACAGCACTGACACCAGCACCGTGATATACAGCACTGACATCAGCACCGTAAGCAGCCCCAGGAGGAAGTCAGCATAGCACAGGGATGGTGGGAGCCCCTCATAATGAGCATAGCACAGGGATGGTGGGAGCCCCTCGTAATATGCACAGCAGAGGTACAGCCCCAGGAGGAAGTCAGCACAGCACAGGGATGGTGGGAGCCCCTCATAATAAGCAGCCCCAGGAGGATGTCAGCATAGCACAGGGATGGTGGGAGCCCCTCATAATAAGCAGCCCCAGGAGGATGTCAGCATAGCACAGGGATGGTGGGAGCCCCTCATAATAAGCAGCCCCAGGAGGAAGTCAGCACAGCACAGGGATGGTGGGAGCCCCTCATAATAAGCAGCCCCAGGAGGATGTCAGCATAGCACAGGGATGGTGGGAGCCCCTCATAATAAGCAGCCCCAGGAGGAAGTCAGCACAGCACAGGGATGGTGGGAGCCCCTCATAATAAGCAGCCCCAGGAGGATGTCAGCATAGCACAGGGATGGTGGGAGCCCCTCATAATAAGCAGCCCCAGGAGGAAGTCAGCACAGCACAGGGATGGTGGGAGCCCCTCATAATGAGCATAGCACAGGGATGGTGGGAGCCCCTCATAATATGCACAGAGGTAAAGCCCCAGGAGGAAGTCAGCACAGCACAGGGATGGTGGGAGCCCCTCATAATAAGCAGCCCCAGTAGAAATATGACACCGCTCAACCTCTTCAAACAGGAGGGTACGGGTATATAGTACGGTGTGCTTTTATTGGACAAGGAAGTGAGACAAATGAAGAAAGAAGGTCTGTGTGCTCGATTAAAAAAATCGTTTATAGACATATACGTGGTCTACTGGTCACATGCCTCATTTATTTTTTGAAATGTGAGGTAGTTAACACTGTCGTGAGCTAGGCGAGTACGCTTATCGGTCACGATCCCCCCTGCTGCGCTGAACATCCTTTCGGACAGGACACTGGACGAGGGGCAAGCCAACACTTCGATTGCAAATTGGGCAAGCTCTGGCCAGAGGTCAAGCCTGCCCACCCAGTAGTCCAGGGGTTCATCACTCCTCAGAGCGTCCACATCAGCCGTTAACCCAATGTAGTTGGACACCTGACGGTCTAGGCGTTCCCTGATGCTGGATCCGGATGACATCTGTCGATGGGTCGGCTGAAAGAATGACCTCATATCAGAAGTCACCAACACATCTTCAAACCGGCCTCTTCTTGCAGGCGCTGTTGGATTGGTACCCGCAACTCCTTCTCTGGGAGTGGGAATTGCTCCTCTGCCAGCGCACGCAAAAGCAGAATGCAGCATTTCTCGAAGCAAGGCCTGGAAGTGCTCTATTCTGACAGCCCTCTGTGACGGCGGTAACATTTCCGCCATTTTGTGTTTGTACCGGGGGTCTAAGTAAGTTGCCAACCAGTACTGGTCCTTGACCCTTATGCTTTTTATACGGGGGTCCCTATTAAAACACTGGAGCATGAAGGCCCCCATTTGCACTAAACTGGAAGCGGTGTGGTGGCCTGGCTCCTGCTCATCATCCAGGATAATGTCGTCCTCTTTATTCTCCTCTCCCCATCCACGCACAACAACAGGGATCCCAGAAAGGTTTAAAGCATTCTCTTCTTTCTCCTTCTCATCCGCCCCGGCACCATCCTCCTCTGACTCATCTTCAGACTCCTGTTGTTCACTTGTCTCAGATAGAGTAGCCCCCCCTGGGAATTCATCCAGCATTGCGACTTCCTCATCTTCCCGCTCCTGCTCCTCCACAGCTTGATCAATGACACGACGCAATGCACGCTCCATAAAGAAGGCATAAGGTACCATGTCACTGATGACGCCATGGCTGCGACTGACCAGTTTGGTGATCTCCTGAAATGGCCGCAGAAGTCTGCATGCATCGTGCATGAGCAGCCACTGGCGCGGTGGGAAAAAAAACCCAGCTCCCCAGAACCTGTTCTGCCGCAGAGTTCATACAGGTAGACGTTAACTGCACGTTTCTGCTGGAGCAGCCTATCAAGCATATAGAAGGTTGAGTTCCATCGCGTCAGGCAATCGCAGATAAGACGTCTGACCGGCAGATTGTGTCGCCTCTGAATGTCAGCAAGGCGAGCCATGGCCGTGTAAGATCTTCTGAAATGGGCCGAGATTTTCCTTGCCTGCCGCAAGATGTCCTGGACCCCAGGGTATTTGACAACGAATCGCTGCACGACCAAGTTTAAGACGTGTGCCATGCATGGCACTTGCGGAATTTTGCCCTGTTTCAATGCGCTAAGATTGGCACTGTTGTCACACACCACTTTACCAACTGTCAAATTGAGCGGTGTTAGCCACTGATCTGCCTGTGAACGCAAAGCTGAAAGGAGTGCCGGGCCAGTGTGGCTCTTGGCTTCCAGGCACAACAGACGCAGCACGGCAACATCTCACCTGGCATGTCGAATAGGTTCTGGGGAGCTTGGGCGGCGCAGCGGAAGAGACGCTAGCAGCGGAAAAGGAGGAGTCAGCCGAGGAGGAGAGGGAGGAGGATGGAGTAGGAGGAGGAGGAGAAGAAGAGCCAGGCCTGCATGCAATCCGTGGCGGTAAAACCAAATCTACACGGGTGCCATGGGTTACATGCTTGACGGCCGTCAGAAGGTTCACCCAGTGGGCAGTAAAAGTGATATACCTTCCCTGTCCGTGTTTGCTAGACCACGTGTCTGTGGTCAGATGTATCTTGGCACCGACAATGTGTGCCAGAGATACTGTACGTTCACTTGCCGCTGAACATGGCCATATAGCTCTGGGATGCCCTTCTCTGAGAAAAACTTCCTTCCTGGGACCTTCCATTGTGGTGTTCCAATGGCCACAAATTTGCGAAAGGCCTCCGAGTCCACCAGTTTATATGGCAGTAGTTGGCGGGCTATCAGTTCTGACAAGCCAGCCGTCAACCGTTGGGCAAGAGGGTTATCCGGTGTCATCATTTTTTTACGCTCGAACATTAGGCCCACGGAAGCCTGCCTTTTTGCAGAAAAACGTGAGCTTGGCGTGATGGAAGGTGGAGTGGAGGACAATTGTGAGGAGAGAAGAGGAGAAGTAGAAGACGAGGCTGGACGGTGAGAGCCTGGAGTGTGGCTTTGTGTGTTCCGTTGCTCCCACTGGGCTCGGTGATGGCTGCTCATGTGCCTTCTTAAGGCAGTCGTCCCTAGGTGAGTGTTGGGCTTACCGCGACTAATGCGTTGACTGCAAAGATTGAAGCGGACACGTTAAAAAAAGCCCACACTGCAGAGCCATCTGCCGGCATCCTGGGGGCGCCAGATGTGACCGTACATGGTCAATGCCTCGCTCCTGATACATTAGCAGTCTGCCTTGTCCCTCCTGTGCAATGTAAGTTATTCCTGCTTCTCCTCCCTATCTGCTGGTCCATATCTCCCTCTGAACTCCCCTCCTCTTCCTCTCTTGTGGGCACCCACGTGACATCACTAGACACGTCATCATCAACGTCACCTTCCCCATCGCTATAAGTAGAGATCTCGGAGTAGGCAGCAACACCGGGGGCCAACCTCCTCCTTGGGCTGATCTGGGTACTGTCGTCAGACTGCTGAGTGGCGGTTGTTGCTACCTCCTCTTCCTGATCCAATGCCAAGAGTGGCTGCGCATCAGAAATGTCTTGATATGGATCGGAAAATAATTCCTGTGACTCAAGCGGAAGGTATGTGGTGGTGGTGGTGGTGGTGTTGTTGGTGGTAGTGTCTTTGGGGGTGCACATAGCAGAGAGTGAAGAAGAGGGTGCAGATCGAGAGGATGAGGAGGGTGCAGAAGAGTAAGGCTGAGTGAGCCACTCAACCAAGTCTGGTGCGTCCTTTAAAGTAATTGAACGCACCTTCTGCAACTTCCCACTTTGGCTCAAGCCTGTTGCTCCTGCCCTACCTCTACCACCCCTGCGGAATGGCCTGCCTCTTCCTCTGCCTGTCATTTTTTAAATGACCCTGTGACAAAACTCTCAGTCCCTATACTGATAAAGGACTGCTGCAGTATAGGGCAGCAGTCAGCAGTAGTGCACCTCAACCCTATATATTGTGGACCTATACCAGTCCTTAAGGAATAGCAGACTGTACCTCACTCAACCCTATGTACTGTAGTACCCTATACCTTACCAGTCCTTATAAGGACCTTTGTGGAACTAGTAGGTTGTCAATGATTAGCAGACTGTACCTCAGTACCTATACTCATAAAGGACTACTGCAGCAGAAGGGCAGCAGTCAAGTATAATATTCTTTCTATATTTGGAAGAAAGAATATTATACGTGTACAAGCCTATTACTATACCAGTCCTGAAAAGAACCTTTGTGGACCTAATAGTAACAGCTACTGATTAAACTGACTGTCCCTCACTGCCACACACAGCTTCCTGCCTGTCCCTATTTAAACTGACAAAACACAGGCTGCTGCAACAATAACTTGAATAGCACTCAAAACTATATCCTGTACTACTTTACCATACCAGTCCTGAAAAGGACTTTTGTGGACCTAATAGTAACAGCTGATGATTAAACTGACTGTCCCTGCTGCACACAGTGTCCTGTCCCTCTCTCTACACTGACAAAAGACAGGCTGCTGCAACAATCACTAGCACAGCAGTGCCTCAAACCTATATCCTGAACTACACCTAACATCTATACCATACCAGTCCTGAAAAGAACTTTTGTGGACCTAATAGCTAGCGATTTGGGTCACTGCAGTCTCTCCCTGCTACACACAGCAACCTCTCCCTATAGTGACATACGAAAGAATGTATAATGGCCGCCGGATCGGTTCTATTTATAAGTTAGGGGGAATGTCCAAGTGTCCATGTGCTGTAATGTCTCAATTGGCTGTTCTGTACCCCATGATGGATGTGTCATCATAGGTCAAAGTTCTTTTACACAGTAAACACGGAAGTCCACCGGGCAAACGGCGGCAATAGTCCGCCGATCGGGCGGACCGCGAACAGCCGAAATTCGCAGCGAAACGACCGCCGGGCGAACCGTTCGGCCATCCCTATACGTGAATAGGAAGCATTGTGACTATATGTTTATGATTTAGCACATTAGACACATCACACGTTTTAAAATTTGCCACTGTGACAATGTTTTTATTTATAAGTTAAATAAATGTTAAAATATTTTAAAATTTTTACTTGATATAGGAGGAGCGCTTTACCTTCTTTCTATACTACGACTATCGTCCGTATATGGACTATGGTCTAGTGTACAGCAACTGGGTTTAAAATTAGTTATACTGTTTTACTAGAAGTACTTCCTATTTTCTATTTTTATAGTTCCACTTTATCACAGTTTTAAATTGGTATTAGACCCAAAACTAAAATTGTAATATATGGCAGCTTACCAATCAGATGTGGTGGCTGCATTCATTTTCTTTGTTTTAGGCTTTTGTTCCCCCTGTTTTCACCTGGTGTTCTGGTCAGTAGCACACCTCCCTTATTAGAGTGCCGCCCTACACTATAGATGAAGGAGCACAGGGGCACAGACTTGCTGGCCATATCATCAGGTGAAAATAAGGGTGAAATAAGGGAAAGAAAGCCTAAAACAGAAAACGAATTTAGCCACCACATCTAAGAATTGGTAAGCTACAATATAATAAAATGTTTACTTTTGGGTTTGAAAAAAAAAAAGACACAAATCCATCCAGTTCAACCATAAAAAAAAATAAAAAATATTTTACAATCCAATATACCCAATTCTATACCCACAGTTGATCAAGAGGAAAGCAAAAAACCCCAGCAGAGCATGTTCCAATTTGCAACAGCAGGGGAAAAAATTCCTTCCTGATCCCCCAAGAGGCAATTGGATTTTCCCTGGATCAACTTTACCTATAAATGTTAGTACCCTGTTTTATTATGTATATTTAGGAAAGTATCCAGGCCTTTCTTAACCACTTGCTTACTGGGCACTTAAACACCCTTCCTGCCCAGACCAATTTTCAGCTTTCGGTGCTCTCACACTTTGAATGACAATTACTCAGTCATGCAACACTGTACCCAAATAAATTTTTTGTCCTTTTTTTCCCACAAATAGAGCTTTCTTTTGGTGGTACTTGATCACCTCTGGGGTTTTTATTTTTTGTGCTATAAATGAAAAAAGACCGAAAATTTTGAAAAAAAAAAAAAGCATATTTCTTTGTTTCTGTGACAGAATTATGCAAAATATAAATTTTTCTTCATAAATTTTGGCCACAATTTATATTGCTTCATATCTTTGGTAAAAATAACCCAAATTAGTGGATATTATTTGGTCTTTGTGAAAGTTAGAGAGTCTACAAGCTGTGGTGCAAAATTGATCACATCTGAAGTACTGGTGGCCTATCTCGCTTCTTGTGACCCGAACAAATCAGGAAAGTACAAATACCCCCCAAATGACCCCTTTTTGGAAAGTAGACATTCCAAGGTATTTAGTAAGAGGCATAGTGAGCTTTTTGATGTTGTCATTTTTTTCCCACAATTCTTTGCAAAATTAAGATTTTTCATTTTTTTTTCTCCACAAAATTGTCATTGTAATAGGTTATTTCTCTCACGTGGCATGTGTATACCACAAATGACACCCCCAAAAAATTCTGCTACTCCTCCTGAGTATTACAATACCACATGTGTGGGACTTTTTCACAGCCTGGCAACATAGAGAGGCCCAACATGCAGGGAGCGCCATCACGTGTTCTAGGAGCATAAATTACACATCTAACTTGTTGACTATTTATTACACTTTTGAAGCACCAGGACAATGACACGTGACACTGATGACAGATGGCACTGATACGTGGCAATGATGACACTTATACGTGGCACTGATGACACGTGGCACTGATGACAGATGGCACTAATATGTGGCACTGATGACAGATGGCACTAATATGTGGCACTGATGACAGATGGCACTTATACGTGGCACCGATGACAGATGGCACTAATACGTGGCACTAATACGTGCCACCGATGACAGATGGCACTAATACATGGCACCGATGACGCGTGACACTGATGACAGATGGCACTGATAAGTGCCATTGATGACACGTGACACTGACAACAGATGGCACGTGACACTGACAGGTGGCACTGATGACAAATGGCACTGATACGTGGCACTGATGACAAATGGCACTAATACGTGGCACTGATGACAGATGGCACTATGTGGCACTGATGACAGAGGGCACTTATACGTGGCACTGATGACAGATGGCACTGGGGACAAATGGAACTGGGGCAGGTAGCACTGGGGGCAGGTAGCACTGGGGGCAGATGGCACTGGGGGAGGATGGCACTGGGGGAGGATGGCACTGGGGGAGGATGGCACTGCTGGGGGAGGATGGCACTGCTGGGGGAGGATGGCACTGCTGGGGGAGGATGGCACTGCTGGGGGAGGATGGCCCTTTTTTTTTTTAACTCGAGGCAGAACGGCTGCCGCTGCAGCCGTTCATCTCTCCCCTCTCACACTGTCTGTGTGAGGAGGGAGAGCGGCGCTGAGAGATGATCTCATATGTTTACATATGAGATCATCTCCCATTGGACACGCCGATCACGCTGTAAACGGCCGCTGTGATTGGCCGTTTACAGCGATCTGTGTTTGCCTGTCCCAGGGGGACACGGCGAACACAGAACTTCCGCGATGCGCGCCCGCGGTGGCGCGCATTGCGGAAGTAAATATTAGGACGTCCAGGGATGGCCACCCGGACGAACGCGCCTGCTCTACGGCCGTCATTCGGCTATAGGGCGGGCGCGAGGTGGTTAAAGCAATCTACTGAGCTAGCCAGAACCACCTCTTGAACGAGACTATTCCACATTTTCACAGCTCTTACTGTGAAGAAGCCTTTCCGTATTTGAAAACCCTTTTCCTCTAGACGTAAAGAGTGTCCCCTTGACCGTAAAGTGAATAACTCAACAAGAAGCTCACTATATGGACCCCTTATATATTTGAACATGTTGATCATATCCCCCCATATTCTCCTCTTCTCAAGAGTGAATAAATTAAGTTCCTCTAATCTTTCCTCATAGCTGAGTTCCTCCATGCCTCTTATCAGTTTGGTTGCCCTTTTCTGCACTTTCTTCAGTTTCCTGATATCCTTTTTGAGAACTGGTGCCCAAAACTGAACTGCATATTCCAGATTAGGTCTTACTAATGATTTGAACAGAGGCAACATTATATCTCTCTCTGGAGTCCATATCTCTCCCTTTCTGTCCTGTTCTGTAAATAGTAATTTAGAAGGGAATGAAAGTGTGAGGAAACCTCTGTAGCTGAGCCCTGGATGGCAAAAACGAAAAAAGTTTTTGGTATAGACACATTTAAAGTGTAACTCTACTTTCATGTGAAAAAAAATAAAAAATAATAATATAGCATATACAATTGCTATACAAGTCATATTGTAATTGAACGTGATTTAAAACTGAATTTTCATTTCAATCTGTAGTGCTATAATTTTTTTCATAATGTAATAAACTATGGCAACCTGGAGGCGTCCTGTACACATATGGTCAAGCATGGACTGGCCATCGGGACTACTGGGAGATTCCCGGTGGGCCAATGGCTCAGTGGGACGGTCAGGTGCAGTCCTAGAGCCCCTCCTCTCTGACAGTGAGTGATCGCGATTTCACTCCTGTCAGGAGGAGCAGCTCAGTCACTTGCTGGAGAGAGCATTTAAGCGTTATGCTCCCTCCAGCATGCAGGGGGAGATAGACAGCCAGCAGACTTTCCTTCCTCTCTCCCCTTATCACTTGTTATCGCATGACTGGAGAGAGGAATGAGGCTTCAGGTGGGGACTCTGATGTGAAGGGGGCTTCGGGTGGGTACTCTGATGTGAAGGGGGCTGCTGGTGGGGACTCTGGTGTGAAGGGGGCTGCTGGTGGGGACTCTGGTGTGAAGGGGGCTGCTGGTGGGGACTCTGGTGTGAAGGGGGCTGCTGGTGGGGACTCTGGTGTGAAGGGGGCTGCTGGTGGGGACTCTGGTGTGAAGGGGGCTGCTGGTGGGGACTCTGGTGTGAAGGGGGCTGCTGGTGGGGACTCTGGTGTGAAGGGGGCTGCTGGTGGGGACTCTGGTGTGAAGGGGGCTGCTGGTGGGGACTCTGGTGTGAAGGGGGCTGCTGGTGGGGACTCTGGTGTGAAGGGGGCTGCTGGTGGGGACTCTGGTGTGAAGGGGGCTGCTGGTGGGGACTCTGGTGTGAAGGGGGCTGCTGGTGGGGACTCTGGTGTGAAGGGGGCTGCTGGTGGGGACTCTGGTGTGAAGGGGGCTGCTGGTGGGGACTCTGGTGTGAAGGGGGCTGCTGGTGGGGACTCTGGTGTGAAGGGGGCTGCTGGTGGGGACTCTGGTGTGAAGGGGGCTGCTGGTGGGGACTCTGGTGTGAAGGGGGCTGCTGGTGGGGACTCTGGTGTGAAGGGGGCTGCTGGTGGGGACTCTGGTGTGAAGGGGGCTGCTGGTGGGTACTCTGGTGTGAAGGGGGCTTCGGGCGGGGACTCTGATGTGAAGGGGGCTTCTGGCAGAGACTCTGATGTGAAGGGGGCTTCTGGCAGAGACTCTGATGTGAAGGGGGCTTCTGGCAGAGACTCTGATGTGAAGGGGGCTTCTGGCAGAGACTCTGATGTGAAGGGGGCTTCTGGCAGAGACTCTGATGTGAAGGGGGCTTCTGGCAGAGACTCTGATGTGAAGGGGGCTTCTGGCAGAGACTCTGATGTGAAGGGGGCTTCTGGCAGAGACTCTGATGTGAAGGGGGCTTCTGGCAGAGACTCTGATGTGAAGGGGGCTTCTGGCAGAGACTCTGATGTGAAGGGGGCTTCTGGCAGAGACTCTGATGTGAAGGGGGCTTCTGGCGGAGACTCTGATGTGAAGGGGGCTTCTGGCGGAGACTCTGATGTGAAGGGGGCTTCTGGCGGAGACTCTGATGTGAAGGGGGCTTCTGGCGGAGACTCTGATGTGAAGGGGGCTTCTGGCGGAGACTCTGATGTGAAGGGGGCTTCTGGCGGGGACTCTGATGTGAAGGGGGCTGCTGGCGGGGACTCTGATTTGAAGGGGGCTGCTGGCGGGGACTCTGATTTGAAGGGGGCTGCTGGCGGGGACTCTGATTTGAAGGGGGCTGCTGGCGGGGACTCTGATTTGAAGGGGGCTGCTGGCGGGGACTCTGATTTGAAGGGGGCTGCTGGCGGGGACTCTGATTTGAAGGGGGCTGCTGGCGGGGACTCTGATTTGAAGGGGGCTGCTGGCGGGGACTCTGATTTGAAGGGGGCTGCTGGCGGGGACTCTGATTTGAAGGGGGCTGCTGGCGGGGACTCTGATTTGAAGGGGGCTGCTGGCGGGGACTCTGATTTGAAGGGGGCTGCTGGCGGGGACTCTGATTTGAAGGGGGCTGCTGGCGGGGACTCTGATTTGAAGGGGGCTGCTGGCGGGGACTCTGATTTGAAGGGGGCTGCTGGCGGGGACTCTGATTTGAAGGGGGCTGCTGGCGGGGACTCTGATTTGAAGGGGGCTGCTGGCGGGGACTCTGATTTGAAGGGGGCTGCTGGCGGGGACTCTGATTTGAAGGGGGCTGCTGGCGGGGACTCTGATTTGAAGGGGGCTGCTGGCGGGGACTCTGATTTGAAGGGGGCTGCTGGCGGGGACTCTGATTTGAAGGGGGCTGCTGGCGGGGACTCTGATTTGAAGGGGGCTGCTGGCGGGGACTCTGATTTGAAGGGGGCTGCTGGCGGGGACTCTGATTTGAAGGGGGCTGCTGGCGGGGACTCTGATTTGAAGGGGGCTGCTGGCGGGGACTCTGATTTGAAGGGGGCTGCTGGCGGGGACTCTGATTTGAAGGGGGCTGCTGGCGGGGACTCTGATTTGAAGGGGGCTGCTGGCGGGGACTCTGATTTGAAGGGGGCTGCTGGCGGGGACTCTGATTTGAAGGGGGCTGCTGGCGGGGACTCTGATTTGAAGGGGGCTGCTGGCGGGGACTCTGATTTGAAGGGGGCTGCTGGCGGGGACTCTGATTTGAAGGGGGCTGCTGGCGGGGACTCTGATTTGAAGGGGGCTGCTGGCGGGGACTCTGATTTGAAGGGGGCTGCTGGCGGGGACTCTGATTTGAAGGGGGCTGCTGGCGGGGACTCTGATTTGAAGGGGGCTGCTGGCGGGGACTCTGATTTGAAGGGGGCTGCTGGCGGGGACTCTGATTTGAAGGGGGCTGCTGGCGGGGACTCTGATTTGAAGGGGGCTGCTGGCGGGGACTCTGATTTGAAGGGGGCTGCTGGCGGGGACTCTGATTTGAAGGGGGCTGCTGGCGGGGACTCTGATTTGAAGGGGGCTGCTGGCGGGGACTCTGATTTGAAGGGGGCTGCTGGCGGGGACTCTGATTTGAAGGGGGCTGCTGGCGGGGACTCTGATTTGAAGGGGGCTGCTGGCGGGGACTCTGATTTGAAGGGGGCTGCTGGCGGGGACTCTGATTTGAAGGGGGCTGCTGGCGGGGACTCTGATTTGAAGGGGGCTGCTGGCGGGGACTCTGATTTGAAGGGGGCTGCTGGCGGGGACTCTGATTTGAAGGGGGCTGCTGGCGGGGACTCTGATTTGAAGGGGGCTGCTGGCGGGGACTCTGATTTGAAGGGGGCTGCTGGCGGGGACTCTGATTTGAAGGGGGCTGCTGGCGGGGACTCTGATTTGAAGGGGGCTGCTGGCGGGGACTCTGATTTGAAGGGGGCTGCTGGCGGGGACTCTGATTTGAAGGGGGCTGCTGGCGGGGACTCTGATTTGAAGGGGGCTGCTGGCGGGGACTCTGATTTGAAGGGGGCTGCTGGCGGGGACTCTGATTTGAAGGGGGCTGCTGGCGG
This sequence comes from Lithobates pipiens, assembly GCF_037356315.1. Classification (NCBI taxonomy): domain Eukaryota; kingdom Metazoa; phylum Chordata; class Amphibia; order Anura; family Ranidae; genus Lithobates; species Lithobates pipiens. The sequence continues at coordinate 44,324,105 of NW_027507787.1, forward strand.
GGACTCTGATTTGAAGGGGGCTGCTGGCGGGGACTCTGATTTGAAGGGGGCTGCTGGCGGGGACTCTGATTTGAAGGGGGCTGCTGGCGGGGACTCTGATTTGAAGGGGGCTGCTGGCGGGGACTCTGATTTGAAGGGGGCTGCTGGCGGGGACTCTGATTTGAAGGGGGCTGCTGGCGGGGACTCTGATTTGAAGGGGGCTGCTGGCGGGGACTCTGATTTGAAGGGGGCTGCTGGCGGGGACTCTGATTTGAAGGGGGCTGCTGGCGGGGACTCTGATTTGAAGGGGGCTGCTGGCGGGGACTCTGATTTGAAGGGGGCTGCTGGCGGGGACTCTGATTTGAAGGGGGCTGCTGGCGGGGACTCTGATTTGAAGGGGGCTGCTGGCGGGGACTCTGATTTGAAGGGGGCTGCTGGCGGGGACTCTGATTTGAAGGGGGCTGCTGGCGGGGACTCTGATTTGAAGGGGGCTGCTGGCGGGGACTCTGATTTGAAGGGGGCTGCTGGCGGGGACTCTGATTTGAAGGGGGCTGCTGGCGGGGACTCTGATTTGAAGGGGGCTGCTGGCGGGGACTCTGATTTGAAGGGGGCTGCTGGCGGGGACTCTGATTTGAAGGGGGCTGCTGGCGGGGACTCTGATTTGAAGGGGGCTGCTGGCGGGGACTCTGATTTGAAGGGGGCTGCTGGCGGGGACTCTGATTTGAAGGGGGCTGCTGGCGGGGACTCTGATTTGAAGGGGGCTGCTGGCGGGGACTCTGATTTGAAGGGGGCTGCTGGCGGGGACTCTGATTTGAAGGGGGCTGCTGGCGGGGACTCTGATTTGAAGGGGGCTGCTGGCGGGGACTCTGATTTGAAGGGGGCTGCTGGCGGGGACTCTGATTTGAAGGGGGCTGCTGGCGGGGACTCTGATTTGAAGGGGGCTGCTGGCGGGGACTCTGATTTGAAGGGGGCTGCTGGCGGGGACTCTGATTTGAAGGGGGCTGCTGGCGGGGACTCTGATTTGAAGGGGGCTGCTGGCGGGGACTCTGATTTGAAGGGGGCTGCTGGCGGGGACTCTGATTTGAAGGGGGCTGCTGGCGGGGACTCTGATTTGAAGGGGGCTGCTGGCGGGGACTCTGATTTGAAGGGGGCTGCTGGCGGGGACTCTGATTTGAAGGGGGCTGCTGGCGGGGACTCTGATTTGAAGGGGGCTGCTGGCGGGGACTCTGATTTGAAGGGGGCTGCTGGCGGGGACTCTGATTTGAAGGGGGCTGCTGGCGGGGACTCTGATTTGAAGGGGGCTGCTGGCGGGGACTCTGATTTGAAGGGGGCTGCTGGCGGGGACTCTGATTTGAAGGGGGCTGCTGGTGGGGACTCTCTGATGTGAAGGGGGCTGCTGAGAGGGACTCTGATGTGAAGGGGGCTGCTGGTGGGTGCTTCAGGTGGGGACTCTGATGTGAAGGGGGTTGCTGGTGGGGACTCTGGTGTGAAGGAGGCTGCTGGTGGGGACTCTGGTGTGAAGGAGGCTGCTGGTGGGGACTCTGGTGTGAAGGAGGCTGCTGGTGGGGACTCTGGTGTGAAGGAGGCTGCTGGTGGGGACTCTGGTGTGAAGGAGGCTGCTGGTGGGGACTCTGGTGTGAAGGAGGCTGCTGGTGGGGACTCTGGTGTGAAGGAGGCTGCTGGTGGGGACTCTGGTGTGAAGGAGGCTGCTGGTGGGGACTCTGGTGTGAAGGAGGCTGCTGGTGGGGACTCTGGTGTGAAGGAGGCTGCTGGTGGGGACTCTGGTGTGAAGGAGGCTGCTGGTGGGGACTCTGGTGTGAAGGAGGCTGCTGGTGGGGACTCTGGTGTGAAGGAGGCTGCTGGTGGGGACTCTAGTGTGAAGGGGCTGCTGGTGGGGACTCCTGAAGGGGACTCTGATGTGAAGGGGGCTGATGGTGGGGACTCTGATGTGATGGGGGCTTCTGGTAGGGACTGTGATGCATAATGGACATTGATTGGGACTTTTAACGAAGCTATGGCCTGGTAAGGTCATGTGCTTCCATCCCACGGGACTTTAAATGAAACTATGGCCTGGTAAGGTCATGCGTTTCCATCCCTATTGTATTCAAAAAAAGAGGGGGGGGGGGGAAACAAGGGGGACATTGGGACTTTACATGAAGTATGTGGTAGCAAGAGAATACAAGGTGATCTAATAGGAATTTCATTGATCGTTGCAATTAGATTTACAAGAAATAAATAAATACAATGATAAACAAAGTAATAAACAATGCATGATAATGGTAATAATGATAATAATAATACAGCATGATAATAACATAAATATTACAAAGTATCATAATAATAAAACTCCAAAGTTCACCGCAGCAAGATTGAATAAAAGCATATGTAACATAATGTCTGCAGGACCAAGGTCTTTGTACACCAATTAGGGTAATATCAAAATCTGAATGTATTCAAAAGAAGCACGGCATATGATAGCTCTACGCACGTTTCGTGGCCTTTATACCACTCATCAGGAGCAGAGCACGTGTTCAATCTATAATAAAGAGTAATATGATATTCAGAAGTAAGGTAAATGAAAAATAAAAATAGTAATGAAAACGCATGAAAAAAGGTTGGGGTAAACGAGTCACCCACACCTAATACATGCTTACTCACTTAGGTAAGTGCACTGATAGTCTAGTAGGTGGGTGCCGCAAGCCGTCCAATATACACCCCCAACCGGGAGCCGTGGTGGGTAACTCAATGGAGATAGCCACAAGGCCGCAGCACAAGCAGGCATGGAATCACCACGAGGCACTTCTATAGAGAGTGAAAGATTAGAACCATTAGGAGATATGCAAGGTGTGGAGATGGTGAAGGATTAAGAAAGATAGTAAGGGGAGCTGAATGTTAAGAAGAAAGAGAATATAAAAAAGTTAGGGCTCACCGAGCAAAAAAGTGAGGGGACCAAACATAGGGCTGTTAGCCATGGGAATGCAGTGAAGGAGTGAAAGATTTAATTAAAAGACTGAATGTGATCTGGTGTATAAAAAGCCTCGAGTGACCACACCCTCTAGAGAGCCACCCCCATGAGTATCACCACAAGTCATCCCACCACCGTCACGCCGCATGGCGAAATGGGGGGAGAAGAGGGCTTCCGCCAGCCGGATAGTATATATCTCCAGTCTGGCGGCTCCGAACTGCCCCCATAGTGCCAGCAGTGTGTAAAACTCAACTGCAAGGACGTAGCAGCAATAAAAGAACGCTGCACATCCTGCGTGAATTGCGTGACGTCGACGCACAGTGAGACGCATCCACCCATCAGGCGTCCAATGACGCAAAGGATGGGAGGAGACTAGCAGTGTGCGTCATGGCTCCCGGAAATGGAGATGGAAGCCGGACGTCATAGCAGCACATCCCCACAAGGCACCAGCAGAGCAGCAGACAAGACTGGCAGGTCCAAAATGGAATATATATTGCACATGATTTAAAACTATAAATGAGGTAGTAAACAAAAAGAAAATTGATACAAAAAGGTAAACAAGATAATTACATATAGATGAAAGGGGCTGGCCAAGGTCAATAGTAGCAGAGAAGTACTGATACTTAAGCTGATAGAGCATTACCACATACTTCCATCCCTGAATTCATGTGATGCATAATGGACATTGATTGGGACTTTTAACGAAGCTATGGCCTGGTAAGGTCATGTGCTTCCATCCCACGGGACTTTAAATGAAACTATGGCCTGGTAAGGTCATGCGTTTCCATCCCTATTGTATTCAAAAAAAGAGGGGGGGCAGTTCGGAGCCGCCAGACTGGAGATATATGCTATCCGGCTGGCGGAAGCCCTCTTCTCCCCCCATTTCGCCATGCGGCGTGACGGTGGTGGGATGACTTGTGGTGATACTCATGGGGGCGGCTCTCTAGAGGGTGTGGTCACTCGAGGCTTTTTATACACCAGATCACATTCAGTCTTTTAATTAAATCTTTCACTCCTTCACTGCATTCCCATGGCTAACAGCCCTATGTTTGGTCCCCTCACTTTTTTGCTCGGTGAGCCCTAACTTTTTTATATTCTCTTTCTTCTTAACATTCAGCTCCCCTTACTATCTTTCTTAATCCTTCACCATCTCCACACCTTGCATATCTCCTAATGGTTCTAATCTTTCACTCTCTATAGAAGTGCCTCGTGGTGATTCCATGCCTGCTTGTGCTGCGGCCTTGTGGCTATCTCCATTGAGTTACCCACCACGGCTCCCGGTTGGGGGTGTATATTGGACGGCTTGCGGCACCCACCTACTAGACTATCAGTGCACTTACCTAAGTGAGTAAGCATGTATTAGGTGTGGGTGACTCGTTTACCCCAACCTTTTTTCATGCGTTTTCATTACTATTTTTATTTTTCATTTACCTTACTTCTGAATATCATATTACTCTTTATTATAGATTGAACACGTGCTCTGCTCCTGATGAGTGGTATAAAGGCCACGAAACGTGCGTAGAGCTATCATATGCCGTGCTTCTTTTGAATACATTCAGATTTTGATATTACCCTAATTGGTGTACAAAGACCTTGGTCCTGCAGACATTATGTTACATATGCTTTTATTCAATCTTGCTGCGGTGAACTTTGGAGTTTTATTATTATGATACTTTGTAATATTTATGTTATTATCATGCTGTATTATTATTATCATTATTACCATTATCATGCATTGTTTATTACTTTGTTTATCATTGTATTTATTTATTTCTTGCAAATCCAATTGCAACGATCAATAAAATTCCTATTAGATCACCTTGTATTCTCTTGCTACCACATACTTCATGTAAAGTCCCAATGTCCCCCTTGTTTCCCCCCCCCCCCCCTCTTTTTTTGAATACAATAGGGATGGAAACGCATGACCTTACCAGGCCATAGTTTCATTTAAAGTCCCGTGGGATGGAAGCACATGACCTTACCAGGCCATAGCTTCGTTAAAAGTCCCAATCAATGTCCATTATGCATCACATGAATTCAGGGATGGAAGTATGTGGTAATGCTCTATCAGCTTAAGTATCAGTACTTCTCTGCTACTATTGACCTTGGCCAGCCCCTTTCATCTATATGTAATTATCTTGTTTACCTTTTTGTATCAATTTTCTTTTTGTTTACTACCTCATTTATAGTTTTAAATCATGTGCAATATATATTCCATTTTGGACCTGCCAGTCTTGTCTGCTGCTCTGCTGGTGCCTTGTGGGGATGTGCTGCTATGACGTCCGGCTTCCATCTCCATTTCCGGGAGCCATGACGCACACTGCTAGTCTCCTCCCATCCTTTGCGTCATTGGACGCCTGATGGGTGGATGCGTCTCACTGTGCGTCGACGTCACGCAATTCACGCAGGATGTGCAGCGTTCTTTTATTGCTGCTACGTCCTTGCAGTTGAGTTTTACACACTGCTGGCACTATGGGGGCAGTTCGGAGCCGCCAGACTGGAGATATATACTATCCGGCTGGCGGAAGCCCTCTTCTCCCCCCATTTCGCCATGCGGCGTGACGGTGGTGGGATGACTTGTGGTGATACTCATGGGGGTGGCTCTCTAGAGGGTGTGGTCACTCGAGGCTTTTTATACACCAGATCACATTCAGTCTTTTAATTAAATCTTTCACTCCTTCACTGCATTCCCATGGCTAACAGCCCTATGTTTGGTCCCCTCACTTTTTTGCTCGGTGAGCCCTAACTTTTTTATATTCTCTTTCTTCTTAACATTCAGCTCCCCTTACTATCTTTCTTAATCCTTCACCATCTCCACACCTTGCATATCTCCTAATGGTTCTAATCTTTCACTCTCTATAGAAGTGCCTCGTGGTGATTCCATGCCTGCTTGTGCTGCGGCCTTGTGGCTATCTCCATTGAGTTACCCACCACGGCTCCCGGTTGGGGGTGTATATTGGACGGCTTGCGGCACCCACCTACTAGACTATCAGTGCACTTACCTAAGTGAGTAAGCATGTATTAGGTGTGGGTGACTCGTTTACCCCAACCTTTTTTCATGCGTTTTCATTACTATTTTTATTTTTCATTTACCTTACTTCTGAATATCATATTACTCTTTTTTATAGATTGAACACGTGCTCTGCTCCTGATGAGGGGTATAAAGGCCACGAAACGTGCGTAGAGCTATCATATGCCGTGCTTCTTTTGAATACATTCAGATTTTGATATTACCCTAATTGGTGTACAAAGACCTTGGTCCTGCAGACATTATGTTACATATGCTTTTATTCAATCTTGCTGCGGTGAACTTTGGAGTTTTATTATTATGATACTTTGTAATATTTATGTTATTATCATGCTGTATTATTATTATCATTATTACCATTATCATGCATTGTTTATTACTTTGTTTATCATTGTATTTATTTCTTGTAAATCTAATTGCAACGATCAATAAAATTCCTATTAGATCACCTTGTATTCTCTTGCTACCACATACTTCATGTAAAGTCCCAATGTCCCTCTTTTTCTGGTAGGGACTGATGTGAAGGGGGCTGCTGGTGGGGACTCTCTGATGTGAATGGGGACTGCTGGTGGAGACTCTCTGATGTGAATGGGGACTGCTGGTGGGGACTCTGATGTAAAGGGGGCTGCTGGTGGGGACTCTGATGTGGAGGGGGCTGCTGGTGGGGACTCTGATGTGGAGGGGGCTGCTGGTGGGGCCTCTGATGTGAAGGGGGCTGCTGGTGGGGCCTCTTATGTGAAGGGGCAGCTGGTAGGGACTCTGATGTGAAGGGGGCAGCTGGTGGGGACTCTGATGTGAAGGGGGCAGCTGGTGGGGACTCTGATGTGAAGGGGGGCTTCTGATGGGGACACTCAAAGTTAAAGTGGGCCGGTCATGATGAATTCCAGGGCCAATTTTTTGGCCCAGCCCTGCATATGGTGTACAGAGCGTTTCCCAGAAATGTAATTTCCTGCTTGTGTGATTGGCTTACTGATTTTCCAGAAGTCTGCACTAAGATACAATTCAGATTTTGGGCATCCCCTGGAACAAAAATGTCAAAAGGGAAATTGCATATAAAAAGGGATGCAAGTGCAGCAGCTGATTCCAGAGATTTCTGAGAATTATGAGAATTATGAAATGACTCCCGTTCAAATTCAGTTTGCAGAGGGCCACAAACAAAGAGCTATATCTTCAGAATAACAAAAGGAGGAATCTGCAATAAAGTGTGTTAAAATCCCTGCAACGTGCATAGATCTCCCAGAGGGGAATGTTCTTTTCTAAACAAAAGTGGAGTTACTCTTTACTATTACTGTACTAGAAGAGCTTTTATGTCATATTGATATGAAAAACAAAGAAAAATGTTGCACTTACTAAGCAGCCATCTCTCTTTATCACATGGTTTATGGCATAGGCGTGAGCAAATGGTGTGTCAGATGTGCCTGGGCACACCCTAATCACCCCATACACACTAGCATTATTGCTCTGTGTGCCAGCGTAAAGATAAGAAAGATCTCCAACTTACCGGTTCTGCCATAAGAGAAGTCTCTTCTCTTTCACTGTGCCGGCAGGAAGATTGATCTCCCTGCTAGTCCCATATATATGTAGACACATGTGGGCTTGAGGTTTAGGGTGCACACTCTAATGCAATAGGCTACACATACCTATGGTCTATGGTGTGGCTGTTGGGACAGCTATTTGGGAAGTCAGATATTAGCCATTTAATGTTCTAGTGAGAGTCACAGAACCTGGAGCTACAACCTCGCCAACTATTGCTGTCTTTGTATGCATTTGGCAGATTTCCCCTTCTTTTGTTTCTTTTAACCTCCCTTTTAACCTTCAGATTTTAGGTGCTGAAAGCAGTACCATTATTTTGCGTTTTATATTAGGCCTGTAATTCTTAGCCCTTGTACACACGGTCGGAGATTCCAACAACCAAATCCGTCGGATTTTGTCCGTCAGATTTTGTCTGACGGATCTTGTCCGAAACTATTGCATACACATGGTCGGACAAAGTTGTCGGAAAATCCGATCTTTCAGAACGTGATGACGTAATTTAGTTACGATGGGACTACGTTCAGGCTAGTAGCCAATAGCTTTGATGTAGGAATTTGATCTGAGCATGCGAGGCACTTTGTCCGATCGGAATTCTCTACACATGATCGGAGTATGTCCGATCGGAGCAGTTTCTCGGAAAATATTTCCGGCAAGTTGGAAAATTTGGTCCGACAGATATTCCGACGGAAACAGTCCGATGCATACCACACACAGTCGGAATATCCGACAAAACGCTCCGATCGGACACATTCCGAAGGAATCTCCGACCGTGTGTACAAGGGCTTAGACTCTTGTTTGGATGAATTTAAGTGAATTAATTCTAATGCCGCGTACACACGTAGCGGACTAACCGACTTCCCGCCGGACTGCCCGCCGGACTTTCCGAACGGGCTACTTGCCCACACACGGCACTTTTTCAGCGGACTAATACGGCGTACTAATTCCGCTGGACTATCTGCCGTACTTTTGAAATAAACGGACTCGCCCACACACGAGGAGGAAAGTCCGCTCATTTTGAGCGCGTCTCCAGGTAGGCGGGGCCCGCGAAGGATGCGTCGCTGGCCCCGCCACCTGGTATGGACTTAAAGGGGAACCCCAACGCCCAAAAAATCAGCGTGGGGACCCCCCCCAGGTCCACATCAGACCTTGTCCGAGCACGCTACCCGGCCGGCCAGGAAAGGGGGGGGACGAGCGAGCGCCCCCCCCCCCCCTCCTGAGCCGTACCAGGCCGCGTGCCCTCAACATGGGGGGGTGCCTTGGGGAAAGGGGGCCGCGCGGCCCCCCCACCCCAAAGCACCTTGTCCCCATGTTGATGAGGACAAGGGCCTCTTCCCGACAACCCTGGCCATTGGTTGACGGGGTCTGCGGGCGGGGGGCTTATTGGAATCCGGGAGCCCCCTTTAATAAGGGGGCCCCCGGATACCGACCCCCCACCCTATGTGAATGAGTATGGGGTACATTGTACCCCTACCCATTCACCTGTAAAAAAAAACACAACACACAAGGGTTAAATAGTTTATTGCACAGCTCCGGGGGTCTTCAGTCTTCGGGGGTCTTCTCGCCGGACTCCTCCGCTATCTTCTTCTAGCTCTTTTACTAGCGGAGGAGCCCGGCTTTCTTCCTCGCCGCCGCCCTCTTCTTCCGACTTCGGGGGTCTTGTCCCCCTCTTCGGTTCTTCTTGCCGGGCCACCGCGCCTTCTTCTAGCTCTTTTACAGGTGGTGGCCCGGTCTTCTGTCGCCGCTGTAATCGCCCTGTTTCCCCTGACCTTCCTTTGCAAGTCCTGTAATGAGGTGCTTAAGGCCTGGGAGGCCTATATGAGTAGTGGTTGGAGCCTGGGAATGAGAGTGCCATCTGGGAGCTTGCCTAACTGGGCAGAGCCATAGAAGGGACATCGAGAGAGAAAGACAGGTATACTAAACAGATTACCTTGTTCCTCCCTGACCCTCAGCTGCGGGTCCTGGATGAGGTGATGGTGGATTGAACTAGGTAAATAAGGTGAAGTGGTTTCAACTTTGTGGTGCTCCCAAGGAGAGGAATAGACATGTAGAGGGAAGATATGTTCTTGTGTTCTGTGAAGAAATGGCAGCTACAGAATGTCTACTCCTGTGTATGGCATTCTGTGCTGAAGAATTCTGCTAAAATGTTAAATAGGATGTCAGATGTCATCAAAATCAGTGTGGAACATGTATTTTATGTGTGGAAGATGAGGCAATATATGGTGAACTGTGGCCAGGCATAAAAAGCTACTATAGGTATATAGATGATATACTGATTGTGTGGGAGGGACCAACTACATCTCTTAACCAATTTATCGACCATATCAATGGAAACGAGTATGGAATGAAGTTCAATGTACACGAACAACAGGCTGTCTTTCTGGATTTGCATATATTCAGGGATGGTGACAAACTTTTAACCAAAACCCATTTCAAGAACACTGACAGGAATGGGTACATTCCCATTCAAAGTTGTCACCACCCAAAATGGAAGTCTGCAATCCCAAAGGGACAGCTCATCCGCATACACAGAAACTGTTCAGCATTCAAGGACTATATAGACCAGACTGATGTGCTTATCCAAAGGTTTCAGTACTAGATATTGTTTCACTAACACAAGCACCTTTTTTTTTTTTTCACTGGGGACTGTTTGATTCATTTTATTAATGGTTACCAGTGTATCATTTATTACCTGTATGTCATTTTTTTTTTAGCATTTAGCGCAGTATACTTTTTATAATTTATTAATTGTTCACACCAATTTTACACTGCAGCTGCTTTAATTATGTGGTAAAGCAATTCGTTCTCTTTATCCATAATAACACATACATGAGGTTTTTTCACTTATTTTCATCCTGTGGCGCTTTGGTTCATTTACATATGGTGGAAGGTTAATCCAAAAACAGGTCGGTGGTTGTCCTATCGAAGAAAAAGCAGGGCAGGGACTTGCACAGTTTGGTGCCAACACCCGCCCAATCATTACCCCCCCCTTACAAATATACTGATAAAGGTAGACTAATAGACTTTGAAAGGTTTTAAAAGCTCACAAGTGGAGTGCCTTTGTAGAATGTCTTTCAGATTTGACGCTTGAAATGTGTTGGCCTGCCACTTTGGATGTTTTAGGATTAAATAAATTATCCTTTTTTTTTTCTACAACCCCAGATTCCCATCAAGGTATCTTTTGAAAGTCCTTATATGTTTTGAAAGCTACCAAAACAGAGTCACTCTACTCTACATTACTGACTTTATGTTATTACCAAGCTGCCAATTTTTTTTTTTTTTTTTTTATTGATCCAGCATCTTCAGCTGGCATCTTCTAAAACCTGACAAAGGCTTGAACTTTTTTCCACTCTATAACTTATTAAAAAAAAAATAGTGTTTCAGTTGTACTTTATTAACCTAGAACGGGTTGCTCAGTGACCTTCAAGGATGTCTGCCGCACCCGACTCCGAAACCCAACTATAAATGGCCTCATTTAGTGTGCTTTTATTACTTTATTATTTAGAAACCTGCATTTCTGCATTGAGCTGATAATATAAATGAAAATATTGTAACTGGTCAGGAATGTTTCAGAATTTGGAAAGTGAAAAAGGTAACATAGTCTGGACAGAGGTTATTGGTTCAGCATTTGTTTACCTTAGACATTCCTGTGTAATGACCAAAAAAAGCCTCACAGGAGTTTAAATAACATATCCAAAGTTAACTGTGCTCAATATCTGACGAACCTCTCAGGATGGTAAGTACTGCTCTCGCTTAAAAAAGAAAGGAACTATATAGAATAGTTCATTAATAAAGCATTTCATGATAATATATTTATCAAAAACATTCAGCATTTCCATATGTTAACAATTTCTGATACATAATCACATATTACAGAAAAAGGAATATTTGCATACATTTTCACAAAATAATATAAAAAAATAGTATTTTTTACACAGCAAACAAAATACAATATCATGCTAGCTACTGTACAACAGTTATATATTTCACTACAGTGTATATGCAGCACAGATATTATATAAAACTGACAGTTTTGAGCCCGTATATTGCTTTTTTATATACTTTTTTTTTTTTTACTGATTTCTGTTTGGAGAGTAACCCTTTATAATTACAAATCGATGATATTATCCAACTTTTTTTTTTTTTTTTTTTTTTTTTTTTTTATTATTATTATCCAACATTGTTAATCAAATGCTTATGTCAACAGTGAACATGCAGATAAAGTCTGAACACAAAGTCAGGTATAAAAAATGTAAAAGCGTTGGATATGTTTCAGAAAGATATATCTGTAGAACTGAACTATACACTGAAAATATTTCCCAGACTAAGCTTCCCGACAAACCAATATTTTTGAGTTACATTTTAAAAAAATACAATCATTTTGAGGCTGCATGATCAAAAGACATAGTATAATAATTTTAACAAACGTATTGTTTTTTTATTTCTAAACTGACAGGTTTTAAAAATGAAGGTTTACATAATTATTTATTTAGATGTTTCATTAAATTGGCATCAGTGGCTTAAGACAGTGAATATACAAGAAACTAATGACAAATTCAATGGAGCTGATTTACAAAAGGATTAGAGGCTGTTCACTTACCAAAGTGAATGGGGTTACCTTACTAATAGAGTAAAAGCTGTTCACTCAGCAAAGTGAACCTGTTCCACTACGTCAGTAATTCAACCCTAATATTCACTTTGCAAACTGAATTCTAATGAATAATGATATATATACATTACAAGGTTCAACTTATTCATTAACATATACATTTCTAAGTGAACAGTCTCTACTTAATTATTATATGAACCTATCATCACCAACTGGTGTAGGTACCCTGCTTCCTTACACATTGTATAATATTGTTCACTATTCTAGGCTATAGGAATGTAGTCAAAGATCAGACTGTGTTATACAGTATATTGGTGGTTTTGTCATAAGGAAGTAAAGTTATTAATTTTATTGTTCATTGAACAGTCCCTTAGAAAGGTACCATTTTTCATTAAAATACGTTCAGTGATATCTATTCAATGGTAGTGCATTGGTATTAGATTCTAACATAAACTTGCTAATGACATAATCACGTATGTAACTTCAACCAGATTCACTATAGTAGTAATAGGAGTGTGGGGGGGGGGGGGGATAAAACATTGCAAATCCCACTCAGAAACAGACAGATTTGATGTTTGGTGACAGTTAAAGTGGTTGTCTTTTTTAGAAGTTTAACTTACAGGTAAGCCTATAATAAGGCTTACCTGTAGGTAAAAAAAATCTTCTAAACCTGTATGTTTTAGGAGATATTCCCTTGGCAATGCGGCACATGCGCACAGGGGCTTCTCGGCTGAAAGTCTGGCAGACGCTGGAACCTGCCGGAAAGAGATCTCCCACGAATATGCGCGGGAGTGACAATATCGTGGCTCCAGCCACTCACAGCGCCGGAGCCGCGATACCCGGAAGACACGCTGAGGGAACATGTCAGCTCCCTCGGCGTGGTTCGGGCAAGATATCGGGGCCTCCTTTTAAGGTATTTCATAATGAGCTAGTATGCGGTGCATGCTAGCTCATTATGCCTTTTCCCTTGCAGGTCAGAAAAAAAAAAAACGCCAGCGGGTTTACTACCGCTTTAACCGCAGACTTAAACAGGAAGGTAACATCCACAAAATGATGAGGCAACTGTGTAAATATCAAACACTGAATAAAACTGTTCCAAAAATAAGATGCACAAGTATAGCGCTGATGTAAACACTGCATTATGTAGGTACTCAAAAAGCAGCATGTCCATTCACTAGAAATCAGTGGCATTCCTAAGAATGTAGCTTATCCATTCACTAGCCTCTGGTGACACCAATAAGTTTGCAGCCTACCCATTACAAATCAGTGACACCACTGAGGATGCAGCATATTTATTCACTAGATTCTGATGACATCACTGAGAATGTAGCCTATCCATTCACCAGAGACCAGTGACATCACTTAGAATGCAGCCTATCCATTCACCAGGTATCAGTGACATCACTTAGAATGCAGCCTATCTATTCACCAGAGACCAGTGACATCACTTAGAATGCAGCCTATCCATTCACCGGAGACCAGTGACTTCACTTAGAATGCAGCCTATCCATTCACTAAAGATTAGTGACATCACAGACTGCAGCCTATCCATTTACTAAAGATCAGTGACATCAGAGAATGCAGTCTATCCATTCACCAGAGACCAGTGACATCACTTAGAATTCCGCCTATCCACTCATCAGAGACCAGAGACATCACTGAGAATGCAGCCTATCCATTCACTAAAGATCAGTGACATCACAGGGAATGCAAGCTGTCTGTTCTGTGGATATCAGTGAAATCACAGAGCATGCAGCCTATCTATTCTATAGAGACTGCTACAATCAATGAAAATACGGCTTGTCCATTCTTTAGAGAATAGTGACATCATTGAGAATTCAGCCTGTCCACTTATTTGAGTCTAGCAATCCTGCAAAGAATATAGCTTATGCATTACTTAAAAGGGAAGTAAAGTCTATTTTTATAAAAGTGCTGATAGGCAGACTTTTTATTACAGATGAGACTTTGTATTACTCTTATGTCATGGATACTTCTACCTGACTGTAAGCAGGTTTATGTACACTGAGCTCTGGATGCAATTCTGTTCCGTGTTGAAGTACCCCCTGCACACATGTGCAGGTGCTATTTCATCCTGACCTGGGCAATCAAGATGGCTGAAAACTCTGAACCTGGAGTAGGAGGTAGAAGATATCACCGCCCATGGAGGATTGCAAGGATGGAATCGCTTTTCTGGATGAAGTCAGGTGCTGGGCCACACTAATATGGGGTAGTAGACATTGGGGTGGATTTACTAAAGGCAAATCCACTTTGCACTGCAAGTGCACTGAAAATGCAGTTGCTGTAGATCTGCGGGGAAGTTCTGAAATGAGGGGAAGCTCTGCTGATTCTATCATCCAATCATGTGCAAGCTAAAATGCTGTTTTTTATTTTCCTTGCATATGCCCTTCAGATCTACAGCGACTGCACTTCCAAGTGCACTGAAAGTGCACTTGTAGTGCAAAGTGGATTTGCCTTTAGTAAATAATCCCCATTGCCTTTTTATCTACTAAGATACTGGTGATGTTATGGTGGACCTTCCTCCTCTGATCAGCAGGGGGAGTGCTAAAGCCAAGCAACCCCTTAGACTTCTATGCAAAATGCTGAGAATCCTGGGAGTTGTAACTTGTGATGGCAGCCACATAAGATAGTAGACTCCATAACCTACAGATCCCAGTATGTACTGTGCAGTAGAAGTGGAAGGATGATCTTTATTAAACTTCCCAGGAAAGTGGGATCAAAGGAGTTAGAGAGAGCGCACCTCTATCTGGATATTCACCTGCCACCTGTTTATATATTTTCTGTAAAAATGCTTTGAAACTACTGAGCTAACCCAAACCTATTTTTCTTACTTACCTTTCAGAGATACCTTGTGGCTATTGTATTGATTGCTGGTACCTATTTGATTGTGTGTGATGCAGGCTGTTTTTACCAGCTAGCTGAAAAGGGTGAAGAGCCAGTAAAGGGTGAGTTGAAGTTTTTTCACCCTATAGTAAAGCTAATAGCAGAACATAGACTTCAGCTGCATCTAAATTCAAAAAGTTATATGCAGTCTTTGCAACCCTCCCAGCCTGCAGGGGAGCATCAGACTTTGGTGGACCTCCATTATGGATAAGGGCTCTCAGAAGTCTCACCACAAAGGAGAAGAGAAGAGGAGCCATCCAATATGCATACGTGATGAAATCATTGCACGATGCATCCAAGCAAAACAATGTAAACTAGACATGTGTGATTAGTTTCGTATGAAACCAAAATTTGTACGAATTTCCAAAAATTCGTACGAATCCGAAATACCAATTTTTATATGTATGAATTCCGAACGAATTATGAAATTTTGTTTACGAATTGTGGATCCAAATTCATAACAAAAATTCATAATCAACAAAAATTTTACGAACCCTAAATGTTAAAAACCCCAGGAAGTCAACACAGCACAGAGATGGTGGGAGCCCCCCTAATGATAAAGTCATCATAACAAAAATTCGTAATTGTTACAAAAAGTTAATGAACCTAAAAGTTAAAACCCCAGGAAGTCAGCACAGGGATTGTGGGAACCCTATAGGGAATTTCTATGCTTAGGAATTTCATACGAAATTTCGGTAAAGAATTTCTGAATTTTGGATCCAAATTAACAGAAACATGACTGGTGTTTTGTGCACCAATCAGAGGAAGTCAGCACAGCACAGGGACAGTGGGTGTACAGACCCTGGAACTTAGCACAGGGATGGTGGGAACCCCTCATAATGATAAATATATCATAATGAACTTTCATTATTTTAACGAAAAGTCAATGTAACTAAAGTTTAAAAACCCAGGAAGTCAGCACAGCACAGGGATGGTGGGAACCCCTCATAATGGGCACAGCGGGTGTACAGTCAGACCCGGGAACTCAGCACAGGGATGGTGGGAACCCCTCATAATGGACACAAAGCTCGTGTACAGACCTGGTAACTCAGCACAGGGATGGTGGGAACCCTATGGGAATTTTTATGCTTACAAATTTCATACAAAATATGAAATTTCGCTAACGAATTTCGGATCCAAATGAACAGAAACATGATTGGTGTTTTGTTCACCAATCAGAGGAAGTCAGCACAGCACAGGGATGGTGGAAACCCCTCATAATGATAAATTCATCATAACGGACATTCGGAATTGTTATGAAAAGTTAACAAACGTAAAAGTTAAAAACCCAGGAAGCCAGCACCACACAGAGATGATGGAAACCACTCATAATGATAAATTCGAACTTTTGTTATTTTTACAGAAAGTTAGCGAAACTAAAGGTTAAAAACCCAGGAAGTCAGCACAGCACAGGGATGGTGGGAGCCCCTCATAATGATAAATTCATCATAATGAACTTTCGTTATTTAAGGAAAAGTTTACGAAACTAGCAAAAATTCGCATTTCGTACGTACCCGAATTGAATTTCGTACACTAATTACGAAATACAATTTTTTTTTCATACGGAATGAAATGGAACGAAACAAAACACATTTTTGGATGCCACCCATGTCTAATGTAAACCTCCAGAAACAAATAGAGTGTGCTTAAAGCACTCATTTTCACCATATACAGTATAGGTGTTTTCTTTTTTAATGGAGTTACAATAAAAGCTAAGTTTTATAAGTGAGTACTAGATCCTAGGAGCATTGATTGATTATTAGTCCAGCTGTAGTTCTTGTTTTAATGTTGTGGTTTCCATGACTCAGTTTGGGTTCAGTATTAAATATGTTGAGGATGTTTTCTACCCTGCTATAACAATTCTGTAGCTGAAGGACTAGTATATAACATAATAAACAGTATCACCTACCCTATATAAGGTAATTGGTGATAAACTTGCTGCTGCTATTCATGACATAAGTTAAAAATGTGAAAGAAAATGAGAATGCCATAGCGCAAACAAGCTTAATTGGGTAATAGTGCTAATGTAGACTAAATGTGCAAAAAACAAAACAAAATTCATGAAATTTCATAAGAACGCATGTAGCCAGTGAAATTTCAAAATGTGCAAACATGCATATATACAACTCCAATTACGAAATTGCTTTAGCAAGTGCTAGGCTTAAACTAAATGTGCCAAAAAAACAATAAAAAATGAAATTCATATATAAGCATGTAGCTAGTGAAAGTTCAAATAAATGTCCAAAAAAGCATATATAAAATTCCAATTGCAAAATGTATTTTGCAAATGTTGTGCTTAACCACTTGCCTACTGTGCACTAACACCCCCTTCCTGCCCAAGGCCCCTTTAAGCTTTCAGCGCCGTTGCACCTTGAATGACAATTGCGCAGTCGTGCTAAACTGTACCCAATCTGCATTTATGGGCACTGATAGGTGGCACTGATATATGACACTGATGAGCACTGATAGGCAGCACTGGTGGGCACTGATAGGTGGCACTGGTGGGCACGGATAGGCGGCATGAATAGGTGGTACAGATGGGCACTGATGGGCACTGATGGGTGGCATTGATGGGCGACACTGATTGGCATTGATGGACAGCAGTGATGAGCATTGATAGGCAGCACTGATAGGCAGCACAGATTGCCAGCACTGACTGGAATGGCTAATGGCACTGATTTGTGGCACTTGTGGGCAGTGGTGGGCACTGATTGCTGCCATTGGTGGGCACTGTATGCTGACATTGGTAGGCACTGTATTGTTGCACTATATGTCTTTCTTGTAATCGGGGCAATGATGATTACATGGCTCTTTTACACATGGTTAAAGAGCCGCGGACGCGGGTCTTTACACAGATCAGGGTCACGCCATGTCCTAGCAACACGGTGCGGCCTCGATCGCCGAGCTGCACGCCTGCTCCGGTACGCCCTCATATGACGGCATCCCAGAACAAGAGCCGCACCGCCCTGCCATAACTTGACAGTGGGCAGGCAGCAACAAGTGAAACAAAATGTGTAAAAAGGCCAATGGAAAATGAAAATTCATAAACGAGTGAGTAGCCAGTGAAAGTTAAAATAGATGTGCGAAAATGCATATATAAAGTTCCAATGGCAACATTTCTTTCCCAAGTGCTGCTTTTACTGGCTACATGCTTGTTTATGGATTTAATTTTTTATTGTTTTTTTTTTTGGCACATTTAGTTTAAGCCTAGCACTTGCTAAAGAAATTTTGTAATTGGAGTTGTATATATGCATTTTTGCACATTTTGATTTTTCATCGGCTTCATGCTTGTTTATGAAATTTCATAAATATATTGTTTTTTTTTTTGCACATTTAGTCTTCATTAGCACTAGTACATAATATGCATTTTACTGCAGGTGGCTACGAGTATTGTTTGATCAGTGTTACAATCATTGCAGTTGCCTGTAATAGCATCACCTGCAATACCTAATTTAATAGTAGTAAATGTACCTCTAGCGATAGCCCCGAAGGAGCTGCTTAAGTTTGTTCAGTTCGTTACACTGCCTCTCCACCCCAAAGAGCTGTCTCAGCCCCTCTGGCACACCTAACCAACAGTGTACTTGCAAACACAGTATAACAGACACAAATGTAACGTTGTTTACTGGGAGACTTTCCACAATCGAACAGTGATCTGGTAACTCAATCAAGAATGGCAAACTGTGATCTTTAATAGTGTTAATCAAACCCAAACTGCAGACTTCAAAATAACACAGTCAAACAACTTAAAGAGGGGTTCCCACTTAAAAAAAAAAAAGAAAAGTCAGCAGCTACAAATACTGCAGCTGCTGACTTTTAATAATTGGACACTTACCTGTCCTGTAGTCCAGCGATGCGGGGGATTGAAGCCCCGCTCGACCCCCCTCCACTTGGCGGAGCCAGCACCTTAACTGTGGGCGCCTGGTTGTGGCTTCACAGCCGGGCACCCACTGCGCATGCGCGAGCCATGCCGTGCGCTGTCACTGGCCGCGCAATCATCTGGGACCGGTCACGTGTCCCAGATGATTGACGCGAGGGAGGGGGGAGAGGCGATCTCCCTTCCTGCGCCGAGGGAAGTGACTTAAGGAGGCAGACTACGAGGGACCCCTTAGCAACAGGCATTTAGAGGTGAGTAAAAAAAAATGTCTCCAAATGTTTTTTTTTCCTTTTTTTTATTTTTTTTTTTTAAGCACATTCATAATTTTTGTTTTTTTGGGCTGGAACTCCACTATAAATAGGTCTAGAGTGGCCTATGCACTCAAGCATAAAGGGGAATTGATCTGACTTAACAACAGTCAATCTGTTTACCTAAAATCCTGAAATCACAGACCCAGGTAGTTAAATGTGAGGCAATAGGCCACAAATGCAATTTATCACTTTAACCACTTAAGGACAGAGCCTCTTTTTCACACTTGTTTACCAGTTCAAATCCGTTTTTTTTTTATGTTAAAAAATGACTTAGAGCCCCCAAACATTATATATATATATATAGATTTTTTTTTTCTAACACCCTAGAGAATAAAATGGCAGTCGTTGCAATACTTTCTGTCACACCCTATTTGCACAGGGGTCTTACAAGCACACTGTTTTTGGAAAAAAATACACATTTTGAGATAAAAAATAAGACAACAGTGAAGTTATCTCATTTTTTTTATATTGTGAAAGATAACATTATGCTGAGTAAATTGATATCCCACATTTCATGCTTCAAAATTGTGCCCGCTCGTGGAATGGTGACAAACTTTTACCCTTAAAAATCTTCAAAAATGTCTACAGGTTACCAGTTTTGAGGTACAGAGGAGGTCTGGGGCTCTCACTCTAACGATGGCAGCGATACCACACATTAAACACTGTTTTCATATGCAGGTGCTACTCAAGTATGCATTCGCTTGTGCGCACAAGCTCGTCGGGGTGGGGCGCTTTAAAAAAGTTATATTTTTTTCTTATTTATTTTACTTTTCATTTTTTATTTTGACACTGTCTGTTAAAAAAAAAAGGGTCACTTTTATTCCTTCCTATTACAAGGAATGTACACATCCCTTGTAATAAAAAAAAAAAGCATGACAAGACCTCTCAAATATGAGATCTGGGGTCATATTTACACTAAAATGCAATAAAAAAAAAGTCAGTTAAAAATAAAAAAAATTCTCCATTAAGAGCTAAAAGTGATGTTTGACATCGCTTCCACCCTCCCATGTTATAGAGCCGAGCAGGGGACATCTTCCCCTCAGTCGGCAACCAGGCCTCCACGGGAGAGGATGCGATCGTCTCCGCTGCTATCAGCAGGTCAGGTAAGCGGCGGGGACGACCGGAGCGCGACGGGAAGAGGGTGGGCACCTCTCCCGCTGCCAATAAAAGTGATCTTGCGGCGAATCTGCTGTAGAGATCACTTTTATCCTAAAGAGAAACGCATGCCGTTCCCAAAAATACTGAGGTTATGGCAGCTAGCTGCTGCCATAACCCCGTTATTTAGATTCAAAGTACCGACGTATGGGTTTGCGTTCCCCTTTAAAGATAGTCACAGGAATCACTAAATTACTGATACTGTAACAGAAAGGGTCCTCACAATGGAGATATCCAGGATCTTCGGGTAGCCTGGCGTTGGTGCATTGGTGTCCTGTTGAGCAGAATAAATAAAGGGGTACTTGAAAGTATCCTGGTAGGCAAAGTGGGATGTGGGATGCTAGCAGTATCCAAAGTAGAATGTAGTGACTGTTCAGCAGGGTGCAAGCATTCCTACAAATGTGGGCACTGGTAAGGCAATGTTGCTTGACTACTATGTCTTTAAAGATGGGCAAACGCCCGCTTGCCCACCCTGTGACCAGAGGATCAAGTGACCAGTTCCCCGAAAGGCCCGACTGGCCACCTTTAACCAGATCGGCCCATGCCCTCAGGAACCTGGAGATATAGCCGGGATCCCTTTCAGGCTGGATGTCTGTCTCCATCCGTCTCCTGGAACCGTGGCAGGATCAACACACTGACCTCTGGAGCCATGGCTGGATGGATCCCCTCCGTGGGTAACAGCAGCCCCTCAGATCATGTCTGTGTCTCTCTCACCCCCTCATCGACTGACTTTTACCACAGAACACAAAATGGAGTCTTTTACTTTCCTGTCAGCAAAGCCTCCTGAGATTTGTATTTTTCCCTGTATACCAGTCTATGGGGCTGTATTGTGTGGGAACTGCATGTCCCAGAATCTATTGCAGCTCTCCTTGCAGTTCAGTACAGTCTCTCCCATTGGCTGTTGTAACTGTGCCTTTAATTGGTTTTCTTCTTCCGGCCAATAGGGGCACAAGAGAG
This sequence comes from Lithobates pipiens, assembly GCF_037356315.1. Lineage (NCBI taxonomy): Eukaryota > Metazoa > Chordata > Amphibia > Anura > Ranidae > Lithobates > Lithobates pipiens. The sequence continues at coordinate 44,345,414 of NW_027507787.1, forward strand.
GTTTCTGAATGCACAGCTCTGTGTGAGTCAGCTCACATTACATTACTCAGTCAGTGAAAACAGGAAGATGGAGGGGGGGGGGGGCTTTCAGGCTGGAAAGCCTATGTACATGCAGTCATCTGTGGTAATGTACATGCAGCCCATCTGTGTTAATGCAAGTCTTTGGCTGCAATACCCGCTACATACCCTTCTGTGTAGGCAAGGGTAACTACAGGAAAGTTGCCATCACCATGAACAATCAAAGGAGAGGATTTACAAAAACTTAAACAGAAGTTCCGCAAATCATGCTGCACTCCATAAATGGGCTGGCTGTGGGGGGGGGGGAGAGGGGGCTGAACTTCTGTCTGAGTTTGTCATGGGGCATCTGCGGCTAGCTTGTCCCGGATGTGGGTGCAGATACCTGGATTATACAGGTATCTGCACCCCCCTCCCCCAATTGTGGCACCGGAGGGGGGGAGGGTTCCGATAAGCGGACCTTCCACTTTAGGGTGGAGGTCCACTTTAAATCATGAGCTATAACCTAATTTCTCATCAGGTGGTACCCCAGGCAGTAAATCTACTCAACTCTAAAAGGTAATTATGTTATATTTTTGTAACAAGTAACTATAGTTTTATTAAGGGAGCTCCAAAATAGTCTATTTTTTTTATTTACAAGCAAGTGTCTATGAAATTTTGATACATTTAAAAAGGCAGATTTTTGGGGGCACCAGGGGGTACTTAGTAAACATCCAATGTAATAAAAAAAATGATGTAATCTAATAACATTGTTACACCAGTCAAACCACTAAGATTACATCCAAGAACAACCTTGTTGTTTCAGGCAAATTAAGTTGAAAGAATAATAACATAAGCAGTAACCAAATATCAGAGTTATACACATGAAAGGTTATACTGGACATGACACATCTAATCATAACCATAACATTAACCCCTTTTCAGTTGTCCGCCAGACCAGACAGTGGGGCAAATGCTTGTATTGTCCTTCTTATTAACAGAAGAATAGAAAGTACTTACCCTTGTCCGTTATCTACATTTATGTCCTACTGGTGCAGAGTTTTGTACTAACCACAGTATCGGGGTTAGTAGAGAGCACACATCTCCAACAAGAGCAAACTTAGTCGTCTACTACTGCAGATATGTCAAGGATGGTAGCTCAATTACAACAGATAAGAACTGTCAGGATTTAGGTATTTTGGGTAATAGCTATCTTATTTTCTGCAGGATGTCTCTATCGGGGAAAAATGTATCCACTTGGCGAATCATGGAGAACAGAGCACTGTTTTGACTGTCGTTGTCGCGAAGACGGGGAAATGACATGCTGTCAATCGTATGTTGATATTTTTAGCATTTCAATAGATGTATTATTTGTTAATAATTTTTTCCAATTTCCAATAAAGTATTAAGGAAAGTAAAGCTGCAATCGTATTCTGTTCTGCTTCCCACTAAGTCTATTTCTTTATATTCTTTGCCTACGAAAAATCTGTTTTTAAGAGAATGTATTCTTTTTTTTTAGATACACAGTGCATTTAAAAGAGACCAGCTTTTTGTAAATAATATTCTATGATTTTTATAAGCTAACGTTGTCTAACCTTGGAATGTGGATAGTGTACAGTGCCTTGAATAAGCATTCATACCCCTTGAAATTTTCCGCATTTTGTCATATTAGATGGTGTCTGTCTCTATGTGAGAAGTGATCTCAAAGCGAGTGTGAAAGAGAACCTAGTTGATGGAGAGTGTTATGAGTTTGAAGCATTGTGGGTGGAACTGTACAGGGCCGCTGATAGGGCAGTACAACCAGCCCTATTGTACCAGGCCTGGCCAGCAGGGGGGGCCCGAGCAGCTTTTAACTTCTAGTTAAAAAAAAAAAGCAAAATAACTATATTAACCCGCACCCACTTGATTACTAAGGTATATAAGGAATATATATTCATTTCCTGGGCCCCATCAGGTTACCAGAGGTGCCCAGGAGGTGAAAGCAGAAGAGGGACTTTTTTTCCATTTTTGGGTGCAGGGATACAATTGCATGCTGTTCTCAGTATACCTGCACAAACTAAAGTTCTTCCTGCTCACTGTGTGCCTCTCCAGTAAGTTCTGCAGCCTGAGGGACTTATCACTGAGGGCTGAGACAGACAGAGCAGCGGGAGTAATCTGACCAACAGCAGTGGTGCACAGGCAAGCAGTCCCCTGCACATATACAGACACTGACAGGTCACACTATTGTAGAATGTGCAGTCCCCAGACTCTGTGTGCTCATGGTTATTATCATTATGATGATCAGGGCACAGCAGGTGCTGTATGGCTTTGTCAGTGTAACATGACTGTGTGGTGCTGACTTTCCTGATATATAGCTGTACTGTGTGTTACAGACTAACTCAGCACAGCCATAACAAAGTCAGCACCACACAGTCATGTTACACTGACAGAGCCATATATCATGAGCACATAGTGAGATACTACTTTTACACATGTGATGGTGGAAGGGACAGTAAAAACACAGCCAAGCTGCATTTTTACCACCCCCAAACCAGACCCCTTTGATAACCTTTCACCCAAGCTTTGCAATTAGGTCCTTTTTCATGCAGACCTGATTGAAAGCTCCATGTAGGTTTACAGGTATGAACTGGCCTGTGTGCATTTAGATCCACCTTCCTCCGTGTCCATTCAGGTAGGAAAAAAAAATTGGAAAAGAATATCCTTTTCTATTTTTCCATACCTAAATGTGACAGATCAGAGGTAGCCTGATGTAAATGGACACAACTTGGTGGTGTATGAAGACACAAACTGAAAGGGCACAGATGTCAAAACACTGACATCTCTCCCATTCAGATGCAGTTATGAATGGTGGGGCGCTATAAATGTTACATGTTCCAGCTCCTGCCTCCAGACCCCCCCCCCCACCCTGACAGTGTGGAGGCAGGGGTGGAATGAGGGGTGGGGTTGTGGGCGGAGCCAGGGTGGGTTGTGGGCAGGGTCAAGGGGGCCCCATCGGGTAGGCTGTATGGGGCCCCATGATTTCTAACAGCGGCCCTGGAACTGTGCATGGATGTACGTAATTCAAAGGTTGTCATTTGAGTTTGTTATAGACCACCCAATGTTAATGAGGAGGTGGGGACTCAGCTCCTTGCATAGATGTAAAGGGTTGCAAGGGCTGGGACAGTGATACTAATGGGGGATTTTAACTACTCAGAAATTGACTGGAGTAATTGCACTGATGGGGCAGTTAAAGGGCAAAAATGAATAAACCTAATACAAGACAAGGTTATAGTCCAGTTTGAGGCCCTGACAAGGAATTACGCTCTGCTGGACTTGGTAATCTCAAGCCATGCAGAGCTTATTACCAATATTCATATAAAAGAACATCTGGGTAGCAGTGACCATATCATGATTTCATTTAATGTTAGCTGTAAGCAACAAACACATACAGGTAAAATAAAAACACTTAACTTTAAGAGAGCAAATTTTTCAATGATGAGGGCTGCTCTCCAGCACTTAGACTGGGAGGGAATATTGGCATCAATGGACACGGAACATAAAAGGGAATTCTTCAAAGTGACTGTATGTAAACTCACTGCATAGTATATTCCCATGGGCAATAATTTTAGAAGGCTAAAAATAAAACCTATGCAGCTCACAGCCAAAGTTAAACTGGCTATAAATAATAAAAAATCGCTTTATAAAACTAAAGGGATACTATCATCATTTTAATGTTACAAAGAATATACCAGAATATGTAAAAAGATGATTTCAAGGATGCAAAAATTAAAAATGAATGACAGATTGCAAAAGATAGTAGGACAAACCCCCAGAAATTCTTCAAATATATTAATAGTAAAAAGGTCAGGTCTGAGCATGTGGGCCCTTTACAAAATAATCTAGTGTGGGTGACTGGGGACAAAGAGAAGGCAAATTTATTAAATACTTTCTTTAGTTCTGTATATACAAATGAGCATGGGGGGGGGGGGCTCATGTCCATAATGGGGGTGGTAGTGACACAGCCCCAAATGATCCACAATGGCTCAAAAGTGATATGGTCCAGAAATATTTAGACAGAATAAAGGTGGATAAAGCACCTGGACCTGATGGTATCCACCCACAGATCCTAAAAGAATTGAGCTCTGTCATTTCAAGGCCATTGTTTCTAATATTTAGGGACTTGTTAATGACTGGAATGGTACCACGGGATTGACGCAGGGCCAATGTGGTGCCTATATTTAAAAAGGGATTAACGTCTGTACCAAGTAACTATAGACCCGTTAGTTTATCTATAGTAGGGAAGATATTGGAGAGTTTAATAAAAGACCACATAGACAAGTTTTTGCTGGAAGAAAATATTTTAAGCAACATACAGCATGGATTCATGAAAGACAGAAGTTGTCAAACAAACCAGATTTCTTTTTATGAGGAGGTAAGTAAAACCTTGGACAGAGGGGTGGCTGTGGACATGGTATACCTGGATTTTGCAAAAGCGTTTCACACAGTTCTCCACACACAGCTCATGTGTAAGGTAAAGTCTACAAGCTTGGAAAGATCAATTTGTAAATGTATAGAAAACTGGCTAAAATTAGGTTTAATGTTGATAAATGTAAAGTTATGCACTTGGGGGCTAAAAATATGCATGCATCACACATGCTAGGGGGAGTACAACTGGGGTAATCAGTGGTGGAGAAGGATCTGGGGGTTCAATATAAGGTCATCACAGAGGACAAGGGGGCACATTTTACATCTAGAGCAAAAAAGATTTAATCTCCAAATACTTAAAGGTTTCTTCACAGTAAGAGCTGTGAAAATTTGGAGTAGACTCTCTCCAGAGGTGGTTCTGGTAAACTCAGTAGATTGCTCTAAAAAATTCTTTCCTAAATGTACATAATATAACTGGGTACTAACATTTATAGATAAAGTTAATCCAGGGAAAATCTAATTGCCTATTAGGGATCACAAAGGATTTTTTCCCCTGCAGTAGCAAATTGGAGCGTGCTTTGCTGGGGTTTTTCCCTTCCTCTGTATCAACTGTGGGTGACGGATTGTGTATATGGGATTGTATTATTATTATTTTTTTTTTTGGTTGAACTAGATGGACATGTGTCTTTTTTCAACCTGACTAACAATGTAACTATGTAACCAAAAACATATATTTTTGGGGGATTTTATGTGATAGACCAACACAAAGTTTTGAACGGTGCTCCGTGAGATGTTCAAAGCTTGGGATATTTTTTTTATAACCTAATCCTGCATTAAACTTCTCCACAACTTTATTTCTGACCTCTCTGGTGTGTTCCTTGGCCTTCATGATGCAGTTTGTTCACTAATGTTCTCTAACAAACCTCTGAGGGCTTCATAGAACAGCTATATTTATACTGAGATTAAATTACACACAGGTGACTTCTGAAGGTAATTTAGTTCCACTAGATTTTAGTTAGGAGTATCATGGTAAAGGGGGCTGAATACAAATGCACACCACGCTTTTCAGATATTTATTTGTAAACAAAAATTGAAAACCATTTATCATTTTCTTTCCACTTCACAATTATGTGCCACTTTATGTTGGTCTATCACATAAAATCTCAATAAAATACATTTATGTTTTTGATTGTAACATGATAAAATGTGGAAAATTTCAAGGGTTATGAATACTTTTTCAAGGCACTGTATATGTGTCAAGGTAAGGGGCTTCAGAGTTTGTGCCTTACTGCTGTCTCCTGAATGCTTATTTTTTTGTTTTTTTAAAGCGGAGCCGGATATTTGAATGGGAACACCATGTTGCAATCACTAGCCTGTTTGGCTTGTGGTTGAGTTGTGGCCTCATTCACCTGAAAAAAAAGTGTGCCACTCAGAGCAAAACATCATAGCCACAGCATATGTATGCAACCCTGTCCAGCTGCCTTTGTAGCATGAGGGGGTGATTGGAGGGTGGTAAAACCACAACTCAACCACTATTTTTACTGACCCCTGTCCTGACTGGAAGTGTAAACTAAGCCTAAGTGGGTCCTGGAGCCTAGAGGCTTTGTAGAGCTTTGGATGGGAAAAGCCTTCATTCTTAAGAGGTATCTTACCTAATAGCCCGAGAGCTCATTAATTAGTCTCAACTGTCCACAGGCTTTTTCTACAGTATGTGAGCTGACTGATGCTCAGGTCTCTCTGATTCTCCCTCTTACTCTCTCTGCTGTGAAAGCCTGCTGCTGGGTGAAAAAGCTGACTGCTGATATAACACTTAAAAATGTGGAGGAGCTTCCTGATTTTTTTTCCAAACGGAATTCAGTAGGGGCAGACTGTTATGCCACGTACACCCAACCGGATTTTGACAGCAAAGGTCCGACAGAGTGAATCCGTCGGACAATTCGATCGTGTGTGGGCTCCATTGGACCATTGCTGTCCAGAAATCTGACGGACTTTAGAAATAGAACGCGTTTCAAATTTTTTCGCCGGACCCAGTTCCTATCGAGAAATTCACTCATGTGTATGCTAGTCCGACAGATGAAAACCGACGCTAGGGCAGCTATTGGCTACTGGCTATGAACTCCCTTATTCTAGTCTGGTCATCACGTTCGAATCCGTTGGATTTTGGTGTGATTGTGTGTGGCCATTCATTCGAAAAGTCAGTCAGAACTCCGCCGAAAGTCCGTCGGAAAGACCGTCGGACCTAGTCCGTCGAAAAGGCTTGCTCGTGTGTACGCGGCATAAGTCAGGAACTGATATGAGTTTATTTAGTGGCATGGATGACCAGATTGTTTGCTTGTTTTATGCTATGGGCATGTTGTACAAAGTAATATGCAAAAGAAAGCATGCAAAATGTTAAAGCTAAATTCTAGGCAAGTATATATAAAAAAAAAAAACACACAAGTTAATGCAACATAGACAGAGGTGAAATGGAGGTCAAAAGGAGGTCCCCCAACAATGATTTCTGAATGATTGTAGCAGTGTCCCATTTTGATCTCAAATGCAAGCTCAGAATGCACCTGAAATAATACTGTAATTGCCCACAAGCCTTATGTATAAAGACAGAATTTAGGTTTTCTACATCATAGAGACAATATGACAAAGGTGAACCACTACTTATTGCAAGAGATGCATTCAAATAAAAACAAAGTTGGATGTTATTAACTGCAAACACAGAGAAATTGTAATTTCCTATTTGAACATAGTCATCTTGGGCTTCTTATGGCACAATGGAACTACAGTATATATGAATTCAGTCTCATAAGCAATTCTATTGACTAGAATTCTGTTGGCCCATTGCCCGTGTGGGCTTTAAGTAAATCCCCATTTCTCCTCAATAAGTAGTCCTGTGTGAATTCTGGAGCTTTCAGTATGGATTTCCTACCACTGGAGTCTTAAAGATAAGAAACCACTTGGTAACTAAAAAAACTGTAAGTCCTGTAAGTCGTGTAGACTAACCCCTAAATATTAGGTCTCCAAAGTCACTGCTCAATTTTCAGAATTTTAACCTGTGTCTGCATTTCATTATCTGCACCCAATGCATACTCTGTGGGCTGATTTCCTAATGGCAAATAAATTGACATTCTGTATTAACTAATCCATATGGTATACAGAGATTGTAATTCACTTTCCTTCCTGCCACAAGACAGTGCTGGTATTTGGCTGTATAGGCGGCAGGGAGATAGTACTTATATGCTTAGACAAAGAATAGATTGTGAGGCTTATAGTACTTGGTCTCGGTGGATACGGCCTATTAGCATACAAGTTGTTATATAGAGCTGCTTGGGTTGATTTTCTAAAGGCATATAGGTCTTTGCAAGGAAGGGGATTTTCTCTATAGTTTAGTGAATGTGATGAAATTTCACTTTGCAAAAAATACCCAGTCATAAAAATAGTCAGCAGAACTTCGTCTCATTTAGTAACCTCTGGGGAAAATTCCTTTGCAAAGTGCAACTTCCCTTGCAAAACAAACAGCCTATTTGCCTTTAGTAAATCAGCACCTATGTATCAATAAATAATTTAGTTAGAAGATTGATTCTTCATAACATTCAGTTTCATGCTTCTCGTGTGGGGCTTAGTGACTTTCAGCATGTCTAGCGGTGTCCTGCAGAGTATAAGTGTAACTAATATTTTTTTTTCTTTTTAGTTATGGGAAACCATATAGCCGTGACAGGAACTGCGTATTCAAATTTGACCGGAAGGCTTGTGAATACATCCTAATACCAAATGAGGACCCAAAAAAGCAATGCTCTGGATATGGCATGGTGGGCTAAATACATTCTGCTGGAACCATCAACAGTGTTATCTCTTTTAAGAATTTGAATGTTGAATTATTGCACCCAGTAGCATGTAAAATAAATAGTTAAATCAAGTATCAAGTAGTGATTTACTGTGTGACTGATTGGAGTAATTTATTATCTCTTCCTGAATATTATTGTAGTGCCGGTACTCCTAACGAGTGCTGGCTATGTATTTAAATTTAGTTTTTTCTCAAAATTATAGTAAGTTTTTGGGTTAATTGTGCTAAATTGTACTTTGGCATCAGTTTGGGCTGTATAGAAGTTCTACCTAGTCATAGGTGGGGTTGTACACCTGTGGGAAGATTCTGGTACAGTATGAAAGGTTCCTACTCCTATCCTTCCAATTATAACCAAGTTTCCAACCCAGTCTGTGTGAGAGACTTTGAAAAGCTAGAATTACCTGTTGGCTGCTAAACACAAACATAAGAATTTATCAAACAGTTAAAGAATCCAGTTGCGAGTGGCTATTCCCTGGATTATGTACAGAGAAAGACTTTTATTGAAGTCAGCAGTTCCAAGCACCTCAGCTAAACTTTACCCTGATACCCTCTATTCCCACCTTAGAGACTAAGTTTGTTCAACTGTTTTATGAAAAATAAAAATCCTAACAAGGAATTCAAGTGTTGGTCTCTACATTTACTGGGTCATCAACCCTGGGAACCCCTAGACAAGGACAACGAGTGGGAGCTGGTGGAGGTAATTGGTAAGCCCATAAAAATTCAGTAGCTCCTTTGGGGGTTAGTGCTACATGTGGGGGGCTCGTAGTCCTGGATTTGCCCTTACCGCCCGCAATGGAGAAAGACATACATGTGAGTTTGTTACATGTGAGTTTATTGGAATAGAGGGTGAAGTTTTGGACTGCGCCATCTTTACTAAGGCAAAGACTTTCACTGTGGTGCATAAGCATGGAAGGAGTCCCACAGAAAGCCTGCGAAATTGCGCAACCGGAGGAACCAGTGGGAGGAGTCTATACCTCTTTCGTCTTCCAGCACGAGGCACTGCGTGAGTGTGTCACGGGAAGAGAGTGGAGTCAGTCACGCTTGCTGAGCTACAAAAAAATAAGTTCTGAATCACTATGTTCCATGTCCCTGGTGTGCCGTCTGTTCCAGGACCTAGGAAGCCATCGGTCAGAGGTCCTACCAGCATGCAGATACCTGGTACCGTACTGACTGACAGGGGAATCCGCCTACTGTTCTGGCTTCATCCACTGTTGCTGGTGCATTAAACAAGGACATTGCTTTTCCTCGGGACAGAGAATCTCCCCCCGTGGTTATGGACACCGCTTCGTCCACTACCATGCCTGCTTTGGAGAAAGTGGGCCCGTCAAAGCCTTCCCGTAACTGCAAGAAAGGACCACACCCCAGTCCGGTTGCAGTGCACCGGAAGAAGGATCACCCGGGAGAAACCAACCCAAGCTACTGGTGAGCAACCTGGGGACCTTATGTGCTAATAGAGGAATCACCGGACTCTGATTTAGATTCCTCCTATTCCTCTTCTGAAGTTGAGAATGTTGAGGAACTGTTTGACGGAATGTATCAAGAACTGTTATGGGCATGTGGGGATGATGTGGCCCCTACCTGTGCTGACATCTCGGGCTGGTTAGCCCTTACCTCAGGGAGTGCGACGCCATGAGCGGAGACCCCATCTGTTAGTGGTGCATTGTTGCCAAAACCTGTAAACCTACCAACGCTTGCAAAGGATGCTACGGCCCTAGTGACAAAGTCCCCGAAAGTCCGAAGTATGAACTTGAATTTCCTTATGTGCCCAAGGAAATCATGGACATTATTGAGGAAAATCGTGAGAAGTGGTATGCGGAAGATGTCTGAAATTATCTTAAAGTTTCAAAGCCACTTCGTAAGAAGGCATTCTGCCAGGAGATGTATGAACGTTTCCTGGGATGTCTGCAACACTGGAGCTATGGTCGGCACATTTATGCGGACAAAGTGGTCATTTGCAGGCCAGATAAACACAGTTCCGTGTACTTTATCACTACCGTGGATGAACATAGAAGAGACTTAGTTTCGCCAGATCCCCGATTTTACTGGTGAACTGTTTTTGAACTGAGCCTTTGATTGCAAAGAGTGTTCTTCTCCCTTTTCATTGCATTCTTCTTGAAAGTATAAGGACTGTGGGTATTTTAGGCAGGTCAGTTTGCGAGATTACCAACTGGGTCACAGTACTTATCTTTCAGAAAAGGACTTTTAGTTACAGTGGATTTATCAAACAGTTAAAGAATCCAGTTGCGAGTGGCTATTCCCTGCATTATGTACAGAGAGAGAGACTTTTATTGAAGTCAGCAGTTCCAAGCACCTGAGCTAAACTTTACCCTGATACCCTCTATTTCCAACTTAGACTCTGAGTTTGTTCAACTGTTTTATGCAAAATAAAAATCCTAACAAGGAATTCAAGTGTCGGTCTCTACAGTTACTGGGTCATCAACCCTGGGAACCCCTAGACAAGGACAATGAGTGCGAGCTGGTGGAGGTAATTGGTACGCCCAGAGGAATTCAGCAGCTCCTTCAAGGGTTAGTGCTACATCATTTTAAGCAAAAGAGACTTTTGAGAAATAATAACTAGTGGAGTTCTGGGAAGAACAAGAATACCAAGTTTGTTTAACACTTATGCAGAAATATTCTGTCTAAGCATATAAGTAGATTCCTTCTAATTTCTAAGTGGCGTTAAACCAGCCCTGTACTGCAAATTAATTAAAGTAATCCTTGCCCCCCCCCTTTCCTGGGCTTATCCACCTTCCATGCAATTGACCCCCCCTCCCACCTTTCCACTTTATCTACTTACAGCTATGGGTGGTCTTCTATGCTGTATGTAGTACTGTCTGCAGAGTTTAAGCCAGTGTGATAATAGCACTCCTAGGGGGTGTGTCTGTAGCCAAATCCTAGGCCTCTCTAGGCCTGATAATGATCTCCAGAGTTAGGGAAAGCTGACATCCTTCTGCATAGAGTGGGTTACGAGGCATGGTGGGTGTAATGTAAAGTAGATTCATGGACACTAGACACTCCTTGAATGCAAAGAGATGTATTTTCTCTTACACAGAACTGTGAGAGAGAGGGTTAGTGCCAGGACATCCTTTAATAATTGCAATGTTAATTGGCAGACTTTGAGTCTTCTATAGACAGACAGCCATGCAGGGAAAGGCATCCATCTAGACACCACATCTGCACGAGTAGGATTTCTGTCTCCTAGGGCAACAGTCTTATAACAGTTTCTAATACAAGTTGTAATGAACTCCTTTACTTCCTTTACAATTTCCTCTTGTAGATCTTCACTCGACTGAGCTCCCAGTCTCTCTCACTAGACTTGCTGATTCACTGCCACTGGATCTCTTGAGCTCTTCCACTCTTCCCACACAATATCTTCCTCAAGTGTCCCTGCTGGGTTCCTAGCTTGGCACTCACAAATACTCCTCAAGCATCACCCCGCTGGCCTGATCGGTCCCTGGCTTGGCACACAAGACTGCTCTGCAAGCATTAACTCCGCTGGCTGAGTCCCTGGCTTGACACTTGCGGAAGTTTCCCAATTCTTCACCGTCCTCGGTTGGTGAAAGTACTGCTCTGGTACTTGCTTCAGCTACTCACAGTGGTTCCCGGTAACAAGGTGGATGGTCCCTTAGTGGTGACAGCTTCCCCTCTACCTCTGACCATGACAGGTTCTAAGGCCAGCAGAACCATCACTTCTGGTTGGACTGCAAGCCACAGTCCCAACCCTACGCTGCTGTCTTTCTTCTGGCTAGGCCCTTTGACAGCCTAGCAGCCAGATGTCCCTGGGATAGGCCTCAGGCTCTGGCCTAGCAGCCCGGGGCAGTACAACACACGTCCACCGAGACAGCCGTCCAGGTGGCAAAGAACCCTAATCACCTGACTCCACCCAAATAAATATCACAATAAGATCATATTAAAGCAGGCTGTGTATAAAATATACAAAAACATATTTACCCTTAAATGATAGCAATAAAACAATGTATATTTAAACCATTAGGAGTCAGGGAGCCCGCTTATAGAACTACTTTTTAATCTGGAAGTCTCTCTAGTTCTATTCACGCCTTGCCAGTTATTCCTTATTTTATTTGTCCCCATACATTTAAGACTGGGAGGAGCTATTAGTTATTCTATGTATCCCTATACATTTAAGACTGGGAGAATCTTCATCATGAACTCTTCAGAAATGCAAAGATACGCTATGGGAATTAAATCCCTTTAGGATATTATTAACCACTTGCCGCCTGCCCTATAGCAAAATGACGGCGGCAAAGTGGTTTCAAAATCCTGACCGGGCATCATATGACGTTCTCAGGATTTTGAGTCCTGCGCACCCCCGGGGGCACGCATCGCGGCGATCGTTGTTGCGGGGTCTCAGTCTGACACCCCGCAACTACGATCTCAGTAAAGAGTCTCTGAAGGAGACTCTTTACCACGTGATCAGCCGTGTCCAATCACGGCTGATCACAGTGTAAATAGGAAGAGCTTTTCCTCACTTGCGTCTGTCAGACGCGAGTAGCGGAGAGCCGATCGGCTGCTCCTCTGATGGGGGGGTCTGTGCTGATCGATTGTCAGTGCAGCCCCCCCGAGGATGCCCACACTGGACCACCAGGGACGCCACCAGACCACCAGGAATGCCCAGCACCAGGTATGCCACCCTAGACCACCAGGGATGCCAGTCAGTGCCCACAATGGATGCTAATCAGTGCCCACAATGAATGCCAATCAGTGCCCACAATGGGCATCACTGATTGGCATGAATTTTTGTTTGACACTGATTGGCATCCATCAGTACAATATAATGCTGCCCATCAGTGCCCATCCATGCCGCCCACCAGTGCCCATCCATGCCACCCATCAGTGCCCATCTGTGCCACCTATCAGTGCCCATCCATGCTCATCTGTGCCGTCTATCCATGCCCATCTGTGCTGCCTATCCATGCCCATCCATGCCGCCTATCCATTACAATCCGTGCCAGCTATCAGTGCCAATTTGTGCCACCTATCAGTGCCCATCCATGTCACCCATCAGTGCCACCCATCAGTGCCGCCTATCAGTGCCACATATTAGTGCCCATCGATGCCAGCTCATCAGTGCCACTGCATTGGTGCCACCTCATCGGTGCCCATCAGTGCCGCCTTATCAGTGCCCGTCAGTGCAGCCTCATCAGTGCCCATCAGTGAAGTAGAAAACTTACTTGTTTACAAAGTTTTGAAACTGAAACAAAAAAAAAAATTTTTTTCAATTTTAAAAAAACGTAGATGTGATGAAATACCACCAAAATAAAGCTCTATTTGTGGGAAAAAAATGATAAAAATTTCATTTGGGTACAGTGTAGCATGACCGTGCAATTGCCATTCAAAATGCGACAGCGCTGAAAGCTCAAAATTGGTCTGGGCAGGAAGGTGGTTAAGTGCCTGGTATTGAGGTGGTTAATATCCTCACCAATTCTTACAGGTAACGAACATTTGACTCACCCTAAATACCACTATCCACATGGGCATCCCATGTAATCTGTGATGGCTTATTCACAACATTCAAAACCAAAATGTATCTCAAAGTAGGGTCATTTTAGCATAACATTGATTATTTTTCTTGGAATATTTTACTTATTATTCTGTCTTCTTGTAAAATAATCCAGCGTTTCCCAATAATATTTTTAAGATCCCTGTACTGATTCGAGAAATTATTTCTAAATTATATATTTCCCCTAGTAAAATTATTCTTCCTACATTCATTTCATATTAATTTCTTGCAAGAAATCATCCCATTGTAGGTTAGCTAAATATTTTATTTCATTATCTAAGTTTCCCTTATCGATTTCATTTTCCAGCGGCAAGTCATGATGAAAATAATATCACACATTTAGTGGGTATCACAATGAATGTAATTAAAGTCAGCAAAGAGGAAGCATATTAACCTATCCCTTGTGCACATGCTCATAGTCCTGGAATTTATGCCACAGAAGAGGCACAAATGTCTCAAGAAAAGGCAACTCTAAAGAAAAAACATTTGTGATCACTTGAAGGACTCCCATACTAAAGCCTCGGGACAAGGGATTCACTTTATTCACTGAAGAAAAACTACATACCTTGAAAGTCTTATTGGTAAGAAAGGAACAATGGCCTGTATAAATGGTTAAACACGCTACACATCTGATTCCCCAACTACCAGCCAGGTTAACCTTTTGTTTGGGGGCTCAAAAAATTTTTTGGGAGATCAGATGTGTTATTATTCCAATATTACTATACTGTTAGAAAAAATGGTGTACTGTAAATGCTATTATAGGATATTACCTATTAATGTACCAATTTAAATCCCTTGTACCGTATATACTCGAGTATAAGCGGAGTTTTTCAGCCTCTTTTTTGAGGCTGAAAGTGCCCCCCTCGGCTTATACTCGAGTCATCGCCGTCTGCCTGCCGGATCAGCGTGTCGAGCAGACAGACGGCGGCCATTCTACTATTCAAAAGCCGCGCCTCCGTCTGTGATAGGCGGAACACTCAATTTCCCAGCAGTCAGTGGTCCGCCTATCACAGACATCCGCTCATCCTCATACTACGGATGAGGATGAGAGGATGTCCGTGATAGGCGGAACACAGACTGCTGGGAAATTGAGTGTTCCGCCTATCACAGACGGAGGCGCGGCTTTTGAACAGTGGAATGGCCGCCGAGGCGCCGACGAAGAGCGGCGATCCTGGCATGGCAGAAGGACGGAGGCTCGGGACGGAACAGAGGCTCGGCTCGGGACGGGACGGAACGGAGGCTCGGCTCGGGACGGGACGGAGGCTCGGCTCGGGACGGGACGGAGGCTCGGGACGGGATGGAGGCTCGGGACACAGGTAGGCTGGACACACAAGGCTGCATGGACACACACGGCTGCACGGACACACACACAGGGATGGATGGACACACACACAGGCATGGATGGACACACACACAGGCATGGATGGACACACACACAGGCATGGATGGACACACACACAGGCATGGATGGACACACACACACAGGCATGGATGGACACACACACAGGCATGGATGGACACACACACAGGCATGGATGGACACACACACAGGCATGGATGGACACACACACAGGCATGGATGGACACACACACAGGGATGGATGGACACACACACAGGGATGGATGGACACACACACAGGGATGGACGGACACACAGGGATGGACAGGCATGTCTCACCCTCGGCTTATACACGAGTCAATACGTTTCCCAGTTTTTTGGGGGTAAATTGGGGGCCTCGGCTTATATTCGGGTCGGCCTATACTCGAGTATATACGGTATATATTATATTTTAATAAAAAATCCTGCATCCCAACATTCAAAAGAAAGAATATACCATCTGCATTCTCTATTCTGATTGAATAGAACTGCTAAGGTAAAGTTGGTTGCATTTATATCATTTGGCATCCATCCATGTTGATAAATACCTACCTTGGCTTCCAATTTTGTATTGGAGTGGTAAATATATGAACTCAGTACAGTGATCAAAGAAGGAATACATTTTTTGTAATTCATTGTGTTTGAGGATGCTAAGGGAACGTTAGGAACAACACTGAAGAAATGGTGGCACTCCAAGATCCATCAAAATTCTTGTTTAATAAATGAACATCCCAAATGTCACAAACAGTTCAAATGGTAGATGTGTTTTACACACTAACAGGTGCGCTTATTCAGCACCCGTGATATCATTAGGCTACCCACCTATCTAGCTTCTCACCTGGAGCAGCGAGTTATTTTGTTTGGATAAGGGAGCGTTAGGAATGGGGACCAAGCACCTCTTTTTAGGGTATGTGTGCTTCTATAAATATACTAATTTTAATTTACTAAGAATTAATTAACATACTTCTTCATCTTTCATAATGATCTGCTGTTAGCACTTCCAGGAAACTATGACCTATGCTGGTAAGAAGACTGTCTCCCCCCCCCCCCCCCCCAATGGGGATGGATCTTTGAGCTGAGAGAAGGGGGGCTGCTTGCCCCTAAACCCTTTTGCTGGACTACTTTACAAGAGGCTGCACCTATGAACTGTAGGACACTGTAAGTAGAGCATCTTCTTGTGCTGCACCTCAGTTTATTGTCCTCAGCCTGTAAATCATGGACTGTTCCATGCTGCCTTTACCTGTATTCAAGTTTAATTCATCAGCTTTTACTCTCAGCCTTCTTCATGGTCCCCAGCTATGAACCTATAGCTTCAGCCTATCTGTATTTGTGCTGCAGTCATCATTATTATATGTGCTGCAATCATCATCACTAAAAACTATCTCAGAGTCTTCACTGGGAGATTACAGACTGCTTCAGTCTATCAACTTATCAACTGCTTTATAGTGTCTAGCTGTGAGAGATAGACTTTGCTATTTTGCTACAGCAGCATAAATCCCCTCCCAAGTCTCTACTAGCAAATAAAATAAAAAGACAATCCCTAGACCAGGTGTCACTAAATGGCAAACCACAGTCCGGACCCAGACCGATTGACAGTCCTATCTGGATGCAAGAAATAGGGGGCTGTAAAGGGGACTGGGTGCAAGGAAAAGGGGGGCTGTGAAGGGAACTGGGATGCAAAGGAAAGGGGGGGGTGAAAGGGACTGGGATGCATGGAAATGGGGGGGCTGTGAAAGGGACTGGGCTGTGAAGGGGACTGGGATGCAAGGAAAGAGGGGGCTATGAAGGGGACTGGGATGCAAGAAAAGGGGGGGCTGTGAAGGGGGACTGAGATGCAAGATCAATAGAGAGGGTGAATCTCCCTAATAGGGGCACAGACAGCAATACAACCTGATAAGAGTTCTAATCCCTCTCCTCTCTATCCAAAACTAAAATAAAACATTTTGCCTTTAGTGACATTGTAATTTTCAGATCTCAGCTGACATCCAGTGGTTGTTTAGCGCTACAGCAACGTGTTATGTTCGTTTACTATTTCTCTCTTCATCCCTACTGTTCGGTGCTGGTACGTACAGTCTTTATACTGTATAATCTCCCTTCTCCATATTCCCTCAGCAAACCATATTTGCTGTTTATACCCTCAATAGGGCCCAGAAAGAATAGTACGCATTTTGCTTTTTCATCCTACCTAAAACACTCACACTGATACTAATTTAAAAGATGCAAATTTTTAAAAAGACAACCTAAAATATACTGGCCTGCCCCTGACCTTGATCTTTGACTATTACCTTACTCTAACACTAACCCTGACACTGACCTAGATCAAATCTTGATCTAGCTACTTTAATTTTTTATATTTATTTAAAACATTTTTTACCTATACTGATTTGTTTACATTTTTCTCCCCTGACAAGGAGAGATAGATACACTATCTTTCTCTCCATTCAGAAAACAGAAAAACACAGAGGAAGGCTGTTCAGTGACTGATTAGTGTGATTAAAGGCTATCACAGTGGTTGAGAACTGGGACTCCCTATTCCTGATCGTTAGTAGGTAGAGCTACATGATTCTGGCTAAAATGAGAATCACAATTTTTTCTGCTGAGAAGATAGATCACGATTCTTGTGGTGTAACATCATCTTTTACATTAAAACAAAAAAATTGGGCTAACTTTACTGTTTTTTTTTATTTATTCATTTAAGTGTATTTTTTCCCAAAAAATTGCATTTGAAAGACTGCTGGGCAAATACAGTGTGACATAAAATATTGCAGCAATTGGTATTTTATTCCCTATGGTCTCTGCTAAAATATATATAATGTTTGGGGGTAATTTTCTAGCAAAAAATATTGATTTTAACTTAAGAAAGAAGTGTCAGAAAAAGATTTAGACTTTAAGTGGTTAAACTTCCTGCATTTACACATTGTTGAAAACTTGGCCCGATTATTTATTTACATAGAAGTTCTATTCCTTTGATCTAAGAAGGAAGCTTAGTTACAATGTTTCAAATTAAAGACTTGACTTGGCAGATGCTTTATTTTGACAGCTGAGTGAGCAGATAGTCTCTCCACTTGTTTATATGAAAGAATCGGCAAACCCTGCAGGACAGATCGTCGGGGGGGGGGGGGGGGGGGGGTGTTGTGAATCGAGATAAAAATTTTTTAATGATTAATTGTGCAGGTCTATTAGTAGGAGACCCAGGGCACTCCCAGCACAAAACCGAGAACACATATATGCAGAGCCCAAATTTAAAGCCCACATTTTAGACATCGCATAAAGTATCTCACAAAAGTGAGTACACCACACACATTTTTGTAAATATTTTATTCTATCTTTTTATGTGACAACACCGAATAAATGGCACTCTGTTACAATGTAAAGTGGTGAGTGTACAGCTTGTATAACAGTGTAAATTATCTGTCCCCTCAAAATAACTCAACACACAGCCATTAATGTCTAAACCGCTGGCAACAAAAGTGAGTACACCTCTAAGTGAAAATGTCCAAAGTGTCACTATTTTGTGTGATCACCATTATTTTCCAGCACTGCCTTAACCATCTTGGGCATGGAGTTCACCAGAGCTTCACAGGTTGCCACTGGAGTCCTCTTCCACTCCTCCATGATGGCTTCATGGAGCTGGTGAATGTTAGAGACTTTGCGCTCCTCCACCTTCCCTTTGAGGATGCCCCACAGATGCTCAATAGCGTTTAGGTCTGGATACATGCTTGGCTAGTCCAACACTTTTACCCTCAGCTTCTTTAGCAAGGCAGTGGTCATCTTGGTGGTGTGTTTGGGGTCGTTATTATGTTGGAATACTGCCCTGTGACCCAGTCTCCAAAGGGAGGGGATCAGGCTCTGCTTCAGTATGCCACAGTACATGTTGGCATTCATGGTTCCCTCAATGAACTGTAGCTCCCCGGTGCGGGCAGCACTCATGCAGCCCCAGACCATGACATTCCCACCACAATGCTTGACTGTAGGCAAGACATACTTGTCTTTGTACTCCTCATCTGGTTGCGGACACACACGCTTGACACTAACTGAACAAAATAAGTTTATCTTGGTCTCATCAGACCACAGAACATGGTTCTAGTAATCCATGTACTTGTCTAAAGCAAACTGTTTGCTGGCTTTCTTGTTATCATATTTAGAAGAGGCTTCCTTCTCGGACAACAGCCATGCAGACCAATTTCAAGCAGTGTGCAGCGTATGGTCTGAGCACTGACAGGCTGAACCCCCCCCCCCCACCCCTTCAACCTCTGCCGCACTGCTGGCAGCACTTACACACGCAGGGCTCTAGTCCTGCGGGAATGCATGGGAATGGAGTTCCTGTACTTTTTCCACAACAGGAACTCAGTTCCCATTAGCAGCCGCGTCCTGCAAGACTTTGAAGTATGGGAGCTGTGTGGCAGGTGCTACACCAGCAGCCGCCGACACAGCTCGCAATAGTAAGTGCCGCACACCAGGGGTGGACTGACCATTCAGGCATTGCCAGTAGGGGGCCCCATGACAGCTTACTCTTCGATCTACCTGTCAATCACAGCTAGCTGACGGGTAGATCAGGTCCCTGCTGCTAAGAGATTGTATTTAGTTAGACCTCTCATGATGCGCTCCTCCCTGCCGGCCCCTCCTGATTTTCTGTCTCCTCATCTCCCCCCCCCCCCCTCCAGTCTCCTGCATACTTGCTCTGTGTGTCCCGCTGAATGCTGAATCCCCACTTCCTCTATCTTCAGTGCCATATGATGAGAGAACCCAGAGGAGGAGCACAGCTATTCTGCTCACAGGACATGCAGGGAGAGAGGTGAGCTGATGGAGGAACATCAGTTTGGGGTGGTAAGCTGAGCACAATACCTGACAAAGTTTAATACCAGGAGGGAAATTTATGTGGGAATATGTGAAGGGTTGGAATAGCAGCGAGTGTGTGTTGGAGCCCTGCGGAGTTTGTAGCCCCCCAAGCTAACATACATCTCCTAAGCAGAAACACATCACTATCTTCCCAAGCATTCTGTCCAGATAATGTGCCGTTAATTTATGACCTTTCCGGTTAACCCTGTGTTATCCAAACTCTGTTCAATGAAAAGTGTAAACTCACCACATAAACACTCTATATACAAAATAACATTCCCCAAAAAAAGATCAGAACATGATGTTCACATTTGCATGGAAGCTCAATTGAATGAATGCTGATTATTCAGAGAATTACCGTATTTATGTTTATTGATTGGTTATTTTTTTTTTGTACTAACAGTTAAGCTTCATACACACAATACGAAAAATTGGATGAAAAATACCACTTTTGAAGTGTTCGTGCATATGAGTGTATCATATTATTTTTTTTTGGTGGGGGAGTGGATCTTGGGTGGGAGTTCCCACACTTTTTCCCCAGGACTTGACCCCTGCTTACACGCCTATTTCCCAAAGACAACCTTTGAATACGACGCTGAGCATGTGCACTCAACTTCTTTGGTTGACCATGGTGAGGCTTCTTCTGAGTGGAACCTGTCCTGTTAATCCGCTGTATGGTCTTGGCCACTGTGCTGCAGTTTAGTTTCAGGGTCTTGGCAATCTTCTTATAGCCTAGGCCATCTTTATGTAGAGCAACAATTCTTTTTTTTTTCAGATCCTCAGAGAGTTCTTTGCCATGAGGTGCCATTTTGAACTTTCAGTGACCAGTATGAGAGAGTGAGAGCAATAATGCCAAATTGAACACACCTGCTCCCCATTCACACCTGTGACCTTGTAACACTAAGAGTCACATGACACCGGGGAGGGAAAATGGCTAATTGGCCCAATTTGGACATTTTCACTTAGGGGTGTACCCACTTTTGTTGCCAGCGGTTTAGACATTAATGGCTGTGTGTTGAGTTATTTTGAGGGAACAGCAAATTTACACTGATATACAAGCTGTACACTCACTACTTTACATTGTAGAAAAGTGTAATTTCTTCAGTGTTGTCACATGAAAAGTTAGAAGAAAATTATTACAAAAATGTGAGGGGTGTACTCACTTTTGGGAGATACTGTAAATATGTTACTGTGAAGTGCAGGGGTTAAATGTAGTAGAACAATTGTTAGGCTTTTTCTTCTTTATTTTCACCTGATAATCCAGACCAGTAAACACTTCCTGACTTAGGGTGTCTCCACTCCAGACGGAAGAGCAACAGAGGCGCCGTTGGACAGCAGCATTGTCAATATGTGGAGAGGGTAGTGCTGGACGCACCAGCAGATTTTGATGGACTTCACTAACAAATTGAAACCAAATTTTTGCTAACACTTTTTAAGCAGTTATACCGACAGTGTTTTTTTCTTCCTTTTTTTACTTTTGGGGTGAAGGTTTTACATAAATTAATAAAAGCTGACCATTGTAAGCACCCCTGTCAGTGTTAAATGGCCAAGATCCCAAGGTGAAAATAAAGGCCTAAAAATAAAAACGAAAGCAGCCATCACACCTAAAAATTTGTAAGCTGTAATATACACATTTATGTTTTAGGGCTTAAGCCTAGGTTCACACTGAGCGTGGATATGAAAACATGTGAGTTCAGCTGAACTTGCACACTTTCATTCCCACGGGGATTAAAACAAGTAGTACAGAAACTACTTTTTGAAATCGGTGCGGTGCCCGATTAGGACGGTGCCATTGCTGGCAATTGCTGCCGGTTTGACATGTCAAATCACACCAATGTGAACCAGGGCTAATACTGCTTTTAGCCTTTATGGACACCTAGGCTGGGAAGATCATCTTTTGTTCTGTAGTTTACAGAAGTAAAATTGCATTGGATTTAGCTTATGTGTTTTATTGGCGAGTTAAAAAGAGGTAATAAAACTACATTGCAGGGAAGACTAAAAAAAAACTAAAAAAAACGTCTGTGTTATCACTAGTGACAGACTGCTCTATATGTAATTTTGTTTACCCATAGCTACACTCTAGTGTTTGGAATACCACATTTCCATCCAATTTTTAGAGGAAAGCAAGTAAAATACACAGATCAGCCATAACATTATTACCACTGATGGGCAAAGGCTGCCTGTGCATTGAGGGTGCACCAGCGCTGCCCCCCCATCTCTGCCGCCGCCTCCCTATCCATGTGCCAGGCCTCTTTAAGAACGCATCAATTTCTATGGCAGGGTTTTTTGTTTGTAGGCACCTGATTAGAGCCAGAGGCTCTAATAGGTTTCAAAAAAGGGTGGGCTTGGGGCACAGAGAGTGCGACCTGATCCCACCCAATTGTGTGATGATAGCGAATGAATTTTCGCAATTTTCACACTAATTTCTCCCCATCAATCAGGAGGCAGGCATACCTGTTTCCTATTGTATGCCTAGCGCTTTGGAGAACAGAGAGGAGACTTGGAAAGAGCTGACACCGGAGCCGCTGCCCACACCCGAGGAGAGGAGACCACAGCCCCAACCCTAGATCAGGTAGGTGACATAGTGCTGGCTGCCTGATGGGTGGGGGGACATTCTCAGTCCCGTGCTAAGGGGCGGGCAGGGGGGAGTTGTCAGTCACGTGCCCCGTGTGGGGGGTTTTGTCAGCCGCCACTGCACTGAACACAGATCTGTCAGCAAGATAATTCAATCTATACCAGGGGATTAGCAAAAGGAAGCTAATTGGATTCACCAACCAGGCTATAAAGGTACCCTGGCAGCAGGCAAGGGCCAAGTTAGGGTACATTTCACCCCCCACCAAGGAGCATGTCAGCTGACTGTGGATGCCTTGTGCTGACTGTAGATGGCCAGAGCTGACTGTAAATTGATGCCCAGATTTGTGCATGTCCAGGGGTAACTGTGGATATATACCATGATCTGTAATGCTGAGCTGTATATCCTGATCTGTGAGGCTGAGCTATATACCCTGATATATGAGGCTGAGCTATATACCCTGATCTGTGAGGCTGAGCTGTATACCCTGATATGTAGTGCTGAGCTATATACCCTGATCTGTGAGGCTGAGCTATATACCCTGATATTTTAGGCTGAGCTGTATACACTGTCCTGTGATTCTGGGGCTGTATACTCTGTCCTGTGATGCTGAGCTGAATACTCCTGACACTATGGGTGGAATCAAGTGGAATAAAGGGGGTGGAGTGAGTGGATTATATAAGGGGCAGGGCTTATGGAAAGTGGGATGGGTCAAAAAGGAGGGGTGGGGGGTGGGGTCCCCCCCATCCTGAAACTTCCCCAGCCTCCACTGCTGACAGGTAAAGGCAATATCTCATTACAATGGCATCTGGAAATCAGTGGGTTATATTAGACAGCAAGTGAACATGTTGCCCACGAAGTTTATGTGATGAAAGTAGAAAAAATGGGCATTGCAGTTTGTTTTGTAGGTGGCTGTGAAGCCCATGGTAAAACCATGTCCACAGCCAAAAGTTTCTACAATGGTCAAATGAACATCAGAACTGGACTACAGAGCAATGGAAGAAGATGGCCTGGTCTGATAAATCATGTTTTCTTTCACATCATGTAGATGGCCGAGTGCTTGTACGTCACTTACCTGGGGAAGAGATGGCACCAAGATGCAGTATAAGAAGGCAAGTTGGCAGAGGCAGTGTGATGCTTTGAGCAATGTTCTGCAAGAACACCTTGAGTACTGCCCTTCATGTGGATGTTCCATCATGCCTCAATGGGTCAGGGCTGTTTTAGAAAAAGGGGGGCATACTCAATATTAGATGGGTGGTCATAATGTTATGGCTAATCAATTTATACGTAAATGAAAAGAGTAGAATAGAGGCTGCAGCCATATCTGCATGTTCAGTGATATGGGGTGTCCGAATTAGGGGTCCAGAAACCCTTTTGTCACTACAGTGAAGGAACCCTTTTGTGTAGGGAACAATATCTATATGTATAATACTATATACTTACTGTAAATACATGAACAATCTTATTTCAGGTTTCTTGACATTAACCACTTGACCACTGGGCACTTAAACACCTTTAATAACCAGACCAATTTTCAGCTTTCGGTGCTCTCACATTTTGAATGACAATTACTCAGTCATGCAACACTGGACCTATATGAAATTTTTGTCCTTTTTTTTCACACAAATGGAGCTTTCTTTTGGTGGTATTTAATCACCGCTTGGTTTTTTATTTTTTGTGCTATAAAAGAAAAGGTACAGAAAATTCTGTAAAAAAATGAATTTTTCTTTGTTTCTGTTATAAAATTTAGCAGATTAGTAATTTTTTCTTCATAAATTTTGACCAAAATTTATACTACTACATATCTTTGGTAAAAATAAGTACAAATTGGTGGATATTATTTGGTCTTTGTGAAAGTTATAGAGTCCACAAGCTATGGTGCCAATATCTGAAAATTGATCACACCTGAAGTACTGACGGCCTATTTCAATTCTTGAGACCCTAACATGCCAGAAAAGTACAAATACCCCCCAAATGACCCCTTTTTGGAAAGAAGACATTCCAAGGTATTTAGTAAGAGGCATGATGAGTTTTTTAAAGTTGTAATTTTTTTCCCACAATTCTTTGCAAAATCAAGATTATTTTTACTTTTTTTTTTTTTTTTCACAAAATTGTCAAATTATCAGTTTATTTCTCATACACAGCATATGCAAACCACAAATTACACCCCAAAACACATTCCGCTATTACTCCCGAGTACAGCGATACCACATGTGTGAGACTTTTACACAGTGTGGCCACATACAGAGGCCTAACATGCAGGGAGCGCCATCAGGCGTTCTGGAGCACCCAGGATAATTCTGACATTTCTCTCCTACATGTAAAAATCATAATTTATTTGCTAGAAAATTACATAGAACCCCAAAACATTATATATGTTTTTTTAGCAAACACCCTGGAGAATACAATGGTGGTCGTTGCAACTTTTTATCTCGCACGGTATTTGCGCAGCAATTTTTCGAATGCTTTTTTTTTGGAAAAAAAACAGTTTTGTGCTTAAAAAAAAAACACAGTAAAGTTAGCCCAATTTTTGCATAATGTGAAAGATGAAGTTACGCTCAGTAAATAGATACTGAACATGTCACTCTTCAAAATTGCACACGCTCGTGGAATGGCGCCAAACGTCGCTACTTAAAAATCCCCATAGGCGACGATTTAATTTTTTTTTTTACTGGTTGTATGTTTTGAGTTACAGAGGAGGTCTAGGGCTAGAATTATTGCTCTCGCTCTAACGTTCGCAGCGATACTTCACATGTGTGGTTTGAACACCGTTTTCATATGTGGGCACGTATGCGTTCGCTTCTGCATGCGAGCACATGGGGACAGGGGTGCTTTAAAAAAATATATATTTTTTTATTGTTCATTTTACTTTATTTATTTTAGTTTGACATTTTTTTCCCCCCCAAAAAATTTTTTGATCACTTTTATTCCTATTACAAGGAATGTAAACATCGGAATATGGCATGACAGGTCCTCTTTACAGTGAGATATGGGGGGTCAATAAGACCCCATATCTCACCTCTAAGCTGGGAAGCCTGAAAAAAAAAAAAGATTCTGGCTTTGATCGTATTGGCGAGTCGGTAGAAGCACCGGAGGGCGGCGGGAGGGGGATGTCTATGGCTGGGTATTGCAGGGTATCACCGACTATGGCTGGGTATGGCTGGGTATCTCAGAGTATGGCGTTGCAGAGTATTGCGTTGCAGTTCATTGCAGGATATTGGCGGGTGTTGCAGAGCATTGCAGAGTGTTGCAGGGTATTGGCGGGTGTTGCAGAGCATTGCAGAGTGTTGCAGGGTATTGGTGGGTGTTGCAGAGCATTGCAGAGTGTTGCAGGGTATTGGCGGGTGTTGCAGAGCATTGCAGAGTGTTGCAGAGCATTGCAGAGTGTTGCAGGGTATTGGCGGGTGTTGCAGAGTGTTGCAGGGTATTGGCGGGTGTTGCAGAGTGTTGCAGGGTATTGGTGGGTGTTGCAGAGTGTTGCAGGGTATTGGCGGGTGTTGCAGAGCATTGCAGAGTGTTGCAGGGTATTGGCGGGTGTTGCAGAGTGTTGCAGGGTATTGCCGGGTGTTGCAGAGCATTGCAAAGTGTTGCAGGGTATTGGCGGGTGTTGCAGAGCATTGCAGAGTGTTGCAGGGTATTGGCGGGTGTTGCAGAGTGTTGCAGGGTATTGGCGGGTGTTGCAGAGTGTTGCAGGGTATTGGCGGGTGTTGCAGAGCATTGCAGAGTGTTGCAGGGTATTTATTGGCGAGTGTTGCAGGGTATTGGCGGGTGTTGCAGGGTATTGGCGGGTGTTGCAGAGTGTTGCAGGGTATTGCAGGGTGTTGCAGGGTATTGCAGGGTATTGCAGGGTATTGCAGGGTGTTGCAGGGTATTGCAGAGTATTGCAGAGTAATGCAGAGTATTGCAGAGTAATGCAGGGTATTGCAGAGTGTTGCAGGGTATTGCAGAGTGTTGCAGGGTATTGCAGAGTAATGCAGAGTATTGCAGAGTAATGCAGGGTATTGCAGAGTATTGCAGAGTAATGGCAGGGAGTTGAGGGGTTAATTTTCGGTGAGCAGCGATGTGGGCACTGCAGATGCAGCCCACATCGCTGCTGAGACCGATCTCTTCCCCCTCCGCTGTACCGATCGGTACAGAGAGGGGAGGGAGGAACCGGCGTCATAACATGACGCCGGTTTGTTTACAAGTGATCACTCCGTCATTTGACGGAGCGATCACGTGGTAAACGGCCGCGATGAGCGTGATGCGGCGGTCACGGATGCTCTCGAGTGCGCACCACAGGGGGCCTGTAGCCGTCATTCAGGTATGGGCCGGTTGTTAAGTGGTTAAACAAGTGTATATCTTAGACCTGGTCAGGCGTGTGTTTTAAACTGGTATAAAGCCACCTCTGCTCATTGGGAGGCTTTACAAAGAGGCTGCAAAAGAAGAACCAAAGATTCAGTTTAAAGTTCAAATAAATTTTAGTTTAAGTCAGCTAAATATATTCCAAGTGCATCTGTTTGTTTTCTTTCCAAAGTAGCCACAACTAGTGTAAAGAAAGAAAAAAAAAGTGTCCACTGCCGGCAGCTGCAGATTAGGACCATTATCCCCCACACAGTCAGACATTCTGACCACAAAATCCGTCGTATTTTTTCCTAAAGTGGTGTTGCATACACACGGTCGGACAAAGTTGTCAGAAAATCCAATCGTTCGGAATGTGATGACGTTCGTTTGTTACGACGGGACTACGTTGAGGCTAGTAGACAATAGCTTTGGTCTGAGCTTGCGTGGCACTTTGTCCAATCGGAATTCTCTACAAACGATTGGAAAAAGTCCGATCTGATTTTTTTGTCGGAAAATTTGAGATCCTGCTCTCAAATTTTTTCCATCGGAATTTCTGACGGAAAAAGTCCAATAGAGCCCACACACAATCGGATTTTCCAACAATGTAATCTGTTCGAACCTTTTCCATCGGAATTGTGTGTACAAGGCATTATCTCAATGGGGAAGTGGTAATCTCTTTGCAGAGGTCCAACAAACCTAATACTGCCTGATAAAAATAAAAAAAAAACACACTTGTTGCTGCTAAAAACTGTCAAAAGAAAAGCATGATTTTTTAACTGAAACAGTGATTGAAATATTTTGGGATGCTACTGCTGCAAAAATCATTGTGAAAGTAAAAAAACTTAAAGGGATTGTAAACCCTTGTGTTTTACACCTTAATGCATCCTATGCATTAAGGTGTAAAAACACTTGGCAGTCTCTGGCCCCCCAGCCCCCCCCCCCCCCCCCGTTTTAATTAACTGAGCATCTTCATCTCCTCGGCGGGGATGCGCTGTCCCTCTCTCCAAGGGAACCCTGGTCTTGATTGAATAGACTGATAGCAGCACAGCCATTGGCTCCCGCTGCCGTCAATCAAATCCAATGACGCGAGTGCCAGGGGGTGGGGCCAAGTCCGGCATTCCTGTCTGTGGACGCAAATGCTGGACTTGGGAGCGTTCCCGCAAGGTAACCCCCTCGGGAGAGAGCTTCTCCTAGGGGGTTATCTGATATGAGGAGGAGCCGCGAGAGCCACCAGGGGACCCCAAAAGAGGATGTTCGGGACCGCTCTGCGTAAAACGAGCTGCACAGTGGAGGTAAGCATGATATGTTTATTATTTAAAAAAAATAAAACATGATCCTTTTCAATCACTTTAACCACTTCAGCCCCGAAGGATTTACCTCCTTCCTGACCAAGCCCTTTTTTGCGATATGGCACTGCATCGCTTTAACTGACAATTGCACGGTCGTGTGACGTTGTATCCTTACAAAATTGATCACCTCTGCATTTTTTATTTTTCACACTATAAACAAAAAAAAGAGAAAACATAAAAAAAAAAAAAAAAAAGCTATAATAAATATCCCCCAAAAATATATAAAAATGTTTATAAAAAGCTAAATTAATATCCCAAAAAATATATAAAAAAACAAATTTCTTCCTCAGTTTAGGCCGATATGTATTCTTCTGCATATTTTTGGTAAAAAAAAAAAAATGCAATAAGCGTACATTGATTGGGCAAAAGTCCAAAGCAAAGTCAGTGAGACAAGAACCCAATACAAGTCAGAGTGAATTGATACAATAAGGAGAATTGTTTATCCTGCACCACACAGCAACTGTCAGCCCAGAAACATTGAAAAATATAATCAGGTGGCCGCTTACCAGATCCAGAGATCACATAGGCATATATAAGGGAAGATCCCACACACTGGGCGATAATTCCTTCCGATTCCACAATAGAAGTTGTTCACTCCAAAGGTGTACAGCGACCTCTCCCCCGCTTAATACCGGCGACAGCACATTACACAGTGCTTCCTCTATTTCAGTACCTGCGAGCACGCCATACTCACTCTCCATCCACCGTATAGGGCAAAGAAAAAATATATATAGTGCACTATTGCCTTTCACTTAAAAAATACTTTATAAAATTGGAGGAAGGTCTAATGTATGGTTGACACTCAGCAAAAAATTATATAAAAGGGCAACTTAAATCATTTAAAAGAGCGGTTTATCGATATAAATATTGCCGCTACTATTGCTAGCTGCACAGTACCTCTGGTCCTTGGCTCCACCCGACACGTTTCTCTATACGAGGAACCTGGTCTCCTTTCAATCGTAGTTGCAATATTTATATTGATACACCGCTCTTTTAAATTATGTGGTTTCCCTTTTTTATAATTTTTTGCTGAGTGTCAGCCATACATTAGCCCACGTACACACGGTCGGAGATTTTGCCAACCAAATCCGTAGGATTTTGCCCGTCGGATTTAGTCCGACGGATTGTGTCCGAAACTGTTGCATACACACGGTCAGGCCAAGCTGGTGAAAAATCCGATCTTTCAGAACGTGATGATGTTATTTTGTTACGATGGGACTACATTCAGGCTAGTAGCCAATAGCTTTGATGTAGGAATTTGATCTGAACATGCGTGGCACTTGGTCCGATGAAAATGCTCTACACATGATCGGATTAGGTCCATCCGGCCCAGTTGGTTGGGAAATATTTCCAACATGTTGGAAAATTGGGTCGGATGGAGATTCGGACGGAATCAGTCCAATGCATACCACACACAGTCGGATTATCCGACGACACGGTCCGATAAGACTCATTCCGACAGATTCTCCGACCGTGTGTACAAGGGCTTAGACCTTCCTCCAATTTAATAAAGTATTTTTTAAGTGAAAGGCAATAGTGCACTATATATATTTTTTCTTTGCCCTATACGGTGGATGGAGAGTGAGTATGGCGTGCTCGCAGGTACTGAAATAGAGAAAGCACTGTGTGATGTGCTGTCACCGGCATTAAGCGGGGGAGAGGTCGCTGTACACCTGTGGAGTGAACAACATGTACCAAGGAATCGGAAGGAATTTTCGCCCAGTGTGTGGGATCTTCCCTTATATACGCCTATGTGATCTCTGGTAGTGATGGACGAACTTCCGACGGGACGTTTCGCGAACGCGAAACGCGAACGGACACAAACGTTCGCGAAAACGACCGTTCGCCGCGGGCTCCATTGACTTCAATGGGAGGCGAATTTCGCAAACCTTTAGGTCGAATTTGCGGCCACGGGGTAATTATTAGGGGGTAGCACGTAGTCCCACCACCTGGACAATAGCATAATACATGTATGAGGTGAATTTGGGATCGATAACTACAAGCATTTTTTTTTTATTTGGGAAATTGTTCTGACAATTCAGGACTATGGAGCTAATGAAGGCAATGGAGGAGAGGGAAGGTCAGGGACCAGGGTAGGCAAACAAGAGGGTGCAGGAGATACAGAGCACTGACAGCAGCACCGTAATACAGAGCACTGACATCAGCACCGTGACATACAGCGCTGACAGCAGCTCCGTGACATACAGCGCTGACAGCAGCTCCGTGACATACAGCGCTGACAGCAGCTCCGTGACATACAGCGCTGACAGCAGCTCCGTGACATACAGCGCTGACAGCAGCTCCGTGACATACAGCGCTGACAGCAGCACCGTGACATACAGCGCTGACAGCAGCTCCGTGACATACAGCGCTGACAGCAGCTCCGTGACATACAGCGCTGACAGCAGCTCCGTGACATACAGCACTGACAGCAGCTCCGTGACATACAGCGCTGACAGCAGCTCCGTGACATACAGCGCTGACAGCAGCACCGTGACATACAGCGCTGACAGCAGCTCCGTGACATACAGCGCTGACAGCAGCTCCGTGACATACAGCGCTGACAGCAGCTCCGTGACATACAGCGCTGACAGCAGCTCCGTGACATACAGCGCTGACAGCAGCTCCGTGACATACAGCGCTGACAGCAGCTCCGTGACATACAGCGCTGACAGCAGCTCCGTGACATACAGCGCTGACAGCAGCTCCGTGACATACAGCGCTGACAGCAGCTCCGTGACATACAGCGCTGACAGCAGCTCCGTGACATACAGCGCTGACAGCAGCTCCGTGACATACAGCGCTGACAGCAGCTCCGTGACATACAGCGCTGACAGCAGCACCGTGACATACAGCGCTGACAGCAGCTCCGTGACATACAGCGCTGACAGCAGCTCCGTGACATACAGCGCTGACAGCAGCTCCGTGACATACAGCACTGACAGCAGCTCCGTGACATACAGCGCTGACAGCAGCTCCGTGACATACAGCGCTGACAGCAGCACCGTGACATACAGCGCTGACAGCAGCTCCGTGACATACAGCGCTGACAGCAGCTCCGTGACATACAGCGCTGACAGCAGCTCCGTGACATACAGCGCTGACAGCAGCTCCGTGACATACAGCGCTGACAGCAGCTCCGTGACATACAGCGCTGACAGCAGCTCCGTGACATACAGCGCTGACAGCAGCTCCGTGACATACAGCGCTGACAGCAGCTCCGTGACATACAGCGCTGACAGCAGCTCCGTGACATACAGCGCTGACAGCAGCTCCGTGACATACAGCGCTGACAGCAGCACCGTAAGCAGCCCCAGGAGGAAGTCAGCACAGCACAGGGATGGTGTGATCCCCTCATAATAAGAACCCCCAGGAGGAAGTCAGCACAGCACAGGGATGGTGGGAGCCCCTCATAATAAGAACACCCAGGAGGAAGTCAGCACAGCACAGGGATGGTGGGAACCCCTCATAATAAGCAGCCCCAGTAGAAATATGACACCGCTCAACCTCTTCAAAGAGGAGGGTAGGGGCATATAGTACGGTGTGCTTTTTTGGGTCAGGGAAGTGAGCCAAATGAATTAAGAAGGTCTGTGTGCTTGATTCCAAAAATTGTTTATAGACATATACATGGTCTACTGATCACATGTGTTGAATTCCTCCGAGATCCATGCCTCATTCATTTTTAGAAATGTGAGGTAGTTAACACTGTGGTGAGCTAGGCGAGTACGCTTATCGGTCACAATCCCCCCTGCTGCGCTGAACGTCCTTTCGGACAGGACACTGGATGAGGGGCAAGCCAACAGTTCGATTGCAAATTGGGCAAGCTCTGGCCAGAGGTCAAGCCTGCCCACCCAGTAGTCTAGGGGTTCATCACTCCTCAGAGCGTCCACATCGGCCGTTAACCCAATGTAGTCGGACACCTGACGGTCTAGGCGTTCCCTGATGCTGGATCCGGATGACACCTGTCGATGGGTCGGCTGAAAGAATGACCTCATATCCGAAGTCACCAACACATCTTCAAACCGGCCTCTTCTTGCAGGCGCTGTTGGATTGGTACCCGCAAATCCTTCTCTGGGAGTGGGAATTGCTCCTCTGCCAGCGCACGCAAAAGCAGAATGCAGCATTTCTCGAAGCAAGGCCTGGAAGTGCTGCATTCTGACAGCCCTCTGCGACGGCGGTAACATTTCCGCCATTTTGTGTTTGTACCGGGGGTCTAAGTACGTTGCCACCCAGTACTGGTCCTTGACCCTCATGCTTTTTATACGGGGGTCCCTATTAAAACACTGGAGCATGAAGGCCCCCATTTGCACTAAAGTGGAAGCGGTGTGGTGGCCTGGCTCCTGCTCATCATCCAGGATAATGTCGTCCTCTTCATTCTCCTCTCCCCATCCTCGCACAACAGGGATCCCAGAAAGGTTTAAAGCATGCTCTTCTTGCTCCTGCTCATCCGCCCCGGCACCATCCTCCTCTGACTCCTCATCAGACTCCTGTTGTTGACTTGTCTCAGATAGAGTAGCCCCCCCTGGGAATTCATCCAGCATTGCGACTTCCTCATCTTCCCGCTCCTGCTCCTCCACAGCCTGATCAATGACACGACGCAATGCACGCTCCAGAAAGAAGGCATAAGGTACCATGTCACTGATGGCGCCATGGCTGCGACTGACCAGTTTGGTGATCTCCTCAAATGGCCGCAGAAGTCTGCATGTGTCGCGCATGAGCAGCCACTGGCGCGGTGAAAAAAAACCCAGCTCCCCAGAACCGTTTCTTTCGCAGAGTTCATACAGGTAGACGTTAACTGCACGTTTCTGCTGGAGCAGCCTATCAAGCATATAGAAGGTTGAGTTCCATCGCGTCGGGCAATCGCAAATAAGACGTCTGACCGGCAGATGGTGTCGCCGCTGAATGTCAGCAAGGCGAGCCATGGCCGTGTAAGATCTTCTGAAATGGGCCGAGATTTTCCTTGCCTGCCGCAAGATGTCCTGGACCCCAGGGTATTTGACAAGGAATCGCTGCACGACCAAGTTTAAGACGTGTGCCATGCACGGCACGTGCGTGATTTTGCCCTGTTTCAATGCGCTAAGCAGATTGGCACCGTTGTCACACACCACTTTACCAACTGTCAAATTGAGCGGTGTTAGCCACTCATCTGCCTGTGAACGCAAAGCTGAAAGGAGTGCCGGGCCAGTGTGGCTCTTTGCTTCCAGGCACAACAGACGCAGCACGGCATGGCAACGTCTCACCTGGCATGTGGAATAGGTTCTGGGGAGCTTGGGCGGTGCAGTGGAAGAGACGCTAGCAGCGGAAAAGGAGGAGGCAGCTGAGGAGGAGAGGGAGGAGGATGGAGTAGGAGGAGGAGAAGAAGAGTCAGGCCTGCATGCAATCCGTGGCGGTAAAACCAAATCTACACGGGTGCCACGGGTTACATGCTTGACGGCCGTCAGAAGGTTCACCCAGTGGGCAGTAAAACTGATATACCTTCCCTGCCCGTGTTTGCTAGACCACGTGTCTGTGGTCAGATGTATCTTGGCACCGACACTGTGTGCCAGAGATACATTCACTTGCCGCTGAACATGGCCATATAGCTCTGGGATGCCCTTCTCTGAGAAATACTTCCTTCCTGGGACCTTCCATTGTGGTGTTCCAATGGCCACAAATTTGCGAAAGGCCTCCGAGTCCACCAGTTTATATGGCAGTAGTTGGCGGGCTATGAGTTCTGACAAGCCAGCCGCCAACCGTTGGGCAAGAGGGTTATCCGGCGTCATCATTTTTTTACGCTCAAACATTAGGCCCACGGAAGCCTGCCTTTTTGCAGAAAAATGTGAGCTTGGCGTGATGGAAGGTGGAGTGGAGGACAATTGTGAGGAGAGAGGAGAAGGAGAAGTAGAAGACGAGGCTGGACGGTGAGAGCCTGCAGTGTGGCTTTGTGTGTTCCGTTGCTCCCACTGGGCTCGGTGATGGCTGCTCATGTGCCTTCTTAAGGCGGTCGTCCCTAGGTGAGTATTGGGCTTACCGCGACTAACGCGTTGACTGCAAAGATTGCAGATGGCAACGCTATTGTCAGCAGCGGACACGTTAAAAAAAGCCCACACTGCGGAGCCATGTGCCGGTGTCCTGGGAGCGCCAGATGTGACCGTACATGGTCGATGACTCGCTCCTGATACATTTGCAGTCTGCTTTGTCCCTGCTGTGCAATGTAAGTCATTGCTGCTTCTCCTCCCTATCTGCTGGTCCATATCTCCCTCTGAACTCCCCTCCTCTTCCTCTCTTGTGGGCACCCACGTGACATCACTAGACACGTCATCATCAACGTCACCTTCCCCACCGCTATAAGTAGAGTAGGCAGCAACACCGGGGACCAACCTCCTCCTTGGGCTGATCTGGGTACTGGCGTCAGACTGCTGAGTAGCGCTTGTTGCTACCTCCTCTTCCTGATCCAATACCAAGAGTGGCTGCGCATCAGAAATGTCCTCTTGATATGGATCGGAAAATAATTCCAGTGACTCAAGCGGAAGGTATGTGGTGGTGGTGGTGGTGGTCGTGTTGTTGGTGGTAGTGTCTTTGGGGGTGCACATAGCAGAGAGTGAAGAAGAGGGTGCAGATCGAGAGGATGAGGAGGGTGCAGAAGAGTAAGGCTGAGCGAGCCACTCAACCAAGTCTGGTGCATCCTTTAAAGTAATTGAACGCACCTTCTGCAACTTCCCACTTTGGCTCAAGCCTGTTGCTCCTGCCCTACCCCTACCACCCCTGCGGAAGGGCCTGCCTCTTCCTCTGCATGTCATTTTTTAAATGACCCTGTGACAAAACTCTTAGTCCCTATACCGCTGAAGGACTGCTGCAGTATAGGTGAGCGGTCAGCAGTGGTGCACGTCAACCCTATCTATTGTGGACCTATAGCGGTCCTTACAGAACAGCAGACTGTACCGCACTCAAGCCTATGTACCGTAGCACCCTATACCAAGTTACCAGTCCTTATAAGAACTTTTGTGGACCAAGCAGGTTGTGTATTAGTGTTTAGCAGACTGTACGTCAGTCCCTATACCGCTGAAGGACTGCTGCAGTATAGGGCAGCGGTCAGCAGTGGTGCACGTCAACCCTATCTATTGTGGACCGATAGCGGTCCTTACAGAACAGCAGACTGTACCGCACTCAAGCCTATGTACCGTAGCACCCTATACCAAGTTACCAGTCCTTATAAGAACTTTTGTGGACCAAGCAGGTTGTGTATTAGTGTTTAGCAGACTGTACGTCAGTCCCTATACCGCTGAAGGACTGCTGCAGTATAGGGCAGCGGTCAGCAGTGGTGCACGTCAACCCTATCTATTGTGGACCGATAGCGGTCCTTACAGAACAGCAGACTGTACCGCACTCAAGCCTATGTACCGTAGCACCCTATACCAAGTTACCAGTCCTTATAAGAACTTTTGTGGAACAAGCAGGTTGTGTGTTAGTGATTAGCAGACTGTACGTCAGTCCCTATACCAATGAAGGACTGCTGCAGTATAGGGCAGCGGTCAGCAGTAGTGCACGGCAACCCTATGTATTGTGGACCGATAGCGGTCCTTACAGAACAGCAGACTGTACTGCACTCAGGCCTATGTACCGTAGCACCCTATACCAAGTTACCAGTCCTTATAAGAACTTTTGTGGACCAAGCAGGTTGTGTGTTAGTGTTTAGCAGACTGTGCGTCAGTCCCTATACCGCTGAAGGACTGCTGCAGTATAGGGCAGCGGTCAGCAGTAGTGCACGGCAACCCTATGTATTGTGGACCGATAGCGGTCCTTACAGAACAGCAGACTGTAACGCACTCAGGCCTATGTACCGTAGCACCCTATACCAAGTTACCAGTCCTTATAAGAACTTTTGTGGACCAAGCAGGTTGTGTGTTAGTGATTAGCAGACTGTACGTCAGTCCCTATACCAATGAAGGACTGCTGCAGTATAGGGCAGCGGTCAGCAGTAGTGCACGGCAACCCTATGTATTGTGGACCGATAGCGGTCCTTACAGAACAGCAGACTGTAACGCACTCAGGCCTATGTACCGTAGCACCCTATACCAAGTTACCAGTCCTTATAAAAACTTTTGTGGACCAAGCAGGTTGTGTGTTAGTGTTTAGCAGACTGTGCGTCAGTCCCTATACCGCTGAAGGACTGCTGCAGTATAGGGCAGCGGTCAGCAGTGGTGCACGTCAACCCTATCTATTGTGGACCGATAGCGGTCCTTACAGAACAGCAGACTGTACCGCACTCAAGCCTATGTACCGTAGCACCCTATACCAAGTTACCAGTCCTTATAAGAACTTTTGTGGACCAAGCAGGTTGTGTATTAGTGTTTAGCAGACTGTACGTCAGTCCCTATACCGCTGAAGGACTGCTGCAGTATAGGGCAGCGGTCAGCAGTGGTGCACGTCAACCCTATGTATTGTGGACCGATAGCGGTCCTTACAGAACAGCAGACTGTAACGCACTCAGGCCTATGTACCGTAGCACCCTATACCAAGTTACCAGTCCTTATAAGAACTTTTGTGGACCAAGCAGGTTGTGTGTTAGTGATTAGCAGACTGTACGTCAGTCCCTATACCAATGAAGGACTGCTGCAGTATAGGGCAGCGGTCAGCAGTAGTGCACGGCAACCCTATGTATTGTGGACCGATAGCGGTCCTTACAGAACAGCAGACTGTACTGCACTCAGGCCTATGTACCGTAGCACCCTATACCAAGTTACCAGTCCTTATAAAAACTTTTGTGGACCAAGCAGGTTGTGTGTTAGTGTTTAGCAGACTGTGCGTCAGTCCCTATACCGCTGAAGGACTGCTGCAGTATAGGGCAGCGGTCAGCAGTAGTGCACGGCAACCCTATGTATTGTGGACCGATAGCGGTCCTTACAGAACAGCAGACTGTAACGCACTCAGGCCTATGTACCGTAGCACCCTATACCAAGTTACCAGTCCTTATAAGAACTTTTGTGGACCAAGCAGGTTGTGTGTTAGTGATTAGCAGACTGTACGTCAGTCCCTATACCAATGAAGGACTGCTGCAGTATAGGGCAGCGGTCAGCAGTAGTGCACGGCAACCCTATGTATTGTGGACCGATAGCGGTCCTTACAGAACAGCAGACTGTACCGCACCCAAGCCTATGTACCGTAGCACCCTAGACAGACCAAGTTACCAGTCCTGATAAAGAGCTTTGTGGAACAAGTGAGTTGTGAATGATTAGCAGACTGCAGCAGAAGGGCAGCAGTCAAGTATAATATTCTTTCTATATTTGGAAGAAAGAATATTATACGTGTACAAGCCTATTACCGTACCACTGATACCAGTCCTGAAAAGAACCTTTGTGGAACTAATAGTAACAGCAAGTCTTTAAAATTATCCTCACTGCCTGACACACTGCTTCCTGCCTGTCCCTATACAAATTGGCAAAAAAGAGTAGGCTGGAACGATTAGCTGGAACAGCTCTTTTGTGGACCTGATAGTAACAGCTAATGATGATGATGATGATGATGATGAAGAAAGACTAATCTGGCTGAGCTGTCCCTAAAATAGCAGCATACAGCGCTCTGTCCCTTTATCTAAACTGACAAAAGAAACTCAGGCTGCTGACCTAACACCTATACCAGTCCTGAAAAGAACTTTTGTGTACCAAATAGCTAGCGTTTTCTCTGTCCCTACTCCACACAGGATCCTTTCCCTACAGTGACAGAAGAAAGAATGTAAAATGGCCACCGGATCGGGTGTATTTATAGGTTAGGGGGAATGTCCAAGTGTCCATGAGCTGTCATGTCTCAATTGGTTGTCCTGTAACACATGATAAACGTGTCACGAAAGGTTAAAGTTCTTGTATACATTAAACACGTAAGTCCGCCGGGGCGAACGACGGAAAAAGGCGTTCGAACCCGCGGACGGCGAAAGTCGGAAATTCGCCGCGAAACGACCGCCGGGCGAACCGTTCGGCCATCACTAATCTCTGGATCTGGTAAGCGGCCCCCTGATTATATTTTTCAATGTTTCTGGGCTGACAGTTGCTGGAATAAGTGTGGTGCAGGATAAACAATTCTTCTTATTGTATCAATTCACTCTGATTTGTATTGGATTATTGTCACACTGACTTTGCTTTGGACTATTTGTATTGTGGCTGATGTGTTCATAGCAAAAAAAAAATAATACCCATAAGGAAATGCCCTATATATCTTTCAAATGAAAACCACTCTACAACATCCATGTTAATTTATCATCATTTACTTTTCAATTCTTTTTGTACTTACCATGTAACATATCTATTAGTATGGCAACATACAGTGTCTTGAAAAAGTATTCATACCCCTTGAAATCTTCCACATTTTGTCATGTTATAACCAAAAAAATGTAAATGTATTTTATTGGGATTTTATGTGATAGATCAACACAAAGTGGCACATAATTGTGAAGTGGAAGGAAAATGATAAATGTTTTTTATTTTATTGTTTTACAAATAAATATCTGAAAAGTGTGAAGTACATTTGTATTCAGCCCTCCTTTACTCTGATACCCCATAACTAAAGTCTAGTGGAACCAATTGCCTTCAGTAGTTGCCTAATTAGTAAATAGAGTGTGTAATTTAATCTCAGTATAAATACAGCTATTCTGTGAAGCCTTCAGAGGTTTGTTAGAGAACCTTAGTGAACAAACAGCATCATGAAGGCCAAGGAACATACCAGACAGGTCAGAGAGTTGTGGAGAAGTTTAAAGCAGGGCTAGTTATAAAAAGTTATAAAAAAAATATGTAAAGCTTTGAGCATCTCACAGAGCACTGTTTAATCCATAATCTGAAAATGGAAAGAGTATGGAACAACTGCAAACCTACAAAGACATGGCCATCCACCTAAACTAACAGAAGGAGAGCATTATTCAGAGAAGCAGCCAACTGAAATTGTAAATCTGGAAGAGCTGCAGAGATCCACATCTCAGGAGGGAGAATCTGTCTACGGGACAACTATTAGTCGTGAACTCCACAAATCTGGCCTTGATGGAAGAGAAGCAAGAAGAAAGCCATTCTTAAAAGAAAGCCATAAGAAGTCTGGTTTGCAGTCTGTGGGGGAGACAGCAAACATGTGGAAGAAGGTGCTCTGGTCAGATAAGATCAAAATGTAACTTTTTGGCCTAAAAGCAAAATTCTATATCTGGCTGAAATCTAACACTGCATATCACCGTGAATACACACCATCATCACTGTGAAACCTGGTAGTGGCAGCATCATGTTGTGATAGATGAAGCCACATACTGGGCAATCTTATACCCCGCACATACGATCAGACATTCCGACAACAAAATCCATGGATTTTTTTCCAACGGATGTTTGCTCAAACTTGTCTTGCATACACACAGTCACACAAATCTTGTCGGAAATTCCAAACGTCAAGAACGCCGTGACGTACAAAACGTACGACAAGCTGAGAAAAATGAAGTTCAATAGCCAGTGCAGCTCTTCTGCTTGCTTCCGAGAATGCGTGAAACTTTGTGTATCGGAATTGTGTACACACAATCGGAATTTACGACAACGGATTTTGTTGTCGGAAAATTTGAGATCCAGATCTCAAATTTTGTGTGGCGGAAATTCCGATGGAAAATGTCTAATGTAGCCTACACACAGTCGGAATTTCCAACAACAAGGCCCCAACGAACATTTTCAGTCAGGAAATTCCGACTGTGTGTACGCAGCATTAGAAGAATACCTTTTAGAGTCTGCAAAAGACTTGAGACTGGGGTGGAGGTTCACCTTCCAGCAGGACAACGACCCCCAAACATACAGCAAGAGCTACAATATAATGGTTTAGATCAAAGCATATTCATGTGTTAGAATGACCAAGTCAAAATCCAGACTTAAATTCAATTGAGAATCTGTGGCAAGACTTGAAAATTGCTGTTGACAGACACTCTCCATCCAATCTGACAGAGCTTGAGCTATTTTACAAGGAAGAATGAGCAAAACATTTCACTCTCTAGATGTGCAAAGCTGGTAGAGCGATCCCCAAAAAGACTTTCAGCCAGTGTTACCAATCGTCAGTATTTTTACTGGCAGCCAGTAAAAAACAGGCAATTTCCCCTGCCAGTAAAAAATATGGCTGTGATGTTCAGCTCGGTCCAGAGCTGGCCGAGACCATCCGAGTCCCTGTTACTGTGTGTTCGGACAGCTCTGGTGGCAGTGCCCGAGCGTGTCATGAGATGTCATGGTGCAAGGGAGCCAAGCAGAGCGGCCAGAGCATGGTGTGTGTGTTGCAGGACAGGAGCGCGGCAGGTCGGGAGTGGGACTGTTAGTGTTGTTTAAACTGGAGTGGACTGAAGGGACCAAGCGTCAACTTCATGTGTGTGTGTGCCTTCCTATTCTAATTTCTTGCCCTCCTGAATCCAGTCCCTGAGCTACTTACTATATCAAAATTAAAATAAGAAATATGTATTTTGCCCTAATATCTATCTTAAATCACATTGCTAATTGCATATTGTACCTGTTTGTAGCCTAAATACTAAAATTTGCACTTAAAACTGTAATTTTGTAACTTTTGGAAATGCCAGTAAAAACTTTGCTGTGCCAGGAAATTTTGGGTGTCGTGTCAGTAAATTTCAATCTGGTAGGTTGGCAACACTGCTTGCAGCTGTAATTTCAGCGAAAGGTTGTTCTACAAAGTACCAGCTAAACCAATGTATGCAAAGAATTTCTTAAGAACTTCATTGAATTGGAATTGAGTCAGAAGGGAACCATCCTCATGGATAAGAAAACTCTGCAGTAATCAAGGTCTGTACTCCATAAACTTGCAAATTACCTTAACAGGACAAATAACATTTGTACCGAAAGAAGGAAGGTCAATCCACTCACCCCTACCTAGCTGGTCCATTTTGGATTTGGATATGAAAATACTAACCAAACAATCTGAAATGACCACATGACCATGCTTCAGTCCTGTAGACCCTTGTTTATTTCTAGGAATCAGCTCCAATATCCGCAGGGCTCCAAAAAATGCTTACACAAACGCTGCTTTAAAAAGGAAACCCTCATACACGAAAAACAAACTGCGCATGTCGCTTCACACAGCTTGTCCAAAAGAGAAATAGAAATGAGCCTTCTATTGTCAGGAGTGAAATTACTTCTCCTCTACCATTTAAGAGCCTGGCGGACCTTCAAAAACTGTTGCAAGCTGGGAGATCCATAAGCTTGAAGAAAAAGAAACCCCGGCTAATACCTTTGCCAGATGATTGTATGAAACTTTTTTCTCCATTAAATAACTTGTAAATGTTATTAAAGCCGCCTCAGATGGGCATTCATACTGAAAACCCATTGACCTACTAAAGGAAACCCAGTTATGCCAAGCTTTCAAATATTGAGACCAGGTCTGGGAGTCATGCGAATTCCTTATAACTGCTGTGATATATTTTTAATTAATTTGCACCACCTGGATAGTACTGTGCTGACCAGAAATGACTGGGGAAACAGGCAGCAAATGCATCAGTTGGCAGTCCTGTTCTTCCATGTCAGGCTCTCTCCCAGCTATACAGAGCGGCTGCTTGAAAAACCTCTCCTGACTAGAGGGTGAAGCTCCAGGACAGTATGCCTGCGACATCCCGCTGTCACTCATAGGAGAAGGGGAATAGGCTCGCCCCTTTCTGCCACGGCTCCGACCTGCTGCTTGTAATGGCGTTGACCCGTCTGCCTCTTCTTCCCTCTCATGTCTGGAATCTCCAGCTGCCTCTACCTGCAGACACTTACGCAGCCATTCTTCACCACTGCTGGCTTGTGTCTTCTCTATCACGCTACTTAACAGGCTCTCCATTCTGGCAGTGTGTTGTAGCTATCTTGCTGTGATGATCCCAAAAGGAAGACACACCTGCGATGGGACCCTTTTATAATGAGCCCTACACCTTCTGGCAGGTTCTCTTCCTTTTGATTGGCTGATCAGACCTGTCAGGCCAGGTGAGCTAAACTCTTAATGAGACAACACACCAGTTATTCATGTCTAACATTATTGAAATAAACCAACCACAATTGATAAATAACTACTAATTAATATGATAGAAGGGGGGAGGCAGCTGCAGGCCCATGTAGGTGTGCCCAAATAAATTGAGCCCACTTGAGCATTACAACAAATCCATTTCAGGGACGCTGGTACAATGGCTGTAAACCTCAGTGTGGAAAACTCGCACACATGTATCTGGTGTACCTCTGACTAGAGGCCATATGGCAGGTATAGTCAGACCATACCCAAAACTATGAGAAGTCTAATTTTAAACACCAATACAAATAGAGCATGGCTTACCTAAAGCTTATATTTGTAATATATCACCTACATAATGTCACACATAATAATACTTCTACAGTGAAGACAAACACACGATCATTACACCGGATTGTGTTGTCAGCTTATCATGATAGATGCTTGTTTGGAAAGCTCAAAAGACAAAGGTAAAAACCAATGCTGCTGTTCAATCTTTATTTTGTATTTATTGTATCTGACACATATTAAAAATGGTGATTCGCACCATTTGTTATGATATGCACTTCACGTCATCCAGTCACCTATTTGTACATGTTCACTATCAGCCCACCCCAAAATGCACAATATAAACAACAATTAAAAATAACAAATTGCCCGACATATAATTAGCCATGGCCTTTATTTTGGGCTTAAATCTAACTTTGAATTAAACTTTTATGAAATAATACATGTATACACATACCTCCCAACATTTTGAGATGGGAGCGAGGGACACCTATTAGCGTAATTATGCAGGCATAGGACACACACCCCGCTATGCCCCCTTAAAGGAGAATTATACAAAAAAATTGATAGTTAAACCTACAAGTACTTATTTTCATCACTACTATTGCTTTAAACTGGCTTTTAAGATTTACAAATGCAGCCATTTAGAAATTGGATGAAAGGTTTAGCACTGGGAAACACTTTTTGAAAGATAAAAAGTGCATTTTATATACTATATAGATCAGTCCAAAATGAAGGACAAACGAGGAGAAAAGGGTGACAGAGGGACTTTGTTCCAAATCAGGGACAGTCCTTCAAAATCAGGGACGGTTGGGAGCTATCTATACAAAATACACAGTTCACT
Source organism: Lithobates pipiens (assembly GCF_037356315.1). Lineage (NCBI taxonomy): Eukaryota > Metazoa > Chordata > Amphibia > Anura > Ranidae > Lithobates > Lithobates pipiens. Next base: position 44,388,720 of record NW_027507787.1, read on the forward strand.
GTGGTGTGCTGAGGGTTAAAACTGGCCAGGCAGCCTATGACTGGGCAGCTCTTTCTCCTTCTCATTGTTGTGAGGCTATAGGCCAGGCATAGACAAACTTTCAACTGTAGTGTGGCAAAAAATGTAGGAATTTGAGCGTGTCAGATTTATGAAACAAAATGTCTAAATCGCATTAGCAACTAACCATTTGAGCTCTTGAAAATTTTACCCCCTTCATGACCAGGCCATTTTTTTACTGTTCAGTACTGTGCTAATTTAACTGGCAATTGCAAGGTCATGCAACACTGTATGCAAATTACATTTATATATTTTTTTTCACATAAATAGAGCTTTCTTTTGGTTGTATTTGATCACCGAGTTTTTTATTATATAAATGAAAAAAGACCGAAAATTTAAAAAAAAGTTTTTTTCTACTTTTTGTTAAAAACATATCAAAAATTTTTTTTTATGTCTTCATAAATTTAGGCCAAAATATATTCTGCTAATATATCAAGTACCAGGTGCTTGAGGGCAATGGAGAGAGGGCATCTTTTGCACATGAATGTGAGACGGACTTAAAGTAGCACAGGTTGCCTGTGGAGTTGCTTGTAGAAGGATTCAGGAATACTGCTGATGTGATTGAACATGAGTCTGCAGGCAGGTGGCGCCTGTGAGATGTGGCAGGCCTGTAGAATCACTGAGACAGTAGGAGAGTCAACACAAGCCAGGATCAGGAACTAGGTGGGAAGCAGAGACGACAAAGTCAGGTGGAAGCCGAGGTCAACATGAGAAGCAGGCAATGGGTATCCGTTAAACAAGCCAGGGGTCAGGCACTGGAGACTAGACATGTGCACACTGAAATATTTCGTTTTCGTCCAAAAAATACATTTATTTCGTTACTCCCGAAATTCGTTTTTATTTATTTTGTTTTTAATTAAAAATTTGTCCAAAAATCCAAATGAATTAAGGTCGAATCTGTCATTGAAGGCTTATGGTGTCTGTTCAAAGTAGATTCAACGGTGCAGCTAAACTGTATGATTCCATATAGTTTAGCTGCTACGTTGAATCTTCTTAGAACTTTCAACAGACACCATAAGCCAAAAAGTCAACGTTTGTATGTTTTTCGCTGCTTTGTCGAATCTTTGTGATTCATGTTGAATGTATATAGTTCAAACAGAAAATGGACTGGTGATAGTGATCACTGATCAGACAGGTAACAAGATAGGGTATATAGAATCTATATAGAATCTCAATCTATAATATATAATCTATGATAATAACCCCCCCACAACACGGGCAGCCTCAGAGGCTATCACAACACTAGCAACACTAGTATAACTATCAAGTTCACAACACTAACACAATAGCAGCAGATTATTATGAAAAAGTTAAGTTGAAATATAGCTTGCTTCGCTATTGTTCTGCTTCTGTGCTTATGCTTATATGCTTAATTGCTAAATCATTTAGGTTCTCTGACAAACGAACCAGCTAAGATTGACTGTCTTCTGAAATGATTCAGTGTGTGTGTCTCTCTCTGCTAGCAATCATAAGTGAAAGTAAGTTGGCTGTATGTGTGTACTTAGTTCTAGCTATTTTACTGCTCCTCCTCTTTGGTTATAATCAACCAATAACTTTCATCATCTTTATTATTGCAGCAGTAATCTTTTCTCTCTCTGTCAAATCTTTTCTCTCTGTGTCGAATCTTTTCTCTCTATGTCGAATCTTTTCTCTCTATGTCGAATCTTTTCTCTCTATGTAGAATAATCCTGGACTAATAGAGTTAAGGTTAGGCACATTCGACCACAGGTTAGATAGACACAGATTGTTATTGTCAGTGTCATGTTGAATCTCCTATCTATATCAAACTTTTGTCACAACAAAAACGAAAATAAAGCATTTATTTATGTCAGATCTTTCGTTTTTCGGATTCTGCACTTTCCTTATCGTTTGTTAAAACAATAACAAAAATACCTGAAATTCGGACGAAAATGCATTCGGACTAAAACGAATACACATGTCTACTGGAGACAGGCAGGAGACAGGTAAAGATCTAGCCGGGTAAGAAGCTAGAGATCACAGGAACAAAAACACAGCTAACAAGCTGAAGATCAATCAACAACTTCAACCACTGACAGGCTTCCTCATAAAGGCCCATGTGAAGTGCTGGTGGAGATGCTGGGTCCTAGAGTCCTTCCCCTGCCGTTGGTGCCCTGACAGATGCTGGGTCCTAGAGTCCTTTTCCTGCCGTTGGTGACCTGGTAAAAAAAAATCCCAACAAGTGTATATTGATTGGTTTGTGCAAAAGTTTTAGCATCTACAAACTATGGTATACAGTATATAATACACAGCTATGACGCTATACTGGTAATGGCAGTGATCACAAACTTATAGTGGTCTATCAGTGGATGTTCCTTTTTCACCCTGTGAATGCTGAGAATTGTATTCCTGGCTGAATACAAATAGCCCCTTTTTACAATAGGTTCTACCATTTGAGAAAGGAACCTAGGTGGCTCAGAAACTTGTAGCCAATCCTATTTTGTGTTATAGTGACATTTGATGTCACTTATGGTCCGTCCGTGCTCTCCACTGAAATCCTGGGCTTCCTGATCCCTGGATTTTAGCCTGCTTCCTGATCTGGCCAGTGGCGGTGAGGCTGTATTCTGGAACTGAGTGATTTACTATTCATCCACATGTGATTTATGCCGAAAAGTCTCCATGACAGGCACCATATTCTGTCACGTTTGTGAGTTGTTTATTGCCTTTTCATTGTTAAAGTCTTTATGCTACACTAAGGTGGATTCCCTCTGGTGTTCTTTTCTTATCATTATGAAGAATTCTTCAGTCTGTTCTGAGGTGCTGCCACAAGTGTATAGAGATTATTGTTCATCCCAAACAGACTATTTCACATTATATTAACTATCTGGAACTTTATGTGCTCCCATACTTTTCACTCTTGGTTCACACTAAATAAATCTTTTTCTCATTTCCCTTGTGTGAGCTTGCTATGTTTCAAATTAAAGTATGTGTGACCCCTACCTTGTAAATCATTCCATTTAGATTAAAATAGAAATGTAATGCAAACATTTGTGCATACAGTATATATAAAAAAAAAAAATGACATACATTTTTTTTTTAAATAAGTGATCATATAATGCAAAAGGGTCGTAAAGTGGTGGTAGTGGAGAAACAGTAGTACATCGATCTTCCAAACAAATGCAGGGGGTGGGGGTCAGCAAAAGTCTGATCAATTGGGGACAGTTCTCTCAGCACAGCCAGAAAACCAACCATGCTGAGGTGGATGTGCTCTCATGTGCTCACACACAGTGGGGACGGAAAGTATTCAGACCCCCTTAAATTTTTCACTCTTTGTTATATTGCAGCCATTTGCTAAAATAATTTAAGTATTTTTTTTTTCCTCATTAATGTACACACAGCACCCCATATTGACAGGAACCACAGAATTGTTGAAATTTGTGCAGATTTATTAAAAAAGAAAAACTGAAATATCACATGGTCCTAAGTATTCAGACACTTTGCTCAGTATTTAGTAGAACCACCCTTTTGATCTAATACAGCCATGAGTCTTTTTGGGAAAGATACAACAAGTTTTTCAAACCTGGATTTGGGGATCCTCTGCCATTCCTCTTTGCACATCATCTCCAGTTCTATCAGGTTGGATGGTAAACGTTGCTGGACAGAAATTTTTAGGTCTCTCCAGAGATACTCAGTTGGGTTTAAGTCAAGGCTCTGGGCCATTCAAGAACAGTCACAGAGTTGTTGTGAAGCCACTCCTTCATTATTTTAGCTGTGTGCTTAGGGTTATTGTCTTGTTGGAAGGTAGACCTTCAGTCCAGTCTGAGGCCCTGAGCACTCTGGAGAAGGTTTTCGTCCAGGATATCCCTGTACTTGGCCGCATTCATCTTTCCCTCGATTGCAACCAGTCGTCCTGTCCCTGCAGCTGAAAAACACCCCCACAGCATGATGTTGCCACCACCATGCTTCACTGTTGGTACTGTATTGGACAGGTGATGAGCAGTGCCTGGTTTTCTCTACACATACCGCTTAGAATTAAGGCCAAAAAGTTCTATCTTGGTCTCATCAGACCAGATAATCTTATTTCTCACCATCTTGGAGTCCTTCGTGTGTTTTTGCGTAAACTGCATGCGGGCTTTCATGTGTCTTGCACTGAGGAGGGGCCACTCTTCCATAAAGCCCTGACTGGTGGAGGGCTGCAGTGATGGTTGACTTTCTACAACTTTCTCCCATCTCCCAACTGCATCTCTGTAGCTCAGCCACAGTGATCTTTGGGTTCTTCTTTATCTCTCTCACCAAGGCTCTTCTACCCGATAGCTCAGTTTGGCCTGACGGCCAGCTCTATGAAGGGTGTGGTCGTCCGAAACGTCTTCCATTTAAGGATTATGGAGGCCAATGTGCCCTTAGGAACCTTAAGTGCAGCAGACATTTTTGTAACCTTGGCCAGATCTGTGCCTTGCCACAATTCTGTCTCTGAGCTCTTCAGGCAGTTCCTTTGACCTCATGATTCTCATTTGCTCTGACATGCACTTTGAGCTGTAAGGTCTTATATAGACAGGTGTGTGGCTTTCCTAATCAAGTCCAATCAGTATAATCAAACACAGCTGGACTCAAATGAAAGTGTTGAACCATCTCAAGGATGATCAGAAGAAATGGACAGCACCAGAGTTAAATATATGAGTGGCACAGCAATAGGTACTTAGGACCATGTGATATTTCAGTTTTTCTTTTTTAATAAATCTGCAATCTTTTTCGTTTTGTTACGTTTCATATTAGCCGTTAATTCGTATTGCGTAATTCATGTCCAAAATTCTATTTGGATTCGTACAAAATACGAATTTTTGTTAGGTTTGTTAACTTTTTGTAACAATTACGAACGTTCGTTATGGTGAATTTAAAAAAGCAAAAAATACCTATCTCAATATGGCAGTCGTCGACTCATTATGAGGGGCTCCCACCATCCCTGTGCTGTGCTCATTATGAGGGGCTCCCACCAGCTCCCACCAGCCAAAGGAGGAATTCAGCTGTGCTGACTTCCTCCTGGGGCTGTACCCTTGCTGTGCTCATTATGAGGGGCTCCCACCATCCCTGTGCTGTGCTGACTTCCTGGGTTTGTACCCCTGCTGTGCTCATTATGAGGGGCTCCCACCATCCCTATGCTGTGCCAACTTCCTCCTGGGGCTGTACCCCGCTGTGCTCATTATGAGGGACTTCCACCATCCCTGTGCTGTGCTCATTATGAGGGGCTCCCATCATCCCTGTGCTGTGCTGACTTCCTCCTGGGGCTGTACCCCTGCTGTGCTCATTATGAGGGGCTCCCACCATCCCTGTGCTGTGCTGACTTCCTGGCTTTTTAACTTCATCATAACGAATAATCCTAATTATTATGACAATAATAAAACAATATTAACAAACATTCTTATTTTATCCGATTCTGAATCTCCCATTGACTACCAGTACCAGTCTCCCACTCCCACATAAAAAAGGTAATGCTATGACTTTTTTTCCTTCAGTTACATTTTTATTATATTACTGCTAAATATAGATATTTGCAGCCTGCTTTGTGTCAATTTATATTAATCAGTTATGATGAGTGCCACACACATTCGCTTTATAGATTTTTTGGGGTCTAGTTTTTGCTTCAAGTCCAAGTTTGGAACACCAAGTCATGATGACCTTGGTTGCTGCTATAGGTCTGTGTGTGAAGAAAAAACATTTGTTCTGGTTTTGGTTAGTCGAAAAACAAAGACTTAAAATCAGATTAAACTTGAGCTCTACTGCAGACCACATTTTCAAACATTAGTACTGGTGGTAGCACAATGGACACACCTGCTCGAGGATTTAAGCCTTGACATTTCTCTGATAGCACAACTATATTATTTCATTGAAAACCACAGGTTCCAACAAGAGTTCCCATGAATATTACAAATTGACACTGGCATCCAAACACCGCTTTGTCAATACATGTCCTTCTCTATCTGACAATCACAGCGTCACTTATATTTCTTAATCCTCACTGGGTGGTGTGGCAGACAATTTCTCACCATCATTCATACTATATAAATGGTGACTTGTGAATGATCAGAGATGGACCCTTGCAAGAACAATTGTGCAAAAATGGTGAGTCTAATGGTTTTTTAAGTAGATCTAAATGGGATGATATTTCGCTTTCAATCAATAATTTATAATTTTTTTCATGAATAATGATTTTCTCTTTTCTGCATCTCAATACTGCTGATCTCCTGCAGTCTTTTTTTTCAGGCATTTCCTGTCTATGTGCACTTGCTCCAGTGGCAACTGCACATCACTGCGTAATGCCAGCTTACCAGTTGTGACAACAGTGGACCATACTTGTACAATGTAGGTTGGTACTGTACACTGCTGGTAGTCTCCACCAGGGGTCTTCACAAGGTGCAGATGTGACAGGGTGAAAATGCAGGAGCACACTGGGGATGATTTATTAAAATCTTAGCGTGAAAAATCTGGTGCAGCTGTGCATAGTAGCCAGTCAGCTTCTAAAGCTGGCCATACACCATTCAATTTTCTTATTCAATTTCCTTTAGATTTGCCTTCAACTGTGTAGTACAAGGGCCTGCCTGATTGCACACAAGCTGAAAGTGTTCAGATTTGACCTCATATTATATGGTTTTGGTAAATCCAAACGAAAACTATAGAAGAAAATTGTATAACGTATGGCCAGCCTAACTTCAGCTTATTCAATTAAGCTTTGACAAAAAAAACTGGAAGCTGATTGATTTCTATGCAGAGCTGCACCAGATTTTGCACTCTCCAGTGTTAGTAAATCAACCCCACTAAAACAGGACGATGACTTTATAGCAAGATCACCAGGTATTAATTTAATCTAAAAAGGCTACTTTTGACATTACATTTGGTAATTTGGTTTAGAATTTAAGTGGAATGTATGGCAGCTCTGTACATACATATTCCAGAATGGTCAGGACTAAAAAAATATCAGTTTAAATTACTTTTTTATGTTAGTCATAAAAAATATGAAATATTTTATTTTAATATTTTGCGTTTTATTTACCAGCAGGAGCAGCTCTTGGCTCCTTTCCACACCTATTGCAGGCTCCAGTGACAAATTTACATACAATGGTAAAAGTGAATGATTCATGCCAGTCATGGGTGTGTGCAGCCTATTGCATTAGGGTGTGCACCCCCAAAGCTCAAACACATGTGTGTGTGTTTTTATATATATATATATATATATATATATATATATATATATATATATATATATATATATATATATATACACACACACACACCTAATAATAAAGGTAAACAGGCATTTTAAATTAAAACTTTATTAAATAAACACATTTCTACTTATTAAAATATTTAGTTTAGTGATGGAAGGCAAACCAAATGATAATGCCTGAACACAATTTTGCAACTTTACATGTGGTAGTAAAACGCACATATCATCGCTACTTTGTGTATCCAGGTGAATTATACTGCGTTTTTTACAGGACATATTGGGCTTTCTTTTGTAGGTAAATGGTAATGAACGTCTCATGATTTGTTTTATATCATCAAGGAAAACTGGCCCAAAATAGTAAAAAAATAAGATTTTTTTTTAAATTTAGCTGTATATTTCTTGCTATTACAGTAACTTACCACCATCAGATTTTCCATCTCCCTCTTTACTTTGGAGTCTTATGTTTATAAATCACTATTAATATTCTGCTGTCTTCATAGCAATCGCTGCACATTGACAGGTGAATGCCTCCGTATTTTATAGATTCATTTGTGGTATTTGCCCCTTCTTTTTCAAATATTTATTGCAGTGTTATCAGCACCTAAAGTGGCATGGATTGTATTATTATATGAATTCTCACGTTTTCGATATTTATTTGCTCAATGTCACATTATTTAAATCGCCATTATTTACATCCTTGCACATCAATGTCATGTTAGCTTTGTTGCATAAATTAATTTGGCAATCACTACAGCAGCGCAGCCCCGCCATTCCATATATATACCAATCATATTAGATACCGATAAAGTGCCTGCAGCAACGGGTCACTTTTCAACATTACATCTAATTCAAAGTTGAAGTATCCACTACACAGTTATTATGCCCCCAATCCCCCCTCCTAGCAGAACTCTACTCCCCCAATTCCCTATACCAGCACAAATCCCCCCCCCCCCAATCGTCCCCCAAATCCCCAACCCCATCCAAATTACCCTTTTCCTGGGAACAAATTCTTCCTCCCTACCCAAATCTCCCCCCAGCAGAAAACTACTCCCCCAATTCCCTATCCCTAGGATGGCCTAAAATACATTTTGCTGCTCCTGACGATTTCAGCAATACCTCACATGTGTATGTTATTTGTTGTTTGTATTTGGTTTTTATTATAACAAACCTACAAAATTTCTTAAAAGCATATAAAAAAGAATACAGACTTATATAAATGATATCAGCACATCCAACCCTAACCGAAAGACACCTCCACCATTGGATTCATACCATCCGGCAGGTTGCTTGTTTCCAGCGACACAAATGGGATTTCTTGCTGTGAAAGACTTGCATTTAATTATACTTCATTTCTTATAGCCCATAAATATTATAACTGACCAACCAGAGCCATATCTCTTTATCTACCATCACTGTTTGAGATAACATCCTAATTTTGTGAGCTTGTTACAATCCATTCTAGTACTTCTTCCACATGTGTCTGCTGGACTGCTCATATCGATGAATCGATCTTCTGGCCACTATGTGTATATATACTTACAATTGTGAAAAATATTGATAAGCTCCTGAAGAAGCAATATATCGTGAAACATGTCGAGCTTGCATTCTCAAAACGTTATCCTGCTCCCACTCTGCTAAGGGATCTTCCCAGTTGTTGTTACAATTATCGACCCTAGTCCAGCGGTTAGAGCTGGACGTGCTGACTATCATTTATATAAGTCTGTATTATTTTTATATGCGTTTGAGAAATTTTGTACGTTTGTTATAAGAAAAACAGTTTTTTACATTGGTGCTTGTAAAGTCCACAATTCTCCAAATTTAACCAAATCTTAAATAATGGGATGTAGCACATTATTATTATTATTATTATTTACACACCCACAGTACCATCCCATGGTGTATTTGTGTTAGTTTGTCTGATTTGTTGTACTTTCTGTGGGTAAGGGAACTGGACTGCACAGTGGTTACCACCAAGCTGGCCTAGGTCCCTCCTTGCTACTTCTCTAGATGGAATACACACATTCCTGTCTATTAGACTCCACCATATTGCGTCACAGATACGCCAGGCCTGAGGCCCACCCACTTCACAGTACTCACAAATTCCTGGCCAGAGGCCTGTTTTCCTAAATAATTAATGTCCACACAAAATGTCTTTTCAAAAATTTACTGAAGAACAACTTGCATATCTCATTGACATAATGATATTCCTCTTCACAGTGTATAGCACAACAATCTCATTAATATGACTTGTTGAATAGCAGCTACCTTCCCAAACAGTATATTATACGATTCTCAACTATGGGTCATCTCTTGGTATGTACTGCCAGTCCCAGCCCAGAAAGCCTTCAGACTACAAACCTACAAGATGTAGGTCAGGGGTAGCTGATTTTTTTCTGCTTTCTCCCTTGCAAGTCCCCAAACATGGGTCCTCATCTCAAGCATCCTGTCAATGCAGCCCCATAGGAGACCCTCTGTCTTGCATAGATGAAAGACCTACGGCCAGGGGTGACCTATTGACATGCTACCATCTGCTCTGGGACCCACCCACAATAGATAAAAAAAGACACCCACTAACATCACTGGGGCGGGGTGAAATAATCTCTAAAAGGGCACTACACCTGCCAACACGTGTAATATATGTTGCTTATTATTAAAAGACAATGCGGTTGATTTACTAAAGGCAAATATACTGTGCACTGCACGTGCATGTGTTCTAGATCTAAGGGGAAGCTCTGCCAATTTCTATCATTCAATCACGTGCAAGTAAAAATTCAGTTTTTTTTTTCATTTTCCTTGCATGTGATTTGATTGGGCATTCTTTTCATTTTCCTTCTTATTATAATCAGGACATGCTTATTATAATAGTGCATGCTAATAAATATATACCTGTAAAAATAAATAACATAAACTGCTCTATAGATAAGCAAGGATATAGATATATATATACAATATATATATTATTGTATTATATTGATCTATGCATACTTAAAGTATATCTATTTGCTTTTTTTATATAGGGGTGGGATGGGTTAGAACCTTGTCATTTTTTTTGCTTCCATTCCTATTAAGGAGAATTTACCCCAGGGACAGAACAGTGAGGAGTTCATTTATAAAGAACTTGTATAGCCATTTGCCCACTGGAAGTGCATGTACATTCATTCTATGTGAATAAAAACTGTTATTATTAGGCTATATCCTTTGGTTTTGAATTTCCTATAATCCTTAGCTCCATCTAGTGGCCAAATGGGGTATATTCTATTTAAAATTAATCATTTACAAACCAAAAGTGCAGAATGTAGCCTAATAACATTAGTTTTTTGCCCCATTCACACAGAACAAACATACATGCCATTTAACTTGATGAATGGCTATGCAATATCTTTACACATATACCCCTGTCTTTCTAGTTGTTGCCTAACTTGTTGCTTAATATTGCTTATTCAATAATCGTGTGGAGAAGAGCTCCCCTGTCACAAAAGTCCCCAGACCTTTGCACTGTTTTATAATAAGTAGTGATGGACGAACTTCCGACGGGACGTTTCGCGAACGCGAAACGCGAACGGACACAAACGTTCGCGAAAACGACCGTTCGCCGCGGGCTCCATTGACTTCAATGGGAGGCGAATTTCGCAAACCTTTAGGTCGAATTTGCGGCCACGGGGTAATTATTAGGGGGTAGCACGTAGTCCCACCACCTGGACAATAGCATAATACATGTATGAGGTGAATTTGGGATCGATAACTACAAGCATTTTTTTTTTATTTGGGAAATTGTTCTGACAATTCAGGACTATGGAGCTAATGAAGGCAATGGAGGAGAGGGAAGGTCAGGGACCAGGGTAGGCAAACAAGAGGGTGCAGGAGATACAGAGCACTGACAGCAGCACCGTAATACAGAGCACTGACATCAGCACCGTGACATACAGCGCTGACAGCAGCTCCGTGACATACAGCGCTGACAGCAGCTCCGTGACATACAGCGCTGACAGCAGCTCCGTGACATACAGCGCTGACAGCAGCTCCGTGACATACAGCGCTGACAGCAGCTCCGTGACATACAGCGCTGACAGCAGCACCGTGACATACAGCGCTGACAGCAGCTCCGTGACATACAGCGCTGACAGCAGCTCCGTGACATACAGCGCTGACAGCAGCTCCGTGACATACAGCACTGACAGCAGCTCCGTGACATACAGCGCTGACAGCAGCTCCGTGACATACAGCGCTGACAGCAGCACCGTGACATACAGCGCTGACAGCAGCTCCGTGACATACAGCGCTGACAGCAGCTCCGTGACATACAGCGCTGACAGCAGCTCCGTGACATACAGCGCTGACAGCAGCTCCGTGACATACAGCGCTGACAGCAGCTCCGTGACATACAGCGCTGACAGCAGCTCCGTGACATACAGCGCTGACAGCAGCTCCGTGACATACAGCGCTGACAGCAGCTCCGTGACATACAGCGCTGACAGCAGCTCCGTGACATACAGCGCTGACAGCAGCTCCGTGACATACAGCGCTGACAGCAGCTCCGTGACATACAGCGCTGACAGCAGCTCCGTGACATACAGCGCTGACAGCAGCACCGTGACATACAGCGCTGACAGCAGCTCCGTGACATACAGCGCTGACAGCAGCTCCGTGACATACAGCGCTGACAGCAGCTCCGTGACATACAGCACTGACAGCAGCTCCGTGACATACAGCGCTGACAGCAGCTCCGTGACATACAGCGCTGACAGCAGCACCGTGACATACAGCGCTGACAGCAGCTCCGTGACATACAGCGCTGACAGCAGCTCCGTGACATACAGCGCTGACAGCAGCTCCGTGACATACAGCGCTGACAGCAGCTCCGTGACATACAGCGCTGACAGCAGCTCCGTGACATACAGCGCTGACAGCAGCTCCGTGACATACAGCGCTGACAGCAGCTCCGTGACATACAGCGCTGACAGCAGCTCCGTGACATACAGCGCTGACAGCAGCTCCGTGACATACAGCGCTGACAGCAGCTCCGTGACATACAGCGCTGACAGCAGCACCGTAAGCAGCCCCAGGAGGAAGTCAGCACAGCACAGGGATGGTGTGATCCCCTCATAATAAGAACCCCCAGGAGGAAGTCAGCACAGCACAGGGATGGTGGGAGCCCCTCATAATAAGAACACCCAGGAGGAAGTCAGCACAGCACAGGGATGGTGGGAACCCCTCATAATAAGCAGCCCCAGTAGAAATATGACACCGCTCAACCTCTTCAAAGAGGAGGGTAGGGGCATATAGTACGGTGTGCTTTTTTGGGTCAGGGAAGTGAGCCAAATGAATTAAGAAGGTCTGTGTGCTTGATTCCAAAAATTGTTTATAGACATATACATGGTCTACTGATCACATGTGTTGAATTCCTCCGAGATCCATGCCTCATTCATTTTTAGAAATGTGAGGTAGTTAACACTGTGGTGAGCTAGGCGAGTACGCTTATCGGTCACAATCCCCCCTGCTGCGCTGAACGTCCTTTCGGACAGGACACTGGATGAGGGGCAAGCCAACAGTTCGATTGCAAATTGGGCAAGCTCTGGCCAGAGGTCAAGCCTGCCCACCCAGTAGTCTAGGGGTTCATCACTCCTCAGAGCGTCCACATCGGCCGTTAACCCAATGTAGTCGGACACCTGACGGTCTAGGCGTTCCCTGATGCTGGATCCGGATGACACCTGTCGATGGGTCGGCTGAAAGAATGACCTCATATCCGAAGTCACCAACACATCTTCAAACCGGCCTCTTCTTGCAGGCGCTGTTGGATTGGTACCCGCAAATCCTTCTCTGGGAGTGGGAATTGCTCCTCTGCCAGCGCACGCAAAAGCAGAATGCAGCATTTCTCGAAGCAAGGCCTGGAAGTGCTGCATTCTGACAGCCCTCTGCGACGGCGGTAACATTTCCGCCATTTTGTGTTTGTACCGGGGGTCTAAGTACGTTGCCACCCAGTACTGGTCCTTGACCCTCATGCTTTTTATACGGGGGTCCCTATTAAAACACTGGAGCATGAAGGCCCCCATTTGCACTAAAGTGGAAGCGGTGTGGTGGCCTGGCTCCTGCTCATCATCCAGGATAATGTCGTCCTCTTCATTCTCCTCTCCCCATCCTCGCACAACAGGGATCCCAGAAAGGTTTAAAGCATGCTCTTCTTGCTCCTGCTCATCCGCCCCGGCACCATCCTCCTCTGACTCCTCATCAGACTCCTGTTGTTGACTTGTCTCAGATAGAGTAGCCCCCCCTGGGAATTCATCCAGCATTGCGACTTCCTCATCTTCCCGCTCCTGCTCCTCCACAGCCTGATCAATGACACGACGCAATGCACGCTCCAGAAAGAAGGCATAAGGTACCATGTCACTGATGGCGCCATGGCTGCGACTGACCAGTTTGGTGATCTCCTCAAATGGCCGCAGAAGTCTGCATGTGTCGCGCATGAGCAGCCACTGGCGCGGTGAAAAAAAACCCAGCTCCCCAGAACCGTTTCTTTCGCAGAGTTCATACAGGTAGACGTTAACTGCACGTTTCTGCTGGAGCAGCCTATCAAGCATATAGAAGGTTGAGTTCCATCGCGTCGGGCAATCGCAAATAAGACGTCTGACCGGCAGATGGTGTCGCCGCTGAATGTCAGCAAGGCGAGCCATGGCCGTGTAAGATCTTCTGAAATGGGCCGAGATTTTCCTTGCCTGCCGCAAGATGTCCTGGACCCCAGGGTATTTGACAAGGAATCGCTGCACGACCAAGTTTAAGACGTGTGCCATGCACGGCACGTGCGTGATTTTGCCCTGTTTCAATGCGCTAAGCAGATTGGCACCGTTGTCACACACCACTTTACCAACTGTCAAATTGAGCGGTGTTAGCCACTCATCTGCCTGTGAACGCAAAGCTGAAAGGAGTGCCGGGCCAGTGTGGCTCTTTGCTTCCAGGCACAACAGACGCAGCACGGCATGGCAACGTCTCACCTGGCATGTGGAATAGGTTCTGGGGAGCTTGGGCGGTGCAGTGGAAGAGACGCTAGCAGCGGAAAAGGAGGAGGCAGCTGAGGAGGAGAGGGAGGAGGATGGAGTAGGAGGAGGAGAAGAAGAGTCAGGCCTGCATGCAATCCGTGGCGGTAAAACCAAATCTACACGGGTGCCACGGGTTACATGCTTGACGGCCGTCAGAAGGTTCACCCAGTGGGCAGTAAAACTGATATACCTTCCCTGCCCGTGTTTGCTAGACCACGTGTCTGTGGTCAGATGTATCTTGGCACCGACACTGTGTGCCAGAGATACATTCACTTGCCGCTGAACATGGCCATATAGCTCTGGGATGCCCTTCTCTGAGAAATACTTCCTTCCTGGGACCTTCCATTGTGGTGTTCCAATGGCCACAAATTTGCGAAAGGCCTCCGAGTCCACCAGTTTATATGGCAGTAGTTGGCGGGCTATGAGTTCTGACAAGCCAGCCGCCAACCGTTGGGCAAGAGGGTTATCCGGCGTCATCATTTTTTTACGCTCAAACATTAGGCCCACGGAAGCCTGCCTTTTTGCAGAAAAATGTGAGCTTGGCGTGATGGAAGGTGGAGTGGAGGACAATTGTGAGGAGAGAGGAGAAGGAGAAGTAGAAGACGAGGCTGGACGGTGAGAGCCTGCAGTGTGGCTTTGTGTGTTCCGTTGCTCCCACTGGGCTCGGTGATGGCTGCTCATGTGCCTTCTTAAGGCGGTCGTCCCTAGGTGAGTATTGGGCTTACCGCGACTAACGCGTTGACTGCAAAGATTGCAGATGGCAACGCTATTGTCAGCAGCGGACACGTTAAAAAAAGCCCACACTGCGGAGCCATGTGCCGGTGTCCTGGGAGCGCCAGATGTGACCGTACATGGTCGATGACTCGCTCCTGATACATTTGCAGTCTGCTTTGTCCCTGCTGTGCAATGTAAGTCATTGCTGCTTCTCCTCCCTATCTGCTGGTCCATATCTCCCTCTGAACTCCCCTCCTCTTCCTCTCTTGTGGGCACCCACGTGACATCACTAGACACGTCATCATCAACGTCACCTTCCCCACCGCTATAAGTAGAGTAGGCAGCAACACCGGGGACCAACCTCCTCCTTGGGCTGATCTGGGTACTGGCGTCAGACTGCTGAGTAGCGCTTGTTGCTACCTCCTCTTCCTGATCCAATACCAAGAGTGGCTGCGCATCAGAAATGTCCTCTTGATATGGATCGGAAAATAATTCCAGTGACTCAAGCGGAAGGTATGTGGTGGTGGTGGTGGTGGTCGTGTTGTTGGTGGTAGTGTCTTTGGGGGTGCACATAGCAGAGAGTGAAGAAGAGGGTGCAGATCGAGAGGATGAGGAGGGTGCAGAAGAGTAAGGCTGAGCGAGCCACTCAACCAAGTCTGGTGCATCCTTTAAAGTAATTGAACGCACCTTCTGCAACTTCCCACTTTGGCTCAAGCCTGTTGCTCCTGCCCTACCCCTACCACCCCTGCGGAAGGGCCTGCCTCTTCCTCTGCATGTCATTTTTTAAATGACCCTGTGACAAAACTCTTAGTCCCTATACCGCTGAAGGACTGCTGCAGTATAGGTGAGCGGTCAGCAGTGGTGCACGTCAACCCTATCTATTGTGGACCTATAGCGGTCCTTACAGAACAGCAGACTGTACCGCACTCAAGCCTATGTACCGTAGCACCCTATACCAAGTTACCAGTCCTTATAAGAACTTTTGTGGACCAAGCAGGTTGTGTATTAGTGTTTAGCAGACTGTACGTCAGTCCCTATACCGCTGAAGGACTGCTGCAGTATAGGGCAGCGGTCAGCAGTGGTGCACGTCAACCCTATCTATTGTGGACCGATAGCGGTCCTTACAGAACAGCAGACTGTACCGCACTCAAGCCTATGTACCGTAGCACCCTATACCAAGTTACCAGTCCTTATAAGAACTTTTGTGGACCAAGCAGGTTGTGTGTTAGTGTTTAGCAGACTGTGCGTCAGTCCCTATACCGCTGAAGGACTGCTGCAGTATAGGGCAGCGGTCAGCAGTAGTGCACGGCAACCCTATGTATTGTGGACCGATAGCGGTCCTTACAGAACAGCAGACTGTAACGCACTCAGGCCTATGTACCGTAGCACCCTATACCAAGTTACCAGTCCTTATAAGAACTTTTGTGGACCAAGCAGGTTGTGTGTTAGTGATTAGCAGACTGTACGTCAGTCCCTATACCAATGAAGGACTGCTGCAGTATAGGGCAGCGGTCAGCAGTAGTGCACGGCAACCCTATGTATTGTGGACCGATAGCGGTCCTTACAGAACAGCAGACTGTAACGCACTCAGGCCTATGTACCGTAGCACCCTATACCAAGTTACCAGTCCTTATAAAAACTTTTGTGGACCAAGCAGGTTGTGTGTTAGTGTTTAGCAGACTGTGCGTCAGTCCCTATACCGCTGAAGGACTGCTGCAGTATAGGGCAGCGGTCAGCAGTGGTGCACGTCAACCCTATCTATTGTGGACCGATAGCGGTCCTTACAGAACAGCAGACTGTACCGCACTCAAGCCTATGTACCGTAGCACCCTATACCAAGTTACCAGTCCTTATAAGAACTTTTGTGGACCAAGCAGGTTGTGTATTAGTGTTTAGCAGACTGTACGTCAGTCCCTATACCGCTGAAGGACTGCTGCAGTATAGGGCAGCGGTCAGCAGTGGTGCACGTCAACCCTATCTATTGTGGACCGATAGCGGTCCTTACAGAACAGCAGACTGTACCGCACTCAAGCCTATGTACCGTAGCACCCTATACCAAGTTACCAGTCCTTATAAGAACTTTTGTGGAACAAGCAGGTTGTGTGTTAGTGATTAGCAGACTGTACGTCAGTCCCTATACCAATGAAGGACTGCTGCAGTATAGGGCAGCGGTCAGCAGTAGTGCACGGCAACCCTATGTATTGTGGACCGATAGCGGTCCTTACAGAACAGCAGACTGTACTGCACTCAGGCCTATGTACCGTAGCACCCTATACCAAGTTACCAGTCCTTATAAGAACTTTTGTGGACCAAGCAGGTTGTGTGTTAGTGTTTAGCAGACTGTGCGTCAGTCCCTATACCGCTGAAGGACTGCTGCAGTATAGGGCAGCGGTCAGCAGTAGTGCACGGCAACCCTATGTATTGTGGACCGATAGCGGTCCTTACAGAACAGCAGACTGTAACGCACTCAGGCCTATGTACCGTAGCACCCTATACCAAGTTACCAGTCCTTATAAGAACTTTTGTGGACCAAGCAGGTTGTGTGTTAGTGATTAGCAGACTGTACGTCAGTCCCTATACCAATGAAGGACTGCTGCAGTATAGGGCAGCGGTCAGCAGTAGTGCACGGCAACCCTATGTATTGTGGACCGATAGCGGTCCTTACAGAACAGCAGACTGTAACGCACTCAGGCCTATGTACCGTAGCACCCTATACCAAGTTACCAGTCCTTATAAAAACTTTTGTGGACCAAGCAGGTTGTGTGTTAGTGTTTAGCAGACTGTGCGTCAGTCCCTATACCGCTGAAGGACTGCTGCAGTATAGGGCAGCGGTCAGCAGTGGTGCACGTCAACCCTATCTATTGTGGACCGATAGCGGTCCTTACAGAACAGCAGACTGTACCGCACTCAAGCCTATGTACCGTAGCACCCTATACCAAGTTACCAGTCCTTATAAGAACTTTTGTGGACCAAGCAGGTTGTGTATTAGTGTTTAGCAGACTGTACGTCAGTCCCTATACCGCTGAAGGACTGCTGCAGTATAGGGCAGCGGTCAGCAGTGGTGCACGTCAACCCTATCTATTGTGGACCGATAGCGGTCCTTACAGAACAGCAGACTGTACCGCACTCAAGCCTATGTACCGTAGCACCCTATACCAAGTTACCAGTCCTTATAAGAACTTTTGTGGAACAAGCAGGTTGTGTGTTAGTGATTAGCAGACTGTACGTCAGTCCCTATACCAATGAAGGACTGCTGCAGTATAGGGCAGCGGTCAGCAGTAGTGCACGGCAACCCTATGTATTGTGGACCGATAGCGGTCCTTACAGAACAGCAGACTGTAACGCACTCAGGCCTATGTACCGTAGCACCCTATACCAAGTTACCAGTCCTTATAAGAACTTTTGTGGACCAAGCAGGTTGTGTGTTAGTGATTAGCAGACTGTACGTCAGTCCCTATACCAATGAAGGACTGCTGCAGTATAGGGCAGCGGTCAGCAGTAGTGCACGGCAACCCTATGTATTGTGGACCGATAGCGGTCCTTACAGAACAGCAGACTGTACTGCACTCAGGCCTATGTACCGTAGCACCCTATACCAAGTTACCAGTCCTTATAAAAACTTTTGTGGACCAAGCAGGTTGTGTGTTAGTGTTTAGCAGACTGTGCGTCAGTCCCTATACCGCTGAAGGACTGCTGCAGTATAGGGCAGCGGTCAGCAGTAGTGCACGGCAACCCTATGTATTGTGGACCGATAGCGGTCCTTACAGAACAGCAGACTGTAACGCACTCAGGCCTATGTACCGTAGCACCCTATACCAAGTTACCAGTCCTTATAAGAACTTTTGTGGACCAAGCAGGTTGTGTGTTAGTGATTAGCAGACTGTACGTCAGTCCCTATACCAATGAAGGACTGCTGCAGTATAGGGCAGCGGTCAGCAGTAGTGCACGGCAACCCTATGTATTGTGGACCGATAGCGGTCCTTACAGAACAGCAGACTGTACCGCACCCAAGCCTATGTACCGTAGCACCCTAGACAGACCAAGTTACCAGTCCTGATAAAGAGCTTTGTGGAACAAGTGAGTTGTGAATGATTAGCAGACTGCAGCAGAAGGGCAGCAGTCAAGTATAATATTCTTTCTATATTTGGAAGAAAGAATATTATACGTGTACAAGCCTATTACCGTACCACTGATACCAGTCCTGAAAAGAACCTTTGTGGAACTAATAGTAACAGCAAGTCTTTAAAATTATCCTCACTGCCTGACACACTGCTTCCTGCCTGTCCCTATACAAATTGGCAAAAAAGAGTAGGCTGGAACGATTAGCTGGAACAGCTCTTTTGTGGACCTGATAGTAACAGCTAATGATGATGATGATGATGATGATGAAGAAAGACTAATCTGGCTGAGCTGTCCCTAAAATAGCAGCATACAGCGCTCTGTCCCTTTATCTAAACTGACAAAAGAAACTCAGGCTGCTGACCTAACACCTATACCAGTCCTGAAAAGAACTTTTGTGTACCAAATAGCTAGCGTTTTCTCTGTCCCTACTCCACACAGGATCCTTTCCCTACAGTGACAGAAGAAAGAATGTAAAATGGCCACCGGATCGGGTGTATTTATAGGTTAGGGGGAATGTCCAAGTGTCCATGAGCTGTCATGTCTCAATTGGTTGTCCTGTAACACATGATAAACGTGTCACGAAAGGTTAAAGTTCTTGTATACATTAAACACGTAAGTCCGCCGGGGCGAACGACGGAAAAAGGCGTTCGAACCCGCGGACGGCGAAAGTCGGAAATTCGCCGCGAAACGACCGCCGGGCGAACCGTTCGGCCATCACTAATAATAAGCACTATAAATATAAATATTCAAAGGAATCGAAGACAAAGAGCTCCAAATAAGAATTTTTATAAATATCAACCTCAGTATACCTAGAACATTGCTGTTTACTATATGAAATATACTCAACGATTTTTATCTTGTGTGTGTGTAATAGTATGCATGTCTTCCTCCCAGTGCAGAAAGGAAAAAACATTGATGTTTATGATCTTATTTATTCATCTTTTGCAGAGGATCCTTTTGACAGTGTGTATTGTGCTCGCAGTCTCAGTGGCACTGTCCAGTGCTTTATGTACACATGGTAGATTAAACATAGACTTTAAAACAAGAACTAAAGGTAAGTACCAGAAAATTTACATTTTGAACCCGGTAACTCTACTAGGTTTTACTTGCACAACCATTCACAAGGAAAAAATAGTGCTCGCTTTCTCTACCTCTCTGTAGAAGTAAATGCCATCATTTCCCACATCTCTTTTATTTGTACATTAAGACCCCTTTCACGTGGCAGGCATTTTTTAGGTGCTAAAGGTGCTAAAATCGCACCTGTAAAGCGCCTGAAAAATGCCTCCCCTTCAGCCCCAGTGTGAAAGAGAGTGCTTTCACACTGGAGCGGGGCTCTTGTTAGAAAAAGTCCTTGCAAGCAGCATCTTTGGAACGGTTTAGGAGCGGGGTATGCACCACTTCTCCAACGCCCCTGCCCATTAAAATCAATGGGTACTGCTGTCAAAGCGTGCTTACAAAGCGATTAGGCGGCGGCGCTTTTCAGGCACATTTAACTCTTTCCTCTGTGGTTAAAAGCTCCCCGCAAGCGGCTGAAAAGCGCAGCTAAAACATCCGTAAAGCGCCACTAAAACTAGCAGCATTTTACCACTACCGCGGCCGCGCTGTGTGTGTGAAAGGGGTCTAAAAATCACACTATTGCCATGATTGTGCACAATCCCGGGCATACATCATGGGAGGCAGAGAAATAAAATCTTTTTTTTTGAGCTGCAGTGTGTATGCGCCCTTATAGATCTCCTATTATTCTGTACCGGTAAAATTTCCAATATGCTCTACTGGTTTATCTTCTAGTTGTATTACTGGCCACCTGCATTAAATTGTGTTTTATATCTGCCTGAAGTTCAGCTTCAGCACCACTTACCTCTATAGTAAAGGAGGCCTGAGTACATTCCACATCACCTTATTTCACCCCAGCTGATTCGTTGAAAAATCAGGCCCTTTGAGTGATACACAAGTAGTATTCTTTCCCTCAAATGTTCACCTTTCTGATGACTGACAGCCCTTTAGTAATTCAGTGTTAGGCTGGATTCACACCTATGCAGTTTTAGTGCTTTTTGCATTTTGCAGATTTGCACTACAGAACGTGTTCCATAGGAATCCATGTTAAATGGACTGTAGTGCAAATCTGCAAAATGCAAAAAGCACTAAAACTGCATAGGTGTGAATCCAGCCTAATGCCAATGGCTGCTTTCATTAGTAAGGACAAAGCACCTGATCCTAACTGCCTTGGCTAAGCAGCTCTTAAATTTTCCAATGCATTTGTAGGGCTGGTTCACACTGCCCTGGACAGCTGCCTCCCACTAAACTGCAGCAGTTTAGTATGCGGCACCTGTCTGTTCTTGCTGCAGTGAGCCGTTGATAGTGGGCAGTGTGATGCGTGCTTCAAACACGTCAAACAGCTCCCTTTTTTTGTACCAACTTTATTTGAAGTGCACAAAAGTGACACTTAATTCATGTCACTGTACACTGTACAGCAGCATGCTGCGTTGGACTGTTGTATACTGAAATGTGATTCACAATTTATTGCAGCTCATTGTACCGCACCTCTGGGGTTTGTTGCACAATATGTGGTTTATTTTCAAAATCTGGTGCAGCTGTGCATGGTAGTTAATCAGTTTCTAATTTCAGCCTGTTCAATTTAATTTTGACACAAAATATATATATAATGCTCATTTCTGGGAAATTCTCACCATCCTCTAACCTTTGATCCCATCCCCCAACTCATCCCTGCTGGAAAATTAGCCTAAATCCAATATATTTCTTCCACTAGGGTGTATGCACAAGGGTACATTTCATGAAATGAATACCAAGTGGACTGTCAAATGTGAAGAGTGCGAGTGTTCACAGAGTGGGCTGTACTGTTGTACCAGGTATGATGTTAAATGTATTCCTGAATGAAAAATTTAAATACGTTTTCTTGTTGTTGCACAAGCTCACAACTGAAAAGGAGTATATTCTGCTTCCTTATTCCTAAACATCCTGGCAAATAAAAAATACAGTAATTAATTAAAAAAATTTTAACAAATGGGGAAAATTTATAATTCATACATTTAGGGTTGACCAATCGAAGTACAATGCTACAGAACAGGGGTGTAATTAGAAATGACGGGGGTCCTATAATTAAATATTTAGTAGACCTCCTAGCAGCATGCATAAATGGTGCAGAACCCAGCATTAAGAGTTTATACTCTTGGATCAAGGGGTAAGGCAAAAAGGCAATGGTAAGCAGTTGAAAAAATGCCCCATGTGATTGGTCAGTGGGGGAGAAAAAACCCTGACCCCACATTAGTGGTCAGGAGGAAAAATGCCCTGCTGGCAGTGGTCAATAGGAAAAAAGTACTGCATGTCCTGGTGTCAGTGGATAGTAAGAGAAAATTATGTCCTGGTGTCAGTGGTCAGTAGAACAATATTATGTCCTGGTGTCAGTGGTCAGTAGAAGAATATTATGTCCTGGTGTCAGTGGTCTGTAGAAGAATATTATGTCCTGGTGTCAGTGGTCAGTAGGAGAAAGTTTACTCAAGAGAGTGTTTTATTTAATCCTATATACCTGGAGGAGTAAGCTGAAGAAACATCAAGCCCAGGATGTCTGCAATAAAGCGCAACGGACTTCAAAGCTTTATTTGGTGGGGTCAACAACACTCAGTGAGCTTACGACCATTTGAGGGAGCACATTTGATGATTTAAAGTTTGAAGAGGGGAAGAACTTGTTCATTACATTTTGGGGTTTTTTTCAGTTTTTTGCAAGTTTTTCTAGTTTTTTTTTATTTTAACATATACAAGCTTATTTGATGGACACTTTGTTATATATGGACTTCTGTTGATTATATGTCTTTCTGTATCAAAGGGATTTGGGTAGTAAGTAGGATAAAATGATGTTCTGGTGTCAGTGGTCAGTAGGAGAAAATAATGTCCTGGTGTCCATGTTCAGTAGGAGGACATTATATCCTTCTGTTAGTAATCAGTAGAAGGAAACTATTTCCTAGTACCAGTGATCAAAGGAAGGAACAAAATGCCCTGGTGTTAGTTGTCAGTAGGAGGAAAAAGCGTCACATCAGTGGTCAGTAGAAGGAAAAAAATGCCTCAACATCAGTGGTAAGTAGGAGAAAAAAAGCCTCATCAGTGGTCAATTACAGTAAAAAAATGGACAGCTTGAAGTTTCATAGTTTGTAAGGTTGAATAAAGACACCAGTCCATCCAGTTCAACCTGAGTGAGTGTCTACAACTGTCCCCATCCCTGTACACTCGCACCAGTCCCTACCCTCAAGGAGGCCACAATCCAAGGTCCCCATTCATATACTAGGGCCAATTTTGGATAGAAGCCAATTAACCTACCTGCATGTCTTTGGATTGTGGGAGGAAATTGGAGTACCCGGAGGAAACCCACGCAGGCACATGGAGAACATGCAAACTCCAGGCAGGTAGTGTCGTGGTTGGGATTTGAACCAGCAACCCTTCTTACTGCTAGATGAGAGTGCTAACCACTACACCACTGTGCTGCCCCAAGTCTTGGACCAATGGTAAAGCACCATTAGCCCCAACTGTCCAATAAAAGGCACATGCTCCCTTCCAGCCCAGCCCTCTTAATTACAAGGAAATGCATGTGTTTATGGGTATAAGATTTACCCATAATCCCATGTTTTTCTCACATAGTTAAGAGGGAGAATGAGAATCTTTTGCTACTGAAAAGGTACTGTTTTTTAACAGCCGCCACAGTTATACTGTGGTAGGTTGGCTCCTCTGCATGAAACCACGTAGCTGTACTTTGGCTCGTGGGGGCCGGATAGCAGGCGCGTGTGCCCGCTGCATAGCGGAGATGCCGGTGCTCGCGGCCAACAGTCGTGATGACCACAGGCCACGAGCGATCATGACCAGGAGGCACAGAACAGGGACAAGTGTGTGTAAACACACACTGCCCTCTTCTGTTCTTCTGTCCCTCTTCTGTTCTGACAGGAGTAACAGACCCTGTTTTCCTATTGGCTGGTGAACCACGATCTGTCACTTCCTGTAGTTAGTCCCTCCCCCTTCAGTTAGAATCACATAGAAGGGAACACAGTTAACCGCTTCACCGCCCCCTAGTGTTAACCCCTTCACTGCCAGTGACATTTTTACAGTAATCAATGCATTTTTAATAGCACTGATCGCTGTATTAATGGCAATGGTTCCAAAAATGTGTCAAAGTTGTCTGATGTGTCCAGTATAATGTCACAGTCATGATAAAAATCGCGGATCGCCTCCATTACTAGTGAAAAAAAAAAAATAATAAAAATACTATAAATCTATCCCCTATTTTGTAGACGCTATAACTTTTGAGCAAACCAATCAATGTACGCTTATTAGGATTTTATTTTTTTACCAAAAATATGTAGAAGAATACATATCAGCCTAAACCGGGGAAAAAAAAATGTTTTTATATATATTTTTGGGGGATATTTATTATAGCAAAAAGTAAAAAATATTGCATTTTTTTTTCAAACTTGTCACTCTTTTTTTGTTTATAGCGCAAAAAATAAAAATCGCTGAGGCGATCAAATACCATCAAAAGAAAGCTCTATTTGTGGGGAAAAAAATACATAAATTCTGTTTGGGTAAAACGTCGCACAACCGCGCAATTGTCAGTTAAAGCGACGCAGTGCCCAATCGCAAAAAACGCTCTGGTCAGGAAGGGGGTAAATTCTTCCGGGCTGAAGTGGGTAATTAGGCTAAATCATATATTATTATGCTATATGTTATAACATAATAGCAGCAGCGGGTGCACAGAGCAAAATCGTTGCTCTCTAATTGAAATTTGTACATTACAGATTCCTTGAAAGAAGAACTTTAAAATGTGTCCTCAAGACAAAATAGCCGAAAAAAAGGGGGGGGGGGGGAAGGGGGAGGAAGGAAGTGAACTTAAATTAAGTTCTACTAAGAGGAATCTGTCAGTATATTCATACATGAGAAACAGAAAACATAAAAGCCTGACTGAGGTCAACCTCAATTATACACTCTGTATGTTGTATCCATAGATAAGTGTAACAGGACTCAGTGATCTGACACATGCATAGAAATATAAAAATCATTAAACACAACTATAGACATTACAAAACCCACTATCTATCTCATGAAAGCATAATTGCCCAATTATTAAAAATACACACAACCATGGCAGCTGCAGGGAAGTTGCATAAACAACCTCCTCTCCCAAAAGAAAAAAGGTGAGGAAAACACCTGGGGGGAGGCCCACGCCGTTTTTTCGGCGTAGGACTTCCCCTTTAAGCCCATACCAGGTGATGGGGCCAGCAGGGGCGTACCTAGAGCACTCGGCACCCGGGGCGACTATCTGGCACCCCCCCCCCTCACTTTAAAATGTAAAAACACTGCACTGTGTCCCTTGCATACCTCTGCATCCCCCAATATCTCTTTGTCACTACTTTGTACCCCCTCTCCACAACTGGACTCCTTTACATTGCACAGCCCCCCGCAGCTCTGGATCCCTTTACATTACACACCTCTGGACCCATTTACATTACAAAACGGGTGAACCTCTAGACCCCTTTACATTACACAACCCCCTGTACATCTAGACCTCTTTACATTACACAACACCTTGCACCTCAGGACACCTTTACATTACAAAACAGTCTGCACCTCTGGACCCCTTTACATTACATAGCACCCTGCACCTCAGGACACCTTTACATTACAAAACGCTCTGCACCTTTGGACCCCTTTCAATTACACATCACCCTGCACCTCTGGACCCATTTACATTACACAAACCCCTGGACCTCAGGGCCCCTTTACATTGCACAGCACCCTGCACCTCTAGACCCCTTTAAATTACACAACACCCTGCACCTCAGGACACCTTTACATTACAAAACCCTCTGCACCTCTGGACCCCTTTGCATTACACAACCCTCTGCACCTGTGGACCCCTTTACATTACACAGCACTCTGCACCTCAGGACACCTTTACATTACAAAACCCTATGCACATTTGGACCCCTTTACATTACACAGCACCCTGCACCTCTGGAACCATTTACATTACACAACCCCCTGAACCTCAGGGCCCAAAATGACATTAAACATAAATAACATCATTTAAAACTGCTTGCGGTTTTAATGTTATATCTGGTTCCTGCAATATGGTTGAAAATCATTGAGAACAATGGCATGGGTAGCCCTCCCTGCCCATTACCAGCCCCTTTGGGTCTTGTACGCATATTAAGGGGAACCCAGTACCCATATTAAAAAAAGGAAATGCGTTTGGCCCCCAGGCCCTATATACTCAGAACAGCAGTATATAGGCGGTGCAAACAAGACAGAGACTGTGTAGATTTGTTGTGTTAAGTTGAATCTGTTTGCAATTTTCAACTGGTACATTTTTAAAGTGTAGCTCCAGTCAAAAAAACTATTTTTAAGCTTTTTGGAAAATATAGGGAAGGGTTATCACCCCTGTATAATTTGTTTTGTCGTACATCTTTTTTCATCTCACTTGCTGTTGTCTCCTTCCGTTTGCAAGTAGGAGATGTTTGTAAGTTGGATGTTTGAAAGTAGGGGCCTGCCCTATATGCTCTGCAGAAATGGCGCAACAAGGTGTTGGTTTTGCCACAGCATTGTAAGCCCTCAAAGTGACTCTTGGTGGGCGCTGGAGCGCCCTGCTGTGAACGATTATATCAAGAATTGTAATTACATGCCATTGTTGAACAGTGGTAGAAAAATTGACCTTTGGTGGTTGTGGTGCTGGTGCCACAACACTATAAGTCCTCACAGTTACTCTGGGTGGGCACAGGAAGGGGCCCTCCTGTGAAATATTATATCAAGAATTGTAATTACATGTCCCTGTTAAACAGGGGCAGAAAAATTGGGCCTTAGGCACTGGTGCTGGTGCCACGACACTGCAACCTCTCCCATATATTCTAGTTTTATTTCAGGAATTAGCCCTGCTGCAAAGCATTGCATCAAAAATTGCAATTAAACGCCCCTGTTAAACAGGGGCAGAAAAATTGGGCCTTAGGCACTGGTGCTGGTGCCACCACACTGCAACCTCTCCCATATACTCTTGTTTTGTTGCACGAATTAGCCCTGCTGCAAAGCATTGCATCAAAAATTGTACTTAAACGCCCCTGTTAAACAGGGGCAGAAAAATTGGGCTGATGGCATCACCCAGAACCAGAAATGTTCTTCCAACATATCAGCAGAGGAGGAAGAGGATAGACAATCAACATAACAGGACAGTCACTCAGCTTCAGCATAGGCAGTCTTGAAGGGATGTGATATTTAAAAAAAAATTATTCGGTTACATCAGCTTCAGGTGCTTGGTAGCTGTAGGTGATCCAAGACTGATTCATCTTTATGAAGGTCAGTCGATCAACTGATTCGGTGGACAGGCGTACCCTGTGATCGGTAACAAAGCCACCAGCAGCACTGAAGGTGCGTTCCGAAAGAACGTTGGATGCAGGACAGGCCAGTAGCTCAATTGCATACTGTGCAAGCTCTGGCCAGTGATCCATCCTCAAGACCCAGTAAGCCAGAGGATTTTCGGTGGGAAAGGTGTCCAAGTCTGACCTTGCCCCTAGGCATTCCTGCACCATGTAAATCAGACGCTGGCGATGGTTGCTGTAACCGATCATACCTTGGGGCTGCGGGCTAAAAAATTGTCTGAAAGCATCAGTCAGACGGCCACCTTCTCCACCGCTCCTTCTGACCGATGCCTCAGCAACACGTTGTCCTGGACCAGGAGTTTGTAACCTCCCAGTCTCTGGGAACGCGTTGCAGAGACCTTTCTGCAAGGCCTCCCGGAGATGTCTCATCCTCTGCTCCCTCTGCGATGGCAAGATAAGGTCGACAACCTTACCCTTGTAACGTGGATCAAGGAGAGTGGCCAGCCAGTAATGGTCCCTCTCCTTGATCCGAAGAATACGAGGATCCTTCCGCAGGCTTTGCAGGATCAGGGAGGCCATGCAGCGTAGGTTAGCTGAGGCATTCGGTCCGGAGTCCTCTGGGTCACTAAGGACAACATGATCCGCAGCTACCTCCTCCCAGCCACGTACAAGTCCACGTGTTTCTTGGGACTGTAAATCATCCCTACAAGACTGCTGTTGCTGATGCTGAGTGCCAGCCTCCACCTCCATGCTGACACAATCATCCTCCTCCTCCTCTTCCTCCTCCTCATCCTCTTCCTGTGTGATGGGTGGCACAGCAGGAACACTGTCTGGATAAAGGGGGCCTTGAGAGGCAAGGAAATCCTCCTCTTCCTGCCTCTATTCTGCCTCAAGTGCCCTGTCCATTATTCCACGCAGCGTATGCTCCAAGAGGTGGACAAGAGGTACAGTGTCACTGATGCATGCACTGTCACTGCTCACCATCCTTGTGGCCTCCTCAAACGGTGACAGGACAGTGCATGCATCCCTGATCATGCCCCACTGGCGTGGTGAGAAAAAACCGAGCTCCCCTGACCCTGTCCTGGTGCCGTAGTCGCACAGGTACTCATTGATGGCCCTCTGCTGCATGTGCAGCCACTGCAGCATGGCCAACGTTGAGTTCCACCTGGTGGGCATGTCACATATAAGGCGGTTCTTGGGAAGGTTCAACTCCTTTTGGAGCTCAGCCAGCCGAGCACAGGCATTAAATGATCGGCGGAAATGCACACAGACTTTCCTGGACTGCTTCAGGACATCCTGTAAGCCAGGGTACCTGCCCAAGAACTGCTGCACCACCAGGTTAAGGACGTGAGCTACACAGGGCACATGGGTCAGTTGTCCCTGTCGGAGGGCGGAGAGGAGGTTGGTGCCATTGTCGCAAACCACCATTCCTGGCTTAAGCTGGCGTGGCGTCAACCCCCTCTCGGCCTGCCCCTGCAGAGCTGACAAAACATCCGCCCCAGTGTGGCTCCTGTCCCCCAAACAAACCAGCGCAAGCACGGCATGGCATCGTTTTGCCTGCGTACTTGCGTAGCTCCTGGAACGCCTACGGAGCACCGCTGGTTCTGAGGACAGAGCACTGGAAGAGGCCATGGAGGAAGAAGAAGAGGAGGGGTGGAGGAGAGAGGTGTGTCACAACCAATAGTAGCATTTTGGAGGCGTGGTGGCGGAACAACCTCCAACACTACTGCACCTTGTCCTGCATCCTTCCCAGCTGCCAGAAGAGTGACCCAATGGGCCGTGAAAGACAGGTAACGTCCCTGTCCATGCCTGCTGGACCATGAGTCAGCGGTAATATGCACCTTACCGCTGACCGCCCTGTCCAGCGAGGCAAGGACATTGCCTTCCACATGCCAGTAGAGAGCCGGAATCGCCTTCCGTGAGAAAAAGTGGCCTTTTTAGACCTGCCACTGAGGAACCGCACATTGTACAAACTCACGGAAGGGGGCCGAGTCTACCAACTGAAAAGGCAGCAGTTGAAGTACTAGCAATTTAGCCAAGCTAGCATTCAACCGCTGGGCATGTGGATGGCTGGCAGTGAACTTCATTCGCCGGTCCAGCAGCTGGGGCAGGGACATTTGCCTGCTATAATCGGACGTGGGTGTACTGCTAGCAGAGTGCCCGGATGCACTTGGCTGTGACACACCTAATTCTACACCTTCATTCCTCTCAGAGCAGGTTTCAGAGAGGACTGAAGGTCTAGTGGGGTTGGAGATGCCAGCTGATGAGGAGCAAGGAGAGGTCCGCTTTGTTCTTTGGTGTGGGTCTTTGAGGTACGCTTGCCAACGAGCTGCATGGCAGGTCAACATATGTCTGGTCAAGCATGTGGTGCCCAAGCGGCTGATGTTTTGGCCACACGAGATACGCTTGAGACATATGTTGCAAATAGCAGTGGTGTGATCTGATGCACTCGTCTCAAAAAAGGCCCACACCAAAGAACTTTTAGAATAACGCGCAGAGGCAGCGCCCTGCACAGGCGGAGCTCTGCGGTGTGATTCAGTCGGTGTGCTGCCCCTAAGCTGGCCCCCGGAGGGCATCCTGCCTCGTTGGACATGTGCCTCCTCCTCCTCTTCTCTCCTACCAGGCACCCACGTGGAGTCAGTGCCCTCATCATCCCCTCCCTCTTCATCGCTGTAGAAAACCTGGCAATATGCTGCAGCTTGTGGAACATGACTGCCAGATTGCTGTCCTTCTTGAGCATCCCCTCTCTCTGCATTCACGCTACTGCCTTCCTCTAGCTGAGTGTCATCATCAGAGCCCACAAAACACTGGGCATCCTCCTGGAGCATGTACCCAACACTGTGCTCAAAGAGTTCAGGAGACTCTTCAGGAGGACGTGGTGGGTCTATGGAAGGAGTCACTGATGATGACATTGAGACGAGGGAAGACGATGCGTTGGCAGCTGCTTTGCTAGTACCCTGAGACTGGGTGAGAGAGGATGAGGAGGATGAAGAGGGCTTGGTCATCCACTCTACCAAGTCGTTGGCATGTTGCGGTTCAACATGTCCAGCTGCCGAAAAGAAGGACAAGCGTGTTCCATGGCCAAGTGCTGATGACAATGCACCGCGTCCACGACCAGCACTGTTGTCTCTAGACACAGAGCCTGCTTGCCCTCTTTTATCGTCTCGCGCCTGTCTGCCTCTCCTTGCTGGCCTTCCAGACATGGTAATGGCCTGAAGGGAGTTGGGTAAAACAGCAGTTGGGTAGTGTATATTGTGCTGGAGGCACACAACACCCACTAACTCCTGCAGATGCCTTTATTATAGAACACCAGAGATAAAGGGATATACTGTAATGGAGTCACACAACACCCACTAAGCCCTGCAGATGGCTCTATTAGAGAACAGCAATAAAGGGTAGATACAGGTGTATATTGTGCTGGAGGCACACAACACCCACTAACTCCTGCAGATGCCTTTATTATAGAACACCAGAGATAAAGGGGTATACTGTAATGGAGTCACACAACACCCACTAAGCCCTGCAGATGGCTCTATTAGAGAACAGCAATAAAGGGTAGATACAGGTGTATATTGTGCTGGGGGCACAAAACACCCACTAACTCCTGCAGATGCCTTTATTATAGAACACCAGAGATAAAGGGGTATATACAGATGTATACTGTGAGGTGAATATAGTGGTGTATACTGCGGTCAGGGCACGCAGACAAAAACCACTACAGAAGAGCAAGATCGAAAATCGGCCGATAAAGATCGGTGTATACTGTGTTGAAGGTACACAGAACACCCACTAACTGCTTCAGACGCCAACCCACTACACAAGGCCGCCGCGCTGGTGGCCTTATATAGTGTGGGGCGTGTATTACACAGCCTGAGCTATGATTGGCCACAGGCATCCTGCCTGTGGCCAATCATGGCTCTCCTCGTTGCTGGCGCTGTGATTGGCCAAGCATGCGGGGTCACAGTGCATGCTTGGCCAATCATGAGCCAGCAATGCACTGCGATGACGCAGTGCATTGTGGGCCGTGAGCGCCACACGAATTTGTCGCGAACGGCCCATAATGTTCGGAATTCGCCGAACGGGCGAACAGCCGATGTTCGATTCGAACGTATGTTCGACTCGAACAAGAAGCTCATCCCTAGTCATCACGTTCTGAAAGATCGGATTTTCCGACAACTTTGTCCGATCGTGTGTATGCGACAGTTTTGGACAAGATCCGTCGGACAAAATCCGATGGACACAATCCGACGGATTTGGTTGTTGGAATCTCCAACCGTGTGTACAAGGGCTAAGAATGTGGAGGAACCATGAATCTAAAGGGATCAGAACAATGCAAAGGGCTGGGAACAGAGAGATGACTCAGATTTAGACACCTTATTCCCTGTCTTTTTACCTCCAGCTACATTTTACTGGAGTTCTTTGTATCAGTATACATTTAGGTTGATTTATTAACCACTTAACAACTGCCTGCATTTTTCTGCAGATGGGTGGCCGCCTTAGGCAAAGCGACGTACTGGTACGTCTCTGCCTACTTTCGAGTTTAGGGCGCAGATGAGGGATGAGAAATTGAGAGGTCATTAGTAAAAAGCAACACACTGTACACACATTACACATAGTTAGGCGCACATTTAACCCCCTAATCTCCCTAAATGTTGAACCCCTTCCCAGCCAGTGTCATTAGTACAGTGACAGTGCATATTTTTGCACTGATCACTGTTATAATGGCACTGGTGATGTCAGTGGCAGTTAGTTAGTTCCCCCAGTATCAGTTAGTGTCAGATTGGCTGCCACAATATCCCTTTATAGTCCCTTTATAAGTCTTTGATGTCCCCATTAGTAGTATTTAAACAAAAAAATCCAGTATATATACCATAGTTTTTAGGTGCTATAACTTACCTGCAAACCAATCAATATATAGACTTATTGGGAATTTTTTTCATAAATAACATGTAACAGAATACACTTTGGCCAAAATTTATGAAGAAATACGATTTTTTTTAGATTTTTTTTTCTCAATATGTTTTATAGCATAAACTAAAAAATACAGTTTTTTTTGTTTTGTTTTTCAAAATTTTCATATTTTTTTTGTTTATATTGCAACTCCCCCCCCCTCCCCCCACACTGTCGGATGGTCAGGTTACAGGAGAAGGATTGGTGTGACAATAGCGAATACTCATTCACTATTGTCACAAAACTTGGTGGACTCAGAGCGCATTGCTCTGCGCCCCAAGCCCACCCTTTTTTTAAGCCTCTGGCTTTAATCACGTGCTTCAAAAAAAAACAACCCATTTGAATCCACGCGTCTGGTGTCCCAAATGTAGATTGGGGGGCCTGACATTGGATTAGCTCTTCCAAACACTTCATCACTTTGGTATGTATGTACTGCTGTCTGTCCAACAGAAGCTGGTCTAACAGCCAGTTTCTGTCTAACGGTCCTGCTGGAAAACCAGCATAGATGGGTAGGCAGCGTCTGGGCACCCCTAATGGACGGGCCGCCACTGCAATCAAATGTAAGCAAAACTTCTGTTTCTTTTTTGGTTTTCCTTGCAAATGATTGGATATTTAAAGTGAATACCATTCCATTTCATCTTATTCAATACAGCAAAGTGATCATCCACTTGTCACTTTCCAAAAACAGAACTCTCTACTCCTTTAGTAAATCAACCTCATTGTTTATACATTGAGTAACATTTATCTTCTCTTTGACAGTACTCTTATGCCATCTGGCTATGACCAAGAGGCATGTAACTCGATGCTTGATGAGGAATCATGTACCTACAAAGTGACCCGAAAAGATGACCCGTCCATTCCATGCGAGTACAAATCAATGAAAGGGTAAAAGATCCGACTGCGGAGGTTCAATACATCAGAAGACATTGCACACCTAGATATCAACTACAAAACTAGCATTGAGCATTTCCTGACAAAAATCACTAGCCTTACAATAAATAATACATTTTCATTCTTGTTCTTATTCTTAACCATGTGTAGTACTGTAAAGGTGCAATGGTATTCTTCAACAAATAACACTGTAATAATATATATTTTAAAATGATCTCTAATGCTGCTACTTATTGTATTTTCATCTTGTATTTCCTGTAGTGAATACATCCATATAAAATAATGGCAACAACATTGTTTGTGTCCTTTTAAGCTCTGTTTTCATGAAACAAACCTATTTCCATAGGAGTTGAGAATGTTCTAGAGTTGAGAAATTACAAGAGAGCTGGCTACAAGACCACCATTGGAAAGCATAGGGCCTGATACAGCCTACCTGATAGGGCCCCCCTCCCCTGCTCACCGTGACAGCCTTTACTAGTGTGTGCAATGTAGTGTCAGTGCAGGGCAGTACATAGAGAAAGTGCAGTGAGCAGTATGCAGTGCAGGGCTGTGAGCAGTGCGAATGGCAGTGCAGAGCTCTGGAGTGTGTTGTATTTAGCAGTAGAAAAGTGTAGGGCAGTGACCGGCATGCAGTGATCAGTATGTAGTAGTAAAAAATGCAGGGCACAGCAGGCCATGAGATTTTCTTGTACTGGCAGTAAAGTAAACATTATGCAGTGGCAAGATACAGAGCAGTATGTAGTGATAGGTCAGTCAGTGAGCAATATATAGTGATAGGGCAATCAGTGAACAGTATGTAGTGACAGGACAGTCATTGAGCAGTATGTAGTGATAGGACAGTCAGTGAGTAATGTGTAACGATAGGGCAGTCAGTGAATAGTATGTAGGGGTAGGGAAGTTTGTGAGCAGTATGTAGGGGCAAGGCAGTCAGTGAGAAGTATGTAGTGATAAGGAAGTCATTGAGCAGTATGTAGTGATAGGGCAGTCAGTGAGAAGTATGTAGTGGCAGGGCAGTCATTCAGCAGGATGTAGTCATAGGGCAGTCAATGAGCAGGATGTAGTGATAGGGAAGTCATTGAGCAGTATGTAGTGATAGGGCAGTCAGTGAGAAGTATGTGGTGGCAGGGCAGTCAGTGAGCAGTATGTAGTG
Source organism: Lithobates pipiens (assembly GCF_037356315.1). Taxonomy (NCBI): domain Eukaryota; kingdom Metazoa; phylum Chordata; class Amphibia; order Anura; family Ranidae; genus Lithobates; species Lithobates pipiens. The sequence continues at coordinate 44,423,178 of NW_027507787.1, forward strand.
ATAGGGCAGTCAGTGAGAAGTATGTAGTGGCAGGGCAGTCAGTGAGCAGTATGTAGTGATAGGGCAGTCAGTGAGAAGTATGTAGTGGCAGGGCAGTCAGTGAGCAGTATGTAGTGATAGGGCAGTCAGTGAGAAGTATGTAGTGGCAGGGCAGTCAGTGAGCAGTATGTAGTGATAGGGAAGTCAGTGAGCAGTATGTAGTGATAGGGCAGTCAGTGAGAAGTATGTAGTGGCAGGGCAGTCAGTGAGCAGTATGTAGTGATAGGGAAGTCAGTGAAAAGTATGTAGTGACAGGGAAGTCAGTGAGCAGTATGTAGTGATAGGGCAGTCAATGAACAGTATTTAGTGGCAGGGCAGCCAGTGAGCAGTATATAGTGGGGGGGGGGGGGCAGGGAGCAGTTCCCTGGCTGTTGTGTGCAGTGCAGCAGCCAGGGTGGGGGCCAGAAGCAGCAAAGATGGAAAAAATTCCTCCAGGGGAAAACTCATCACCATCAGCCACCTACCTGTTGGTTGGAGGTGAAAGACTCCCTACGCTGCTGTCTCTACTCATCCTCCTGTGCATGGGGGAGAAGTTGGCCACAAACCCCATGCTGCCCACCACCTCATCCTAAGGAGAAACTGCTCAGCTGTAAAAGAGTCCCTGCCGGCTGCCAGTCTCAGAAGGATTTACACAGCACACTAGAGACATAATGCACCCGGGTGAGAGAGTCAAGGGTAGGCCTTGCCGGGCCCCCCTGGTGACCCAATGAATCCTTGGTTTGGTATCGGCAGCCCTAAGTGGCTGTTAGGATGCTTAAAGTGTTATTAAATTCTCGGTTTCTTCAATTACTTTCAGCAGCTGATTTTATCACTGAGCATGCAGCTTCTTTATATTTTGTTCCGTACCTATGTGCTCATTATGAAAGCTAAAAAATGCTGATGGTTTAATACTACTTTAACACTATGCATAGTTGCCAACTGTCCTGAATTTCCCGGGACATTCCCGGGATTAGGACATTTGTCCCGAATTTATTTTGTCCTGGGAAATGTCCCGGGAAATTCGGTTTGTCCCGGGGAAATTCAAATTTCCAGTTTTTCACCGCCGGCCGCTAGAGGTCCGCGGCCGGCGGAGACAATGTCTCCGCCGGCCGCCATTTTTAAGAAGACCAGAAGCTGGTCTTCAATAGAGATCATTGCTGTGGCGCCGCCCACCCACGCTGCCAGTCTGTGTGTGTGAAGTGCAGTGGGCAGCGCCACAGTTGGTTCAAAGTCTCCACGCAGCAACAACGGGATGACGGGGCCAGTGAGTCTGTGGATCATGCCGGGGGCTAGTCTGTTAGTCGGGGGCCAGTCTGTTAGTCGGGGGCCAGTCTGTGTATGTCGGGGACCAGTCTGTGTATGTCAGGGGCCAGTTTGAATGTCGGGGGCCAGTGGTATGTCGGGGGCCAGTCTGTGTATGTCGGGGGCCCGTCTGTCTGGATGTCGGGGGCCAGTGAGTCTGGATGTCAGAGGGGCGCAGTCAGAGTCTGGATGTCAGAGGGGCACCAGATGTTAGGAGGACTGATGGGGACACCAGATGTGAGGAAGGCTGATGGGGACACCAGATGTGAGGAAGGCTGATGGGGACACCAGATGTGAGGAAGGCTGATGGGGACACCAGATGTGAGGAAGGCTGCTCTGATGGAAACCAGATGTGAGGAATGCTGCTCTCATGGGGCACCTGATGTAAGGAGGGACTCTGCTGGGGACACCTGATGGCATCTGGTGGCAGGCAATGTGGCTAGTGACATGCTCATGGCTCCCACTGATTCTGCATTATGGTGAATTGAATGATTTCATTTCATATTAAAATGTAATAATAGAAATAATGAGCTTCAATCATCCCGACACCATAACAATCATGGTGCCGGGATGATTGAAGCGCTAACACCAGGTATTTGGAGTATCTTTATCTGCTGATTGTCAAACTCTGGAAAACACATTGCTATTGTGGTGTAGGATCGGGGGGCTGCTGTCCCTCCATCCCTCCACCCTCCCCCTTTCCCTCTCCATTCCGCATTCATCTCAGACACTAACCACAACCCTTTTAGCCATGCCCCAATGTAAGCCACGCCCACTATTTTACATAAACCACACCCATATTTTGCCGCGGCGTGCTGCTCGCCCAGCATTTTATCCTTTTCCTATGCCACACCTATAACCCCTAATTATAATACAACTCCGCCTACTGCCAAAAAAGTGTCCCGAATTTTTTTTTTTACAATGTTGGCAACTAGGCACTATGCTGTACCTGCCATAAAAATAAACAGGGGATGCTAAAACAACTGATCTTGAAAAGTCTATTTTTTGGCTAATAAATACATTTCAGTGGCCTTGCAAGATGTGTGCGAGAGCAGCTATCTTTCTACATAGGCCCAGCATTTAGCCTGTTAATTCAAAATTACAGCACTCCAACCAGCAAAGCTCATGCTTTGTGCTAATTAGAGATTTAGTGCCACCCCCATGAGGACTGCTTGAGAATGATTGATCCCAAGGATTGTCCTGACACCTATGACACCCTTGGTTCAGACATTTCTAATGACAAGTGCAATTCTACAGACACTATACTGCTATGGATTAACCAAGCATTATTTTTACTTATAGTTCTTTAAGTGGTTGCATACCCCCAATGCAGAAGTTGTACTTATAAGTAAGCCTATAATAAGGCTTACCTATAGGTACTATAAATATCTCCTAAACGTGCGCTATTATTGAAATATTTACCTTGTAGTGCGCCAATGATAAAGAAATGGCCCTCTGTGTCGTTTCTTCATTAGCAAGTGCTGTGACTGATGGTTTCCACACGCATGCGTGGGAGTGACATCACGTGACTCTGGCCAGTCAGAGAGCCGGAATCTGCAGCCATGGAAGGAAGGTGGGCGAAGATGGATGCGGCCATCAGCGGGGATAGCGTGGGCTTTGATTGCAGGTGGCACATAATGGGCTAGTATTCGATTCATACTAGCCCATTCTGCTTTTACTTTTCATGGGAAAAAAGAGGAAGTAAAACCCATCATGGTTTATTTCCTCTTTAAGACAGGTACTGCAAACAATGGCCTAGGAAAGTATTATTGTAGGCTTACATTTTCAACACACTTGAACAAGTACGCAAGATAAAGAGAATTACAATACATTCAATAGCAACAGTAGGCATAAGAGAGACTGATTACCTTTTTCTTCGTCAGACAGCCCCCTCCAACTTATGGTGCCATGGGCCCAGAACTTTGTAAACAAGTATCAACAATATAATATCAGAACTGTAACACTTAGCTTTCCAGAGAGAAAAGTTCCCCTTTGAATGTGTGAATATTTGAATATATATTTGAATATTCCTGTCAAGGCCACACCCCTTGCTGTTTAAGGTCCGTCCTGAAATTTTTGAGTGGGGACACTAGTTCTGAGGGCCTGGGGGGAGGCAATGTATTCCCTTAATTTGCATAAATTTCCTCTCACTTCCTGTTTGGCTATGGGGCAGGAAGTAAAGGGAAATCTCTGCAATGGGACAGGAATGGTAAAAAAATAAACTGACAGAGGCTATAACCATCCCTTATTCTATCCAAAATGAAAAAAAAAAGTGTTGCCTATAGTTCTACTTTAAGCACAAATTTCTGATAATTTGAGGGAGAGGACTAAGAAGATATAACCATGCCAATGGTGCAGCAGAAAACATATAGCACAGTGAGGAAGGTTTGTGGTCCAGAATGGTAGGACAGTCAAAATTAGAAGCGGCACCCCCCACAGTGTCGGAATGCCAGCCGCAGTGCGGCCACTTTATGGGGGCGTTAGACTAATTTGCCTCTCAGCCCAGTCCACCCCATAAGACTGGCACTACACTAACAGTGTAGCGCAAGCCGGTGGAGACACTTTCCGTGCTGCCCCCTGCAAAGTGCTGCCCCCCTCCAAAGTGCTGCTCTTGGCCTGGACCTTGTCGGCCTAGGCCAGTATAGAGCGTTGTTCATGTCCCTGTAACGGCAGCAACAGAAAGGTAGAGATGTTTGTGCTGGGGCAGGAAGAGATTATATAATAACCTGACAGAGTTAATTTTGGTTCCTCAATAATTCATATTCATTTTTATCATATGCCAGCAATAATTGTTTTAGAATTTAGGAGGTTGTGTATATTTTGACTGTTTTAAACATTTCTATACAGTAAAAATGCAGCAAGGGTTTCGCAGACTATGGCTAATATAATAAACACCAGAAAATATAACTACTCAAAGGATAATACCAGTAGTTGGTGTTTAGTGACTTTGAGTAGTTATATTTTACACTAATCTGAAAAAGTAAAACAAAAGTAACAAAAAATATGTTTGCCAACCAAGTTCTCAGCAAAGAAAAACACACATTTTTTAATGCATCACAAGTACCGTATATACTCGAGTATAAGCCGAGATTTTCAGCCTCTTTTTTGAGGCTGAAAGTGCCCCCCTCGGCTTATACTCGAGTCATCGCCGTCTGACTGCTCGATCAGCGTATCGAGCAGACAGACGGCGGACATACTACAATTCGAAAGCCGCGCCTCCGCCTCCGCCTGTGATAGGCGGAACACTCAATTTCCCAGCAGTCAGTGTTCCGCCTATCACGGACATCCGCTCATCCTCGTACTACGGACGAGGATGAGACGATGTCCGTGATAGGCGGAACACAGGCTGCTGGGAAATTCAGTGTTCCGCCTATCACAGGCGAAGGCGGAGGCGCGGCTTTTGAATTTTAGAATGGCCGCCGAGGCGCCGACGAAGAGCGGCGATCCTGGCAAGGCACGGGACGGAGGCAAGGCAAGGCACAGGACGGGACGGAGGCAAGGCACGACACGGGACGGAGGCAAGGAGGCAAGGCACGGGACGGAGGCAAGGAGGCAAGGCACGGCACGGGACGGAGGCAAGGAGGCAAGGCACGGGACGGAGGCTCGGGACACAGGCTCGGGACACAGGTAGGCTGGACACACACACACACACACACACACACACACACACGGACACACACACACAGGGATGGATGGATGGAGACACACACACACAGGGATGGATGGATACACACACACACAGGGATGGATGGATGGAGACACACACACACACAGGGATGGATGGATGGAGACACACACACACAGGGATGGATGGATGGATAGAGACACACACACACAGGGATGGATGGATGGATGGACACACACACACAGGGATGGATGGATGGATGGACACACACACACACAGGGATGGATGGATGGATGGACACACACACACACAGGGATGGATGGACGGACACACAGGGATGGACGGACACACAGGGATGGACGGACACACAGGGATGGACGGACACACACACAGGGATGGACAGGCATGTCTCACCCTCGGCTTATACACGAGTCAATAAGTTTGCCAGTTTTTTTGGGGGTAAATTGGGGGCCTCGGCTTATATTCGGGTCGGCCTATACTCGAGTATATACGGTATATAGTAAAGTCATATATACAATAACATGTCAATACATTAGCAGGGTAAACTCATCGAACACATGATATGACCAGGGGCAGACTGATAACTCATGGGGCCCCGGGTTTAAAGGAGTTGTAACAGGCAGAAGTTTTTTTTTATCTTAATGCATTCTATGCATTAAGATAAAAAAAAACCTTCTGTGTGCAGCAGCCGCCCCAGCACCCCCTAATTATTTACCTGAGCTCTATCTCTCTCCAGAAATATCCACCAGTGCTTTAGCCATCCAGGACTCTCCTCCTGATTGGCTCAGCAATGCAGCAGTGTCGTTGCCTCCCGCGGCAGTGAATCAATGTCAGTTAGCCAATCAGAAGAGAGGGGGCAGGGCCAGGTTGGGGCTTCGTGTCTGAATGGACACACAGAACTATGATTAGGCTCGGGTGCACACATAGCAAGATGTTTGTTGTGGGGGGCACTCGACAGGAGGGAGGGGCCAGGAGAGCCGAAGAGGGACCCAAGAAGAGGAGGATCCGTGGCTCTTCAGTGTGTTGTGCTTTTTAAGGACATTTTCCCGCACAATATTTACTAAGTAATTTTTAATGAAGATATTTTTAAGCTACAGAATCAATCTATATGACACAGTCTATACATGTGCAACTTATTCACGGAGACGAGTGATCATACAAAATAGCTACATTTATTGGTTGACAGAAAACGAATATTTACATGAAATATTAAAATACAGATTGCATTACTTGATCATTTTGACAATTAATGGAAACACCCTCAAACTGGGCGTAGTAGTACCTTGGACAAAATTATCACCATTATCACTTCTCGGTAGAATCAATAACCTTTTGATAATTGACAATTAAACAGAATGTATGTATTTCACACGTCCAACCGTTACTATACTGCAGGTAAGTAAGTGGTTAACAATGTGAAATAAATTAGACATTTGTTTGTCAATAAAATTGGCATCTATGCAAAAAGAAATTTATAATGAAAAATTTAATTTATAGAAAAATCTAAACGGCGGTTATTGATTCGGGAGAAATATTTTCAATAATATAATATTCAAAAAAAATCTATATTTAAGAGAACATAGAATAGATGATAAACATATACTTATCAATGTGGTATATTTACCCATTCCGATTGGCTACTAGTGTGGATTGTTGGTTACCAGGAATTTTAAGATGGCTGCCATGGCTTTCAACATGGATTCTCTTGCAGAGGAATTACTTTGTGTGACCTCCGAGTTCCAAGGAGCAGGGATCTTCGTGAATGTAAAAATATGTATTCATGCATGGTGCATGAGTGTCAGTTGTCTGGGAGTCTTCCAGTGTCCCTTCTCAGGGGGGGTCCCTAAGCTTCCCCCTGACTCTCTCCCCCCAGCTCTCTCTTTGACCATCTTTTTAGTTTCTTAAATATCTTCTTAAACAAAAAGGTCATAAAATTATACTAAGTTCTGCCCAGAGGGTATGTGTCCCTTTCCTATTGGCAGGCAGACTTAATGATCACCTTTCCCAGTAGTCTCGTGATTTTAAGGTACTAGCACCTTCAACCACCAGGTGTCTCACATGTGTTTGGTGTTTTATTTCTTTAAGTTAATATTCTTATCTCTATAATATGTGTTCGTTGTTTATATATGTTATAACGAATATATCTCGAGTGTTCAGGAATGGTAGTATAATATAAAATACGCTTAACATAATTTTGAATAATCACCTGCATAAAATGGTGATATATATGCATATCAATGTATATCTATTAATCTTTAGTCCATTTAGAAAGGACACAGGTTAGATATATATCAAACAATATCACATACAATTATTATCTATATGGATACATGTATAATTCGGGTATCCAATCAATATTTGTTTATCTAAACATAGGTTAAATTCTTATACAGTTATAATCATGATTATATATTTTTCATAATACTAATTCGTTGCTAAAACACTTCTACTTATGATCACACTTTCATATATAATCTCTCCATGACAAAGTTTCCCAGATCACTAGATACCAAACCACAATATCTCCTTGTTGACCCACAAATATCACATACAGTTTGAATCACTTGAAGTATTTTTGAAATATGTCTGATTTGTATATTCCTCTCACATCTCTCTAACACCATGTGTAGAGATGGACTTTGAGCAGTCCCATGGATGTTTAAAGATAACTTAGTTTGTCCAAACAGTTCCTAAAAATTCACACAATGAGTTGTGTTAGCTGCTCTAACACAATAGTTTAACCTTTTTTCTTCATGGCTGTTATTTGTAGCTTCTGTTTATCCATTAACACCAGGTAAATATCTCCTTGTTTTGTGACGAGATACACCATTGTTCCAGCGAGTTTCTATCTCAATGCATGCTTGTAAAAGTTTTCAATAGTTGATGTAGTAAACATGAGATCATGTATTTTGCGTTAAAGTTCTCCAAGAGGGTAACAGTTCAACGATAGCAAAATCGTGGTTCATCTGTTCTTGAGGCCTAAACAAATCTCACCTCTCTGACAGTAAATATTAAATGTATTATTATTTTTTTTTTCTTAATGAATTCACAACAAGTGCAAATCCACTGTAACGGAGCAGGTAAGTATAACATGTTTGTTATTTATTAAATTTTTTTAAACAAGACTTTACAATCACTTTAACCCCTTCAGCCCCGGAAGGACTTTACCCATTCTCAACCAGGCCATTTTTTGCGATACGACACTGCGTCGCTTTAACTGATAATTGCGCGGCCGTGTGACGTTGTGCCCAAACAAAATTGACATCCTTTTTTCCCAGAAATAGAGCTTTCTTTTGGTGCCATTTGATCACCTCTTTTTTTCATTTTTATTTTTGCGCTATAAACAAAATAAGGCCAACAATTTAAAAAAAAAAAAAAACAATATTTTTTACTTTTTGCACTAATAAATATGGCAAAAAAAATAAATGTCTTTCTCAGTTTAGGCCAATGTGTATTCTTCTACATAATTTTGGTTAAAAAAATCGCAATAAGCATTTATTGATTGGTTTACGCAAAAGTTATAGCTTCTACAAAATAGGGGATATATTTATGTCATTTTTATTACAAATTTTAATTCTGCGATCTGCAATTTTTATCTGGACTGCGAAATTGCGACGGACAGATCGGACACTTTTGACACTATTTTGGGACCTTTAACATTTATACAGTGATCGGCGCTAAAAATAACCACTGAATACTGGATAAATGTCACTGGCAGGGAAGGGGTTAACACTAGAGGTTAAATGTGTTCCATCAGTGTGTTACTGACTGGGGGAGGAGACCGATCACTGCTCCTAAGTACTAGGAGCAGACAATTTGTCTCTACTCCCCTGATAGAACGGAGATCCCCCTATACTCCTCAAAGCGCTCACTGTACAGCTACAGCGATTCGCGCAAGAGTACCATACTGCCGCCATCAAACGTTTGAAGGCGGGCAGTCGGCAAGTGGTTAAAGGTGCAGAGCAGCCACCTTTATGATGCAACTTTAATTCTGCAGGTCCACACGGAGGGGCACTGAGCGCGGCAACATCCTCATGGGCAATGCCACCTTAACAGCATCATGGGACCCTGTACAAAGTAATGCACTGAATTTTTTTTTGACAGCAAAGAAGGCGCAGCTGAGAAACCCCTTCTAGCATCAGCCAGAAAGAGTAGAGGAGAGGAGAAGAGAGGCGACCAGTCACGTGATTTTAGAAACACAGCGGCATTGGAAAAAAAAATGCACTGGGGACATTATTTAACATAGCAGAGGGGATTGTTGCAAGCCTGTTGTATTATGAAAGGAACAGGAGGGGAAGATTGTGGAGTGGACATAGCTGACAGGCAGGGAGGGGAGGGGGAGAGCAGAGAGGAGGGGGCAAAGAAGGACAAAAAGAAAAGAAAAGAGTGGATGACAGAGCCATGTAAACTGACCATGGTGTCAGGACTCAGTAGCCATGATAAAACATGGTCAGTTTACAGGAGAGAGGGCAGAACCAGGCAGGATCAGCCAAGTATTTCAGGATATATAGGGGGCCAAATTACACAGCAAAAGCACTGTGCTGTATAACATACTTTAAGGGAACAGGATCCAATTTTTTTTTTTAGGGTAACAAACGCTTTAATGCTGTCTTTGTGGCTCAGAACCCGGGATGCAGCTGCTGCGGTACAGCTGGCAAGTATCCTCTCGCTCTCTAAACTATATATCAGTGTGTGGAGGAGACAGACTACTGTGTGGCTCCTGCAGCTGAAAGGCTGCACTAGCCTAGCTGCAAAACTGGATGCTCACTCTGGGGGCCCCCTACTGGCCTTGGGCAATCAGGCGGTGCCGAATGGTCAGTCCACTCCTGGATATGACAATGAAAAATGACAATGAAAAGATAAAAATAAAGAAGGAAAACTCAACAGGGTGTTCAGACTGTGGAATACCCTCCGCTACATAACATATTTTCTGGAGAGAATGGCAGATGCCGCATGAAGTTACTAGGGTTAGGACAATTCCCTCTGGCTCGGGACACAAACAGTAAATATTGAGGACCGCACATTGCTTGCATTTTTAGTAAGCAATAAGCCTCGTTTCTTAATATATGGGGAATGAGGAGGGGAACTAGGGAAAACTTAAGGGTTTTGAGTCCTTTGCTAGTGGGATCTGCTGAACTACAAAACCGCAGAATGTGGCAAGGAGGCATAGGATAGGGAAGAAGAAAGAGGAAGAAGAAAAAAAAGGAGGGGGAGGGGAATGCGTCTGGAGTGGAAAAGTAATCAGGTTGGTAGAAAGGGGCAAATAAAGAAAGCAATTCTCTGCTTCATCAACCCCCACCCTCTTCCCACTGGAGACCTGCAGATACAAATATAGCCATAATTCACTAGAAGTCTTGGTCAGTCAGTATAGGTAAGGTAGCTGTACCCCCATGAGGGCTGCTGATTGACTCTATACCCCACTGGCTACCTGGACTCTGCAGATCCTTTCTTACCTCTGACACCTTGAGTTCTATTCTGTAATAGGATGTTATCAATGAGAAACTCACACAATGTCACTGAAACATTCAGAAGGTTTACTAGAGTATAAATTACAGTTGATAGCAATCAGTTTAAATATGAAAACTGTGGATCTAAAAATCACTGTAGGGAGTATATGAAGACAGGAGTGCAATGGAACAAGTGTTCAATATACTCCAAAACCTATATTAAACACCTTCCCACTGAAGCCTCAATACACACACCTATTTACATTCAATAATGCAATGCAATATTTAACCTGTACTCAAGGGCTCCCCCTAGGTTGTAATTCAATGTTCTAACTACAAAATAGAACTGTGATGCTTTGCAGAAGATGATAAAAGTTCCTTGACTCCAGATATCTTCAGCTAGACTGTACTTTAAACTGCATTATTAGTTATTATTATTATTATTATTATTATTATTAGTATTTGTAATCAAAGAGGGCAAAAGAGAGAAATCAAACTGGAATAAATGGTACGTTGATAACTGGTTAACTGAAGAAATATGGCACTTGTAACTTCCTCCTTATGTGTGAGTGCAATACAGTATACTGACTACAGCACAGGGAATAACAAACCCCAGAGTTCAGCTGTATGTGACCTGTGAATACATAGAATCACTTCTGTGGAACTACAAGTCTCACCAGCAATCTGTAAAAAACTCACTCAGCAAAGGCTGCGAGGCTCTGTCTGAACTCCTGATGTCTCAGTCTGATGAAAAGATGGCGCCGCCGCGTTATACAGCTCCTTCAGATGGCTGAAATGCAGGGAACTTCCAGATGTCCTGGCACTGCAAACCGATCCGCTTGCTAAGCTAGTAGGGCTATACTCTGAAGCACCTCAGAGGCTGGCAGTCCTGCTCTGCGCTGTATAGGCTGCAGTCTCCCGGTCACATACACAGACCTCCTGCTGGCATGTATTACATGGCGGTCACACACAAAGACCTCCTGCTGGCAGGTATTAAATGGCGTCACACACACAGAGCTCCTGCTGGCATGTATTAAATGGCGTCCAGAGAGGCCGAAAGATGGCCGCACTGGTCCTTTTATTACTGCTCCCAGCATGCAGTGCTGCGCGCTTTGCATTGTCTGTATTATAGTTCTTGGCTGATCAAGCTAACAGAGTCACTTTCTCCTCCAAACTATATCTCCCACAATGCTTTTCAGCCCTGCTTCTCAGGAATTAAAGAAAATCTTAACAGCATTAAAAGGACACTAGAGGGAACCAAACTAATTTGCAACCATAACAATTGTAATGGCTTATATTAGCAAACCCTTGGCTACACGTGTTAACATACAGACTTAGGCCGCGTACACACGGGCGGACTATCCGTCCAACTAAGTCCGTCAGACAATCCGACAGACAGTCCGTCCTACTTTTGAATGAACGGACTTGACCACACACGACGAACAGACAGTCCGCTGAAAGCTTGCGCGATGACGTGTACGGCACGTACGACGGGACTAGAAATACGACGTCCAATACACTGCAATGCAACCTTCGGCCGTGTAAATCCTTTCTGAGCATGCGCCATACTTAGTCCGTCGAAATAGCCTACTCACGAGCGGACTGTCCGCTGAAACCAAGTTTGGACGGACAATATTACGGAAATTCCGAAAGACTTAGTCCGCCAGACTGTCCGCTGAAAAAGTCCGCTGAAGCCCACACACGAGCGGATTGTCCGCTGAAACACGTTTCAGCGGACCAAGTCCGTCAGACAGTCCGCCCGTGTGTACGCGGCCTTAGATTCTCTCTTCATGATGAAATCTGGTGGCTGAAGGTTCAGTTTCGCTCTGATTTATTTGACACATTAAATTAGCCGAAGTTAAGTCTTCAAGGACCTTTGGAAAATATTATCACTTCAACATCAAAACTGAAGTGATTTAATGAAAAGTTGTCGCTGTAGCAAAGTAAGTTCTCAAAGGGAGTCCTCGACTGCTTTCCTACTGTAAACAAATCTCATTCAAATAAGAAAATCATCCCAGAAATTCTGGACACACTGAGAGACCTACAATTGGCACTGCAGCATTACTTCCAATCACATGCAAGAGATGAATATGGATGGGTGATCAATCCATTTGGAAACAACAAAACTACAAATCTTACAACAGAAAAAAAAACAGCTGTTGTTTTTTTCCTACACTATTGTGTTATTTTCTGTTTTATTCTACTCTATTCTTTTCTATTCTATTCAAATTTGAATTGATTCTATTTGAATTTTGGAAAATGGTTTTATTATTTCTATTCTATTTTATTGTTTTTTAAATTCTATTCTTTTGTATTCAATTCGAATTTTAGAAGATGGTTATAATCTTTCTATTTTATTCTATTATTTTCTTTAGTCTATTCTATTCCTTTCAATTCCATTCTTTTCTATGCTGTTCTTTTACTTTCTATCATATTTTGTTCTGTTTTTCTCTATTATATTATATTATTTTATTTTCTGCTATATTATTTTCTATTCTATTCCTTTATTTTCTATTCTACTTTATTCTCTTTGGAAATTCGAAAACTTTTCAAATCCGAAGACTATTCAAATTCGAAAACGTTTCGAATTGAAAAAAAATTCAAATTCGAAAACTATTCAGAATCGGAAACTATTTGAAATTGATTCCAAAACTTTTAAAATTGTTCAGAATTAGAAAAATTTGAATTAATTCAAAAATTAATAAACAAAATTAATTCCGAAAACAAATTAAACGAATTAAACAAATTTATGTAAATAACAAATCAAAACAAAATTAAACCAAACTAATTTTTTCGTTCTGCACATGTCTACCGTTTGTGTCTTCATGATTTTGTGAGTTTGGATTTTCAGTATTGACTGAAATCATATTGAAAAAGAGAGAGCGACGTCTTAAAATCCACAATGAAATGCACACTTGTTTGTCGACTTTGGAGCCTCGTTTTAATCTGATTTGTTCTCGATAGCAGGCACATCCTTCACATTAACCACCTCCCGCCCGCCCTATAGCCGAATGACGGCCGTAGAGCAGGCGGGTTCCTTCGCCTGGCCGTCCCTGGACGTCCTTTTGTTTACTTCCGCAATGCGCGCCGCCGGGGGCTCGCATCGCGGAAGTTTTATATTCGCCGTGTCTCCCGGAGACAGGCAAACACAGATCGCCGTGAACGGCCAATCAAAGCGGCCGTTCACAGCGCGATCGCAGCTGCCAATGGGAGATGATCTCAAATGTAAACATATGAGATCATCTCACATTGCCGTGTCTCTCCCTCCTCACACAGAGACAGCGTGTGAGGAGAGAGAGGATCTGTAAGTCAGCCCCAGTGCCAACTGTCAGCCCCAGTGCCATCTGTCAGCCCCAGTGCCATCTGTCAGCCCCAGTGCCAGTGCCATCTGTCAGCCCAGTGCCATCTGTCAGCCCAGTGCCATCTGCCAGTAGTGCCAGTGCCGCCAGTGCCACCTGCCAGCGCCAGTGCCACCTGCCAGCGCCAGTGCCTGCCGTCAGCCCCAGTGCCGTCAGCCCCAGTGCCGCCAGTGTCAGTGCCGCCAGTGTCAGTGCCGCCAGTGCCAGTGCCACCTGCCAGCACCAGTGCCACCTGCCAGCGCCAGTGCCATCCGTCAGCCCCAGTGCCGTCAGCCCCAGTGCCGCCAGTGCCGTCAGCCCCAGTGCCGCCAGTGCCACCAGTGCCACCTGCCAGCACTAGTGCCACCTGCCAGCGCCAGTGCCATCTGTTAGCCCCAGTGCCGTCAGCCCCAGTGCCGTCAGTGCCGCCAGTGCCGTCAGTGCCAGTGCCACCTGCCAGCACCAGTGCCACCTGCCAGTGCCATTCGTCAGCCCCAGTGCCGCCAGTGCCGCCAGTACCAGTGCCGCCAGTGCCACCTGCCAGTGCCACCTGCCAGTGCCACCTGCCAGCACCAGTGCCACCTGCCAGCACCAGTGCCACCTGCCAGCGCCAGTGCCATCCGTCAGCCCCAGTGCCGTCACCCCTAGTGCCGTCAGCCACAGTGCCGCCAGTGCCAGTGCCACCAGTGCCATGTGCCAGTGCCCCCTGCCAGTGCCAGTGCCACCTGCCAGTGCCAGTGTCACCTGCCAGCGCCAGTGCCACCTGCCAGCGCCAGTGCCATCCGTCAGCCCCAGTGCCGTCAGCCCCAGTGCCGTCAGCGCCAGTGCCGCCAGTGCCAGTGCCACCTGCCAGTGCCACCTGCCAGTGCCACCTGCCAGCGCCAGTGCCATCTGTCAGCCCCAGTGCCATCTGCCAGCCCCATTTGCCAGAGCAATTAGCCAGAGCAAATAGCCAGCACCATCTGCCAGTGCCAGTGCCATCTGCCAGTGCCAGTGCCAGCCCCAGTGCCATCTGTCAGCGACATCTGTCAGCCCCATCTGTCAGCCCCATCTGTCAGCCCCATCTGCCTCCAGTGCCATCTGCCTCCAGTGCTATCTGCCTCCAGTGCCATCTGTCAGTGCCACGTGACGTCAGTGCCACATGTTGTCAGTGCCACGTGGGGTCACTTTGTGGGCATTTCCATTGTCCTGGTGCTCCAGGGCCTTCAAAACTGTAATAGGTGGTTGAGAAATGAAATGTGTAATTTATGCTCCTAGAACGCCTGATGGTGCTATTTCAATATTGGGCCTCTGTATGTGGCCAGGCTGTGTAAAAGTCTCACACATTTGGTATCGTAATACTCAGAAGGAGTAGCAGAACGTATTTTGGGGTGTCATTTGTGGTATACATATGCCATGTGAGAGAAATAACCTATTACATTGAAAATTTTGTGAGAAAAAAAAAAATCTTCATTTTGCAAAGAATTGTGGGAAAAAGATGACAACATCAAAAACCTCACCATGCATCTTAGTAAATACCTTGGAATGTCAAAAAAGGGGTCATTTGGGGGGTATTTGTACTTTCCTGACTTGTTCGGGTCGCAAGAAATGAGATAGGCCACCAGTACATCAGGTGTGATCAATTTTGTGCGATTCCCACCACAGCTTGTAGACTCTCTAACTTTCACAAAGACCAAATAATATCCACTAATTTGGGTTATTTTTACCAAAGATATGTAGCAGTATAAATTGTGGCCAAAATTTATGGAAAAAAAATTATAATTTGCAAAATTTTATCACAGAAACAAAGAAATATGCGGTTTTTTTCAAAATTTTCGGTCTTTTTTCATTTATAGCGCAAAAAATAAAAACCTCAGAGGTGATCAAATACCACCAAAAGAAAGCTCTATTTGTGGGAAAAAAATGACACAAAATTCATTTGGGTACAGTGTTGCATGACTGAGTAATTGTCATTCAAAGTGTGAGAGCACCAAAAGCTGAAAATTGGTCTGGTCAGGAAGGGTGTTTAAGTGCCCAGTAAGCAAGTGGTTAAATAAAACATTTAATTTATATGTAGAAATAAATAAGTTCTTCACCACAAAAATTGTTAAATATTTTCAGGTGTGCCACGAAAATGTTTCGATCTTTTGGGTGTGCTGCAAGACAAAAAAGTTTAAGAAACACGGCTATAGTCAGTGTTGATGGTGGCACAATGGAAAAGGAGGTTTACAGATTAGGCACCTCCTTATGACTATAGTAATTATAGAAACAAAATAGGGTACCTGTTGTAAAGTGTGACTATTGCTAAAGTTAAAATAGCAATCATTCAATTGCTTACAGCTTAATTTTACAGTTCCTTCTTAAAGCATAACCGTGGCTAGGCTACAAACATACAAGTATTTAGGTATTCAAGTAGGGATGGGCAAACGGTTTGGCCTGAGCATAAGTTCGGGCCAAACTTTCGCTGTTCATACATTCGATGAACAGCCCAAAAAGCTGGTCGTTCGACCGTTTGTTCGGCCCCCTTACCGATCACAATGCATTGCGGCGCTGAACAGTGCATTGCAAGACCTGATTGGCTGAAGCAGTAAAAACTTCAGCCAATCAGGGCACAGAGCACTGTCAGAGTCATGATTGGACAATGTCATCATGACTTTATTCCAATCATGGCTCATTCCCGCCCCACAGTATAAAAGAATTCTTTCAATGGCAGCCATTTTCAGTGTGATTTCGGAATGGAGAGAGATAAAAAAGGGCTCTGTTCAGTGTTATTAGTTAGTTAGTGTGCTATACTGTGCTATTTTGCTTTAATTGTCAGTGTAGAACAGGGGTCTCCAAACTTTCAAAACAAAAGGGCTGGTTTATTGCCCTCCAACCATTAGGAGGGCCAGACTATGGCCAGTGGGAGTTGAAAATGCCCTGAAATCGGTGGGTGTAAACAAAACCATGGGCTTGGTGGTCAGTGGGAGTTAAGAAATTACATCATTGGTATCAGTGTGAGGAATAGTGCCCCATCACTGGTGTCAGTGGGAAAATTGGTTCCTCATTACTGGTGTCAGTGGGAGGAATAATACCCTATTGAATAGTGCCCTGAGGGCCAGATACAGGCAGTGTAGTCACGGTTGAACACGTCTATATGATTGTGTTACTTCCAGTTTAAAGCCATTTACTTCTGTGTGCGTTACTGCCAGTTTAACGGCATATAGTTTTGTGTGCATTACTGCCAGTTTAACTCTATATAGTTCTGTGTGCGTTACTGCCAGTTTATCACTTTATATAGTTTTGTGTGCGTTACTGCCAGTTTAATGCCATATAGTTCTGTGTGCATTACTGCCAGTTTAATGCCATATAGTTCTGTGTGCGTTACTGCCAGTTTAACGCTATATAGTTGTGTGCGTTACTGCCAATTTAACGCCATATAGTTGTGTGCGTCATTGCCAGTTTAATGCCATTTACTTCTGTGTGCGTTACTGCCAGTTTAATGCCATATAGTTTAGTGTACATTACTGCCAGTTTAACGCCACATAGGTTTGTGTGTGTTACTGCCAGCTTAACACCATATAGTTCCATGTGTGCTACTGCCAGTTTAACACCATATAGTTCTGTGTGTGTTACTGCCAGTTTAACGCCATATAGTTCTGTGCGTCACTGTATGTTTGGCGCATTATATTGCAGTGTATTATAGTGTATCCGTGGAGTGTGTCTGTGTAGTGTGAGTACTCAAATTAAAGTGCACCAAACACCTCTTTACATTAAAAGTGCATCTACATACAGATATAAACTTCTTCTTTACTGTCATGATCGTCCTGGCGTCCCGGTCGCACACGGGAGAATTACCCACAGAAACCTGTTGTCGAGAACCCGTCGTTCCCCTTTGACGCGCGTTAGCGCGAACGGAAGCACTCGGGTGCGCGTCGGCACGAACGAGCGCACGCGTGTGCGCGGGGTCACGAACGGGCGCACGGCCATTTGCGGGGGCACGCTGACTCGTCGTGCGACCGTTTTGGTGCCCTAAAGGCTTCTTAAGGTCTCTGCTCCATTCCCTTCTTGCTGTCCAGTCTACAGCGTGTTCGGAGATTCTGCTATCCTGTTACCTGTTACCCGTTGCTTAGATTCCTGTGACCCGGCTTGTTCTTGACCACGATCCGTTGCTGCCTGCCTTCGACTACCTGCCTGTCTGACCACGTCTCTGCCTCGTCCCCTTGTACTGTGTTGACCGCCTGCTGCCGACCCGGCCTGTACCCGACTCTGCTGTCCCTGCCAATCCGTTCGGATTTCCTGTGCCTGCTGTCTCCGCTGACGATCGTCTGCTTGCCAGTCTATCCACTTGTGCCTGCCATCACCAGCCGATTGTCATCAGCCTTATCTACCTGCTGTCTGTGTGCTGCTGACTATCCGGACCTGCCTCTACCTGCCAGGCACTTGTGCCCTCTGAACTTTTGAATCTCTGTTACCACCTCCAGGGGTTCTTGAGCCAGGGGATACGAGGGGCCGCTCCCTGCATTCCGGGCTCGCCTACTAGGTACGTGACAGTACAGGACAGCCATGTCCGAGCCTGCGCAGGGAGCCTCCCCCATGGACGAGCTCTGCCGCCACCTGGCTGGCCTTACCCAGGCGGTAAAGAGTCTACAGGAAGGTTATGGCAGATTGGAAGAACAAGTCCAGGCGCTATCTGCTACCTCGCCAGCTGCCCCAGGGGCCCATGCCCTACCATCAGTGGTGATGATGCCACCCGAACCCAGGGTCCCAACTCCGGAACGATTTGCGGGCGACCGGAATAAGTTCAGAGCCTTCCGCAATTCCTGTGAGCTCTATTTTGCCCTGCAACCGAGGACCTTCTCCCTCGAGGCGACCGAAGTGGGGTTCGTCATTTCCCTATTGACGAACGAACCTCAGGCCTGGGCACACCGTCTACTGGAACGAAAGGATCCGTCTTTAGACACCCTAAACATCTTCTTCCTGGCGATGTCTAGACTTTACGAGGACCCCCAACTTGCTGCGACCGCAGAGGCAGCCTTACATGCCCTGCAACAAGGTCGCAGGCCAGTGGAAGATTACGTGTCGGAATTCCTACGTTGGAGCGCTGACACGGACTGGAACAATGCAGCCCTGCGATACCAATTCCGCATGGGTCTGTCTGAGCCTCTGAAGGACGAACTGGCACGTGTAGGCATTCCCGAGACTTTGGAAGCTCTGATAGACATTTCGGTCCAAATTGACAGACGTCTGAGAGAGCGCCGCCAAGAGCGTTCCACCGCAGCTACTCGCCCCGTCTGGATGTTGCCACGAGTGCCTAGCTCCGCTCACCCAGCTCCTTCTGCTCCTGCCACAGTCACACTGGATCCTCCGGAACCTATGCAGCTGGGGCTACTCCGTCCATCCCTGACTCCAGAGGAACGTCAACGTCGCCGGGCCGGTAACCTCTGTTTGTATTGCGGAGAACCAGGACACTTTGTTCGCACTTGCCCAGCTAAGATGCGTAAGTGCCTCTTCATCCCACCTGTTCCCTCACCTGTGTTGTCTGATAATACCTCTCACCTGGCTGTTCCTGTTCTTTTGCAGCTTCCAGGAAGGACTATCCCAACCCACGCAGTTATTGACTTCGGGGCGTGTAGTGGCTTTGTAGACTCGTCCTTCGCCCTGAAGAACAAGATTCCCCTTAGACCTAGAGAGAAGGGGCTTTCGGTATTCCTGGCCGATGGGTCTACCCTCGAATCAGGACCAGTGACTCAGGAGACTACCCCCTTATCTGCTACCATTGCCGGGACTCACCAGGAATTTTTATGTCTAGATGTCATTAAGTCTCCTTTGTTCCCCATCATTCTAGGCATGCCTTGGTTGAGAGCACACAACCCACGCATCGACTGGGCCACTGGGATGATTGAGTTCCCTTCGGTCTATTGCCTCCAGCATTGTTGCCCAGCTGTTAACAGGGACTCTTCGGCCCTCCTCTGTTTGAAAGCAGACGCTGAAACCCGGCAAGCTGTACCCAAGAACTATCATGATTTCCTAGATGTTTTCAGTAAAAAGGGGGCCGAAACTTTACCACCCCATAGGCCATATGACTGCCCTATTGAACTACTTCCCGGGGCAGAGATCCCTTTCGGAAGAATCTTCCCTCTATCCGAGTCTGAACTGAGTACCCTGAGATCCTACTTAGATGATAACCTTCATCCGACCTTCTACCTCCCCGGCTGGCGCAGGGATTTTCTTTGTGGAAAAGAAGGACCATTCCCTACGCCCATGTGTGGACTATCGGGCATTGAACAAGATCACCATTAAGAATCGTTACCCCCTGCCATTGGTACCCGAGCTTTTTCAGAGACTAGGTTCTGCTAAGATATTCTCCAAGCTGGATCTTCGGGTGCCTACAACCTCGTCCGTATTTGGAGGGGTGACGAGTGGAAGACTGCCTTCCGTACCCGCTTTGGGCACTTCGAATATCTTGTGATGCCGTTCGGGTTGTGTAATGCCCCAGCTACATTTCAGCACTTTGTCAATGACATTTTTAGAGATTACCTTGACCTATTTGTAATTATTTACCTCGATGACATTCTGATTTTTTCCCCCACTTTAGCCGACCACCGAGAACACGTCAAGAAGGTCCTGACTCGTCTCCGTCTTCACGGCTTGTATGCTTAACCCGAAAAATGTGTCTTCGAACGGCAGAGCATCCAGTTTCTCGGCCTGGTCATTTCCGTAAGAGGGATTGAGATGGATCCCCAGAAGATCTCTGCAATCCAGGACTGGCCTGCCCCTTCCGATAAAAAGGGGGTTCAGCGGTTTGTGGAGTTCGCAAATTTTTACCGAAAATTTATCAAAGGATTCTCTTCTATCATCTCTCCCATTACCGGATTGACCAAACAGGGTCAGAAGTTCCGATGGACCCCTGAGGCGCAAGAGGCCTTCAAGATCCTGAAGGATTTGTTTGTATCGGCCTCCATCTTAAAACATCCCGATCCCGCTCTACCATACATCCTCGAAGTGGATGCTTCGGAAATAGCAGTTGGGGCGATACTTTCCCAGAGGCAGGGGCCCGGTCGCTTTCTTCTCCCGCAAATTGTCGGAGGCGGAGAAGAACTACGACGTCGGTGATCGCGAGTTACTGGCAATAAAGTCTGCATTCGAGGAGTGGCGCTATCTTCTGGAGGGTGCCCCCCACCCGATCCTGGTTTATACAGACCATAAGAACTTGGAGTATCTTAAGACAGCGAAGAGATTGAAACCACGTCAGGCCAGATGGGCACTCTTCTTCTCCAGGTTTTCATTCCATATCACCTACCGTCCCGGATCCAAGAATACCAAGCCTGACGCCCTCTCCCGCATGTACAGTCAGCCGGAGAGTCTGCCATCCACGGATACCATCCTCTCTACGGGGAACTTTCTTCTGCTCCAGGGGGACTTAGTGTCTCAAGTTAAGCAGGCTTCCATAGGCACAACACCTCCATCCCGTTGTCATCCAGTAATGACCTTCTGTGGCATGAGGACAAGATTTTTGTTCCCCAGGAAGTTCGGACTCTGGTTCTGGCCTCCTGTCACGACCACCCATTGGCCGGCCATTTTGGGGTATTCAAGACTTTGGAGTTACTCCGCTGTACATTCTGGTGGCCACGAATGAAAGACGACTGCAAGAAATATGTGGAGGCTTGTGTCACCTGTATTCGGAGTAAGGGCAGCAAGTCAAGAGCCTGGGGTCTGCTGAAGCCACTGCCTGTTCCTGATAGACCATGGAGGATGATCTCCATGGATTTCATCGTTGAGCTACCCCCTTCGGAGAATTATTCAACAATTTTCGTCATAGTCGATAGGCTCACCAAGATGGCCCACTTCCTGCCTATGAAGGGCACCCCCTCAGCCACAGAGATGGCCAACACCTTCATTAAGGAGATTGTGAGACTCCATGGCATTCCCGCCAACATCACATCTGATAGGGGGGTGCAGTTCACCTCAAGGTTCTGGAGAGCGCTCTGCGGAGCTCTGAAAATCGAACTTTGCCTGTCCTCAGCCTACCACCCGCAGACCAACGGCCAGACCGAGAGGACAAACCAGACGCTGGAGCAGTACCTACGTTGTTTCTCGTCCTTTTCCCAAGACGACTGGGTCTCGCTTCTGCCTTTGGCTGAATTCGCCTACAATAATACAGTCCACTCTGCCACCAAGCAATCCCCATTCTTTGCGAACTTTGGCTTCCACCCACTATTCCTGTCTGGCAATCTCCCCGAGTGTTCGGTACCAGCGGTACAGGAGAACTTTAACTTCTTTGAAGTAAATAACAAACTTCCTCAAGAAACCCTGACCAAGTCACAGGAGTACAACAAAGAAGTGTTCGACAGAAAGAGAAGGGGGGAGCTGGATCTCAAGGTTGGGGATCAGGTCTGGTTGTCCACCTTGAATCTTAAACTGTCTTGCCCCTCCAAGAAGTTGGGCCCGAAATTTGTGGGTCCCTTCCCGATCAAGAGGAAATTGAATAATGTGGCATTCGAGCTCAAGCTTCCTGAATCCTTCCGGATCCATCCAGTCTTCCACGCGTCACTACTCAAGTCTGCAGTCCCGGATCCTTTCGCTGACAGAATTACCAGTCCTCCAGAACCTGTGATGGTCGATGGGGAAATTGAATTTGAGATTGAATCCATACTGGACTGCAGGAAGAGACGGAACCAGATTCAATTCTTAGTCAAGTGGAAGGGGTACGGACCTGAGGAGAACTCCTGGGAGCCAGAATCCAACATTCACGCAAAGAGACTAATCCGTGCCTTTAAGAACTCCCACCCGAGTAAGATGGCTCAATTGGGCACCAGAGGCTGCCCCTTGGGGGGGGGAAATTTCACGATCGTCCTGGCGTCCCGGTCGCACACGGGAGAATTACCCACAGAAACCTGTTGTCGAGAACCCGTCGTTCCCCTTTGACGCGCGTTAGCATGAACGGACGCACTCGGGTGCGCGCCGGCACGAACGAGCGCACGCGTGTGCGCGGGGTCACGAACGGGCGCACGGCCACTCGCGGGGGCACGCTGACTCGTCGTGCGACCGTTTTGGCACCCTGAAGGCTTCTTAAGGTCTCTGCTCCATTCCCTTCTTGCTGTCCAGTCTACAGCGTGTTCGGAGATTCTGCTATCCTGTTACCTGTTACCCGTTGCCTAGATTCCTGTGACCCGGCTTGTTCTTGACCACGATCCGTTGCTGCCTGCCTTCGACTACCTGCCTGTCTGACCACGTCTCTGCCTCGTCCCCTTGTACTGTGTTGACCGCCTGCTGCCGACCCGGCCTGTACCCGACTCTGCTGTTCCTGCCAATCCGTTCGGATTTCCTGTGCCTGCTGTCTCCGCTGACGATCGTCTGCTTGCCAGTCTATCCACTTGTGCCTGCCATCACCAGCCGATTGTCATCAGCCTTATCTACCTGCTGTCTGTGTGCTGCTGACTATCCAGACCTGCCTCTACCTGCCAGGCACTTGTGCCCTCTGAACTTTTGAATCTCTGTTACCACCTCCAGGGGTTCTTGAGCCAGGGGATACGAGGGGCCGCTCCCTGCATTCCGGGCTCGCCTACTAGGTACGTGACATTTACATTTGCTTATAAGCATTGCCCCTCCCTCCCAATAATGCCTGGGGGGACAACAAGGACAGGCAGACATTCCTTTGGTACTGTAAGGGGGCCAGCAACAAATGTGTCCACAGTCAAAGGTGGACGCGGTGGTCAGTCCTCAGGCAGGGCATAATTTCCTCTGTTTAGTGAGTTTGCAGCATGCAGAGGAGGTGGTGGACTGACTTACTAAACCTTCCTCATCCTCCACATCCTCTGTCATGCAAGCAGAGACAAGTGCGCAGTCCCCTGCTGTTGCCAGAGTGCATAAACCTGCCTCCTTGTCCATATTTATTCCTGCCATAGCCCCAACATCAGCCATTGAGGAGTCAGCTGAGTTATTTGACCACAGCATCAGCCACTTGCACCTTGATAATGCCCAGCCATTACTGGATTCAGATGTTGGTTCTGAGGTTGAGGATGACAGGAACATGAGCCTAGAGAGAGGGAGGAACACTGGTAGACAAATTGGCATTCCTGTTCCCCAAGTCACAGCATATTGCCAAGTTGTCTCCAGTGGTAATGATGATTATGGAGGAGATGATGATGATGATGATGATGATGATGAGGTCACTGATGCCGCTTGGGTGCCAGATTGAGCAGAGGAGGAAACCGAAGGTGAGGCTGCACAAGCCCAAGGAGACAGACATCAAGAAAGAGTAGAGAGCAGCCACTCTATTCCATCTCATTCTGCAGCTGTTATCTCCCAGCCCACTCCCCAAAGCCCATCTGTCTGGGCCTTTTTCAGCACATCTGCAGCAGATTGCATGTTGCTATCTGCAAACTGTGTCTCAGGCACATCAAACGTGGCAAAAACACCAACCATTTGGGTACCACATACATAACAAGTAATTTAACTTCCAAACACTAAGTCCTTTGGCAAAAACACCTAGAAGCCACACAAAAGGGGCAAAAATCGTTCCCCCCTCCTCCTCCTACTCAGTACCCACTTCAATTTGCCCCTGCTTTACCAAGTCATTACCTCTCAGCAGCCTCCACTGACAGGGATGATGGCATAGGACAATGTCCCAGGTCCTAGCAGCACATCTGCCAGTAACACACCACCAGCTGTAGACTGTAGCCGGCAAATTTCTCTGCCCCATGTGCTGCAGCGGAAAAAATACAGTCCCTGCCACCCACATGCCCAGCATTTAAATGCAAGCTTGTCAAAGCTGTTGGCTTTCCAACTTCTGCCTTTCAGCCTGGTGGATTCTGTCCCCTTCCGTGAATTCACACAATGTGCTGTACCACAATGGAAGGTTCTCAGACGCTACTTTTCACGTAAGGTCATTCTATCTCTCTACCATCACGTGGAAGGGAATGTTCTGGCATCGCTGGGCAAGGCAGTCAGCCATAAAATCCACCTAACTGCTGACATGTGGTCCAGCAAGCATTGACAGGGATGATATATTTAGTTCACAGCACATTGGGTAACGCTACTTGCAACTCGAAAGAATGCAGGACAGGGTTCGATGCTGCAGCTTGTTGTGCCCCCACATCTCCATACAGCTGGTGGTGATGATGCCAAACCTGTGAGCTCTACCCCCTCCTTCTCCTCCTCCTCCACGACCTCCATGCCCTCCTCTGCAGAATTGTCCTATGAACATCAGGTACCCCCCAGAGTCAGGCTAAAAGGTGCCATGCAGTGCTTCAGCTGGAGTGTTTAGGTAACAGGAACCACACCGGAGCAGTGATTTTTGCAGCTCGTGGTGATTCACACCACGCCAGCTGGAGCCAGGAATGGTGGTGTGCAATAATGGCTCAAACCTCTTGTCCGCCCTTAGACAGGGAAAGTTGGCACATGTGCCATGCCTGGCACATGTCCTCAGTTTGGTGTGGCAGCGTTTCCTAAATATGTACCCAGGGTTGCAAGATGTGCTAAAGCTGGCCAGAAGAGTCTGTAGCCATTTCAGGCAGTCATACACAGCTAGTGCTCGGTTGGCTGAAATTCAATGGGAAATCCACCTGCCCGTAAACCGCCTGAATTATGACATGCTCACCAGGTGGAACTTGACTTTGTCAATGCTGGAGCGGCTATACATGCAGCAGAGGGCTGTCAGGGAGTACCTGTGCAAATACGGGAGGACGACAGGCTCATGCCGCCTCGGCTTTTTTTCCCATGACAATGCCTGATCATTAAGGATGCATACACTGTATTGTCACCATTTGAGAAGGCCACAAGGATGGTGAGCTGTGACAGTGCATGCATCAGTGACACAATCCCTGTTGTGTTACTGATGGAGCAGACTCTGTGTGGCATTATTCACAGGGCACTGGAGGCAGAGCAGCAGGAGGAAAAGGAGGACTTCCCTTCCTCTCAAGGCCCACTTTATCCAGACACCATCATTCCTATGTCAGAGAACACACAGGATGAGAGGGGGGAGGATGATGAGTAGGAGGAGGATTCTGGCACCTTCATAGGTTTAGAAGAAGAGGAAGACATGCGTCAATCTGTAAGCAATGGCTTTCCAACCCCAGGACCCTTGGGAGTAGTACGTGGCTGGGAGGAGGAAGTTCCAGATGCTGTCATCCTGAGTGACCTCGAGTAGTCTGCTTCACAAGCCTCTGTAAATTTGAGACGCATGGACAACCTCATGCTTTAAAATCTGCGAAAGGACCCAAGAATACGTGGCATAAAGGAGAAGATTACTGGTTGGCAACCCTTCTTGACCACCGTTATAAGGGTAAGGTACAGAATTCATCCCATCCCCACAGAGAGTGTAGAAGATAAAATCTCTTGAGGACACGTTAAAGAGGATTTTATTGAACCTTTTTCCTGACTCCAGTAGGTTACAGTGTCGTGGAAAACGTCATTTTGAGTCTTCTGTTGATCAAGAGAGGAGTGTTGAAGAAGGCTTCCGCCCAAGTGAGGCATTTCGGAATTTTTTTAGTCCTCGCCACCCAGGGCTGTCAGCTTTCACATCCCATCGGCAGCATCTGCATCACATGGTGAGCGATTACCTCTGGGCCAAAACAGAAATGGAGAGCTTTCCAGCTGACGATCCACTGACTTACTGGGTCATGAGAATAGACCACTGGCCAGAACTTGCCCAGTATGCTATTGAGTTGTTGGGCTGCCCTGCATCCAGCGTGCTTTCAGAATGGGCATTCGGTGCTGCAGGAGGTTTCATTACTGATCATAGAACATGTCTGTCCACAGACTCCGTGGACCATTTGACTTTTATAAAAAATTAATCAGTCCTGGATTACTGGCTATGAAGTCCCTGATGCTGGTGTCACCGATTAAGTCTTTTTGGGAATATGGAATCTTTGCAGGACTTCAAGGCTGCCTAGCTTTGAGGGTGTTCAATCAGTTCATTTGGAAGAATGTTTTTGGTATAGGTTTCATGGGCACAATTAACACCCAAAAAACAATTTTTTAGCACCTGTTTACAGGTGCATATCATTGCAATTTTTTTGCCTTCGTCAAGAGCACCTCTATAGGGTTACGGTGAGAAGGCACCACCGACACCCACAGACCAATTTTTTTGCACCTGTTTACAGGTGCATATCATTGCAATTTTTTGCAGCAAGGCCAATTCTTGCTTTCATCAAGATTACCCTTATAGGGTTACGGTGGGAAGGGACCACCGACACCCAAAGACCAATTTTTACACACCACTTCTATACAAAGTCAAAATGACACCAGAATGTATCCAAAAAATGTATAATGTTATTCCCAGTGCATTACATTGTGGCCTCAAAATACACAAAATAAAGGCAGCTTGCAGTGAATTATTTTTTATTTTTTTAAATGCAATTATTGCTGCAGCACATTCTAGACATGGTACAGATCTGACACTTTACAGGTAGACTAGGGGGACCCCCCACGCACTATATTGGAAGGAATTTTTCATTTTTATGCTTTCACTTTAAAAATCAAAAAATCACTGCTCATTTAAAAATGACGTTTTTCACAAACTTTTTTTTTATTGATAGATGTCCCCCAGGGCAGGACTCAGACCTCTATAACCATTGTATGCCCAATTACTTGCATATAAGCCTTTAAAATGGACACTTTTGATTTTTGACATTTGGGTCCCATTGACCTAAATGGGGTTCATTATTCGGTTCCAAACTTTTGCGGTGTTTGGAAGTTCTGGTGCGAACTGAACAGGGGTCCATTCGGCCCATCCCTATTCATAAGAAGCAATAAATGAGCTTTAAAACCAACCCTGGCTAAACCCTGCAGCTGAAGACACTGTAGAGCCATTGATCCTTAAATTGCATGGCAGAAGCACTAAGGCCGCGTACACACGCGGGGACTGTTCGCCCAACTTTGTCCGTCAAACAGTTTCGGCAAACAGTCCGCTCAAAATTAGCATGGACGGACATGGCCACACACGACGGACGAACAGTTTGCTGAAACCGTGCGCGATGACGTGAACGGCACGTACGACGGGACGAAAAATACGACGTCCTATACACTGCATTATAACTTTCGGCGTGTAAATCCTTTCTGAGCATGCGCGGAACTTAGTTTGACGAACAAGCCTACACACGAGGGGACTGTTCGCTGAAACAAGGTTTCAGCGGACAGTTTTTCGGAATTTCCGAAAAACCTTGTTCAGCGGACTGTTCACTGAAACTGTCCGCTGAAAGCCCACACACGAGCGGACTGTTTGCCGAAACACTGTTCAGCGGACAAAGTTGGGCGAACAGTCCCCGCGTGTGTACGCGGCCTAAGGATATTCAAATTATTTCAGAATCTCAGCTTGCCCTGCACCCCCTACCCAGCAGTGACTTGAAAGTCTTCCAGTCTTATAATCCTTAATGGTAGCACAGAGCACATCCTCTGGAAGGGAGGAACAGACTGAGCAGAGCTGCTTCAGTGTTTCTGCTGTGAAATTTAAGAGTTAGTTGGTCCACAGGACCTGCAGCTACAGAGGTCAGTGAGGGCATTTTGTAAAGCTCACTTACTGCTTGTTAATAATAAATCAAACCGTAAATTAAAATCTTTAATTAATAAATCAAATATTTTTATTATGAGAAACCGGTATCAGGGCACAATTTGATGCATGCAAATGAATAGTTCTGTGAATGTATGATATGAAAGCTTGACAGCAATAATTAAGGAGGTGTCAAATATGGGTGGATGTTTAATATCCAACACAAATAAAAAGATATCCTATGATTTTGTATGGGGATTTTAATCAACATTAACTGATATATAAATAAAATTACATTTTAAGACTTTGATGCTTAGAAATTTGATGCGACATGGGACTCATGGATACGATATTTATATACAACTTAGTAAATCTCTGGCTGGCCCTCTTTTTTCCCTCTTTCTTTCTTTCTTTTTCTTTTCCTTTTCTTGATCTACTCCCATTTTTCCTTTTTCTCCCACTGAGGGCATTTATGTAGAGAACTCTCTCTTTAACATTAGGAGGTCTTATGCTTATGAGCATTTTGAGGGAAAGGCATTTTTGTATCTGTGATCTGTTCACCATTTGTTTGCATTATTATTCAAATAGAGTTCCTTATACGGCCTTGTCTAGTTACTTCAATAAAATATATTGAAAATTAAAGGAGTTGTAAAGTCAGAAGGTTTTATATCTTAATGCATTCTATGCATTAAGATAAAAAACCTTCTGTGTGTAGCAGCACCCCCCTAATTATATACCTGAGCCCCTTCTCTCTTCAGCAATTTCCACGATCCCCTCAGTCATCCAGGACACTCCTCCTGATTGGCTGCGACAGAGCAGCGGTACCATTGGCTCCTGTGGCTGACAATCAAAGTCAGTCAGCCAATCAGGGGAGAGAGGGGGCGGGGTCTGGTGGGGGCTTCATGTCTGAATGGATACACGGAGCTCTGACTTCGGTACCCCTTGTGGCACTCAAAAGAGGGAGGTGCCAGGAGCAGCAAAGAGGGACTCGAGAAGAGGAGGATCCAGGCTGCTCTGTGCAAAACCAACTGCACAGAGGAGGTAAGTATACTATTATTAATATTATTATTTAATATTAAATATTATTAGTATTATTATATAAAATTTCTAGTGTTATTTTTTTTAGAAACAAGCCTTTACAATCGGTTTAAGACTTTATACACTGTCTATGAGGTGCCTTTTATGATTTCATTGGACATTAACAGTACAACGATACAGATTAGAGCAGTGTTTCTGAACTCCAGTCCTCAAGGCGCCCCCAGCAGGTCATGTTTTCAGCTTTTTATTTATTTTGAACAGGTGATTTGATCAGTTTCACTGCCTTAGACTCCTTTCACATTGTGCCGCCCCAGGTGTAAGTGGTAAAGCGGCGATATTTTTAGCGCTTTTCTACCGTCGTTTTAGCAGCGCTATTCAGCCACTAGCGCTCGAAAAGGGGTTAAATCTGCCCGATATGACAGCAATGCCCCATTGATTTCAATGGGAAGGAGCTGTGGAGGAGCAGTGAGTTCACCACTCCAAAGAAGCTGCTGGCAGGACTTTTTCTGATGCCCTGCCAGCGCAACATTCCAGTGTGAAAGCCCTCGGGCTTTCACACTGGAGTGAATGGAGCAGCTGTTTTGGGCCGTTTGCAAGCGCTATTTTTAACGCTATAGCTCCTGGAAAACGCCCCAGTGTGAAAGGGGTCTTAGTAATTACCACAGCAGTTTCATCTGAGGGAAATTCTGAAAACATGACTTGTTGGGGCGCCTTGAGGACTGGAGTTGAGAAACACTGGATTAGAGTATATGTCAAGTATTGTTAATTCCAGTAAATCCTTCATAGGAAGAGATTATAATGCTGACAGCATTGTCACTGAAGTGTTCTTGTGTTAAATATTTGCTTTCTGATGATTATTTGTGGTATATTCCCTCTCACATTACCATATATATAAGTTCTTCAAACATGCCATCCAGCATTTGAAACAGAACACATTTCACAATGGTAAGTCAAAATTAAAATGACTGTAACATTGTTTTTAGGTGTAGGTTAGAGGTCTGCATTGGGTTAGAACTGATTTAAAAAAAAAAATTTTAATTATCTCTGGGCACGTTCCCAGTGAATACTAACAGGAGGAAGTTTAAGAATGTGTTGAATTAATGCAGATTTAGTAACTCATGACACATGAAATATATTGTATTTGATGATGATTTAATACTATGTACCGTATGTTGTTTGTTATATAGCCAAATAGTATTGTTAATATTACTTTAGAGTTTATCTAAACCCAAAACTTTTTTCTTTAATTTTGGACAGAGTATTAAAGTGTCCCCATAGGGCAGATTGACCTTGTTTTTTCACGGTGACCATTGTTACCACGAAATAGTGTATATTGAATGGAAATCTAACATTTTACAGTTGTCAAAGGAACAATAATGGAGGGGAAATTTTCAATGGGACACCTGGCCTAGTAACCACTGTCAAAGATGAATCTCCCTTCACTTGTCTCAGTGACAAAAAGTAGAGGAAAATCACCTCAATGATACACATAGAGCAAAAATAAATTTTTTTTTGGAAAGGGTTTGATTTTTTTTAAACTGAAGAAAAGAAGCATTTAGTAAAAGTCAAGTTTTTGTATCTAGTAACCAGGCTGTTTCCTTGTTTCGATGTACCATGGGCAACAATAGTTTTTGTAAATATGGCTTAAGGCCTGATTCACACCTATGCAGTTTTAGTGCTTTTTGCATTTTGCATATTTGCACTACAGTCCATTTAACATTGTTTCCTATGGATCTGTAGTGCAAATCTGCAAAATGCACAAAAAATACATAGGTGTGAATCCAGCCTAAGGCTTGATTCACATCTGCAATTTTTGTGCTTTTTGCATTTTGCAGATTGGAACTACAGAACGTGTTCCATAGGAAACCATGTTAAATAGGCTGTAGTACAAATCTGCAAAAAGCAATAAACATGCATAGGTGTGAATCCAGTCTTAGGATTTAGCACATTTTCTGTGCTTTTTGCATTTTGTAGATTTTCACTACAGATTGTGTTCCATTGGAATGTTAAATGGACTGTAGTGCAAAAAGCACTAAAACTGCATAGGTGTGAATCCAGCCTAATAGAACAGCTTTTGCAACAAAAAGAATAGTTAATAGTTACAAATACTGCAGCTGCTGACTTTTAATAATTGGACACTTACCTGTCTCAGGGTCCAACAATGCGGGGGAACGAAGCCCTGCTCGTCTCTCTCTCCTCTCTGCGGCACTGGCACTATCACTGTGGGTGCCCGGCTGTGGCTTCACAGCCGGGCACGCACTGCGTATGAGCGAGCTGCACTGTGCTATGACTGGCCGGGCAATCATCTGGGACCTGTGGCGTGTCCCTGATGATTGCCAAGAGGGAGGGGGGAGAGGTGATCTTCCTTCTGGCACAGAGGTGCCTCAGGAGGAAGTGGGAGCTGGAACCCTCTAAAAAATAAAAAATAAATATTTTTTACTTTTTGCTATCATAAATATCCCATTTAAAAAAAAAAAACAACACACTTCTTAATCAGTTTAGGTCAGTATGTATTCTTCTACATATTTTTGGTAAAAAGAAAATGCAATAAGCGTATATTGATTGATTTGCGCAAAAGTTATAGCGTCTACAAAATAGGGGATAGATTTATGGCATTTTTATTATTATTTTTTTTGTACTAGTAATGGCGGTAATCAGTGATTTTTAGCGGGACTGCGACATTGCGGTTGACAGATTGGACACTTTTGACGCTTTTTTTGGGACCACTGACATCTATACAGCAATCAATGCTATAAAAATGCACTGATTACTGTATAAATGACACTGGCAGGGAAGGGATTAACACTAGTGGTGATCAAAAGGTTAAATGTGTTCCCTGAAAGGTGTTTCTAACTGTTTGGGGAGTGTACTGACTGGAGGAGGATAGAGATCGCTGTTCATGATCACTAGGAACACATGATCACTCTCTACTCCCCTGTCAAAACAGAGATCTGTTTGTTTACATTGACAGATCCCCATTCTGGCTCCCTGTGGAGCGGACATCGCAGCTCTTAAAGGAACTGACGTACACCTACGGCGATTTGCTGGAATGAGCTGACCTGCCGCCATATAATGACGGCGGCTGGTCGGCGAATGGTTAAAGTAGTACTATAGGCAAAACTTTTTTTTTTTTTTTGGATAGAGCAAGGGGAGGTTATTACCCCTGTCAGATTTCTTTTGACCATTTATGTCCCATTGCGAAAGTTTGCCTCGCCTTTCTGTCCCATAGTCAAACAGGAAGTGGGAGGAAATCCCTGCAAATCAAGGGAATTTTTGGAGGACCCCCAGGTCACCAGATCTAGTGTCCCTATTAGAAGATTTTCGCCTGATGATCCAGGCAGTAAGTTATTTCCAACTTCATTTGACAGACCAAACTGTCCAGCAAGTGTGGCTGTTAGAGGGTTGACATAAATAATTTTACACTGACAGAGGTGCTTAACTGTGTCAACTTTTATTAATTTATGTAAAACTTTTATCCCAAAGGGAAAAATCTGTTGCTGTAATTGCCTAAATTTTTTTAGCAGCAGTTCAGCCTTACATTGCTATTCAAGTTCATCTAAATTTGCTAGTGCATCTACCACCCTCTCCCCAGTTTGATAATGCTGTCTAAAGGTTTCTCCATTGTGTCTACACCGAGACTGGAGACACTCTAAGACAGGAAGTGCTTTAATGGCTGGATCACCAGGTAAAAATAAAGGAGAAGAGGCCTAAAGAAGATATTTAAAGTGGAGCTAAACTCTGAGAAACTTACCTCTCCTTCAACAATCTGATGTCTATCTACTTCTTCCTGGTGCCGGGCTGTAGCCTTCTTCATTGCCTGGCATGGGGTGACGTCAATCCTGTGCATTCACTGGAGTGCAGTCATTCTGGCACACAGGTGCTGTGCCAAAACGTAAAATAATTGTTCATTCCACAGAACACTACAATCAGGCAGTAATTTTCCTTTTTTGCCGAAGAGACATAGCAAGTCTCGTCTACAATAAAAAGCATGCCTGCTTGCAGTTTTTTAAAATGGGAGTTTGCAGTCACCACATTTAAGGAATGGTAAGCTGCAATATATTACATTTTTGTTTTTGGATTTATTAAACACTTTAAAGTTCCTAGTATAGATTAAAATGATAGTGATTAAAAAAACATGAGTAAAGTAAAGGGAACTCTTAAGGCATCAGCATACCAAGATATTTTGGACAATTTCATGCTTCCAACTTTGTGGGAACAGTTTGGGGATGGCTCCTTCCTGTTCCAACATGACTGCTCACCAGTGCACAAAAAAGGTCCATAAAGACATGGATGAGTGAATTTGGGGTGGAGGAAGTATGCGTCTACCTTCCATCTGCGATTGGTGACACCACAGAACTGATGGTTCAAACATAGATGGGCTCCCTTACTGGGTTGTTGGCTTCTATTCCTGTGGATGTTGTAGTGCAGTACCTGAATTAGAAGTATTGAGCATTGTGTGTACCAGGCTCTTCTCATTATACCAATACATTTACATCTACATTACATTCATACCTGGATTGGGATTCCAAAGTATTGTAGTGCCTGTCTCTATGTATGAAAAATTCTGGTATCTTTTCTCGATATCAATACTCTGCGTTCCTGAGCCTCTCTTCTGGTTCTTTCTGATCCGCATAGATGCCCCCTTCCCCTGTGTGTTGGGGGGAGGATTCTTGGTCTGGTGTGCTGAGGAACATCTGCTTGGGTCCTGAGGAAGCCAAGTTTTTGGCAAAATGTTGACCTTACAGGCGTTTCCATGTACCATGCACGTTGTAGATTTTTGATCATGTTTACACTATGACCATGTATGTTTTTACCCTGTTTTGGATTATATGTTGGTACCCCTGGGCATAGGGAATACCATGTCTAGTTTTTTGTAACTATATATTTTACCTTTGTATAATAAAAATTACTTTTTATGATATCCTTGTCATGCACCTGCTATAGTCTGCCATTGTAGGTACCGGAAACATCGTTTGCATATATTTTACTATTGTTTTTCTTGCTTGCTGTGAACAATCTATGCAGTTTGGTATGTTTGATTTAAAAGCATTGTAGAACTTTGGCAGCCTATTCAAAATTATTAGACTGCGTAACGCAATGCACATTAATTGCAAGATACCAGCCATTAAACATATATACATTACCGCAATCTACTGGTGTAAGTTGGACTTCTCTACTCTTCCTGGCCTTTACAGGGTATTAATATTATTATCATTATTATTATACAGGATTTATATAGTGCCAACAGTTTTTGCAGCATTTTAAAGCACAAGGGTAGACAGTACAGTTACAATTCAATTTAATGCAGGAGGAATCAGAGGGCCCTGCTCATTAGAGCTTACAATCTAAGCCCTTGTACACACGGTCGGAGATTCCAATGGAATGTTTCCTATCGGACCGTTTTGTCGGATATTCCGACTGTGTGTGGTCTGCATCGGATATTCCGAGGGACCCACTTTTCCAACTTGCCCGTAAAATTTTCAGACAAAATGCTCCGATCGGACATACTCCGATCATGTGTAGCCTACTCCGATGGACAAGGTGCCACGCATGCTCACAATCAAATTCGGACACTGAAGCGCTCGCTCAGGTAAAACTACTGCTCGTAATCGATATAGCACATTCGTCACGCTGCAATGTTAAAAATTCTTTCATGAAGCGCATTCTCTTGTTCTTTACAATGCTGCAAGAATGAACTTCTTTTGATGCTCATAGTCACACACACTTCTACGTATTTCTTCAGTCTTTTTTACTCATTTCAGCAATACAATATTTTAAATCGTCACATCTACACATTTTTTTTTGTTTGTTTGTTTTTTTGGGGAATTTTGTGGTTTTTTTTTTCATCAACATCTCCTTTTTTGACAGTTTGCTCATCTTTGCATTTTTTGGGGTGTGTCAACTTACCACAATACCATTATTATCTTTTTTGTATTTTCTTTTTCTTTTTTAATCTACAGGAGGATGTTTAGTGTTGGTGCCCCTAGTTATTCATTTCACTTTGTATTTTTTAAATGTACCTGCCTACTCACAAATAAACTGTCCTTTTTGAAGTAAAACACATACGCAAGTATTTCTTCAAACAAAAAAAAACCTTTATTTAGGTGTCAAACAACTAAAAAGTGGGAGGCAGCACTGGAGAAACTTGTCAATTTGGCAAAGCCTTTAGCCCCCAGGGCAGACATGAACTAATTTGAAAATTCTAAATTGGTGGCCTGAGGAGTACATATCTCAGGGAGAGCAGTCTGGTCCAGAGGTCCTAGAGATCAGGAAGAGCAGATGCCATCTATGTCCCCAGGATGTGGTTCTTCAAAAGGCTGCATCTTCTGTCAGACCAGACTGAACTCAGGCCATCACTCTCTCGTCTTCCTTAGGCACTTCCCGCCAGGCTTCCTTCCAGGCTGTGGCTGGGCTCCTGTAGTTGTGGCAGGAGGAGGAGGAGGGCTTTGGTCGACCTCCTGGCTGCCACTTGCCACAGCCTCCCCCCAGCTGAGGTCTTCCTGTGTATGAAAATGGGACATAGTTTTCGTTATTTGCTCATCAATCACACCATTTTGTGCTCATGACTGTTGCAAATTGAATGTTACCAAATAGAACAGACTATCATTCTGAGCCCAGCATTTTTCATTCTTGTACCAATCATTTTTGGTCACTACTGTCTATTAAGATGTAAACCACTTTGTTAATTCACAACTTACTAATCAATAATAACATCTAGTTAACAACACTATACCTGTCTCAAGCTGGGCCCCTCCACATGTTGTTGCCTGGAAGGCCCAGGTTGTACATTGGAAGCCTCAGCTGGGGGTGAAGGAAGCCTTGACGGAAGACTGGAGAGTGGTGGCCTGGGTTCCCCCTGGTCTGCCAGAAAATGCAGCCTCTCGTAGTACATCATCCTGGGGATATAAATGGCATCTGGATCTCCTGATCTCAGGGAATCCTGGAACTTCTTGCGCTCCCTGAGATAAGTACACCTCAGGGCACAAATTTTGGCCATCTCATAGATCATGTCTGCCGTGGGGATCATGATCTTAACCAAACCAAGCACTATCTCCAGTGCTGCCTTTCTCTTTCTTGGGTCCTTACAAAGGGGGGTTTTCATTTGCCACAGGCAGGGCAGCTCCCTGAGCAGATCAATGATCATTTCTAGAAAATGAGGTTCCTTGAAGGGATCCATCTTGTCTGCAAGACACAACACAAGACAAAACCTAATAATATCGGGCTAAACTCTCTATAATCTTGTGCCAATATAGGCCTCAATCTAGAAGCAGTATAGGCTAGTGATGTACCAAGTTAAAATTGTACCTTTGTTTGAACGATCAGAGTTTTGGTTCCTCCTTCCTCTACTCACAGATCGTACGTACGACACACGCGTGTTGCGTTTTATATACAGTGCGCATGCGTGAAACTCCGCCCGCCCCTGATGTTCTTTCTAGACTATTCCCCGCCCCTTCTCTTTTGGCGCAGTGGGGAGAGCACATGGCAGAGAGAACGGAGGTGCGCAATCAGAGTTCCACTAACGAGGAGGAGGGTGAGGAAAGCCCGGAGCCTGAAACATCCCGATCCTGGAAGAGAAGATTTAAAGCCTCAAATATGTCTTTTGGAGAGATGTTGGAGATGGTGGACATATTGAAGAGGACCGACTATGATGGAAAGTATGGACCTTACCCAAATCCAAATATCAGAAAGGCCAAGATCATGACTAAAGTTGTGAAGAGTCTTCAGAAGAATTTTGGGGTACGACGATCCAAGGATCAACTGAGAAAACGCTGGTCAGACCTGAAACTGAGGGAGCACGATCAGTACAGAAGGATCAAGCGTGTTCTTCAAAAAAGTAAGTAATTGTCGTGTGTTAATATGATTATTCTTGCTTGCATACTGCTTCATGTGCTTTGATTTCACGTTGTACAGTTTAAAATGGCCAATTTCAAATTCATGGGTTCAATCATTCGTAAGAAACATCATTCTGCAGGTAAGTATTCCAGCTTAACAAAGTGTCCACAATAATGTTCTCACCTTTGAACTTGGCCAAAAAACACAATTGTACCACACTTCCAAGCAATGTTTCATATTCCTATTTCTGCCCTCTGTGTGCTAAGTATTCCTTTTTTACATTCTCATAGGGGAGAGAAGACTCGGGAAGTCTGAGGACACCAGGGACCCCACCCCTCCCAAAGAAGGCGAAATTTCAACACCATAAGCAGAGGAGCAGGAGGAGGAGGAAGGAGAGATCGTTGAAGTTGGACAAATTGTCACCACAACAGGTGAGTGTCGGAGACCACCGCTTCCGGTAAGCTCATCAATGTATGTCGGCATATTTATAATACATGGTGTGTTTTTTTGCTTTTTTTTGTAGGTGATGTGGAAGAATAATCACATTTTACCAGTGAAAGTGCCCAGATCCTGATTGGGGAGATAATGGGGTGCAATCGGGATTTAGAAAATATACAGCAAAACATCAATGATGTTCAAAATAAAATGAACAACATCATTGATGTTTTGGGGAGAGTGTGAAACACCCTAAACTAGCTAGGGTTTTCTTTTTTTGTTTTGAAACAACAACTTTTGGATTTTACAAAAAGCCAAATTTGGAAGATGCACAGAATGTGTCAATATGCGCTATCTCCCATCACGGGGATCAATGTATGTGTTTTGTGGAAAGTGGCTGAGTTGAAGGGGTTGCAGCCCAAAAACATCTACATTGATCTCCCATGATGGGAGATAGCACATGTTGACACACTGTGTGCATTTTCCAAATTTGGCTTTTCCAGGGGTGACACCCCATGTGATGAAGGCAATATCAGCCCAGTTTGTACATACTCATGTCTGATGTTGTCTTCACTTTTCAAAGTTGAACTTTGTAAGTTCCTGTGTTCTGTATGTTACGCTTTGATACATGCCTGTTTACACAAAAACACCAAGTTACCCAAAAATGACCTTAAATAATGTTTTTGATACACCAAATATGTTGGTTTGTTGTAAAACCCTTTTCTAAACGCAAATGTGAATGTGCTTTGATTAAAAAGTTAAATTATCAACTATGTGTGGCTTCCTTTTTCAATGCGCAAAAGCAGTATTTGGAGTAAAATTGTTGTTTTAGGTGACAATGGGTGTTATTTACTAAAGGCAACTCCACTTTGCACTCCAAGTGCAGTTTCAGGTGCACTTTTGCAGTGCACTTGTAGTGCATAGTGGATGTGCCTTTAGTAAATAGCACCCACAGTGATGTGTTAGTTTTCACAATCATGTCATTTTCATGACCCCACATATTTCTGCCATGGTGCTGAAAATGAGCAATATTTTACTTTAGTTAACACAAACAAGGTGTGTGTGTAGCAGACCCACAACATAATAAGATTATCTGAAGAGACTGTCCCCTCATCTCGCTCAGAACTTGGGTTTGCACTGTTGTAGAAAAAGGCACAACAACAAAAATCAAAAAGTTACCTAGGAGACACCTAAAACCAAGCCAAGCAGTAAATGAAAACAAAGATTATTGGAGTTTCAAAGAAAAATGTATTACAAAAATGCCGCTCAGACATTGTCTGGCATATCAATGGCCCCCCTACACATAAAGTACTCCATGTATTGGGTTCGGACCTCATGGGCGCTTTGGGGGGGCAAGCCAGGACGAGCAGCTTCAAGGCCCATGAGGTTCTCATTTTCAAGCAAGTCTGCATCTTGGCCAACTGAGACCACATAGTTTGCTGAATGTCTTTTTTAAGAAATTGTGCAGAGCACAGCAGGCAAGCCCTATTTATTTATTTTATATTCCGCCATGTGGATAGGCGTTAAAAAAAGGCAGAACCGGATGGCCAGTATTCCAAAAGTGTTTTTCACCACTCTTCTGGCTCTGGCCAGCCGGAAATTAAAAATCCTCTGGTCCGGGGTGAGGGTCCTCATCGGGAAAGGCTGCATCATATGGTTTGCCAGCGCAAACGCCTCATCCACGACGAAGACGAATGGGAGTCCTTCCTGATTCTCCTCTGGGGGTGGCAAGCCCAGACTGCCACTCTGGAGACGCCAGTAGAATTCCGTCCCTTCGAACACTCCACCATCCGACATCCGGCCATTTTTCCCCACGTCCACATACAAGAAGTCATAGGTCGCCGACACCACTACCAACATCACGATACTATTAAAACCCTTGTAGTTAAAATAGTAGGACCCCGAGTTGGGGGGTGGGACGATGTGGACATGTTTCCCATCAATTGCACCTCCACAATTGGGAAAGTCCCAACGACTGGCAAAGTGGGAGGCCACAGTCTGCCATTCCTGTGGCGTTAAAGGAAACTGTGGAGTGAAACAAGACAAAAAATTTGTAATTTTGCTAATCAACATTGCAAGCAGATTAGACACCAACATTTTTTGGCCAAGATCAGTATAACATTTTGGTAAATTAGTATTTAAAGCCTAAAGTATCAGGTCCCCTTATCAGAGTCATCACCCCCCACCCCCCCCCCCCCCCATCTGATGGGCCCTTGCAAAAAATGAGAGTGGGGGGTATGTTTTGGACAGGTAACCCTCTCCACTTGATTGAGAGCTGAATGCCTAAATAATGTGTGATACTTTGGGAAGCCCCTCCTTACTTACACTATTGGCAGCTCACCGGACAGGTAAGAAGTGTCATAATACCAAAAATTGGAAAAAATGGAAGCACATTTTGACATTCTGCTATTACATATCAAGATAATAATAGGGGGAAAAATACAATTATAGCATTTGAAAGTATTGAGGCAGGCCCTTGCACTACATGCTTTGGTGAACTCGTCCATAAATGTGACCATAAAAAAGGTAAGTAGAGTGTGTATTGGGTTTGGTAAAGTCAGCAGATAGAGGATTGCTATCAGCTGACCTAGCAGTTGGGGGGAGGGGGGTTTCTAATGAGTTTGGCATAACCAAAAAAAAAAAAAAAGTCACTCTGCATGAATTGAAGCACACATAACATTTGTAGACATTTTAGGGGGTGTTTAGGGGAAAACAATACTATGGAGCTGACAAAAGACATTGGTAAGTGACTAGACTATAGTTTTATGGGCCAAGAAGAGCATGGTGGGGAAGTTAGTGAGGCAAATATGCATGAGGACAACGGGGCAGAGCATATGAATTAGAGCATATTGCAATCATGGTAATTAGGGAATGAGGAAAGAAATGCAAGACATTAGCAATCATTAAATACATAGAATGTGATGTTAAAGGATAAAACTTACCTTCATATAGTCCTTCTGCAGGACCTGAATGATGGCAGAACAGGTCTCTGGAATAATGATCCCCAGAGCCTGGGGGGAGATGCCTGTGGAGAACTTGAGGTCCTGAAGGCTTCTCCCTGTCGCCAAGTAGCGCAACGTGGCTATGAGCCTCTGCTCCAGAGTGATGGCTTGCCGCATGCAGGTATCCGGCCTGGTGATATAAGGGGACAGCAAAGCCAGCAGACGGTGAAAAACTGGTCTGTCATCCGGAGATAATTCCTGAAATCATTAGGATTATTCTCCCGGATCTCACAGAGCAAAGGCATGTGCGAGAACTGGTCACGCTGGCACAACCAATTCTTGCCTCCCCTCCCTGTTCATGGACTGGGCTTGTGTCAAAGTAAGA
Organism: Lithobates pipiens; assembly: GCF_037356315.1. Classification (NCBI taxonomy): domain Eukaryota; kingdom Metazoa; phylum Chordata; class Amphibia; order Anura; family Ranidae; genus Lithobates; species Lithobates pipiens. Next base: position 44,464,011 of record NW_027507787.1, read on the forward strand.
ACCGCAACACGAAGCCCCTGCACAGCACAAACTCTATGATGAGTACGTAGACGAAACATGGTTTGAAAACGGTCGGCTGGTCAGAACGGACAACAGAAAGCACTGATAAACAGCAATGCCTGAAAGAACGACCTGAATAGCAGAAACAAGCAGACAATAAGCAATGCAAATCAAAGCGTACTATACCAAGATATAGTCCACAATGAGAAACTAATGCTTACTGACTACACGCACTGATTATCAGATACGCAAAGACAAGCAGAAACTGAAGAGCAGTACCGAACTGAAGCACAAATCTGAAAAGCGCGAATCGTCTCTCACCAAACTTCTACTAACACGCGATAAACACGAGATCAGCAGAAGGAGCCCAAAGGGTGCCGGACGTGGTGCTGAACTTCCTTTTTCTAGTGCCGCCGTACACGGCTTACATCACCGCGTTCTTGGCAACCGGAAATTCCGACAACTTAGTCCGACCGTGTGTATGCAACATCACTTCCGGAATTAATCTGTCGGAATAACTCTGACGGATTTGGTTGTCGGAATCTCTGACCGTGTGTACAAGGGCTAAGAGGGAGGGTCAAAATATACAACAGATAATAACTGTGGGGGATAAGCTGATGGAAAAAAGAAAAGTACAGTTGTTAGTAGAGGGTATGATGGTCGTCTCTGAAGAGAAAGATTTTCATGGATCGTTTAAATGTGGACAGAGTAGGAGATAGTCGGACAGATTGGGGCAGGACATTCCATAGGATGGGAGAGGCCAGGACAATATCTACCACCTTGGCATGTGGGAACGGGTTGATATTTGTGACATCAATCTTAACAGAGAAGTCAGGGAAAGAGGCCAGTGGGGGAAGAAATATTATGAGCTACATTTTGGATAGATTGAGTTTGAGGAAGTGGTGTGACATCCAGACTGATATGTCTGTTAGAAAATTAGTGATGGAGTTAGTGTGGAGACTGATGGAGTGAGCTGAGAGGTAGAGAGATAGATTTGGGTGTCATCAGCATAGAAATAGTATTAAAAGCCATTGGTGACTGGCCCAGGGAGATGTAGATCAAAAATAGGAGACGTCCAAGAACAGAACCTTGGTGGACCCCGAAGGAGAAGGGAAGAGGAGAGGAGGAAGTAAAATTGTAAGTGACGCTAAAGGTACGGTGGGATAGGTAGGATGAGAACCAGCGAAGAGTACAGTCCAGTCATGGAGACCAAAAGAGTGGAGTTTTTTGAGGAGGATAGGTTAGTCCACTGTGTCAAAGGCAGCAGAGAGGTCCAGGAGTAGGGAACAGGGTCCAGGGGGCAGGTGGTTTAGTGAATGTTAGAAAAAAGTTTAGCAACTTCGTCTATAGTAGTGGGATTTAATGAAGAAAATAATGGTTGTACCTGTGAACCATGAAGTGTTAAGTGAGGGAGGTATCTGTGCAGTGGAGATCTCATCACCAATTGTATCAATCTTATTTTTTAAGTGATTAGCGATCTTCTGAGCAGTGAGTGAGTTAGTGGGTGGAGGCAGTAGAGGACGAAGTAGAGAGTTGAAGGTTTAGAAGAGTTGACGGGGAGACCGGGAGAGTGATAAAATAGGTCTGCTTGGCACTGTGGAGGCAGGAATTATATCTTGGGTGGCAGATTTATATTGGTTGAAAGCTTTCTGAGACTAAAGCCTCATACACATAATGTGATTGTTGGCAGGGGACTGTCTGTTAACAGACCGTTGTCCTAAAATCTTACCGTTAGTATGCTCCTTTTGACAATTGTCCATTCCAATTTTCTGCCAACAAATGTTGGATGACAGACTAGTACATTTTTGTCAGACAACATATGGTCAGTACACAAATCTGTCACACAAAAGTCAAAAGTACAAACACGCATGCTCAGAGAGAATCAATGCTCACCAAACACAAAATTAGCAGAAGGGGCCCAAAGGGTGGTGCTCAAGAGTTCAAATTCCTCGTAGTACGTCACTACGTTCATGTTTGTGGCATGACAATTGTGTCAAGATCCTAGCACATGTCCTTTTGACAAAAATCAGACGCTTGGTTGGCCAACAATAGTACCATGTGTATGAGGCTTTAGTCTTATGTCACAGGTGCTCAAGAGCTTGGTTACGTTTTTTGAGACTTCTGGTATCTTCTATTTTCCAAAGTTGTAGGGGTCAGGGCCCAATTCTGTGTGTAGTGAGGGGGACAGGGGTATTTTTTTTTTATTATAGCTGCATCCAGAGAGGGCTTTGATATTACAAACTAACAGATCTAAACCGCAGATACCAGTCAAAGATGAACTTTTCTACTAATGTCATTGTCTTTTTGCATTTCACTTTAAATAAATGACAACTCTCATATACAGTAAAACCTTGGATTGTGAGCATAATTCGTTCCAGAAATATGCTTGTAATCCAAAGCACTTGTGTATCAAAGCGAATTTCCCCATAAGAAATAATGAAAACTCATATGATTCGTTCCACAACCATATTTTCATAGGTCCTTCAGTTTATAGTCCATATACAAAGATTATAGCCATGACCAGGTTGTGTAACCATAAAATACCCATCCACAAATGGAAGCCTCCACAAGGGGAATAGAAGCAAAATCCATCAGGAGCTATACAGTCTAATAGAAAAGAGAGGCACCTCTAAGTGTAGCAATATGGTTAAATGTAATGAAGGTACAACATTTAGCAACTCACATGGTTAATGATTAAAAGAGGCACATCTAAGTATGCAGGACTCCGGGGTAAAGCTGTCCACATAGACCATCCTCCTCACTGCCGGCTCTCAACGATGTCAGTCTGCAATCGTGACCGAGAAGACTACCGTGCAATAGAGCGATCTGAAAGTGAGGTTGGACCACTCGTGGAGCACAGCATATAAGGGATGACATCAATGGCAGTATGGAGGATGGTCTATGTGGACAGCTTTACCCCAGATGCCTGCATACTTAGATGTGCCCCTTTTAACCGCTTCAGCCCGGGAAGATTCTACCCCCTTCCTGACCAGAGCACTTTTTGCGATTCAGCACTGTGTCGCTTTAACTGACAATTGCGCTGTCGTGCGACGTTGCACCCAAACAAACTTGATGTCCTTTTTTTCCCACAAATAGAGCTTTCTTTTCGTGGTATGTGATCACCTCTGCAATTTTTATTTTTTGCGCTATAAACAAAAAAAGAGTGACAATTTTGCTATAATAAATATGACCCACACCCAACAATATATAAATGTATATATAATATACTGTTTTTCCTCAGTTTAGGCCAATGTGTATTCTTCTACATATTTTTGGTAAAAAAAAAATCGCAATAAGCGTATATTGATTGGTTTGCTAAAAAGTTATAATGTCCACAAAATAGGGGATAGATTTATAGAATTTTTTAATTTTTTTTAATTTTTTTTACTAGTAATGGCAGCAATCTGCATTTTTTATTGTGACTGCGACATTATGGCGGACACGTCAGAGAATTTTGACACCTTTTTCGGACCATTGTCATTAGTACAGCGATCAGTGTGATTAAAAATGCATTGATTACTGTAAAAATGTCACTGGCAGTGAGGGGGTTAACACTAGGGGGCAGTGAAGGGGTTAAGTGTGTCCTAGTTTGTGTTCTAACTGAAGGGAAATGAGGACTGTGCAGGGGAGATGACAGATCGTCTGTTCATACTCTGTAGTGGCCACAGGACGAATTGACATTACATAACATAGTTTCGCCCAGCCGAGCCATTCTGCCGCAGTACAACTGCGGCGGCTGGTCGGCATATGGTTAATCATCAACCATGTGAGTTGCTAAATGTTATAACTTCATTACATGTAACCATATTGCTACACTTAGAGGTGCCTCTCTTCTCTTTTATACTCAGTTGTGATATAACGCTACTTGTATATCAAGACATCGCTTGTATATCAAGTCAAAATGTATTTAAAAATTTAGCTTGTCATGCAGAACGCTCTCAAACCAAGGTTTTACTGTACATTCATTCATAATCCTTCTCTGTAGAAATGTTGTCTACGTGTCATAAACATCAAGGTAGTGCCATGCCGATAAGCAATGTGCATTGTGCAAAGTGCAACCAATCAGCATTCAGTTTACTTCTATCATCTAAATGAAATAAGAATGCTAATTGGCTGCTGTTGGTTACTATGCTTTTTTGCTTTGTTAGGTAAATCCTTATGTGTCTCAGATTCTATTAGATTGTTAAGTAAGAAATAAAGGATTGCAACAGGGTACCCACACTGAAGGTGATCATTTATTTTTTCAATAGCCAACTTAAACAAACCTTGACAATTCTTTTGTAGGCATTGCTTCTGCACCTTGTGGTCACATTGGGATTCTTTGTAACAATATCTGAATGTGTTTGCCATTTGAATAAGAATATCCTGCCTAAAGGAGTAAAACGACGACCAGGTAAGGTACAATCCATACTATAGCCAAAGACTCTCTTGCACTTTTTTAACAGCATCAGCAGACCTATGTTAAATATAATTGTTGACTTATTATGAATGTTGACATTTTCATAGAATAATTCTCAACTAATTAGTTGAGGGCAAAGCAAAATGTTCACTTTAATGCAAACCGCCAGAGACATATTACATATTTTACTTTTGCTCCCCCAGGACTCTGTCGAGAGAAAAAAATGCCCTGCTTACCTTAGTCAAAGCTTACAAGGGATAAGGTCCCCTGCCCTTCCCTCCATGTGACAGCTCTGATTGGCCCACTGTCACATGTAGTAAATCACATGTTCCACCATATATGAACGTATCAGGTATTTCCTGGCACTAAATAAAGTAACAAGGGAGAAAAAGAAAGGTTAGTAAATACAGTACAGCTCTGGACAGGGCGAGGGTTGATATTCCACTTTTCTTTTATTTCTTTTATTGTTCTAAATGTAGAGATTTATAGATTAGCAATTCAAGTGAGCAAACAACAGCTCTGTCCTTAACCACTTCCCGACCAGCGCACGACGATGTACGTCGACAGAATGGCACGGTCAGGCATATTGGCGTACAGGTACGTCCAATATTCAATACCGCCCTGCCATCGGGAGCGCGCCGCCGGCGGCGCGCTCTCGTGCTGGTCGGGACCCCCGTGAGTCCGGTCGCGGGACCCGCGGACTCGATCGCTGCGGGCATCCCCGCGATCGTCTCACGGAGCGGCCGAATGGAGGAAATGCTGTGTAAACAACATTTCTCCATTCTGCCTAGCAACTAGTGACGCTGATCTCTGCTCCATGTGATTGGAGCAGAGATCAGTGTTCACTAAATGAAAGCCCAACCCCCCCACAGTTAGTAACACACCCCTAGGAACACTTAACCCCTACACTGCCACCCACTGGTTAACCCTTTCACTGCCAGTGTCATTTACACAGGAATCACTGCATTTATATAGCAGTGATTACTGTATAAATGACAATGGTCCCAAAAATGTGTCAAAAATGTCCGATGGGTCCCCCACAATGTCGCAGTCACAATAAAAATCGCTGATCGCCGCCATTACTAGTAAAAAAAAAAAAAAAAATTATTAATAAAAATGCTATAAAACTATCCCTATTTTGTAAACGCTATAACTTTTGCGCAAACCAATCAATAATCGCTTATTGCGATTTTTTTACCAAAAATATGTAGAAGAATACGTATCGGCCTAAACTGAGGGAAAAAAATGTTTTTTTATATATTTTTGGGGGATATTTATTATAACAAAAAGTCAAAAATAATGCGTTTTTTTCAAAATTGTCGCTCTATTTTTGGTTATAGCGCAAAAAATAAAAACCGCAGGGGTGATCAAATACCACCAAAAGAAAGCTCTATTTGTGGGAAAAAAAGGACGTCAATTTTGTTTGGGAGCCACATCGCAGGACCGCGCAATTGTCAGTTAAAGCGACGCAGTGCCGAATCGCAAAAAGTGGTCTGGTCTTTGACCAGCAAAATGGTCCGGTCTGCAAGTGGTTAAATTGAATCTACACTGCATCTGAGCACCACAAACCATAAACAACATTTAATTCACTTTTAATGTTCAAAGAAAACTCCCCATCTATTCATGTCTTTGCGCTTTGTTTTCCTGAGAAATCCCTTTGAAAAACACCCCTTGCATCTTTGGCTGTGGCCATCTTGACTAAGGGCAGATGATTTGTGTAGCATTTTCTTTCTGGAATCCATATGCCCTTAGCTCAGGCATGCAGGCAGGAGGGTGTGCACAGCTGAGAAAACCTATCCTCCTTTCCTGAAGACTCCTGTCCTCTATGTTGATGGGGACAAGGGCCTCTTCCCGACAACCCCCTCCCCTATGTGAATGGGTATCGGGGACATCGTACCCTTACCCATTCACCAAAAAAAATGTAAAAAAGTAAAAACCACAAGAGACAGTTTTTGACAAATCCTTTATTAACCACTTCAGAAGATTTTACCCCCTTCCTGACCTGAGCACTTTTTACAGTTTGGTAGTTTTAACTGACAATTGCGCAGTCACGCAATGCTGTACCCAAACAAAATGTACGTCCTTTATTCTCACAAATAGAGCTTTCCTTTGGTGATATTTGATCCCCTCTGTCGGGTTTTTTTGCGCTATAAACAAAAAAAGAGTGACTATTTTGAAAAAAAACTATATTTTCACTTTTTGCTATAATAAATATCCTCAAAATTAAGAAAAAATAAATGTCTTCATCAGTTTAGGCCAATATATATTCTTCTACATATATTTGGTAAAAGAAATTTGCAATAAGACTATATTGATTGGTTTGCACAAAAGTTATAGCACCGACAAACTAGGAAAGGAGGAAAGATTTATGGCTTTTTATTTTTTTACTGGTAATGTCGGTGATCGTTTTAGCGGTACTGCGACATTACGACGGACAGATCGGACACCTTTGTCACATTTTTGGGACCACTGACATTTATACAGCAATCAGTGCTCTAAATATGCACTGATTACTGTGTAAATATCACTGGTAGGGATGAGTTTAACACTAGGGGGCGATCAAGGGGTTAAATATGTGAGGGGATAGGATTGACTGGGGGAGAAGACATATCGCTGTTCCTACTTAGTAGGAACAAATTATATGTCTCCTCTCCCCTGACAGAACAGGGATTTATGTGTTTGTGTGCTGGCTCTCGTGCCCAGCGCCAATCGCGTCTGCTGCCCACACGCATAGCGTTCCCCTGCTGTGCGACTCTTAAAGGGAACCCCGTACCCATACGGGGTTTCGTGCAGCGGTGCCATTGTGCCACAGTAAAAGTACGTAAGCCAGTTGGAACCAATAAAAAAATAAAAAAATGTGTCTCTCAATGTAAATCCACTGTCAATCATGCCACCCGACGGACCCGAAAAATAGAAAAATTTCAAAAATGCTCTGCCTCCATTGGAGAGTACACGCCGTATGCGTTCTCTGCACTTTGACTGCTCTTATCCCGGGTACATCACCCGATGGTCCTGCACATGGCGAACAGGGGGGGTGTTCGACCCATCCCTGATTTTCAGTGTGGTAGCTGATTCATAGCTATGCATTGTAAGAAAGAACAGTAAAGCATAGCCACTGTGTAGCACTGCAAAGCAGGAAGAAGAGCCTGTGTGTGTAGTGAGCAAACATAGCTGCTACTTTGTACCTACTGCATATAATTACATCATATACATCATTATTACACACATCATTACATTGTTTATATCAAGCAGATTTCTTACAGGGATATCTAAAATCATTGCAAAAGATTATACATTACCATTGTGAAAGAAAGTGGATGTCATAGTCATGTAATTCCTTTATTCTTAGGCCATAATATTCATCCTGGCCTTCATGTCATTCAATGATAGTAAATTAAAAAAATACAAATTTCTATTGAGTTAAATTCTCTTGATTTAAAAGTGAATACATAACAGGTTGTTCACCCACCTACAGATTAAACACACTGACAAGGGATCTAGAGTGGTAGTTTCTTTGGATATGGCCAAGGCCTTTGATTCCGTAGACTGGCAGTATATGTTGACAGTTCTGAGGAGAATGGGCTTTGGGGAGACCTATGTGACCTGGATTTCTCTACTTTACAGTGCTCCACAGGCCGGTATCAAGATAGCCAATTCAGTCTCACCCCAATTTGGCGTCCACAGGGGCACGCGTCAGGGGTGTCCTCTATCCCCGTTCTTATTCGCATTAGCCATAGAACCGCTGGCTATAGCCCTGCGGCTATCGCCTGGGGTAGGAGCACTGGAGGTGGGGGGTATTAAGGAGTGTATAGCGCTCTATGCAGATGACATGCTCCTCTTCTTGAAGGATGCAGGGCCATCTTTGGAGGCGGTGTTTGGGGTGCTCGACAAATTTGCTGAGTTCTCCGGGCTCAGGGTTAATTGGGAGAAATCAAACGTGATGGCTATTGACGGGGAGGCGCGAGAGGTGGCGACCGCTAGGGTCCCCATCGCCTGGGTGCGGGAAATTACATATTTGGGAGTGAGAGTTTCACCACGAGTGGGCGACTTTATGTCTCTGAATCTTCTCCCCCTGCTGGCCAGGGTTAAGGTGCAGCTGGAAGCTTGGAAGCATCTGCCGCTGTCCCTTATTGGTAGGGTTAACCTGCTCAAAATGAAGGTTCTGCCTGTATTCCTTTATCTTTTACGTAATTCTCCTATTTGGATTCCCTGCTCATTTTTTCGGAGGGTTAATAGTCTTTTTGGATCCTTTTTATGGGCTGCTACGCACCCCCGTATAGGTCTCAGGGTTTTGCAGGAGCCGTGGGGTCAAGGCGGCTTGGCATTGCCGGATCTTTTTAAATATTATCTGGCTGGGCAAATGGTAGTCGCCAGACGGTGGCTGACACGGGAGGACGGGGATTCGGCAAATGTGCTGGAGGCGGCTCTTTTGGGCTCATATGAGAGCCTGTCCCATTTGGTGTATAGAGGTCCAGGGGCTTCACGAGCGCTGACGGCCTCTATGCGGGCAACGATCCGGGCCTGGGGAAAAGCGCAGACCTTAATGAAACAGCCAGAAGGGAGTTGGTCTCCTGACACTCCTCTATGGTTCAATCCTAAATTGTCCCATTTTGTGGACATACCGGATCCGGTGATATGGGCCAGGGTAGGTGTTAAACAGCTTAAGCATGTGGTGGGAGGGGGGCAGCTTTTGACGTTTGATCAGCTTAAGGTGCAACATGATCTTCCCAATTGGTATTTTTTTCGGTACCTACAGTTGCGGCACACTTTTCTCTCTCAGTTCGGTCCTGGGACTTTGCAGTTGGGAGTGTCACCTCTGGAAATTGTGCTGCGGACAGAGGACCTGAAAAAGCCTCTGTCCGTTGTGTACAAAATGTTGTTCTCGGACAGGCCAAAACCTATCCAACAATGTAGAGAAGTTTGGAGTGCCTTGGTACCTGACTTTGGAGGGGAGGATTGGGACGACATGTGGGGATACCCGTTCCAGACCCTAGTATCGGCTAGAGACAGACTTATCCAGTTTAAAATCCTACATAGAGTATACTACACCCCTGCCAGACTGGCTAGAATTTACGGTACGGGGACGGGGGGATGTTGGCGTTGCACAGCTGACCGGGCTGATTTTGACCATGTGTTTTGGCGGTGCCCGCGGATTGAGGAGTTCTGGAGGGGAGTGACACAGGTTATGCAATCTGTCCTTTCGGTGCCGATTCCAGTCACAGTTGCGGTATGTTTGCTCGGATTGGTGGAGGAGTTGGCACCTCGAAAGGCGCAGAGGACTCTGATTTCTCTGGCGTTGTTTTATGCCCGCAAATCTATCCTGCTATGTTGGAAGAAACCTGAACCTCCTACAGTTTCTTATTGGAAAGGTTTAATTAATAAAGCTTTACCGTTCTATAAAGCCACTTATCTCAGCAGAGGGTGTCCTAACAAATTTGAGAGGGTGTGGAGGTGTTGGCTTGATGCCGCAGACACTGTGAATTGATCGCTAGGTGGGTGGTGTACTCCTGGTGTGTCGGGTGAGGGGCGGGATGGGCTACCCCTTTGGGTTGGTTTGCATCCCCATCTTGGGTAGTTAAATACTCAGTAACGGTACAAACTATGTGTTTATCTGTGTGATGCTGTCGATGATCACAGACTGAGCCTCAGAAGGAGAATGGAGGGCTGCACGGGAGGGAGTTTTGTCGGGCGGGGGGAGGGAATGGTTGGGAAGGGCGGGGGGGAGGTTATGTTTGTTTGTATGTTTGTATGTTATTAATGTGTTGAAAAACTTTCAATAAAAATAAAAAAAAAATAAAAAAAAGTGAATACATAAAACACACCCTTCATTTTCCTTAGGCTGCTGGATGGATGGTGAGTTTCATCCTTGGGATTCTGAATGGATATCCCCAGTGTCCTGTGAAGAGTGTCATTGTTACAGGAATGGAATACAATGCTGTAGCAGGTAAAGATAAAAAAAATTATACATTTGATCCTAGGTGATGTAATCATGTTTATTTAAATGATGCTAAGTGTCGGTTCACACTGAGGCAGCACGATTTGCAGTGCGACTGCCTCAGGCGACCTGGACACGACAGCTGTGGCGACTAGCAAAACGACTTCTCTATAGAAGTCAATGCAATTCGCCCCCAAAGTTGTACAGGAACCTTTTTTCTAAGTTGGAGCGACTTGTGTCGCTCCAATTAGAACGGTTCCATTGTACAGAACTGGACACGACTTGTCAGGCGGCTAAGTCACCTGACAAGCCGTCCCAGTGAGAACCGACCCTTAAAGACAGATTTTTAGCAAAGACATAAATCTGTATTATAAAGGAAGACTGAAATATTACTGCATTAATAAGCATTCATTTATAACTGATACATGGAAAATGACGCTTACATTGTAGTCTGCAAATGCTGTAATTTTGTAAAGCCACCCAAAAAAATAAAAAATAAAATGTATCCATGCAAAAGGGCAACTTGGAGGCATTTTACACATTGCTTGCATACAGAACACCCCAGTGGTCTGATTTCCTGCTGCTGTGATGAGCTCATTACATCTCCCAGGTTCTGCACAGAGCCTAGATTCAAATTAGAAGCATTAACTGAAAGCTTCTAATATAATTTCTGGTGAGATATTTTCCAACATTCTTAAATGCCAAAGGGGTTCATACTCATTTTCTATTATACCCCTGAGGCTGCTCAAGTTGTGATAATGTATGTTATCTTTTTAACAGTTAATTTAAGAAAGCACATCTTACATAAAGTTAAACGCTACAGGGAAAGTTAAGGCTCTGCTAATTAAAAGATTTTTTAAGAATAGTCACAGAATAGAGACACATTCTTGGTAGAGATGCAGTGGGTTAGAACTTTTTAATTGTTTGTATTGCTATCTGTACCTTCTCGTCTCAGTGATGCTGGTCATTTATTTTAAGTAAGGCTATAGCAAGGTGTTCCATTAAAATGGCAGTGGGGATAGTGGGCATTCTTGACATGGCTTTTATTTAAACGAGAGAATGGCTTTAGAAAAAAATAAACATGTATGCTCACCTAGATGGCTGCAGCTGTCCCCCACTGCCTCTAAGACTGAGAACTGAATGATCAAAGACTGCTGATTGCTCAGCTCTCGGTCTTCAGCCTGCAGAGAGCTGGTGTCTGTCAGTCACTAGCTCTCTCTATGGTCCCTCCAGTGCTCACTGGAGCACTGAGCTGTGGCGGGCCGGGAGCGGCTGCCAGTCAAGGCATCTGGGTGGATCCTGACTTTAAAGTCAGGATCTTTCCTAAGCCTGCACCGTCTGAGAGTGCAGTTCATTCTGGAGAAGTTCAGCTAAAATAGCTGATTTCCTTCTACCACCAGCACCTGACACCACAATGAGCATGAACTAGGATGTCATGGTTATGCAATAGAGTTGGTCTGCTTACCTGTTTCCATGTGTTCATCTCTAGAGACCAGCCGACCCTCATCTGACTGCTTTTGTAATCCATCCTCTGGCATGACTCCACCCTAGCTCCTATCAGAGAACTCTATATTAACCTGTGCACTGCAGGCCAGCCCTGCTGATCAACCATTGTGTATTCCTTTGTGTGTTAGCTTCCTGTTGCCTGCCGTGTGCTCTTCTGTTGTTCCGTTACCGACTTTGGTGTGTCTTTGACTATCCCTGTTTGCCTGTGATCCTGACCTTTTGGCATGTCCCTGACTATTCCTGTCTGCTTGTGGCCCCGACCTTGGCTTTGTCCCTCACCATCCCTATCCTCCTGTTGCCTACTGTGGGTGTGAGCTGGGGGACCCTGGGGGTCGCGACCTGGAGCCAGTTGCAGCCAAGTCCATCCTCACCACTCGAGGCTCTGGTGAACACCTGCTGGCTCTTAGACTCCGCGCCCCAGGGAATCTTACACTCTAACCCCGATGGGACCTGTCTCCTGTCCGCAGCAGTCAGCCGTAGGGTCCACAACCTTGTGGTGCACCCCTGATCCCTACGGTGTGCATCTGTCACTTCGCCTCAAGGTGACCTGACATAGGATATGTTTAAGAACTCTGAATTTCTGGGTTCTTTCCAAACCACAAGGAGATAGAAAGGAAATGCTTCCTATCGGCCTGCTTAACATTTAGAGAGCCAGCAACGAGACCAACATTAGGAGAGGACGGTGGTCTCATTGCTGTTATGCTGTTGTATTGTTGTTATGAATGGAGAGCAAATAACAGTGGACGGAGTAGCATCTGTGTTCTTACTATGCAGTGATCAAAGAGCTGCACAACCACCATAATAATGTCTACTTAAAGAGGAGAGGCCCTGGCTTACATTTAAAACAAGACCAGGGCAACCAGGAGCTTGTTTTGAGACTTTGATTAATATGATATTCACTATATACAGTATCATTGGCTGACTAGGGGAGACAATAAGCATGACTTATAGTGCACATCTTTGGCAGTCAAAGGGTTAGAAGCAGAAAAAAATGTATTACAAAAAAAAAGGATTATTAGTGGGCTTGCTTACTAAGTACAAATACAATTTACAGTGCACACACATTTAGTAAATGCTGCAGCGAAAATGGAAAAATCCCAAAGATAGCTACAAAGTACCTACCACAAACACCAGGGTTAAGATGTCAAACAGTATTAAAACTACGGTACTTAAAACCTTGGCCCAAATTTGGTATAATCTCAGTCACAGTGAAATAACTTTTAGAACCCTTTAACACTGGGGCAGTGCTGACGTTAGCAGTAAAGCTCTGCTAGTTTTAGCAGCACTTTATCGCTGTTATTGCAGCGCTTTTAAGCCCTGCTAGCGGCAGAGGAAAGGGTTAAAAGCACTCGTGTTGCAGTGCTGCCAAAGCTTTAATTTCAATGGACAGGGCATTTTGAGAGCGGTGTATACATAGCTCCAGCACCATCCCAAAGATGGTGATTGCAGGAATTTTGTTTCCTGTCCTGCAAACGTACCGCCCCAGTGTGAAAGCACTCAGGCTTTAACACTGAGGAGGCATGAGAGGTGCTTTTCAGGCACTTTACAGGAACTATTTTTAGCGCTAAAATGCCTGAAATGCACCCCGGTGTGAAAGGGGTCTTAGTACATTTAAGTATCACAGAAAGAAGTGAAAGCACTACTATCTCTATCTTCAATGTATTAATGTCCTATAATTTACCACTAGACAGTGTTTCCATTGTTTAGGCATGGGATTGTTTAAAAGCCTATTAAACTCAAATTTCGGAATGGCTTTCCACAAACTTGCATAACAACAGCACTTACAGATTTATTTATTTTAAAAAATATACATTTTTCTTTATTTCTGCAGTGACATTAAATTAAAAGTCAACCCCAAGATCTGCATGGTCATAATGGTGAACTGCACCTACAAAGCTGTAAGGATAAAGAATCCCAACCTTCCTTGCCCTTTCCGGTTAATTGAAAAAGACAGTGACAGCACTGACAGCAGTGACAGCACTGACAGCGAAGACAAAAGCAAGAGTAAAGAGTTGAGTTTAAAGAGGGTAAAAAACTTTTTGCAATACTTGCAATTAAAGAAGATTCTTAAGGGTCATTCCAAGAGTAATTCCAAAGAAAAACCTATTCAAAAACAGTATGCGAAGAGTACCTCTCAAGAAAGGCATGTTCAAGAACAAAATGCCAAGAATAATTCTCAAGAGAAGCATGTTCAAGAACAGAAAGCCAAGAGTATCTCTCAGGAGAAGCATGTTCAAGAACAGAATGTCAAAAGTAACTCTCAGGAGAAGCATATTCAAGAACAGAAGGCCAAAAGTAACTCTCAAGAGAGGAATGTTCAAGAACAAAATGCCAAGAATAATTCTCAAGCGAAGCATGTTCAAGAACAGAAAGCCAAGAGTATCTCTCAGGAGAAGCATGTCCAAGAACAGAATGTCAAGAGTAACGCTCAAAAAAAGTATGTTCAAGCACAGAATCTCAAGAGTAACTATCAAAAGTATGTTCAAGAACTAAAAAAAGCAATAACTAAAAGTGTTTATAAAGAGAAAGTCAACGATAGCACTCAAATAGAGGAAGATAAAAAAAATAAAAAGTGAATAGCCTCTCAAATATTCAGAACAAAATCCGGAACCATGGTTAATTTACCTGAAAAGGCGATATTTTCATGATCCGCTTAATTAACAATGATGTGATTATTTTTACTGTGTGGAAATTAAATAAAAAATTATTATTTCATGTTACAGCATACTCGTCATGGCTATTATGGCTTCTGAATTTTATCACAAACTAATGAGAAATCACAATACTAATCACTAATCACAAATAAGCTGTGAGAAAGTTAGACTATAATTATTTAATTGTCTTTTTTTGAACTGAAGAAGAAAACCTAAGAATTATATGATGTTAGAAGACCAACTAAAGATACCTTTGCATACCACACATAGACAATTGTTGCATACCTTCACTTTAAAACACAATCTCCTAAACCTGATATTGAACAGGGATCCCCTTTAAACAGCACAGCATTTTCTGGAGAGAATCACTTTGAATATATGTGTAGGTGGGAGACTCATTGCTGTTTGATTCCACAGTATGAAGTGCTTGAATCTCCCCATTCCACACTGGAAAACTATGCAGAAATCTTCAATAAATAAATATTTGCATACTATAGGTACCAGAATCCTAATCAAGATCATTCCAACATATATGATGAAATGTGACACAATATGCTTTATTGCAAGGTTATTTTAAAAAATATATAAGAACCGGTCTTGGAATGTAGTCATCGTCTAGCATTTTTCAAAAACTGTTGTTCAGCGGGCATGTCACTAATCACAACAAATATAGCAATTCATGGTAGATCATCAAATTGTCACAGAAGTATTTTTCCATTAAGGGGCAGACTGGCTAACCTGGTTAGATGTAGCAGCTGGGGCTAGGCAGTGACATTGGCCACAGAAGAAACACAGAGAGCTACAATGCATTTGAATAGGCAGGGAACTTGTTCACACACTGTGAAGATGCACTTAGAAAAGCCAAGGAGCAGCGTCTAAGGAGCCCCCTTTTATTCACTAGAGATCCTGAAGATAGGGATGGGTTTTTCTGGGGACAACAAGTGCTGGGCAGGTAGGAACATACAGACAGTCATTAGCAATGGCCTGGATGACATTGAGAAATTTGTAGGTATGGACATCACACTGGAAGGCACTAGGTGATTACACTTGGAACACTGAAGGTATGGAAATCACACTGGAGGGCATTGGGAATGTGTGTGAAGTCACTGGGGACATGGGGGTTTGACTGTTAGCTCATGAACTTTGGTCTGTAAATGAGGTCAGT
Source organism: Lithobates pipiens (assembly GCF_037356315.1). Classification (NCBI taxonomy): domain Eukaryota; kingdom Metazoa; phylum Chordata; class Amphibia; order Anura; family Ranidae; genus Lithobates; species Lithobates pipiens. The sequence continues at coordinate 44,479,670 of NW_027507787.1, forward strand.
TTAAACAACTTAAAGACTAAACCTTTTTCTGAAATTTGTTACTTACAAGGTAAAATCAGCATTTTTTGCTAGAAAATTACTTAGATCCCCAAAACATTATATTTATTTATTTTTTAGCAGAGACCCTAGAGAATAAAATGGTGGTTGTTGCAATATTTTATGTCACACTGTATTTGCACAGCGGTCTTTCAAACGCATTTTTTTTTTTTTTTTAGAAAAACACATTTCGCATCCAGGCCAATTCTAACACTTCGCTCCTACATCTAAAAATCCTAATTTTTTTGGTCTAAAATTACCTCCAAACATTATATATGTTTTTTTTAGCAGACACCCTAGAGAATGCAATGGTGGTCATTGCAACTTTTTATCTCACACCGAATTCGCGCAGTCATTTTTAAAACGCATTTTTTTTTAAACTGTTTAATGCTTTAAAAAAAAAAAAAACAGTAAAGTTAGCCAAATTTTTTTGTATAATGTGAAAGATGAAGTTATGCCAAGTAAATAGATACCTAACATGTCACGATTCAAAATTGCAAACGCTCGTGGAATGGCGCCAAACTTCGGTACTTAAAATCCCCATAGGCAAGCTTTACATTTTTTTACTGGTTACGTGTTTTGAGTTACAGAGGAGGTCTAGGACAAGAATTATTTCTCTCACTCTACCGATCGCGGCAACACCTCACATGTGTTCTTTGAACATCGTTTTAATATGTGGGCGGGACTTACATATGCGTTCGCTTCTGCGTGCGAGCACGCGGGGACAGGGGCACTTTAAAAAAAAATTATTGTTAATTTTATATAATAATTTTTATTTTTACACAAAAAAAAATTTGATGTAATGTAAACATCCCTTGTAATAGGAATATGACATGGCAGGACCTCTTTACAGTGAGATGTGGGGTCCATAAGACCCCACATCTCACCACTAGGCTGGGAAGCCTGAAATAAAAAAAACAAAAAACGATCACCGGTTCCCAGCCAAGGCAGCGCCGTTTTTTTGAACCGTTGGAGGCCGGGTGCGATGTTATGACGTCACGCGCAGCCTCCGACGGTCATAGAGACTCCGGCGACCTTCTGGTCCGCCAGAAATCTCTATGATCAACATCCAGGGCTGGTGTATCCTCTGTCCGACTCACTGATCGCTGCAGTGAGTTGGTAGAAACACCGGAGGGTGGCGGGAGGGGGGACGTCCCCTTTTGCCACTCGTAAGAATGATAAAGTGGCAGAATAGCTGCTATGATCGTTCTTATGGTGTAGAGAATAGCTGGCTGAAAATGCTGATATCTGAATGATGTCTGTAGCCTCAGGCATCATTCAGATATAACCCCACAAAGCCGACGCCGTCATATGGCGACATGCGGATACAAAGTGGTTAATGAATTAATAAAAAACTAAACAGTAAAGTTAGCCCAATTTTTTTGTATAATGTGAAAGATGATGTTACGTGATCTTTATTCTAAGCAAAAAAATAGTGATTCTCATTTTGGACAGAATTGTGTAGCTCTAATCCTGAGCATTTCCTTCCTATCACATATGAGCAGCTGATTTGACTATAGAGTCGCACATGTGGGTGTATAAACAATGGTAAATGACAGCCCACTTCCTCCCTCCTTCTCTATGCCCACTAACCAGCTAAACAGAATGGGGGTGGGATATTACATGTAGATTATTGGAGGTTTCACCTCCTTTTTATTCTAAGGCACAGGTTGGAGGAGTGGGATAAATATATATTTGCATGTCAATTTAAAACAATTGTTTGATATTATTTATTTATTTTTACTCTATTTTTCTATTTTGAACATGTGACCAGTAGCAGAGCACTAGCAGCTCCTCCTGCTTATATTTCCCTGTAGACAGGCTGGGAAAGACTGGGGTCATGTCACAGCTGTATATCAAATAGGAAAATGGTACTTTAATTTTTTTTTTTTAATTAAAATCCACATACAGAAATAGAAGGAATGCTTTAAATTAAACAATATGTGTTTAGTATCACTTTTAGACCCCTTTCACACTGAGGAAGTTTTCAGGCGCTTTAGCGCTAGAAATAGCACCTGAAAACTGCCTCCCATTCATTACAATGGCTGTTTTCACACCCGGGCGGTGCACTCGCGGGACGTCCTGAAAAGTCCTGCATGCAGCATCTTTGGGGCAGTTTGGAAGTGCTGTATACAGTGCTCCCAAAAAGCCCCTTACAATGAATGTGCAGCCCTTTGCAATGAATGGGCAGTGCTTCCGAAGCATCTGAAAAGCAGAGTTTTTAACACCTTCCTTGTGGTTAAAAACGCCACGCTAGCAGCAGAAAAGCGACGCTTAAACAGCGCTAAAACTGCGTTTCTGAAGCATCTGCAAAGCACTATGGAAGTGCCACAACATGGGAATTTTTAACCCCTTCCTCAGGGTTAAAGGCACCCCGCTAGCAGCCAAAAAGGGCAGCTTAAACAGGGCTTAAACAAGCAGCGCTTTAGCGCTAATGCAGCCGCGCCCCAGTGTGAAAGGGGTCTAAGAGGAGATATGATTGTAATATACAAATATCTAAATGGTTATCCTAGCAAAGGGAAAAAAAACTATTCAGTGTCAGATCACTCAAGAAGACACATAGGCATTCAATGAAGTTGGACAAGAAGCGTTTTAACCACTTCCGGACTGCCCACTGTCATTATACGTTGGCTGTTTGAAGAGGAATAGGGATGAGCCGAACACCCCCCGGTTCGGTTCACACCAGAACTTTCGAACAGACCCCAAATTCGTACGAACTTTAGAACCCCATTGAAGTCTATGGGACTCGAACGTTCGAAATTAAAAGTGCTAATTTTAACGGCTAATATGCAAGATGCTGTCCTAAAAAGGGTTTGGGGACCTGGCTCCTGCCCCAGGGGACATGGGTCAATGCCTAAAATGTTTTTAAAAATGGCCGTTTTGGCGGGAGCACTGATTTTAATGACGATTAAAGTAAAAAAAAAGTGAAATATTCCTTTAAATATCGTGCCTGGGGGGTGTCTGTAGTATGCCTGTGAAGTGCCACGTGTTTCCCGTGTTTAGAACAGTCCCTGCACAAAATGACATTAAACGGAAATAACATCATTTAAAACTGCTTGCGGTTTTAATGTTATATCTGGTTCCTGCAATATGGTTGAAAATCATTGAGAAAAATGGCACGGGTAGCCCTCCCTGCCCATTACCAGCCCATTTGGGTCTTGTACGCATATTAAGGGGAACCCTGTAACCATATTTAAAAAAGGAAATGCGTGTGGCCCCCAGGCCTTATATACTCAGAACAGCAGTATACAGGCGGTGCAAACGAGACAGGGACTGTGTAGGTTTGTTGTGTTAAGTTGAATCTGTTTGTAATTTTCAACTGGTACATTTTTAAAGTGTAGCTCCAGACAAAAAACTATTTTAACCACTTGCTTACTGGGCACTTAAACCCCCCTCAGTCCCAGACCAATTTTCAGCTTTCAGCGCTGATGCACTTTGAATGACAATTGCGCGGGCATACAACACTGTACCCAAATGAAATTTTTATCATTTTTTTCCCACAAATAGAGCTTTCTTTTGGTGGTATTTAATCACAGCTGGGAGTTTTATTTTTTGCTAAACAAACAAAAAAAGATGCAAAAAGAAAAAAAATCATGTTTAATAGTTTGTTATAAAATTTTGCAAACAGGTCATTTTTCTCCTTCATTGAAGTGCGCTGATGAGGCGGCACTGATAGGCTGCACTGGTGGGCACTGATAGGCTGCACTGGTGGGCACTGATAGGCTGCATTGGTGGGCACTGATAGGCTGCACTGGTGGGCACTGACAGGCATAGTTAAGGCGGCACTAATAGGCACAGATAAGGCGGCACCGATGGGCACAGATAAGGCGGCACTGATGGGCAAAGACGGGCACAGATAAGATGGCACGGATGGGTGGCACAGATGGGTGGCACGGATGGGTGGCACTAAGGGGCACTGATAGGTACCACTGATAGATGGGACTGCTGGGCACTGATAGGTGGCACTGATAGGTGGCTCTGATAGGTGGCACTGCTGGGCACTGATGGGCGGCACTGCTGGGCACTGATGGGCAGCACTGCTGGGCACGGATATGTGGCACTGGGGTGCAGCACCTTTGTTTAGGCAGACTGTGGGCACTGCTGGGTGGCACTGTGGGCACTGCTGGGTGGCACTGCTGGGTGGCACTGCTGGGTGGCACTGTGGGCACTGCTGGGTGGCACTATGGGCACTGCTGGGTGGCACTGACAGGGGGGACACATTTTTTATTTAGGCAGGCAAAGCAGGGGGCAGGTGGGCACTGGCAGGGGGCAGGTGGGCACTGGCAGGGCTGGCCGTGATCGGGACTGATGTCCCGATCACGGCTGCCGGTGATCGGCTTTTTTTTTTCTCCTCGCGCTATCAGCGCGAGGAGGAATAATAGCCGATTACCGGCTCCGTTATATCACATGATCAGCTGTCATTGGCTGACAGCTGATCACGTGATAAGGGGTCGGGATCGACCCCTATGCACGGATCGGTGATCAGGCGAGTCTCGTAGACTCGCCGATCACAGAGCGCGCCGCGCGCGCCCCTCAGGGGGTGCGCAGGCCGCTCGTGCACGGGACTACATCAATAGACATAGTCCCGGAAAAGGAGATCCGCGCTGTAGCCGTCATTCGGCTATAGTGCGGGTCTCAAGTGGTTAAAGCTTTTTGGAAAACATAGGGAAGGGTTATCACCCCTGTATAATTTGTTTTGCCGTCCGTCTTTTTTCATCTCACTTGCTGTTGTCTCCTTCCGTTTGCAAGTAGGAGATGTTTGTAAGTTGGATGTTTGAAAGTAGGGGCCTGCCCTATATGCTCTGCAGAAATGGCGGAACAAGGTGTTGGTTTTGCCACAACATTGTAAGCCCTCAAAGTGACTCTTGGTGGGCGCTGGAGCGCCCTGCTGTGAACGATTATATCAAGAATTGTAATTACATGCCATTGTTGAACAGTGGTAGAAAAATTGACCTTTGGTGGTTGTGGTGCTGGGGCCACAACACTATAAGTCCTCACAGTTACTCTGGGTGGGCACAGGAACGGGCCCTCCTGTGAAATATTATATCAAGAATTGTAATTACATGTCCCTGTTAAACAGGGGCAGAAAAATTGGGCCTTAGGCACTGGTGCTGGTGCCACGACACTGCAACCTCTCCCATATACTCTAGTTTTATTGCAGGAATTAGCCCTGCTGCAAAGCATTGCATCAAAAATTGTAATTAAACGCCCCTGTTAAACAGAGGCAGAAAAATTGGGCCTTAGGCACTGGTACTGGTGCCACGACACTGCAACCTCTCCCATATACTCTAGTTTTATTGCAGGAATTAGCCCTGCTGCAAAGCATTGCATCAAATATTGTAATTAAACGCCCCTGTTAAACAGGGGCAGAAAAATTGGGCCTTAGGCACTGGTGCTGGTGCCACGACACTGCAACCTCTCCCATATACTCTAGTTTTATTGCAGGAATTAGCCCTGCTGCAAAGCATTGCATCAAAAATTGTAATTAAACGCCCCTGTTAAACAGGGGCAGAAAAATTGGGCTGATGGCATCACCCAGAACCAGAAATGTTCTTTCAATATATCAGCGGAGGAGGAAGAGGATAGACAATCAACATAACAGGACAGTCACTCAGCATCAGCATAGGCAGTCTTGAAGGGATGTGATATTTCAAAAAAAATTATTCGGTTACGTCAGCTTCAGGTGCTTGGTAGCTGTGGGTTATCCAAGACTGATTCATCTTGATGCAGGTCAGTCGATCAACTGATTCGGTAGACAGGCGCACCCTGTGATCGGTAACAAAGCCACCAGCAGCACTGAAGGTGCGTTCCGAAAGAACGCTGGATGCAGGACAGGCCAGTAGCTCAATTGCATACTGTGCAAGCTCTGGCCAGTGATCCATCCTCAAGACCCAGTAAGCCAGAGGATTTTCGGTGGGAAAGGTGTCCAAGTCTGACCTTGCCCCTAGGTATTCCTGCACCATGTAAATCAGACGCTGGCGATGGTTGCTGGAACCGATCATACCTTGGGGCTGCGGACTAAAAAATTGTCTGAAAGCATCAGTCAGACAGCTACCTTCTCCACCGCTCCTTCTGACCGATGCCTCAGCAACACGTTGTCCAGGACCAGGAGTTTGTAACCTCCCAGTCTCTGGGAACACATTGCACAGACCTTTCTGCAAGGCCTCCTGTAGATGTCTCATCCTCTGCTCCCTCTGCGATGGCAAGATAAGGTCGGCAACCTTACCCTTGTACCGTGGATCAAGGAGAGTGGCCAGCCAGTAATGGTCCCTCTCCTTGATCCGAAGAATACGAGGATCCTTCTGCAGGCTTTGCAGGATCAGGGAGGCCATGCAGCGTAGGTTAGCTGAGGCATTCGTTCCGGAGTCCTCTGGGTCACTAAGGACAACATGATCCGCAGCTACCTCCTCCCAGCCATGTACAAGTCCACGGGTTTCTTGGGACTGTAAATCATCCCTACAAGACTGCTGCTGCTGCTGATGCTGAGTGCCAGCCTTCACCTCCATGCTGACACAATCCTCCTCCTCCTCCTCTTCCTCCTCCTCATCCTCTTCCTGTGTGATGGGTGGCACAGCAGGAATACTGTCTGGATAAAGGGGGCCTTGAGAGGCAAGGAAGTCCTCCTCTTCCTGCCTCTGTTCTGCCTCAAGTGCCCTGTCCATTATTCTAAGCAGCGTATGCTCCAAGAGGTGGACAAGAGGTACAGTGTCACTGATGCATACACTGTCACTGCTCACCATCCTTGTGGCCTCCTCAAAGGTGACAAACGGTGACAGGACAGTGCATGCATCCCTGATCATGCCCCACTGGCGTGGTGAGAAAAACCAAGCTCCCCTGACCCTGTCCTGGTGCCGTAGTCGCACAGCTACTCATTGTTGGCCCTCTGCTGCGTGTGCAGCATGGCCAATGTTGAGTTCCACCTGGTGGGCATGTCACATATAAGGCGGTTCTTGGGCAGGTTCAACTCCTTTTGGAGCTCAGCCAGCCGAGCACAGGCATTAAATGATCGGCGGAAATGCACACAGACTTTCCTGGCCTGCTTCAGGACATCCTGTAAGCCCGGGTACCTGCCCAAGAACCGCTGCACCACCAGGTTAAGGACGTGAGCTACACAGGGCACATGGGTCAGTTGTCCCTGTCGGAGGGCGGAGAGGAGGTTGGTGCCATTGTCGCAAACCACCATTCCTGGCTTAAGCTGGCATGGCGTCAACCACCTCTCGGCCTGCCCCTGCAGAGCTGACAAAACATCCGCCCCAGTGTGGCTCCTGTCCCCCAAACAAACCAGCGCAAGCACGGCATGGCATAGTTTTGCCTGCGTACTTGCGTAGCCCCTGGAACGCCTACGGAGCACCGCTGGTTCTGAGGACAGAGCACTGGAAGAGGCCATGGAGGAAGAAGAAGAGGAGAGAGGTGTGTCACAACCAATAGTATTATTTTGGAGGCGTGGTGGCGGAACAACCTCCAACACTACTGCACCTTGTCCTGCATCCTTCCCAGCTGCCAGAAGAGTGACCCAATGGGCCGTGAAAGACAGGTAACGTCCCTGTCCATGCCTGCTGGACCATGAGTCAGCGGTAATATGCACCTTACTGCTGACCGCCCTGTCCAGCGAGGCAAGGACATTGCCTTCCACATGCCGGTAGAGAGCCGGAATCGCGTTTGGGGACCTGCCACTGAGGAACCGCACATTGTACAAACTCACCGAAGGGGGCCGAGTCTACCAACTGAAAAGGCAGCAGTTGAAGTGCTAGCAATTTAGCCAAGCTAGCATTTAACCGCTGGGCATGTGGATGGCTGGGAGTGAACTTGTTTCGCCGGTCCAGCAGCTGGGGCAGGGACATTTGCCTGCTATAATCGGACGTGGGTGTACTGCTAGCAGAGTGCCCGGAAGCACTTGGCTGTGACACACCTAATTCTACACCTTCATTCCTCTCAGAGCAGGTTTCAGAGAGGACTGAAGGTCTAGTGGGGTTGGAGATGCCAGCTGATGAGGAGCAAGGAGAGGTCCGCTTTGTTCTTTGGTGTGGGTCTTTGAGGTACGCTTGCCAACGAGCTGCATGGCAGGTCAACATATGTCTGGTCAAGCATGTGGTGCCCAAGCGGCTGATGTTTTGGCCACGCGAGATACGCTTGAGACATATGTTGCAAATAGGAGCGGTGCAATCTGATGCACTCGTCTCAAAAAAGGCCCACACCAAAGAACTTTTAGAATAACGCGCAGAGGCAGCACCCTGCACAGACAGAGCTCTGCGGTGTGATTCAGTCGGTGTGCTGCCCCTAAGCTGGCCCCCAGAGGGCATCCTGCCTCGTTGGACATGTGCCTCCTCCTCCTCCTCCTCTCTCCTACCAGGCACCCAAGTGGAGTCAGTGCCCTCATCAGCCCCTCCCTCTTCATCGCTGTAGCAAACCTGGCAGTATGCAGCTTGTGGAACATGACTGCCAGATTGCTGTCCTTCTTGAGCATCCCCTCTCTCTGCATTCACGCTATTGCCTTCCTCTAGCTGAGTATCATCATCAGAGCCTACAAAACACTGGGCATCCTCCTGGAGCATGTACCCAACACTGTGCTCAAAGAGTTCAGGAGACTCCTCAGGAGGACGTGGTGGGTCTAGGGAAGAAGTCACTGATGATGACATTGAGACGAGGGAAGACGATGCGTTGGCACCTGCTTTGCTAGTACCCTGAGACTGGGTGAGAGAGGATGAGGAGGATGAAGAGGGCTTGGTCATCCACTCTACCAAGTCGTTGGCATGTTGCGGCTCAACATGTCCAGCTGCCGAAAAGAAGGACAAGCGTGTCCCATGGCCACGTGCTGATGATGACGATGCACCGCGTCCACGACCAGCACTGTTGTCTCTAGACACAGAGCCTGCTTGTCCTCTTTTATCGGGTCGCGCCTGTCTGCCTCTCCTTGCTGGCCTTCCAGACATGGTAATGGCCTAAAGGGAGTTGGGTAAAACAGCAATTGGGTAGTGTATATTGTGCTGGAGGCACACAACACCCACTAACTCCTGCAGATGCCTTTATTATAGAACACCAGCAATAAAGGGTAGATAAAGGGGTATACTGTACTGGAGGCACACAACACCCACTAAGCCCTGCAGATGGCTCTATTAGAGAACAGGAATAAAGGGTAGATACAGGTGTATGTTGTGCTGGAGGCACACAACACCCACTAACTCCTGCAGATGCCTTTATTATAGAACACCAGCAATAAAGGGTAGATAAAGGGGTATACTGTACTGGAGGCACACAACACCCACTAAGCCCTGCAGATGGCTCTATTAGAGAACAGGAATAAAGGGTAGATGCAGGTGTATATTGTGCTGGAGGCACACAACACCCACCAACTCCTGCAGATGCCTTTATTATAGAACACCAGCAATAAAGGGTAAATACAGATGTATACTGTGCTGTGCTGGAGGCACACACAACTTCCAATAACTCCTGCAGATGGCTCAAATAGAGAAGAGCTATGTAGGTGGGTATAGCGGTGTGTACTGGGTAAAGAGCATGCAGACAGCACGCACAAGCTCCTAACACTGACTGCAAGCTCTATTATAAAAGATAGATATATCGCTAGCTATATAGGTGAGGTGAATATAGCGGTGTACACTGCGGTCAGGGCACGCAGGCAACAACCACTACAGAAGAGCAAGATCGAAAAATCGGCCGATAACGATCGGTGTATACTGTGTTGAAGGTACACAGAACACCCACTAACTGCTTCAGACGCCAACACACTACACAAGGCCGCCGCGCTGGCGGCCTTATATAGTGTGGGGCGTGTACTACACAGCCTGAGCTATGATTGGCCACAGGCGAAGCTTATCCCTAAAGAGGAACATCGTTGTTATGGCAGCAGCTAGCTGCCATAACCCCAGTATCCTCTTATTTAGTGAGCGGTCCGGTTTAAGATAAAAGTGGTCTCTGGTGCAGATTCGCCGCAAGATCACTTTTATCCGCAGTGCTTACCGGCATGGGTTTATGTCACATGGGTTGGTGTCACATGGTGACCCCGCCCCCTTACGATGTCACAGTCCCGGAGGATGCTGGGACTGTCGCCATGTGACATCAACCCATGTGACCAACCCATGTGACATAAACCCATGTGACACCGCCCTTTGTCCCTATATAAGTGGCAGCGCAGCGCGTCCCTGGCATTGCGGCCGGAGAGATCGTCGAGTCAACATCTCCTGGAGAAAAAGAAGAAGAAGAAGAAGAACGGAAGGCGTCGGCGGCGACAGAAGACCGGAGAAGAACCGAAGTGGGGGAACAAAACCCCCGAAGTCGGAAGAAGAGGCCGCGGCGACGAAGAAGAATGCCGGGCTCCTCCGCTAGTAAAAGAGCTACAAGAAGATAGCGGAGGAGTCCGGCGAGAAGACCCCCGAAGACGGAAGACCCCCGGAGCTGTGCAATAAAGTATTTTATCTTGTGTGTTGTGTTTTTTTTGTACTTTTATTTTACAGGTGAATGGGTAGGGGTACATTGTACCCCATACTCATTCACATAGGGTGGGGGGCCGGTATCCGGGGGCCGCCTTATTAAAGGGGGCTCCCGGATTCCGATAAGCCCCCCGCCCGCAGACCCCGACAACCAACGGCCAGGGTTGTCGGGAAAAGGCCCTTGTCCTCATCAACATGGGGACAAGGTGCTTTGGGGTGGGGGGGCCCCGCAGGCCCCCCCCTTCCCCAAGGCACCCCCCATGTTGAGGGCACGCGGCCTGGTATGGCTCAGGAGGGGGGGCGCTCGCTCGCCCCCCTTTCCTGGCCGGCCGGGTAGCGTGCTCGGACAAGGATCTGTTGTGGACTTGGGGGGGGACCCCCATGCTGATTTTTTTCGGCGTTGGGGTCCCCTTTAAGTCCATACAAGGCGGCGGGGCCAGCAACGTCTCCTTCGCGGGCCCTGCCTACCTGGAGACGCGCTTGAAATGAGCGGACTTTCCTCCGCGTGTGTGGGCGAGTCCGTTCATTTCAAAAGTAGGGCGGATAGTACGGCGGACTTAGTACGCCGTATTAGTCCGCTGAAAAAGTGCCGTGTGTGGACAAGTAGCCCGTTCGGAAAGTCCGACGGACAGTCTGGCGGGAAGTCCGCCAGACTAAGTACGTCGGACAGACGTCTACGTGTGTACGCGGCTTTAGAGTGGTAAGGATGTAAAACTCCCTTCCACAATTGGGAGTGTCAATCGTTTCAAAAAGCTCTTAGATGGGCATCTTAGTGAATGCATTATACAACCTTACCAACTATGAAACTTTGCAAGAAAATTTTCCCCAGAACTTTGCGAATACCCAAATGTCTTCAGGGAAAGTTTTTTTTTTTAAAAAACAGCATTTTTGCTTGCACAAGACTGGATGATGAAGTGAGCAAAGATTTACCACATTCACTAAGCTCTTTGGAAAATTTTCTTGCAAATGCAGCTTCCCTTGCAAAGTCAACAGTAAGGATGAGCCGAACAGCCCCCGGTTCGGTTCGCACCAGAACCTGCGAACAAACCTAAACTTAGTGTGAACTTTAGAACCCTATTAAAGTCTATGGGACTCAAATGTTCAAAATATAAAGTGCTAATTTTTAAGGCTAATATGCAAGTTATTGTCCTAAAAAGTGTTTGGGGACCTGGGTCCTGCACCAGGGGACATGTATCAATGCAAAAAAAGTTTTAAAAACTAACGTTTTTTCGCAAGCACTGATTTTAATAATGCTTAAAGTGAAACAATAAAAGTTTAATATTCCTTTAAATTTCGTACCTGGGGGTGTGTATAGTATGCCTGTAAAGGGGCGCATGTTTCCTGTGCTTAGAACTGTCCCTGCACAAAGTGTCATTTCTGCAGGAAAAAAAGTCATTTAAAATCACTCGTGGCTATAATGAATTGTCGGCTCCCAATAATACAGAGAAGTCATTGATAAAAAAAAGCGTGGAGTTCCCCCAAATTCAATTACCAAGCCCTTCAGATCTGGTATGGAAATTAAGGGGAACCCCGTGTCAAAAAAAAATAATTATGTGGTGTTCCCCCTAAATATCCATATCAGACCTGAAGGGTCTGGTATGGATTTTAAGGGGAACTCCACGCCAAATTTTAAAAAAATGGCGTGGAGTTCCCCCTAAAAATCCGTACCAGATCCTTTATCCGAGTACGCATCCTGGCAGGCCGCAGGAAAAGAGGGGGGGACAAGAGAGCACTTCCCCCCTCCTGAACCGTACCAGGCCACATGCCCTCAACAGACCCCTCAAAGCACCTTGTCCCCATGTTGATGAGGACAAGGGCCTCATCCCCACAACCCTGGCCAATGGTTGTGGGGGTCTGTGGGCGGGGGGCTTATCAGAATCTGGAAGCCCCCTTTAACAAGGGGACCCCCAGATCCCGCCCCCCCTGTTTCTCCACTGGCGGAGACACTGCAGGGATCCCGGCAGCCTGACATTTCTTATATGAGGAGGGCTAGGCCACCCGTTACCTGACCCCGCCCCCCTCTGACGCAGGGGGGAAAGCCTGGCTTACCATTTCAAACAGGGGGGTGGGATCTGGGGGAACTCCACTCCATTTTTTTTATTTGGCGTGGAGTTCCCCTTAAAATCCATACCAGACCTGAAGGCTCTGGTATGGATATTTAGGGGAAACCCCACGTCATTTTTTTTTATTTGACACGGGGTTCCCCTTAATATCCATACCAGACCTGAAGGGCCTGGTAATTGAATTTGGGGGAACCCCACGCTTTTTTTTTAAATGACTTTTTTTCCTGCAGAAATGACACTTTGTGCATGGACAGTTCTAAGCACGGGGAACATGCACACCTTTACAGGCATACTATAGACACCCCCAGGTATGAAATTTAAAGGAATATTACACTTTTATTGTTTCACTTTAAGCATTATTAAAATCACTGCTCCTGAAAAAATTGCCATTTTTAAAACTTTTTTTTGCATTGATACATGTCCCCTGGGGCAGGACCCAGGTCCCCAAACACTTTTTAGGACAGTAACTTGCATATTAGCCTTTAAAATTAGCACTTTAGATTTCTCCCATAGACTTGTACAGGGTGTTTCACGACTTTTCAAATTTGCCGAGAACACCCCAAATTGTTCACTGTTCATGGAACTCGAAGCTCATCCCTAGTCAACAGTCTATTTGCCATTAGTAAATCAACCCCACTGTGTAGAGAAAGGGTGCTGGGGAGATGTAATTATGAGGGTGTGCCTACTTCAATAGGAAATGACCTACCAGCAGCTGCACCTGCAAGTATTTTACAAGCCTGGCAAAGACATCTAAAGGGAGTAATACAAGCTGTTTCTCATGACACGAACAAGATCAAACTAAAAAACTTATGTTGACAAATCCTCTATCGGTAAAGCAGAATTTATTTTCTATTTTTTGCTTATATTTGAAAAATACCTGGACATGCACTTTATTTTACCAACAGAACAATTTCTAAATAATATATATTAAAGATGAAGTTTAACCCTTCCTGTTGACCATACTCAAACATAGAGCTTCACAGAATATGCGGCCCGCATACCTGTCTTTGTATTGGGAGCGTGCTGCACAGCCCGCTTCTAGCACAGGGACCAGGCTATCACTGGGAGTCTCAGAACAATCCTACCAATAGGGACCCGGGACTCCCGGTTCCAGGTCACCTAATCGCTGTGACCCTCTGATTGGCTGTCACAGTGAGCAGCCCATCCCTTAAAAATGGAAAAATAAAGAAAACGATTGCTAGATCAAGGTTTAATCTAGTTCAGTACCAAGGTTAGTGTTAGTGAAGGTAAGGGTCAATGGTCAAGTCCAGGATCAAAGATCAGGGTCAAAGGTCAAGGTCAGTATACTTTGGGTAGACTTTTTTCAAAAAAACATTTTTTAAATTTGTGTCAGTGTCTGTTATGCCGCATACACACGTAGCCGTCTATTCGGACTTAGTCTGGCGGACTTCCCGCCAGACTGTCTGTCGGACTTTCCGAACGGGCTACTTGCCCACACACAGCACTTTTTCAGCGGACTAATATGGCGTACTAAGTCCGCCGGACTATCTGCCGTACTTTTGAAATGAACGGACTCACCCACACACGCGGAGGAAAGTCCGCTCATTTCGAGTGCATCTCCAGGTAGGCGGGGCCCGCGAAGGAGACGTCGCTGGCCCCGCCACCTGGTATGGACTTAAAGGGGAACCCCCACGCCGAAAAAATCGGCGTGGGGGTTCCCCCCAGGTCCACATCAGACCCTTGTCCGAGCACGCTACCCGGTCGGCCAGGAAAGGGGGGGACGAGCGAGCACCCCCCCTCCTGAGCCATACCAGGCCGCGTGCCCTCAACATGGGGGTGCCTTGGGGAAGGGGGGGCCGCGCAGCCCCCCATCCCAAAGCACCTTGTCCCCATGTTGATGAGGACAAGGGCCTCTTCCCGACAACCCTGGCCGTTGGTTGTCGGGGTCTGCGGACGGGGGGCTTATCGGAATCCGGGAGCCCCCTTTAATAAGGGGGCCCCCGGATACCGGCCCCCCCACCCTATGTGAATGAGTATGGGGTACAATGTACCCCTACCCATTCACCTGTAAAATAAAGTACAAAAAAAACCACAACACACAAGATAAAATAATTTATTGCACAGCTCTGGGGGTCTTCCGTCTTGTACCCCATACTTATTCACATAGGGTGGGGGGCCGGTATTTCGGGGGCCCCCTTATTAAAGGGGGCTCCCGGATTCCGATAAGCCCCCCGCCCGCAGACCCAGACAACCAACAGCCAGGGTTGTCGGGAAGAGGCCCTTGTCCTCATCAACATGGGGACAAGGTGCTTTGGGGTGGGGGGGCTGCGCGGCCCCTCCTTCGCCAAGGCCCCCCCCCCATGTTGAGGGCACACAGCCTGGTACGGCTCAGGAGGGGGGGCGCTCGCTCGTCCCCCCCTTTCCTGGCCGACCGGGTAGCGTGCTCGGACAAGGGTCTAATGTGGACCTGGGGGGAACCCCCACACCGATTTTTTCGGCATTGGGGTTCCCCTTTAAGTCCATACCAGGTGGCGGGGCCAGCGACGTCTCCTTCGCGGGCCCCGCCTACCTGGAGACCCGCTCGAAATGAGCGGACTTTTCTCCGGGCAAGAAAAGTCCGCTCATTTCAAAAGTACGGCGGACTGGCACACACACGGCCGGATTGTCCGCCGAAATGCGAGTCCGGCGAGAAGATTGGAGTGCAAAACTACTTTCTAAGTCCGCCGTACTTTCGGGTCAAAAAAGTATGCCGGAGGCTACACATGGGGGGATTGTCCGGTGGACTTCAGTTTGACGGACTTTTCCACCCGCTTGTTTGATCGTGTGTACGCGGCATAAGTGTCAGTGTGTTTTAGATAGGATAAAAAAGCAACAGGTACAAACAACAACTAGCATACACATACAGTATGTGGTATCGCAGCAAACAAGAGCAGGAGAATTTATTTAGGTTGGTCTTTGGTGGTAAGTTATGGTAATAGCAAAAATATACAGCTACATTTTTTTTGCTAATTATTTTTTTACTATTTTTGGCCAGGTTTCCTTTGATAATAAAAATAAATAAATCAGGAGATAACCGTTAACATTTACCACCTAAAGAAAGCCCAATTTGTCCTGAAAAACAAGGTATAATCCACCTGATTACACAAAGTAATTGTAATGATATTTTCAGTTTTACTAACACATGTAAAAATTGTGTTCAGGCATTAACATTTGTTTTACCCTTAGTCACTAAGGGGTTAATCTGCTCATATTATGTCTTATTATTCCTTTCCCATCTATACATTCCTTATATATTTCATTTTAGGTCCAATGATTTCATCACCACCAGAATTCCGTGCTCTCTATGCAATGCAGGCAGATCAATTGGTGAGCGAAAGGGCCAGCAGGGTGTTGTACATAGCTTCATAAAATTATCAAAGCATCCTTCCTCAGAACTACTCCTCACTGCCTGTCAAATGCTCTCTGAAAATTGATCCACTACAGATCCTTCTTCAAAGGGGCAAACTCTTGTGTAAATTTACCCCAACCTCTGTTACTTACCCCAAAAAGCACAGGTGAGAGAACACAACTACTTGGGGTGGGAATAAGCTGGGTGAGAAGTAGCATGCAGGAATCTGGTATGGATTTCAGGGTGCCTGCCATTGATGCTATGTGGCAAGTGATTTCATGCATTACACACATATCAAACACAATTCAAATGTATTGTAGTGCTGTCACTCTTTCAAAACTTCAACAAGCAGACAGCTTTCAAGCTGGATGAATCAAGATCCTAGTTAGTTGTATAGTGAATGGAAAAACCTCCCCAAAGAATGGGGTTTTTAGGCAGCAAGACAAAAGGTAATACAATTGAACAAAGATGTAAAAAAAGACTACATTTATTCAAAAAGGGGCAGAACAACCCCCCCCCCAGCATAACAGTAAAAACATGAGCTCCTATGGCAACAGAATATTAAAAACACAAAAAAGAAAAAAAAAAGGAGAAGCAGATACTCATGAACATTTACATATCCACACCAACTGGTACAAATCAGGGATGTGAAATACAAGTGGCATTACATTTACATATTCACATCAAGTAGTACAGGTCAAAGATGTGAGGTATAGGTGACACTGACGCGTTTCGACCCACACTTGGGTCTTCCTCAGAGGGACATGCTGTTAGGGAAATGTATAGCAATTATTTTCTACACACAATGTTTGGCATATTACCATCACATCCATACATATATCATTTTTTTCCCCCCTTTTCTTCCAAGTGAGAAGCATTACTTGTGGAATTAAATTGTGTCGTTACTTGGATACATTTATGGGGTAAATATATATATGTATATGGATGTGATGGTAATATACCAAACATTGTGTGTAGAAAATAATTGCTATACATTTCCCTAACAGCATGTCCCTCTGAGGAAGACCCAAGTGTGGGTCGAAACGCGTCAGTGCCACCTGTACCTCACATCTTTGACCTGTACTACTTGATGTGAATATGTAAATGTAATGCCACTTGTATTTCACATCCCTGATTTGTACCAGTTGGTGTGGATATGTAAATGTTCATGTGTATCTGCTTCTCCTTTTTTTTTTCTTTTTTTTCTGTGTTTTTAATATTCTGTTGCCATAAGAGCTCATGTTTTTACTGTTATGCTGGGGGGGGGGGGGGTTTGTTCTGCCCCTTTTTGAATAAATGTAGTCTTTTTTTACATCTTTGTTCTATTGTATTACCTTTTGTCTTGCTGCCTAAAAACCCCATTCTCTGAGGAGGTTTTTCCATTCAAGAGCAGCGCTCTTAAATCCCTTTGGGAATGTGTCTTTCTTTTGTAGTTAGTTGTATAGTTTCCTCTACACATAAGCCAGTCTTGGTTCATTGGGAAGGCTTGTAGGCAAGTGTTGGCTCCTGTATATCCAACAACCTGAAGGTGGCACTGGCAGGAGACCCTTGAGGAGTAAATGTCCCCTGCTATGGGCTGCAGGTATTAATCTTTGGGAGGACAGTAATCCTATTGGATACTGAAAAACCACAAGATTTGAGCCGGCAACTTTACTCAGAATTTCATGAATTGAATAATTGAATAAATTTAGCATCATTTAGTGTGCCCAGCAGTTTTGAGAAGGGGGAGATACAGGAAGTGCCACCTGAGTGTAGTGTACAATTTATTGGCAAGGTATTTAATGCACTTACAGGAAATAAGTTAAAAGCAGGCTCATCTGTATAGAGTGGTGTTGCAGCTGTAGTCCGACATCCAGAACGAGCGTCCACAGGTATGGCTGGTGTGTAGGAAAGCCGCAATCAGTCCTGTAGCCACCAGAAAGTTGGCCTGGACCTCCGTGGAGTGCAAGAAGAGGATGTCACCAGGAGCAGAGAAACACCAAGGAAAGAACAGCTATATAAATGAGGCTACGCGCTCAGAGCATCAGTTCCTTCTACAGGCCTAATGGGATAGTGCTGGTATGGTGGTATTTATCTATCCGAGCCGGTCATAGGACAACAAGCTCCAACACACCTCATGGTCACAGGGTCGCTAACAACAATATGGATTGGCCAGGTATTGAATAATAAACGTATCCATGGATGTTGAGAAAACACAGCAGTAACTGAATAATAAATTTAAATAAAAACGTAATGTCCATATCAATGTCAATAGACATGAAGGAGAAGGGTGGTGGAGCCTACAACATTTATAAAAACATGTATATATCTCATATGCACAAAAATATACAACATATATACACACTATATACACACATATATAAGAAGCGTATATAGACCCGTGTATCAATGAATCTAAAATTTAAAAAATATTTTATATTTATATATATATATATATATATATATATATATATATATATATATATATATATATATAAATATAGCATAACAATTACTGTCATAACGTCAATAAAATATATATATAGAATGATATATTAGGAGTAAAATGCATACATATAGAACACATTTAAAACACATAAGGATGGCCACAGACATAATAGAACACTGTCCAAATGTGAAAATGGAATAATCCATTCGCACATCACAAGGACGTGCAAGTTTGCACATATACAAGTGCATATGTGCATACACACCAAATAAGCACATGCATAAGAAAAATTCTTCAGAAAAATTCAGTTTTTCCTGATGAAGAGGCAGATTAAAAAATATAATTGGCCGGGTCTTATTGTGTGGGGTTATATTGATATTATGTATGAATGTCAGTTCATACCTTAGCGATATGGTATATATTTATCCCCATAAAGGGGTGCATATAGTGCATCCATATTGATTGTTTATAGTTATATACCTATACCAAAAATGTATATACACTAAGGTGATACTACTTAAGACTATTGATAGAGTACTTACTATGAGTAGGATAACGGATAATGGAAAGGAACCATAAGGGTCCACTGTAAGAAACTGAGAAAATGAGAAATAGTTATAAACAAGAAACTGATTACAGAAAATGAGAAGTAACATAATGGGCTGTTATAGGAGAGTATGAACTTCTATCTCTTAATTTTTTTTTTTTTAAATCTTTATTTAAGGAATGCGGTACATATAATGCAGTGTCATAACACATTAATTCACCAACAAAAAATTTGGTGCCAGCCCAAAGAAACAGTATATCATCGATGACCGTAATTAGTATACAACAAAACCAATAGTTGCATGACTAACACTATCTTATGATATTCTGGAGGTCGAAGATTCTCATTTCCCCCGCCTTATGGATTTTGTAGTCAATCCAGGCCTCAAACCAAGCCCCTCCCAGCCCCCTCCCTCTCGGGAGCCCCGTCAGACCTATGTCATATGGTAGATTAGGACATTAAGGGGGGGTAGACCACCTGTAAATTGGGGTAATTCCGTCCCTTTGTGGCCAGCCGTGACCCATCGTTACGTGTGGGCTTAAATTTGCATAGTGCACCTATTGTTGTATATAGCCCATCAGACTGGATTCTTGGTGTAAAACAAGAGGTTTACCGCACTCCAAGGGTATTTTAACTTAAGAAGGAGAAGGAGAGATAGAGAAAAGGAACATAGAAGAAGGAGGCAGAGGGTAAGCAAGAGGGGAAGGGGGGGGGGACAGATTCCGCTAGGGCCCGCAGCCCTGTCCAGTATCGGTCCATCAAATGTAAGATTTGTATTCGTCGGAAGAATTGGAACAGATCCCAGTGTGTCCAGCGTGCATTATGTTCCTCCTCACGGTCCCTTAGGGCAGCTGTGAGTTGCTCCATCCGCTGTATATTGCACACCCTGACAAACCACAGTGACACCGCCGGTGGAGACTGTTGCTTCCATGCACTGGGGATGCAAGCCCTTGCCCCGTTCAGAAGATGTCTCAACAAGGATTTGCGGTATTGCTTACATGACATTGGGGTTAGGTTTAAGAATATTGCTGCTGGATTATCCTGAAGGGAGATATCTGTGATTTTGTGAATGATCTGCAAAACCTGTCTCCAGAACTGGGTCAAGTCTTGGCATTCCCAGAAAATGTTGAGCAGTGTGCCAGTGTGGTGCCACATCTCCAACATAAGGGGCTAAAGCCTGGGAATATGGACGCCAGAACTGATGGGGTCCTGTACCATCGCGTCAGAATCTTGTAGGTTATCTCCTGATATTTGCTACACAAGGATGATTTGTGCGCAAAAAGAAGGATACGTTTTTTTTTATCTTCCGTGAATGTGGTATGAAGATCCCCTTCCCACTTCCTCAAGTATGGAGGGTCAGTTTGCGATGTGTGGATGAGTAGGATATTATAGGAGTGAGAAAGAGACCCTCGTATGGGCCCCTCACCCAGACACAAGCCCTCAAAGGGAGTCTGTTGTCTGCGAAAGCAGCCGCTGTCTGGGAGGGATTGGAGGAAGTGTGCAAGTTGAGAAATCTTCCACTTCCCCAGAATTGAAGAATTAAGGACAGGATATACGCTAGCCGGGTTAACCCACTCCGAGGGGCCGAGAAAAGTGGAGGCTCTGACCAAGCTCTGATCCGGTTGGAGTCTAAAGGATCTGTCCGATACTCCTGGGGGGAAGTCCGGGTGTCCGATTATGGGCGTTAGCGGAGAGGGAGAACTGGCCGTCCCCGCAATTCTGAAATATGTGTGGGGTGCTTGCATGGTGGGTTTGATTA
The DNA here is from genome assembly GCF_037356315.1 of Lithobates pipiens. NCBI lineage: Eukaryota > Metazoa > Chordata > Amphibia > Anura > Ranidae > Lithobates > Lithobates pipiens. The sequence continues at coordinate 44,500,297 of NW_027507787.1, forward strand.
AGGGATGCGGCGAGGAGAATCTGGAAAATCGAGACCCACTCCAGGGTAGTCCTGCTAGGGGAATCGGCATCGATTCCTGCTCTAGTCGTACCCACAATTTTTGGGGTGAATGTCTGCACCAGTCCACAACTCTATTCATGTGGACTGCTGTGTGATACAGGGCGGGGTCGGGAAGGCCAACCCCTCCTCTGAGTTTCGGTCTCTGTAATAGCAAACCCTTAAGCCGTGCTGGTTTGCCCTGCCAAACGTACTTAACGAAGAGTGTACGTAACTTACTAAAGAAGCTACGTGGTATCCTTACCGGCAGTGCCTGTAAGACGTAGAGCAATCTTGGCATAACGTTCATCTTTAAGACATTGCATCTACCAAACCAAGAAACCGCCAGATTCTTCCATCTGTCTAAATCCAACCAGATACTGTTTAGTAGAGGCTGAAAGTTGAGTTGATAGATAAGTCATGGATCTGAGGGAATTTTGGTCCCTAAATACCGGATTGCTTGAGGGGCCCAGCGAAAGGAAAGGTTGCCACTAAGGCGATTCCAGTGGCTGGTGGAGAGGGAGACATTAAGTGCTTCGACTTTTGTAGGTTAATTTTGAAGTCTGATAGATCGCCATATCGGCGTATCTCAGATAGGAGGATCGGGAGAGAGGTATGTGGATCGGAAATGTAAAACAATAGGTCGCCCACATACGCAGCGATTTTATGGTGGTATGTGCTGGTTTCCAGTCCTCTGATGTCAGGGTTGAACCCAATGTGTTGCAATAGGGGTTCCAAAGAGAGTATGAAAAGAAGCGGGGAGAGTGGACATCCCTGCCTCGTTCCATTTTTTATAGCGAAGGATTTTGAGGTGACCCCATTCACTCTGACTGACGCGGTAGGGGTAGAGTAAATCGCAGAGATCCAGGACAGAATGGGACCCGGCATCCCAAGGCGTCTCAGAGTGGCTAGGAGAAAAGTCCAGTTCACCCTGTCGAATGCCTTTTCGGCATCTGTAGACAAGAGGATGAATGGAGTGTTTAGATGTTTGGCTCTAGCAATAACATTTATTGTTCTGACCGTATTGTCTCGGGCCTCCCTATTGCGTATAAAACCAACTTGGTCCAATGGGACTATACGCTGCAGGACTGTCCCTAGCCTTGTGGCCAAAATTTTGGTGAACAACTTTAGGTCACAATGCAGTAGCGAGATAGGCCTATAACTCGCACAAAGAAGTGGGTCTTTCTCCGGCTTGGGGATCACGGTGATACTTGCCTGTAAAAGATCTTGGGGCATGTGATGACCATCCAGTATTGCATTGAAGGCGGCCACAAAGTGAGTCACCACCTGTGCTTGAAAGGTTTTGTAATAAGCAATTGTGAACCCGTCAGGGCCTGGTGCCCTCCCCTTCGGAGACCCCGCTAGAGCATCAGCAAGTTCGTCCATCGTGACAGGCTGCGAGAGAAGGTCCATCTCCTCCTCATTGAGGGAAGGTAGGTTAGCTGCCTCAAGGTAGGCGTCCAGTGCTGCTCCTCTATCCTGAGTCCGAGCACCCGACGGGGAGGAGTGCAGATTATAAAGCGCTTTGTAGAAAGAGCGGAAAGACTCCGCCATTTCCACAGAATCATGAATTCTGCGCCCTGTGGGGGAGGACAAAGCCGAGATGTTGAGTTTTAATGGCATTCGCTAAAGCTCTGCTACATTTGTCTCCATACTCATAAAACGTTCTGCGGGTCTTCATCAGCCTAAGCTTGGATTGGAATAAGGAGTGTTCCCTGATTTGTTCCCGAAGTTTAGTAACTTCAGCTTCTAGGGTCCGGTCTGGTTGTGCTTTATGGTGTTTTTCGCAGTCGCGCAGCTTTGAAACTAGCTCTGACAGCGCTTTCGCTCTGGCCACTTTAAGTCTGTGACCGTGTTTAATGAGCATTCCTCTAATGTAGCACTTATGCGCCGACCATATTGAGAGGGGATTAGGGACCGAGTCTTTGTTGAGATCAAAGAAAAGTTCTAGGTGTCGCAGTATATCCGCCTTAACCTCAGGTTCTTGGATGAGCAATTAGTTTAGTCGCCATGTAGTTGAACTAGGTGTCCCATTATGTAGTGTTAGAACCATAGATATCGGCGCATGGTCCGACAACGCAATGTGACCGATCTGGGCATTAGTAACCAATGTGATCGTGGCGTGAGAGACTAAAAAAAGATCTATTCTAGAATATGATCCATGTACCGCAGAGAAGAAGGAATAGTCCCTCTCTTGCGGGTGAAGGATACGCCAGATGTCAACTAGCCGATGAGAGTGCAACAGCTCCCTAATTTGGATTTGGGTTCTCTGGGATATGGCCAAGCTACCTAACGAGGAGTCCCTCCCAGGATCGATGGTTAAATTAAGATCTCCCCCTACTACCAGAGTTCCTTCAGCAAAGGAAGCCAAAGCGGATAGGCAGGAATCCAGGGCTGAAAGCTGGTCCACATTTGGTAAATACAAGTTAGCCAGTGTGTACGTTTGCGAGTGTAGTGTCCCTTTAATAAAAAGGTATCTACCCTCCTGATCTGTATGGATGTCTATCAGCTGCCATGGTACAGTTTTTGCCAGGAGGATGCACGTGCCCTTTGATTTTGTTGTGGGGGACACACTGTGATATGCTACCGGGAAATGCTTGTTGTTCAGTTTCGGAATCCTATCGGCCCGGAAATGGGTCTCTTGCAGAAATACCACTTGGGGTCTTTGCTTCCATAGTTCTGCTAGACAACTGCACCGTTTTTCGGGAACATTTAAGCCCTTCACGTTCCATGAGACAAACTTCAGTGACATGTTATCCGTCTGAGGCCGGGCTGTCAGGCCCCATCGGAATCAGAGACAGATATTGGAATGGGGAAGGGGAGGGTGGTGAGAGGAGGGAGGTTGGATGGATCGGGGGAGAAGGAGAACAGAAAGAAAAAGAAGAAGAAAAAAAAAAAGAGAGTAAGGGGAAAGAAAACTACAGCTCCGTGTGAAGAACTACTGCCTAATCGGGCAGTTCGGACCTAGTGGGGGAAAAAGTAGGGCACTTCAGGAGTGGAGCCCCCGAAGCGCAAACCCCCCAACAGCCCCCTTTTAAAGGCGGTTCGTATAGGAGCCGCTATGCCAGGATAAACTTCTCTTTTAAGAAATAAGCACTGCTGCTACTTAAATGCAACAAATACAAGTAGTGATAACCAAATATAAAACAGTAATATACCACTAAACATGAACATAACTACACCGGAGACGTTGCCGGGTGGGAAATCCGCCCCCCTCCCGCCAAACCCGAGTTCATGGGAACGGACCCTGAGTCCCCCAGCTAAACAAAAACCATTAAGAATGCACACCCTGGACCGGGGCAGTCGGCACGTCACAGTGAGGTGTACCTTCTCGGGGAGATACCCCCCGATTCAAATGTCGCCCCCACCAAGGGACCGTGACCGGGCACCCTCGCCAAGCCTCAGGCAGGATGGGAGAATAGAACAAAAAGACCCCCCCCCCCAGGGGAGGGGATGCTGAGGGGCAGGAGAACGGGCGGGATGTGAGAGGGAGACCATCCCATCCCTCCCCCAGCGTCCGACGCGGCTGAACTCCCCCTGCCCCCCCGGCACACCACCCCCCAAGCCAGGGGCCATCAGTAAACACGGGACATCCACCGTTTTTATATGCAGGCAGCAGGGGGAGATCCCCCGGAGGCCAGCACTCAGCAAGGCGCCCCAGGCACTTTAGATTGAGCTAGCTCTGTAAGATGGGCGAGAGCACCGGCCGCCTCCCAAGAGACCCCCCCAACCCAGCATGAATACAACACGAGTTAAATGCAATAAGAGAAAAAAAAAAAATAACAATGATCTAGAGTAAGGACAACGAATAAGTCAGACTTGTGGTACACAGGAAGTAGATGAGCATATCGCCCTGGTGCATGTCCCCCGGTCCCCTCCCCCCACAGACCAAGGCGGCACCCTGTGCCGGGTCCCGCTACTCTCTGGGCAATATTGCAAATGTTTGCACCAACTTGAGTTCTTGTTAGGATCAGGACGGCTCTCAGCCCTTAGCAGTTCAAGCCTGAGCCACTGACTCATTTAAGTTTCCCCCCTAAAACAGTTAATGCCACTGAACTGAAGCCAGCAAACAGGTGGGGTACAGTGGGCTTCCAGGGATAGCCATCTAGTCTATGCAGCTGGAACAGAGGGAGGCAGCAGGAACAAAGTCAAACCAAAGTAGTAGTACAGGGGGAGCCTGCTCAAGCCAGTGAAAAGCCCCTCAGGGCCAATGATGCCACAGGGACCTATGGCTCGCTGTCTTGCGGGGCCCGCGGCCTTCTGTTCTGGGGTCCCCGATTGCGCCGGGATCTCTGAGGCCTTCCCGCCCGGGTAAGCCACGGGAATGGTACTGTTTGGAGGAAGCTCCACTGTCAGCCAGTTGGGTATCGTCATCGAGGGTAATTCCAGGGAGTTAAGGAAGGCAGGGACCTCTGCAGGGTGTCGAAGGGTGTATGAGCAGCCTCCCTTCCTCGCTATAAGGTGGAAAGGGTGGCCCCACTTGTACGCTATCCCGTGTTCGTTGAACTTCTCCAGCAGTGGCTTCATACAGCGTCGCATCTGTAGGGTCCTCCGTGAGACGTGGGTCAAAAGAGTGACTTGTGCTTCATCGAAGTCCAGATGTTCTCTGTGCCAGGCCCGTTGCAATATATTTTCCTTGAGGGAGTAGTTATGCAAGCAACATAAAACGTCTCTGGGCCTGTCTGCAGCTGGCGTTCTGGGACCCAGGGTCCTGTGCACCCTGTCAATTTCAATGGGTGTTTCCAATGGGCACTCCAGACAATTATTAAATATGTCCGTAACGGTCGCTTTGAGGTCAGCCTGGTGGGTGGCTTCCGGCAGACCACGAATTCTTATGTTGCGCCTGCGATTGCGGTTCTCCAGGTCATCTACCAAAAGATGCAGCTGTGCGACTTGATCTACCACCTCCCCTCGTATGGCCTGTAGACTGGTGACATCTTGGCGGAGGGTGGCGGCCTCAGCCTCAACTGAGGAGACCCGCGTGAAAACGCCTGAAACCTCTTGTTTGATGCTCGTAAGCTCTCTGCGGAGTGCCGCTTCCATTCTGGATGCCAGTGAGTCCAGATCATCCCTTGTGGGGAACTTTTGTAACAGTGTCCATAATGTCTGTTCATTAAAAAGTGCAGCGGAGGGGTCTCTTGGGGTTCCCATCGGGGGAGCGGCATTCCCAGAGCCCTGTGCCATAAGCTGCGGTGTGTCTCGGATGGAGGCCTGGTAATGGGAGGCCTGTGTGTTCTGGGAAGTCCACTGCGTGGAGCTGCCTATGTCCCCTCCAGGGCTGCCAAGTGATGTGAGTGACAGCGAGCGTGGGAGACAAGGGGAGAGGTCACTGGCTGGGGAGAACAGGGGCATATAATTGCCTCGATCATACCTGTCACCCCCTCCGTCAGGCATAGCGAGCTCTGTCCTCGTGGCAGGCGCCGTCGCCATCTTGGCCGGGTACGGGGTGGAGGCGGCCGGCTGAATCGGCACAAGGAACCGCTCCATGCAAGCGTAACCAGGGCACCGGAGCTAGAGAATCCCCTCCCGGGTTGCGTGAGCAGTGTGGAGAAGTCAAATGTACGGTAAGCTGGTCTGGGTAGGCTGATAGGGAGCCGCGGTCCGGGAGCTCAGGGAAAACCCATCCTCACGCTTCCATGCCGAGACCACGCCCCCCCATTTCTTCAATTAACCCTCCAGGTGCCAAAGTCCCTAAAGAGTAGACCCAGAAGGATTCCTGCTGGTCTAAACACTTAAAGCGTTCAGCTGCAGGAAACGTCCCAGGAATGGATTCTAAGACCCAAACCTTCAGGCCTAGAGTGGATTTTTTATATTGACACAGGAAATGTTTGGGGACACTATGGTGGTCACGGCCCTTCTCAATAAATCGTCTTGCCTGTAGAGCCGTAATGGTCCTTCCTACATAAAGGAGCCCACAGAAACATGTGAGACAGTATATAACATATTCAGTAGAACAATTATAAAAATTATTGAATGAATATGTCTTCCCTTTAGCTGTTGGACAAATTGGCAGGTCAGGCAGAGTGTTTTTTTGCACTGATACATGCTAACTATTGGGATGAGTACTAAGGGTGTGGTTGTTGGTTTTGTATACTTAATTTTGCTGGGGGCAACCTTACTCTTAATGTTATGGGCTTTACGGTAAGCTACCTTAGGATGTGTAGATAAACTGGTCTTGGGGTGAGGATCCTCAAGGAGTATGGGCCAATGAGTGCATAACATTTTCTCCATCTTTTTGAATCTTGCGTGGAACTGAGTGATGAAACGTGTGGGCGTTCTTGTGTCAAGAGTTTCCTTAGTACGAGAGGTAATGTTTATCTGTCAATACTGTTTAAAGGCTTCCTCCACTAAAGGGACAGGGTAGCCTTTTTCAATACATTTTTGGGTGAGGAGTGAACCATGGCTATCATATTTGATGTTCCTGGTGCAGTTTTAACTAAGGTGACAAAATTTGCTGTGTAGGATATTGTTAACCCACCTTGGAAGCTGTCAAAATGAACGAAAGAGTTGCCTGCTGTAAACTTAACAAAGTTTTGCGCAAAGATGGTACCCTCATTATGACATAACTCGGAGTACAAGAACATAACTAGTCGAAAACATGAGTAAAATATAGGCCTAGATTGTTGTTATTACAGTATTTACAAATGCCTCAATGTCTTGATAGGTCCCATCCCCATCCCATATTATCACTACATCGTCGATGTAACGACCATAGTAAACCACATGGGATGCAAAGGGATGATTGACTGATAGGTAGAGATGTTCCCAGAAACCCATTGTTAAATTACCGTAGCTTGGTGAAAAGTTAGCCCCATGGCTGCGCCATTGATTTGGAGATAGTGTGTTCTGTTAAAATAGTTGTGTTTTAAACAAAACATTAGTGCCTCTAAAGTTAAAGAAGGATTGGTTAGTGGATCTTCAGTTAAAAAATGTTCAACCGCTTGGAAACCAACATCATGAATAGAGGTATATAAGGATGATACATCCAGGAAAAGTCACCAATAGGCGGGTTCCCAGGTGTATGATTTCAACATTTCAGCTTTCTCAGTTCTTTTATAACTGAGGGCGGGGCCACACCGTGACGTTCCCGGGTGACCCTGCCCCCCTCTGACGCATGGGGACTTCCCTATGGCTTCCTCGTAGTCAGAGGGAGCGGGGCCGCCTGGTTACGTGAATGGGTGGCCCCGCCCCCTCCGACACCCAGGTGGCTACAGGACTAATTGAGGCTCTCCTACACACCAGCCATACCAACACCACTCTATACAGATGAGCCTGTTTTTAGCTTATTTCCTGTAAGTGCATTACATACCTTGCCAATAAATTGTATTTGATATACTACACTCATGTGGCACTTCCTGTGTCTCCCCCTTCTCAAATCTGTTTACAGAGCTGGCTCTTCTCTGAGGACAGCTGCGACCTGTCATCCCATTCTAAGAACTATTGCTATGGACTGATGAGTGTTTAGTGCTCACATAATGCCTGTTGTATTCTTACATATACACAAGCATTTGCTCTTACAGTTTTTTCTTTATCATTTTTTCTTTATCATTAGTGTGCCCAGCAGTGTTGGAGGAAAATAGGAACAGAGCCACTGCTGGATAGGGAGAGAGCAGGAGTAGTATTAGAAAGAGGTACCTGTCAAAGGGGGTGTCATGTACCTGACTGTGGAGACCGAGATGATGAGGGTGGCTTCTTGCATAATTTCTGTCCAAGCACCCTCATAAGAAGGTGTTTACAGGTGTGTGGTGTAAAATAAAGTTTTACTGTTCTGTTTAAAGGAATGTGAATTATGTATTGGTAAACCTGCTGCCCTTGTATGAGTGTCTATTCCACTGTGTTTTGTGCACATGAGTTAGCAGGCTGCCCTGGAGCTAGGCAGGGGTTAATTCTGTCTACTCCCAGGCGTTTATGGCACTGCCCCCTTGTGGCGAGCTATAAATACAGGGGGAGGCAGCCTACCAGGGCTCAGAGCCCTCCTCATGGGAACAGTCAGAAAGCGATGCTGCAAGATGTAACTCTGCCAGGAGCATGTGACTTCCCTATTGGGGTACATGGAAGATGGACCTTACAGAGGAAACGCTTCTTGTTTAGAGGTATGAACTGGGCAGTCTGAGTTAGAGTGAGTCAATCAGTGTCATATTAATTCTGTATCTGCAAGAAATCCAAGTAAATGTTTTTAGAGCTACAAAAGGCCTGGTCTAAAGTTCTTAAAAAGGGGTGCATGCAAGGTGTATACAAAAGAATAAGTCTTATACTGGGGGATGGGCAGAGCTGAAGGTTAATGCATGGTGAAGGCCACAATCAGGAGATGTGATGGTTGTTGCCAGGAGTAACCAAGGAGAATGAAAGGAGGGCAGCCAGTGGAAAGTTAGTGCCTGGCAAAGGAGATGGTAACCCTGGTAGTAAGGGAGTTGGTGGTACTACTTACTACCTATTGACTGGTGGCCCATGCACAAATATCACAGTACAGGGAACTTATGCACTTAGCTTGGAAGCACAGAAAAAGAAAATAGAAAATAGATCCAGGTTAAAAGGCTTGCTACAGAGGCCCATGTTGTTAAAATGGCAGGGTCCTCTTATTGTTACAAGGGATGACGTTGCAATGAACTTGAACTTGGAGATGCTGAGGTTGGATTAGCAGAAGTGAGGAGTTAGGTCACATGCCAAGATCAGTAACAGCCAGGCAGGTAGGTGGCGGTGCAAAATCACAATCAGGATCCAGGTCAGGGACAGGCAGGGGTCAGCAACAAGCTAGCTGCAAGATACAAAGGCAGCAGGCAGAATCTTAGTCAAAAGTTCAGGCCAGGATTGGTAACACGAATCAGTAGCTAACAAGGGGAATGTGAAGAGAAGTGTCAGACGTAGTTGGGTCAGTAGCAAGATCAGCAAGTTTTCAGGAGTATAGAACCCAGAGATGCAAGCTGAAGATAATCCAGCAATGAGACTAGGCAGACCTCAGATTTAAATAGGCCGCCAGGCATGGGGGGGTAGGAGGCCTCGACTCGCCATGGGGACTTTACAGAGATCCAAGCTAAAAGGGGGCTTGGGCATACCTACCGTAATATCCCCCAATATTACCAAGCGATTGCATTGCAATGCATTTTGAACTGGAAGTTCCACACATCTCTTAAGAGGTGGGTCCCCCTTGAAAAAACAATGGTGGGTTGGGACTTGTCCTATGCACCCTGGGTCCCTGTGGGAAACAGGGGGCTCTCAGAATGGGTTTCCCTGCTGATATAGGATAAATTAAATGAGCCCGCTGTTGCCAGTGGGTGGGTACCCTTGGTTTCTCCCTGGAGAACCAAAAGCCTCTTTAGGAACCTGAGCAGGGGATGGCAACGTTAGTCTGGCAAAATTTATAGAAGGGGGTGCACAGAAGACACTAGACTCCTTACGGGATGGGTATGGTAGCTTCCCCTTTGACTTTTGGTGACACCGTCAGCTGGAGACTTTCGTAGCTAGATGCCACAGACTGACCCGGATTAGGACTACCCTGACAACATTCAAAAGCATGTGGGCCTCTGAGGATCCACTACCTCATATGATCTCAGCATTGTATTGGATGCTTGAGGACGCAACGCCTAACCCCACGCCTCATTTTATTAGAGAATGGGAAAGGGACATCCAGTCTGCCTTCACTGAAGACCAACTCTTCCACCTCTACCGCCTGACGCACACAAGCTCGGTGGACTCTAAAACCCAAGAAAATAACTACAAAATATTGACGCGATGGTACAGGGTCTCAACCACACTGCCAAGATTTTCCCCACTGCTTCCGATAGGTGCTGGAGGGGATGTGGAGAGAGGGGTACATTCCTCCATATTTGGTGGGAGTGCCCAATATTCCGACTGTTTTGGGACATGATCGTTAAACACATAAAGGAGGGCCTGGGTGTTGATATCCCAGCACTCCCTAAACATTTTCTGCTCCATGTCCCCCCCATGCCCCTGTCTTGCTACAAACGAAGTGCTCTCCCCCACCTCCTCAATACAGCGAAACGCCTTATACCCATTCACTGGAAAAGCTCGCAGATTCCGAGTGAGCAGGACTGGTTGGGGAAGGTGGGGGAGATCATGGAGGCGGAAAGCTGGCTCGCAAACTGCAGAGGCACCAGCAAAAGATTTGACCTTACTTGGGCAGCTTGGAAAGCACACGTACGTGATATTTCCATGATTTCCTCCAGTTTAGATATCGCTTTACTTATCTTAGCCAACCCCGCATTCGGGGGACTCGTCCAGGCGCGCTGTCAGTCAACTGCCACATGATCCACCTGATGGGTGACCCGTCTCGTCGACGAAACAGGTGGGAGCTGGACCATATGCCTTCCTAACCTTCAACAACAGCCCTCTTCTTCTTTGTTTTCTTTGTCAATCTACTATTCTCCTATTCTTCTTCTCTCTTTCCTCTTCTCTTTCCTGATGGTGGAGAACCTATTTCGGTTTGTTTATATAACTGTTGTACCCATGTGACACCTAAGGGCTCTCTTGTTTGGGCTACCTGGTTGGTCTCTAGGTTACTAGATACCTCGAATTTGTTTCATGTGCATTTCAGGGAAGGAAACAGAAAAAAGCAGTCAAATATGCCGCTTCTAAGGAGCTGGAGAATGGGGCACACCCCTCTCACCATTGCATGGTGGGGGGAGCCTGCCCCAAGGGGATCGAATATCCGGGGCGGGCAGGGAGCCCCTCTACTCATGCAACATCTAAAACCGTTATTCCCCGCTGCTATGATTGTTGTGATTACTTACAACCAGACTGTGTCACATTCACCCCTTGCTGGTCCCCCCCACCTCCCTTCCTCCTCTCTCTGTGTCCCCACCCCTCCCCCATTCCCCCTCCCCTTTTCTTTTGTTTCCTTGTTTTGTTTGGATGTTTTGGCTATGTTGTAATGTTAAGCTGGAAACATGGCATGGAAATGAAACTGAAAACGAAAAATGAAAAATAAAGATTATACAAAAAGAATAGGCCGCCAGGCGCCAGGATCTGTGGGTACACCTGTGCATGCACATACCTGCACATGCACACAAAAGGTTGCTACAAAAGGTTTCCGACAGAGGGAAAGTCTCCACTGTCATATCCCTAGATTAGTCTCCCATTGATACCTGCATGGACATTTGGGAGCCCAGCGTGACCAAGTATCCGAAATGTGGATTAACACAAGTTGCTTTCCAATGCCCTCTTCTGCTTGAAAAAGTTTATGTGGTGCCATTGCTGTAAATAGCCTTATTTCTGTGAATATTTAAAATATAAACAAAGTTTAATTATCCATGTGTATTTATTAAATTTTTGGGTAGGCCCCACCTGTTTCATTAACCTAGGTTCCCTTTCCTGCTTTTCATTTCACCAGTCAGATTCAGATTTGCCAGGCACAAATTAATCTGACTGGCATATGCAAGAAGCATCTAATTATGCCGCGTACACACGGTCGAACTGTTTGACGTATTTAGTCCGTTGAAACACATTTCAGCGGACAATCCGCTCGTGTGTGGGCTTCAGCGGACTTTTTCAGCGTGCAGTCCGGAGTACTAAGAATTTCGGTTTTTCCAAAAATCTTTCCGTCGTACTTTGGTTTCAGCGGACAATACGGTCGTCAGCATGCTAGTTCGATGGACTAAGAATGGCGCATGCCCAGAAAGGATTTACACGGCGGAAGGGTGCTTTGCTCTGTCTTGGACTTCCTATTTCTAGTCCCGTCGTACGTGCTGTACACGTCATCGTGCAAGCTTTCGACGGACTGTTTGTGTATCCGTGTGTGGTCAAGTCCGTTCAGTGGAAACTACGACGGATTGTCCGTCGGATTGTATGACGGACTAAGTACGCCATACAATCCGCTCGTGTGTACGCAGCAATACTGGCACTATTTTAAATAGAACCGTTCCACTTCCATTACATATTATATTTTACAACTAGTTTTCTATGAAAAAGCAGGCAAATCATGGGCAGTGGGAGGGACCTGTACATAGTGTTCTGAAAACATCACAGTCCTCTGCCTCATTACTTCTCTCAAGAGCACTCAGCCCTGATACAAGCAGTAGACTGATGCTTGGCAGGAGGAATACAAATATTACTAGGGCTTAATAGGCAGATGTCAGTCTGGAAGAGTGGATATTCATAAGCATGTAGGCAGGTAATGGGTAACGCTGTGCAAGTTGGGAAAGTTCAGGTTAATTTAGTTTCCTAGGCCTTTCTTGGCGGGTTTTCTTGGGTCCAGCAAACTGGTCCAGTATGCTATAAAAGGAGGCCCTTATTAAGAGTAGAGTCTGGGCCTTGTTCACTTGACCCACTCACTGCCTTTGGTGGAGTCTGAATTTCCAGTGCTATACCGAGGTCGGAGTTCCCACTACCTAGGGGTATTGCTGGGACCTACAGTCCACCCGGAAGATGCCAATCCTGGATACTACTGTAGCTCTACCCTTTTGTCTTCAGCTAGCTCTTTAATGAAGTACTTGAGGTATCCTGGTAATCAGAAGGAGGTGAAGTAGCCTGATGATATCTTAAGAAACACTGTGTAGCAAAGTATACTTGGAGTGTCCTGTGGAAAGAGGAATGCTTTTGCTGCTACACAGAAAGTAAATGTAGCAACAGGTTTTACAGACTTGGGCAAAAATGGTGATGTGGTCCGGTGACACACCGTGCTCAGCTCGGCTGGATCTGGCGTGGACGTGTGAAAAGCAGCGTCCAGGCTGCACTGGACAGTCAGAAGTAGCTAGGAGTAGATGCTCCTGCACCCGCACGCAATGACTTTCTCTCTGTAGCACAGAGCACTTGGCCACAGCACACACTGACTCAGAGTCACTTGCTAGCAGTTCCAGGCCGGAGTCCCAAGAGAGAGACCCAGTCTGCTCACAGGCTTAGTATCACCTCTACCAGCATCCTGTTCTTCTTCCCCAGCCGGCTGGTATTTGTAGTTCAAAACAGTCCAGCTGAATGCAAATCTAGGCTCCCTGAACCACACATCCCAAAATGCTTTGATTTACTCTTCAGAACTCAGTCACTCTATCTTCAGGATATGATAACACAGAGTCTGGGCCGAATGCTAGGAGAGAACAGCTTCACAGCAGCAATGCTGTACAGTATCTCCTGACAATGCAGGCAACACTAGCCAGCTCCTGGCTACACTACCATTGAGGACTCTGCCAAAAACTGACCCTTTCCCAAGCAGGTATGCTGGGGCAGCCACAAGCCTGAAGTTAGGGATTAGGGATGTTAAGGAAAAGACTGCACGTTATTTCGGACTCTTGTCTGTGTATGTTATCATGTTAGTTTCTTCAAGTAAAGCAATTGAAACTTTGTCTTTGGCTGGTGTGAAGTTACTTAAAGGGTGTAATGCAAGTAGCAGCACACATAGCTACAGTAAAGATCACTAAAAACACATTGGGGTAGGAAGATAATGGTACAAGAGTCCATACAGTGTGAAGATACATTGGTTAGCATGGGTAACAAAGGTTTTTTAAGTGGCCTGTCATCAGCATGCACATGTGATTGGTGAGATAGCCTGTTGTCGGCACTCCTTCTGCAGTGATCTATCTCTCATAGAAATGGTAGTCCTTGTAGGTGCACAGCAGGACCCCATACCCTTACTGGGAGTGAGGTAGCGGTGATGCGCTGGACAGATGGAGAGGGAAAGGGCAATGCACAAGTGACTGTGATGGTGTACAGAAACTTTAAGAGAGTTTATGAGAGATCGTTTGTCTGTTCCAGTAAAGGTACACCCTTGTGTAAGGCAGGTGACCCTATCTAATGTGCCGACCGTAGCCTAGAAAAACCCACCTCAGGGCAAGACTCTCATGTGACCCTTGCTTGGTGCACAACAAGGAAGGGAACATGAAGGACATGATGACCACTTCATCACACCACATCCTGCCCACAAGCAGGCTTTATTTGCATGTCTAAAAAGTACAGAGCAAGAGAGAGCGCACACCAGCCCTAGTGCATTAACGTTTATTAGATTCAATAAATGAATAAAAAGCCAAGTATCACACTCACAAATTGCCAATGCTTTTATGGCATTGAAATCAAGAGCCTCCATGACTGCCTTAGCTCCCTGTAGCAGCTTGCAGCAGGGCTGACCAGGCATTCATATAGCCTGCTTGTTATGGATACACTATCCCTCTCTATGCGTCTCACGTGCACGGACCAGCCGGCTGTGGATGACGTCATTCGCGGCCAGGGGGAGGATCTCTCGGCGTGCATGCTGGCTCCTAGGCTACGTATCAAACTGTTTCTGTGACTACATGTTTCGAAGGCGTGGCCTCCTTCTTCAGGTAATCTAATAAACGTTAATGCACTAGGGCTGGTGTGCGCTCTCTCTTGCTCTGTACTTTTTAGATTTGTCTGCCACTCAGTGGACTTTTTGGAAAGAGCAGCAACGCCTGGAGTGAATTGAATACTTTTATTATAAGATGCACCTTAGTTGAACTGTATAGGTGGGGACAGCGCCGTTCTTGATTTTGATATACAATTTTGCATTTATTTGCATGCAGACCACCCTTGGTAAAGCATGCATGTGATGCTGAGCCTCCATGATTGAAAACACTGAATCCAAATGAATAAAAATGAATAAATGAAAAGGCAGATTAAGGAACAGTAACTCTGGTGAGAAAAGGGCTATATGATAAATGTATCCTTTCCTGTTTCTATCTAGATTAAGGCAAAGCTTATTAGTACGTAAACAGAGAGGACGGCATTAAGCACACCAGTTTAGCTTATTTTTGGATATGAATATGATAATCATTAATGTCAATGGAAGGATTTTCATGGTTTACTTTAATGTGGGTAAAGTTCAAGGTAAACATTTTAAGATTCTTATAGCTTAGAGCTGTCAAAGCAGTGCAGTGTCTCTCTTGTTCTACAGTGCTACAAAAATGTTAACTTGGCATTTAAAATTGGGTCATAATTGATACTGAATTCCCTGATTACACAGTATATTAAATACTTTCGTTTTAGTATTTAATAATAATATTAGCAGTTACTGCATCTATTTGTGAGACGTTTTATACAATTTTCTTTGCATTTACTTATTTTTTTAGTCTATTTTTATGTATGAATTAATTTAAAACATAAAATCTTAATAATGTGTATTGCTTACCCTTTGGTGGGGATTTTGTACAAACTGGAAACTTGTGGAGATTTGCAAGACGTTTCCCTGAAACTTTTTGCTGAAGACTATTTTTATTAACTTTGGCCACCAGAAGTGTCGTAAAACTAAATTCATAGTCTTGTGACCCCCAAAGTGACCTGCCAGGGGATAGTCATGACAAGCCTGTAGAACAGAAGTGCGGAGATTTTGAGGGATGAATAGTTTATCTCCTTGCCAGAGGAGACCATCTTTCTCTTGGAGGTTAGTATCTGGAGAGACTGATGCTCCTCGGGACGACTGACGAACCTGTGACAGAAAACTAGTTTATGTTAGTAAAAAGTTTCCAGCTTGCAGAATAGTGTCCGGAGGGGATGAGGCTCAGTTTCTGTGAACATACGGGATAATGCATCAGGTTTACTGTTCTTGGATCCTGGTCTGTAGGTTATATGGAAACTAAAGCGGGAGAAGAAAAGAGCCCATCTCGCTTGCCGAGGCCTGAGGCGTTTGGCCGTTCTGAGGTATTCCAGATTTTTATGATCTGTGTAGATTAATGTTGGATGTGTTGCCCCCACCAGGAGATACCGCCATTCTTCTAAGGCCGATTTGATTGCCAGAAGTTCCCGATCTCCCACATCATAGTTCCTTTCCGACGCACCTAGTTTTTTTGAAAAGAAAGCTACAGGGTGCATTAATGACTTAGGCCCTTGGCGTTGGGACAGAATGGCGCCTACAGCATTCTCTGAAGCATCCACTTCCAGAGTGTAAGGTAGAGCAGGGTCAGGATGTTTAAGTATTAGGGCAGATGTGAATAGTCCTTTCAGTTTATCGAACGCAGCTTGAGCTGCAACGGTCCATTGAAACCGGTTTTGTTTGCTGGTGAGTTGTGTGATAGGCGCTATAACACTGGAAACGTTTCTGATAAATTTCCTATAGAAATTGGAGAATCCAATGAAGCATTGCACCCCTTTCTTGTCAGTTGGAGGTGGCCAGGACAGAATGGCTGGAACCTTCTGAGGATCCATTTCTACTCCCTCAGTTGATATCACCAGGCCGAGGAAGTGAATGGTCTGACGTTCAAACTCACACTTCTCGGCTTTAGCATAGAGCCCGTTTTGCCTTAGTCTGAGAAGAACCTGCTTTACATGGTCACGATGGGTTTCTAGAGAGTTTGAAAATACCAAGATGTCATCCAAATAAACAATTACGAACAAATCCAAAAAGTCCCTGAAAATATCATTAACAAAATGCTGAAAAGTAGCTGGTGCGTTGCAGAGTCCGAATGGCATGACCAGGTACTCAAAGTGGCCAAAGCGTGTCCGAAAAGCTGTTTTCCATTCGTCCCCTTCACGGATTCTGATCAAATTATAGGCCTCTCATAAATCCAGCTTTGGAAATATTTTCGCTGATCGAAGTCTCTGGAATAATTCCGGAATCAATGGAAGGGGATAGCGATTTTTAATCGTCACCTTATTCAAATGCCTGTAATCGACACACGGGCGGAGCGAATGATCCTTCTTTTCAACTAAGAATATTCCAGCACCAGCTGGAGAAGAGGAATGTCGGATAAACCCTTTCTTGAGATTCTCATCGATATATTCTTTGAGGACCAGAAGTTCAGGTTCCGATAAGGGAAGTATCCTTCCGAAAGGAATTTCAGCTCCTGGCAATAATTTGATTGGGCAATCGTAGGCCCGATGAGGAGGGAGAGTATCCGCCTTTCGTTTGTCAAAAACGTCTAGGAAACTATGATATGTGGTTGGGACCAGTCTCTGGGCCTCAGATGTAGGGCCTGAACAGGCAATGACTGGGACCAGATGGTGTGAGATCTTGAAGCAATTCTGGAGGCAGTAAGTGGACTGAAAAACCACCTCACCAGTCACCCAGTTTATTTGAGGATTATGGGCTTGTAACCAGGGCATTCCTAAAATGATTGGGAATAGTGGTGAAGAAATGACATCCAGGCGGAGTAATTCTTGATGATCGGATAGAATGTTGGCGGATAGTGGTTGAGTCTCATGGGTAATGGGGCCCGATCTGATGTTTGATCCATCCGCTAACCGTATGGAGAGTTGACGTTGCTTGTGTATCAATGGAATATTGTGTTGCAGAACGAGAGCATGATCGATGAAGCAGCTACAGGCGCCAGAATCAACTATAGCTTGAACCTGGAGTGTTCCTTCTGGAAGCTGTAAGGAAAGGGGAACAGCAATATGAATTGATTTTGTCAAAGGTAATGTATTGGGTTCAAGAGATCAGTTTTTGAACTTATTGGATCTTATTTGGACATGTATTTCCATAATGACCAGCTACCCCACAATAGAGACAGAGATTGTTCTGACGTCGGCGTTGCTTTTCTTCCGGAGATAACGGTGAACGAAGCAATCCTATTTGCATTGGCTCTGGAGCTTCGGAAGTGGTAGCCGGTGTGGGAATGGGAGGATAATTCGGGATCTTAGGTAACATCCATGTGGGACGGATCTGGCCAATTCTCTCAGATCTCCGTTCCCTGAGACAGCGATCGATTTGAATTGATACTTATATTAGGTCCTCCAAAGAACTGGGAACTCCGATACGGGCCAACTCATCTTTTAGTGGCTCGGAAAGTCCATTGCAGAACTGGTAACGTAGGGTGGCGTCGTTCCATTGAGTATCAGAACTTCACCGCCTGAAGTCCGTTACGTAATCCTCCACGGGTCTGCGACCCTGCTGCAGAGCATGGAGACTGGCCTCAGCAGTTGTGGCACGCTGAGGGTCATCATATAATTTGGACATCTCGTTCAAGAAAGAGTCCATAGTATCGAGCAGAGGGCTGGCCTGTTCTAATAGGTGGTGGGCCCAGGTTTGAGGTTCCCCCTGAAGCAAGGAGACGATGAATCCCACCTTTGTGCTCTCCAAGGAGAAGGTACGAGGCTGTAGCAGAAAATATAATTGGCATGCATTTCGGAAGGCATAGAATTTGCTGCGGTCTCCGGAAAACCTCTCTGGAGTGGGAACTCGAGGCTCGGGGGGTGGCACCACTACTGCAGGTACAGATGCTGAAGTTGCCGGACTGGCGGAGCAGGATGCTGTGGCCCCTTGGGAAGCAGCGGTGCTTGGTGTTAATGACTCCACTCTCTGCTCAAGTTGGTGATAACCATCTTGCAGGCCCTGAACTGCCTGGGTAAGGACGGAGATCTGTTGGCACAAGGCTTCCAAAGGTGAGGCCCCCCTGTCGGACTCCATTTTTCTGGCTGGATCGTACTGTCACGTACCTTACAGCGGAGTCAGACTGTTGAGGGTGGCCTCTTGCACGGTTCCGGTCTCCACACCCCTGGAGGTCGTAACAGGGAGCGTGAAGACAGCGAAAGGGTGCAGGTGCCTGCAGGTGGAAGTTGAAGACCTGGAGATGCTGGGTCCTCACGGAGGAAGAGGTGTAGGTTGATCACGGGGGTAGACAGCGGAGGCTCAGCAGGTATACAGGAAACACTGCACGTCTGGAACAAGCAAGGTCAGCAACTGGCAGGCAATGCGGTACAGGAACGAGAGGCAGGTGCGTAGTCAAGGACAAGCAAGGGTCTGGTAACGTTCTAGCAATGAGGTACAAAATCAAGAAGCAAGCCAAAGTCGTAAGTCCAAGCCGAGGTCAGTGGTAGTCCAGGAGATCGTAACAAGGAGTATCCAAAGGAATGGGTATCAGGAACAAGGTCACAGGAACAAGATCACAGGAACAACGATCAGGTGTCTCAGGAGTAGCTGAAGACGATCCAGCACTGGTATCAGGCCAGGATCCCGTTTATATAGGGAGAAGTGTGCCAGGATTGGTGGAAGTGGCCGTCCGTGCGTGAGTACGTACATACGTTCAGTTTGCGCGGGTGCGTCCGCATGTTCGGATTGGCGTACGTCCACGTGTTCGGATTAGCGTGTGTCCGTTCGTTCCAGGAACTCGTACGCCTCTGACGGGGACACCACGCATGGCGCCTAGAACGAAGATGAACCGCTGCTATACGGGGATGGGCATTCACACGGTGAGTTCCCTGACACATTATGTGGTCATAAGGTAATTCATATCTGTTGATCAATGAGAACATATCCCTAATCTGGCCTTTACCTGGTCATATGTTATTGTATATCAATTGATCAATCACAACAGTTATAATTTGTGGCATTCAGCCAGAACCGGGGCTTTGAGCTCAATGGAAAACATTATGTTAAATATGTAAATCTTATTGGCTCTGTATAATGTTATGTAATATCAACTCATGTCTTTGTGATGTAGTCAGCACATAAAAACAGCAACACAGCTGCTGTAAAACCAGAATAATAACCTACTAGCCCACTGCTTTATTGTTCTCCTGCACGTGGTAAATAAACATTTGCTTTGCATAGCCAGAAGTCTTCATTCCTTTCCAAAGGGCATGTCCACTGTCCAGCCAGGACATCTTGATGTTTGGATCCCCTGATTCTGGATGTCAATGACATTCCTGGCAATGCCACACCCTCTGACACACCAAGGCTGAAGGGAAAATATTTATTTGGGCAATACACAGGAAAGCAGGCCATACATTAATCTTTTTTTTTTTCATTAAACCAAAAGGATGAACAAAAAACAATGACCCAATTTCCTCTTCCACATGCTAAATGTGGGTGGGGGAATCACTCACGCTGAATTATTTTGTTCTGACAGCGGGGAGCCTTCCCCACTGTCAGATTACACTGATCAGTACTGCCAGCTATAGCCGACAGCACTGATCATTTGAGGAAAACCCGACAGGCTGGTTGTGCAGAAGTACTGTAGATCGGTAGATCGATTTCTGTACAACCAGCCTGACCATACATGGATCAAAATTCATCCGAACCCGGCTGAACTGGCCAAACATGGATTAAATTATGGCCACCTTAGAACAATAACCAGAAGATGGAAAAGTAGTAATAAATACTTTAGCAACTACAAGAAAACAGTTGCAAAATAAAATGTAGCAAGCAGACCAGTTACTTCACACCTAATCCCTAGACCAAGGGGGTCCCTTCACACCCAATCCCTAGACCAAGGGGGTCCCTTCACACCCAACCCCTAGACCAAGGGGGTTCCTTCGCACCTAATCCCTAGACCAAGGGGTCCCTTCACACCCAATCCCTAGACCAAGGGGCAATGCCAAAAAAGTGGTCTGACAATCATGGGCTTTTTTCAGGGGGGGCATCACTCACGCTCTGCCCCTTTTTGTCAATGTTGTGGAGGGGAGGGGCGGTGATGGTGCCATGCTGGCTGGATCTACATCTCTCTATCTTGCCCCAGTAGGTCATCATTTTAGAGTTAAAATGATTGCCCTCATACTGATGTGCGCAGTGATATATGTGTAGGGCAAACACCATTTTCCTACCTAGGTGACCTAGTACATGTGTTTTTGTATGTGTGTGTGTGGGAAGGATGGGGGGGGGAGGCCTTGTCTGCAGCACATTAAAAATCTGTAGCTCCAGAAATACTGATCGCCTGTAGCAATTCCAAAGTGCAAAATTCCTACGCATGCTCGGAAACAATTCGACACATGCTCAGAAGCATCGAACTTCGTTTTCTCGGCTCGTCGTAGTGTTGTACGTCACCGCGTTCTTGACGGTTGAAAGTTCAGCGAACTTTTGTGTGACCGTGTGTATGCAAGCCAAGCTTGAGCGGAATTCCGTCAGACAAATCGTGTATGAAATTCCGTTTGTCGTGTGTATGCAGCATAACACTCCCTTCCCGACAGACTGAAAATACTGCTTTCCAAAGGTATCCCCTTTGTTCCTTTATTCGGAAAGGGGGCACTCTAACACAGGTGGTGTGTTACTGGCCATAACACCAGGTAAAAAAACAGAGGAAAAAAGCCTAAAAAAAGAAAAATAATGCAGCCACCACATCTAATGGTTGGTAAGCTGCAATATGTTACATTTTGGGTTTAAAGTGGTTGTAAAGGAAAAGGGTTTTTACTTTAATGCATGCTGTGCAGTAAGGTAAAAAAAAAAAAGTCTTGTATCACTTACTAAAATACCACACAAAGTGCAGGGTATATGTGGTTGTGGTTTCCAAGTGTTATGCCCCGTACACATGATCGGACTTTCCGACAACAAAACCGTGGAATTTTGTTTGAAGGTTGTTGGCTCCAACTTGTCTTGCATACACACGGTCACACAAATGTTGGCCAACAATTACGAATGTGGGAATGCGGGGACATAGAAGACGTACAACGAACTGAGAAAAAGGAAGTCCAATAGCCAGTGCGGTTCCTTCTGCTTGTTTCTGAGCATGTGTGAACTTTTGTGCATTGGACTTGTGTGACACCTAACACCGATGCGGCTCACAGCAGGGGTCCGGTGTGTCCTGGTTCACTATTTTAGATCCAGTTTCAGCCTGAATTTTGGGCTGAATTTGGACCTGAAGCGGACCAAAAGACGCACAGGTGCAAATTCGCACTGGAGCCGCATCGGAGATGTGTGACCCAGCTCCATAGAGATCCGGTCACATTCTCCTGCTATTGCGAAATGGATGTCATTTGGCAATAGTGTGAACCGAGCCTGATTGTGTACTCTGTTTTGATAAAAAAAAATAATAATAATTAACTTTTAAGACAATGCAGCACAATACTGCAAATGTAGCTGAAAACATATACTGTCACACTGTTCTGCTACTTGACAATTTGTAACAAGTTGAGGACTTTAGCTTTATTTGTTATAGGAAGCTAAATTTATAGCTTTTAGATCTGTTGGCTGCTACTTCCACCAGTCAATACAGGCCTATTATGACTTAATGAAAAATCAGGTCATAACCAAAACTACCTAAAAAAACTTTTTTTCCTTTTTTTTATTGAAATCAGATTGAGATGCTGCTGCTGCTGCTGTGTGTAATCCAAGCTAAATGTAAAGATGAAAAGTCCATAACATACTGTCCACTAACACCACATACATCCTAAAGGCATCCCCCAAGCATGTAATGCAAAGAAATTGTATTATTTTTATGCTGCCCAAGAAGTGGTATTGAAAGGACCTCCTTCCCACTGTATGGTATCTTTTACTTTCTTTTTGTTGTGTTTTATGTCTCCCATGGCATTGCCCAGCTCCTTGTGCCCATTCTTTACAATATTTTACCTATTAGCCCCAAAAAGTCTAGAGTTTAATAACAAAATTCGCCCCCCATAGACTTCAATAGACTTCCCCACTAAGAATGAGCCAAATTTTGAACAAGAGTTAAACAACTTTTGGAAAATTTGGAGGTTAGCCGATTTCTATCATTTGAATTGTTTGCTGAGGTTAGTCTGTGATCAGAGCTGTCTTGTGACATGGCCAGAGGGGTGAGTGATCATAATGTGCATGCGTGTGTTCCCACATACCTGTGCAGCATGCTGTGTGCTCTCTGTGTACAGCACAGTGTACACAGTGTAGTAGTGGTAGGGAAGGAGTTAATAATTGAACATTTTTTTGAGGTACAGTTTAAATCTTTGAGGTCATGTTTTACGTGTAGTAAAATCCCTATATACATACTCTGAGAAAACAATGTATTCTGTATGGATGTTCCGTAAACGACATGGCTGAAAAACATTTGTCTGTAGCACATAATCCCAGAGATTTTCCACACCGCTTTGTGGTGTTTTCTCATTCTAATACAAATGTCACCAATGACAATGGTATTTAAAAAAAGGAATTGAACTGCAACAGATCTGATTTAGCTCAACTATCATAGAGCTTGATGAAAGACTTTGCGCTAAATATTAAATATAAACATGATTTACTTATTTTTTTTACCATGCATGATTGCCTTCTTTATTATATACCAGTTACACATAAAACAGAGGCAATTATTTCAATGATTTAAAATATTCTCAACTCAGTCAAAGTTAACAAAAAACAGCAGCTTAAAGCCGGAATTTACTATTAAGAAACATGTAATGCAAGGAATATACAATATTTGGCACTTTGGAAATCTTCAGCTTGCACTAGACATAAAATAATTAGCAACGAAGCCAAGTTAGTGAATATGTTTGCCAAGCCCAAAGCAAACTGACATGGTAGACAGACACAACATAGATCATTTTGAAATTTGTGCTCCTAACCACTTCAGCCCCGGAAGGATTTGCTTCCTTAATGACCAGGTCATTTTTTACAATATGGCACTGCGTCACTTTAACTGACAATTACGTGGTCGTGCAAAACTGTACCCAAATAGAATTTATGTTTTTTTTCCTCACAAAAATAGAGCTTTCTTTTGGTGGTATTTGATCACCTTTGTGTTTTTTCTTTTTTGTTTTTTTTCTTTAAAAAAACAAAAAAAGACCAACAATTTTGGGGAAAATTTTTTTTTTTACTTTTTGCTATAATAAATATCACAAAAATGAAAATGAAAATAAAAAATGTCTTCATCAGTTTAGGCCAATATGTATTCTTCTACATATTTTTGGTAAAACAAAATTGCAATTAGCGTATATTTATTTTTTATTTTTTTTGCGCAACAGGTATTTTGTCTACAAAATAGGGAATAGATGTATGACATTTTTACTAGCAATGGCAGTGATCAGCGATTTTTAGTGGGACTGCGACATTGCGGCAGACAGATTGGACACTTTTAACACTTATTTGGGACCAGTGACATTTATACAGTGATCAGCGCTAAAAATAGCCCCTGGACCTACTGTATAAATGTCACTGGCAGGGAAGAGGTTAACACTAGGGGGCAATCAAGGGGTTAACTGTGTTCCCTGAGTGTTTTCTAACTGTAGGGGGCTACCTAGGACATGACAGAGATTTCTGTTCCCGATCACTGGGAACAGAAGATCCCTGACATGTCACTAGGCAGAACGGGAAATTGTCTTGTTTACATAGGCAGTTCCCAGTTCTGCCTCTGTATACCACGATCGTGGGTCACTGGCAGACACCGAGTATTCGGAAACCATGGCGGCGCACGGGCACCCGGTAGCCTCACTACACAGATCGACGTACACCTATGGTGGTTTGCGCAGGAGAGCCGTATAATGACGGCGGCTGGTCGGCAAGAGGTTAAAGATAAATTTCAGGGTTTCTTATTGGAAAGGTTTAATTAATAAAGCTTTACCGTTATACAAAGCCACCTATCTTAGCAGAGGGTGCCCTAACAAATTTGAGAGAGTGTGGCGGTGCTGGCTTGATGCCGCAGATACTGTGAATTAACCGCTAGGCGGGTGGTGTTCTCCTTGAGTGTCGGGTGAGGGGTGGGGCAGGGAGGTGCTATCCCTTGGGTTGGCTTACATCCCCAATTCAGGTAGTTAAGTACTCAGCTACGGTACAAGCTATGTGTTTCTTATATGTGTGGTACTGTCGGTGATCATAGACTGAGCTTAAGAGGAAGAATGGAGGGCTGCACAGGAGGGAGTTTTGTTGGGTGGGGGGGGGGGGAGAGGGTGGGAAGGGTGGGGGGGGGGTCCGGGGGGTTTTTTGGGACCGTTTGGTATGTTTGTATGTTATTAATGTGTTGAAAATTTTCAATAAAAAAAAATAAAAAAAAAAAAAAAAGATAAATTTCAGATTTCAGACAGATATAATACATATATACAATTTGGTCTAGTTTTGTATTAAAAAACAAAGCAAATACAGAAGAGACATACTCTGAGAATGTGAAGTTGTAAACGACCTTAGCTATCAGATGAAAGACATTTTTGACTCACAGTTGTAATTCTCACCCTTTGAGGTCAAGAGGTAATTAAAAACCTTCCAGACCAGTATTGGTATGCATCGGTTTACTCAAAAAACATATTTACTGCATTGCATATCAAATGATGTTCACATCTTTTTTGTATCATATATAGGGCATTTATTTGGTAGCTTGTTTTTAAAAATAACATGAACACATTTTTGAATAGGAGGCAGACATGGACAAAATTGCAAAAAAATTGCAGTTTTAGTTTACTGAGTAACCTATTTTGTATAAATATTACTCTTCTAAGTATTTTCATTAAATTAATTTCTCCTTTTTATTCAGAGTACAAGGACTCAAAATATATGTAGATGTAGATACAAACATCAGCAATGTAACGTTAATAATCAAATTCATGTATTTTAGATCTTCTAGTACAATAGTACAATTGACTGACCAGCCTGGTTGTGGTAAAGTTATATTGTTGCTTTATAAATAGATAACTAAAACCAGTGCTGGGACAAGGTCATCTAGTGCCCAGGGCAAAGATGCCAAAATGCGCCCCCCTTCCCTTAGGGTTAGCATCAGGGCGCCCCCACACCTGCAATAAACCATTGCGCCCAAAGCAGCCTTGAAAAAGCATTTGAAAAAGACATAAAACAAATTCCGTATACGAATTTCGAATATGAATCCCGAATACGAATTGAACGAATCAACTGAATTTAACAAAACGAAATAACTAGATTAATGAATCTAAACGAAACAAAGAAAATGTTTTCCTCATGCACTTGTCTAGTCACAGCCGGCTTGCCAAAGTAAACATACTGGTCCCTGGACCCCAAGATGGCCAAGGAGCCGGCTCTGGTGAGGACATCACTGGATCCCTAGACAGGTAAGTGTACTATTATTAAAAGTCAGCAGTTACAATATTTACAGCTGCTAACTTTTACATTTTTGTTTTACGGTTGATGGGTCTGCTGTGGAGGAAAGGATCAAATTATTGCTTTTGCATTCCTTCAAATATATTCTAAAAAATATTGACATGACCTGATGCCACAAGGATTAATATGAGCATATTTATACATGCTGGTCATACCTAGAGAGAATTTTGTCTGCCTCTGGCCAGTACATGTAAAGTATGCTTTTTAAATGTGTACCGTTGCTAAAACAGTTAATGCAAGTTAAAAAAACTGTAATCTCCCCTGTCTCTCGGTTCATGATTTTCTAAAATAAATGAGATCGGATACGTGGAAAACTTGATGGCCTTCTTCAAACACTGAGGTAATATTTAGACAAATGTGGTTTTACTGGATAGAGTTTACATGTTCCCAAGATACAAAGATATCCTTTCCAGGAGCTGATGTCCACATACCCTTGAACACTCAAGGAGGCCTTATTCCACCCAAACTAGCACTCCTGACTTCTTATCCTTCCCTTTTCATTTATTCTCTTTCCTTTTCTTTCCCTTTCCAGGCTGGTCCCATACCTTCTCATTTCCATTTTCCCTTTTCATTTCTCTTTCTTGCTTTAGGTTCTTGTATTACTGGGCTCCATTTTTTTTAAAGAAATGCAGTAAAATACCGCTTAACATTTTTAGTAGTAAAAGCTTGAAGTATTTTAACACCAGCATCCTTAACAAACAGTAACTGTCATGGTCTGCAGGTGGGGGGGGGGGGGGGGCTTATTGGAATCTGGATCCCAGACCCCCCCCCCCATGTCAATGAGTAAGGTGTACCTAGTACTTCTACTCATTCACACAAAAAAAAGAGTAGTGTAAAGACAGTAGCCAGTTTTTGAAATGTCCTTTGTTAGCGCCTCCCACCACTAAATAAACTAAGCAGCAGGACCACCCAATAATGTCACCAGAGGACCTTGCTCGTCCTCTCCCTTTTTCTGACCTGCCAGACTTAAAGTGGAAGTAAACATATGAATTTAAACAGTTAAAAAAAAGGCATGCTGGGAATGCTAACTGCACATTGGCTGTGCTCTCAGCCAAACTATCAAACCATCCAATGGCTGGTGTCATAACGAATCACATGTGCAGCACCATAGCAGTTGAAGATTAAACAGAGGCAAAGATGGCAGCTTCCTTGGCTGAAAAAGATAGGGGAGTTTACTTCCACTTTAATGCTTGGATAAGGGTCTGATATTGATTTTGGAGAGGACCCCACACCGTTTTCTTTACATTTTGCCATGGGGTTCTCCTTAAAATCCATATCAGACCCAATGGGTCTGGTATGGATTGGGGGGGACCCAACGCTGTTTTACTTTTCTTTCTTTCTTTTTTTTTTTCTTAATCTTTACATGACCGCAATTCTTTTGTTTACATTCTGCTGTAGCAGATGAGTCATGGTTGTTAGGACAAGGTGGCCGCCTGCTCCTTAACAACCGTAACATTTACTAGTTGTTATGGACGCCAGCAGTCGCCCACTTTCTAACAACCAGTTAAAATCAAACACGATCCTTAAATATCGCATGTCTGGACCACCACTTAATTAGAGCATTTATTTATTTCCTTTTGTTAATTGACTTTAACACTGTTCTATGCGGTATTTACTGATTGTTTTTCCTGCATATGGTAAATACTGCATAAAGCAATAGTAAATTAACATTTTCTGGATCACATGCAGTATTTGGGAAAACACCTAAATACTGCATGCGATCTGCTTTTGTGAATGGAGCCCATTGTACTTGTTTCCCTAGTCAGTTTTATGAGTACACTCTAGCAAGGATGGTATCAGTGTTTGTACTGAACTAAACATGTTTTGTACTTGAAGGTGGTCCACTACTGTATAATTACTAAAATAGTTGACAGTGTTTCTATGTCATTCATTTTATGTATGACTCTGATTAGCCTGTTACTCTGAAAAGGGATTATCAATATGTAATCTCCTGTAAAATACTATGTAACACCAATGTTATGTGCTGCAATGGTGTCCTTGACCTTGAAAATACAGAAAAAATAATTGTATGGGAAACTATTTAGATAATATACTGTACTCACCTTTCCTCAGCTTCCATAGTGCAGGAGTGATGTTATCATTCTGCTGACGCTATCTTGGAGCATGATGCCCTGTACACACTGTCGGACTTTCCAACGGAAAATGTATGATCGGACTGTGTTGTCGGAAATTCCAATCGTGTGTGGTCTCCATCTGACTTTTTCCATCGGAATTTCCACCACACAAAGAATGAGATCTGGATCTAAAATTTTCTGACAACAAAATCCGATCGTTTAAATTCCGACCGTGTGTAGACAATTCCGATGTACAAAGTGTCACGCATGCTCAGAATAAATTATGAGATGAAAGCTATTGGCTACTGGCCTATTTATAGTCCCCTCCTACGTGTTCTACGTCACCTCGTTCTGAACGATCTGATTTTCAGACAACTTTGTGCAATCATGTGTATGCAAGACGAGTTTGGGCCAAAATCTGTCGGAAAAAATTTGACGGATTTTGTCGTCGGAATGTACAACCGTGTGTACAGGGCATGATAAGTACTCCAAATTTTGCGAGAGGATGCTAAAACACAATGATGGGAGCATCTTCTCAGTGAGATATGGAGAATGATGTCACCCTTACCTAGGTACCTTGAGTGGAAGCCGGGGAAAGAAGAGTATATTATCTAACATTTTTCCCTTGTAGGTTATATATAACATTTTATTTAATATTTTAGCAAGGGGGAGGGGGCATACATTAAAAGCAGACCTTGGTATTTAGGTTCAAGGACTACTTTAACCTTAAAAAAGTTGTGAGTAGCTTGGAATGTAGTGAATGAGGTATGCCAATCAAGTCTGAGTAAACCAAAATAGGACATGTTTTGAATATTTTGTAATTACATACCTGACTGATTCGTAATATCTTTCTATTGCAAAAATTATCTGGAGACTGCTGGAGGCACTGTTGGCATGTTTTTGCCTGAGGAATACATTTTATGTTTTCTCTCCCATTAGCTCATGTGTATATGGTTAAGCAACTTGGCACGGTACAGCCTTTCTCATTAAATGACAATACCATCCAAAAGCAATATTTTTGCTATGAGTGGATGTTAATAGCTTAAAGCGGAGTTCCATGTTTATTTATTTTTATTTTTTTATAACCCCTGTGACAGTCACCACTAGTCAATTACAAATCACCATATGTTGTCTATTGCACTGTTTCTGTTCTGTGCGCATTTTTTAGTACTAACTATAAACTCCAGATTCAGCATGCAGCCATCCTGATTGTGGGCATCTGAAGCCCACTGTGACTCTCTTCCGGGATTAGATGCAACTGGCTACCCAGAATGCACCTCTCACACAAGTGCAGTGGTAACGAATTGCCCCATCAGTTTTAACATGCAGTACCCCATCAGTTTTACCTGCCAGTGCAATAAGATAACCTTTGATTTGCAATGCTGCTCCTGCTGTTCCTGTCACCACCGACACCAGTTGCCAATCAACATCCGCCAGGAAGTAAATCACCTGGCTTTTAGGAAAAAACTCAAGACCTTCCTCTTTTAGCAGATGATCAAAGCTCGCCACAGCGCCTAGAGGCGATTCAGTTCGCATTGTGCCCTATACAAGTATTTCATTCATTCATTCATTCATTCATTCATTCATTCATTCATACCTTCGCTGCCAGACAGTACCAATTTAAACAAAGACTGACTTCCCAGTTCAAAAATGTCGCCTATGTCTGCTTAGCATTAGGTAATTTCCGGTTGTGAAGTGGGAGATGCCCGTTGACTCCTTGGATTGATGACACTGCTTCCCCAGGAGCCAATGGACAAACGGAAATTATGTACTGCGCCATGGCAAGGTTGGGCAGAAGTGCAGGCTTTACACTCAAGAAAAGGAAAAAAAAGTATTGAAACATGAATGGGAGTACAGTCCTCACTAATTGCAGGCACAGTTGTAATTTAGGCTGGAACTCCTCTTTAATCAATACAGGCTGTCTATATTTTTTGAGGACTCCTGCTGTAACTTTTGATTCAGTTATACACTCCTGCGGAGAGTCACTTTTCCTGCTAATATTATTCTTTGGCTACGTATAATAAAGCCTCCATAGTACAGGTTCATTGTAAACCAGTTTTAAAAATATTTATTTCATTAAAGAAATCATATTGGCAAATATAAGTGATATCAAGTATACAAGTTCATCCCAATAACACATGAATCCTTTGCATTTATACTCATTTACAGAACAGTTTACCTACTGAGTCCTATTTTATTAGAGAGCAGGCTGTTCATGAAATAATTCACTGCAAATTCTGGTTTCTTTTGTGAATGCTACCAAAAACTGAAAAACCTGCTTTGGGTGGACTGGCTATTCAAACTGAATAACAGGCTTTAAATTGAAAATTTTACTTTCCGGTGAAATCTAAAGGGGAAAAAGGTGGCCAGGGAACCCACAAACACTCTTCTTGGACACACTTCAGGACCCAAAACACCACGGATCCAACATGATGTCAACTGATTCACTTGTCCTGTACACAACAAGCCACCATAGCTTTGGCAGCAGATATATGACATACAAACCCCGACCATCTGGGGCTGTTTATCACAGTTACTATTACCATTCCAGTTAATTCTCTGGATAGTTATGATTCTCCATCATTGCCAAAAAATTCAAAGGTCACTTCCTTGCAACCATGGTGCTAATATTATTTTAAGGATAATGTGTTTGAGACGAGGATACAAGGATAATACTATTCTTAATACAATCATACTAAGCAAACTACTCAAGTCCTAGTTTTTTAAATATTTGCACATTATTTGGGTGCCAAGTCCTGAGAGATAACAACAACTAACCGTACTGCAGCCCAGCCTTTTGTTGGGACTATCTGTATATAATTCACAATCCTGGCAGAGACAATCCTCCAATGAATGGTACAGAGTCATTAGTAATGTATTACTGTTATTATAGTCTTTAGAGTCACATGGCCCCTGGCCAGTATATAAATAATGAAAACACATCTTTGCAGCACTAGCGATAGACCAATAGAGACAACACCAACAATGGTAAGTATAATTTTATATCTGATCATATAAATGGCAGTATCACATGTTTTAATTGAGGGTTTTGAAGAAGTGTTTGGCCATTCAAAAAAAACAAGTAAACGTTTTGAAATGACAAGCAGTAATATATAGCGGTATATACACACACACATATATATATATGCAGTGCATATAAAAAGTTTACACACCCCTGTTAAAATGGCAGGTTTCTGTGTAAAAAATTCGACAAAGATTAAACTTTTTTCACCTTTAATGTAACAAACTGAATATTTTAGGTGGAAAGTAAAAATGAAACAATTAAATAATATGGTTGCATAAATTTGCACACCCTTAAACTAATACTTTGTTGAAGAACCTTTTAATTTTATTATAGCACTCAGTCTTTTTGGGTATGAGTCTATCAGCATGGCACATCTTGACTTGGCAATATTTGCTCACATTCCTATGCAAAAACACTCCGAATCTGTCAGATTGCGAGGTCATCTCCTGGGCACAGCCCTCTTCAGATCACCCCACAGATTTTCAGTCGGATTCATGTCTGAGCTCTGGCTTGGCCATTCCAAAACTTTAATCTTCTTCTGGTAAAGCCATTCCTTTGTTAATTTGAATGTAAGCTGTGGGTCATTGTCATGCTGAAGGATGAAGTTCCTCTTCATGTTCAGCTTTCTAGCAGAAGCCTGAAGGTTTTGTGCCAATATTGACTGGTATTTGGAACTGTTCATAATTACCTCTACCGTGACTAAGGCTCCTGTACCAGCTGAAGAAAAATAGCCCCAAAACATGATGCTGCCACCAACATGCTTCACTGTGGGTATGATGTTCTTTTGGTGATGTGCAGTGTTGTTTTTGCGTCAAACATATCTTTTGGAATTATGGCCAAAATGTTCAACCTTGGTTTCATCAGATTATAACACATTTTCCCACATGCTTTTGGGAGACTTCAGATGTGTTTTTGCAAAATTTTGTCGGACTTGTATGTTTTTCTTTGTACGAAAAGGCTTCCATCTTACCACTCTATCCTATAGCCCAGATAGGCAAAGAATACTGGAGATTGTTGTTACATGTACCACACAGCCAGTACTTGCCAGATAATCCTGCAGCTCCTTTAACGTTGCTGTAGGCCTCTTGGCAGCCTCCCTGACCAGTTTTCTTCTCGTCTTTTCATCAATTTTGGAGGGGCGTTAATTTCTTGGTTATGTCACTGTTGGGCCATATTTTCTCCACTTGTTGATGACTGCCTTCACTGCGTCCAAGGGAATATCTAATGTCATGGAAATTCTTTTGTACCCTTCTCCTGACTGATACCTGTTACCAATGAGATCCCCCCCCCCCCCCCCCCCAAATATTTCAGTTTGCTTTCCAATTGAGTTGTACAGTTTATTAGTCAATTAAAGGTTGAAAAAGTTCTAAAATTATTTATCTTTGTCTAATTTTTTTACATCACAGAAACCTGACAGGGCTGTGTAGATGTTTTTTATCCACTGTATATATATATATATATATATATATATATATATATATATATATATATATATATATGGCTACCTGAAAATATATGTGCATATATGTGGACAAAGAAGACTCTCATGGACATTCACAACCTCATAAAATGTGATTAAGGCTGGGCTCACACCGCTGCGGCAGCGAGAACCGGATGTGATTCGCACCGCACTGCAGTGCAAATCACATCCGATCTCTGTGCGATGCGAGTTCAGCCATACAGATAGTATGGCTGAATTTGCATCGCACCCACCGCAAACTCGCACGGGACCCTTTTTTTGGTCCGCAGCAGAATCGGATCGCATGGGTGTTCACACCATGCGATCCGATTCCTGTCCGAGTTTGCAGATCGCACTGCGATATGCGAACTGATCTGGGGGTGTCATTAACATTTCAATGACACTCCCAGCAGTCCGCATAGGGCAGTGTGAACTGCCGGCGGGAGGCATGCGATGCAGGAAAACGCTGCGGATTTGCGGCGTTCCCGCATCGCTCCAGTGTGAACCCAGCCTTAGAGCCCGTTTGTACTTTGGAAGCATGTTAGCCCAAAAGCCTAAACAGTACATAACAAGTATTTAAAGCATTAGAAATGCATGAAAGCACATGCATTTTGGAAAGGGCAAAATTGGAACCGGGCCTCTAATCCTTACATTTCAACATAAGATGTACTTTGTGGAGATATTTAAAGTGCATGCAAAGCCAAAGCATGTATTTAATTTTGGACATTCGCCGATATTTTGCCTGTCAGAAGCTGTCCCTGTGTTTATTATCCCAAGGAACCACCGTTACATGCCTGTGATCCAGCTTGGTCTGGTAAAAAGTGACTCTATAGGAGGATTTTTTGCTCAGATTTTCCGGAAGAAATAGAAAATATCTTATTGTGACTGCTTTTGTTCCCAGGGATATACCCACGGGTTAATCTGCATTATGGACGGAATATAATACATTACAATTCATTGTACTTAGAGAGTGAATTCTGAAACAATAAAAAATTTTCGATGGTTTTATTACCTCAGTGTTGCAATTAATTACTGTATATTCTAAATACAGTTTATTTCAGCACATTGTCTTACAGTGTTGATTTATGTAGCGCTGCCTACATGAAATATTATTGTGTGTATTTTATTTTAGTTTGCTTACCTCGAGTAAGTTATTTGGCAGCAGCTCTGTGTCTTAAATTGACAATTTGAATACGTATTTCTTTGATTTCACTAGCTCCATAAGTGCTTAAAAAATTTGTAGAAAGAGGTTTTTTAGGGTATCTACAATTTTGTTTATATAATTTTGGATATAATGAGGACAGGTTGGAACCTTGTCTACTTTTTACTACTATATATCACTGCTGCAGGGATTCACCCTAATTAATGGTCCTGATGGCCATTGTCTCTGATACAGAAAGTAATGGGAAATCTAATTTTTTTTAAGCTGTCACAGGAACATAAGGCGAGTGGAAATTGCAAAATGGAATACCTGTTCTGGTGACAAATTTCTAAGAGGGGATAGCCCGTTTAGGGCAGTGGTTCAGGAAATGTGCTCCACGACACACTAGTGTGCCGCGTGAGATTTGTAGTGTGCCGTGGGGGTTTTGAAAAATATTTAACATTTCTAGCGTTTTGAAACCTTGAACATATCGAAAAATTAAATGGTAAATCAGTGTCCCAAAAGTAAAAAAGTAGCATATATAAAAACGATCTCTGGCAGTCTGTTATTTATTGGTTCTTTTCGTAACGTGAGACTTGTGCAAGATCTTGGGGGAACTCAATTGCTCTAATTATATTATAATAATAGAGACTGTTCTATTCTAACTTTGATGCTTATAAAGTTTGTTCATTGTTTAGCGATGGAGAAATACTTAATCAAGTCTGGAACTCTGAAAGAGAAACAGTTAAATGAAAAGCTTGGAAACAAGCGAAAGTACAAAGAAGATTACAATAGCTTCAATCTGATTTGTTCTCGAAAGCAGGCACATCCTTCACATTCAATTTAAAATTAAAAATGAAAAAAAATTGGTAAATCTTTTCAGGTGTGCCGTGAAAATCTTTAGATTTTTTTGGCCAAAAAAAGTTTGAGAAACACTGGATTAGGGGGATCTCATTCTGCTGTGTCTGTGGGACTGGAAGTGATGGGAAATCACCTTGATGGGACAGAAAATGGTCTTGACCAATCCCTACCCTATTTGAGGAAATATCATAGCATTGGTAGGACTCATTATTAATGTTAATTTAGGTGCATGAGTAGGGATGGAATGATTATACTTTTAAATTACATAGAGTACATTTTGATTTGGTCCAAGAATATTTAAAGGATGAGCACAATTTTGGAACACAGAGCTTCTTTCTCCCTAGTAAGATAAAACTCTGCCCTCTTAAAGTGTTTGTAAACCCTTACAACCAACTTTGACCAACAGGTAAGCCTAGATTAAGGCTTACCTGTAGGTCCAAGAAATATCTCCTAAACCTATACGGTTTAGGAGATATTTACCCGAAGACAGCCACCGCTGTCTACGGCGCATTAACCCGAAGACAGCCACCGCTGTCTACGGCGCGCAGGCACACTGGGCAGGCCGCAGATCGCGGCAATATGCTGCCGCCGGCTCCGGTGCGCATGCATGGGAGTGACGTCATCGCTGCTCCGGCGAATCACAGCCCCGGAGCAGCGAGACCCTGAAGTCACTCCAGTATCCATGTCAGCGGCGGACATGAAGACGGAGGACCGATTCGGGGGCTTCGTTCTCAGGTAAGTTATTCATAATGAGCTAGTATACTATGCATACTAGCTCATTATGCCTTTGCCTTACAGGGTGTGTTTTTTTTTTTGTTTTTTTTGCCTTTACTTCCTCTTTAAGGTCTTAAGTGGTCTTAAGTGATTCACCCTCCCAGGAGCTGGTGTTCACCAACCATAAGGAATAATTGGTCTGTCTCACCAAGGAGGTAAAGGGGACCTGTGGAACATTCTGTGCCTAACATTCAATTATCCTGTAAGATTAGTTATGAATTGAACTGAAAGAGAAGATTCTTCACTTTTAGGCTTGATTTTGACTTTTGCAATTCTGCAGTTTAAATATTTTTTATTAATTACCGTAGTTTGTATTTCTCTGTTTCTTTGTTGCTCTGTAAATAAATAAGTGATGTTCCGAACTATGCAATGTCTGGGAAAAGGACGTAATAAGTCTTGAAAGATTGCAACTTTAGTGAAAGGTAGATAATAAAGGGTACAATTTAAACTCCAAATTTATGACAAATCTGTGATTCTAATCTCTTAAAGGGGTTTTCCACTTTTGCAGTCAAATTTGAGAAAACTCTACTGTATGTTTGTTCTATGTTCTCTGTCACACAACATACCAAAAAAAATATATATATTTCTTCATTTTTAGATGTTTCTAAGGAGAAGGAGTCAT
The DNA here is from genome assembly GCF_037356315.1 of Lithobates pipiens. Taxonomy (NCBI): domain Eukaryota; kingdom Metazoa; phylum Chordata; class Amphibia; order Anura; family Ranidae; genus Lithobates; species Lithobates pipiens. Next base: position 44,535,920 of record NW_027507787.1, read on the forward strand.
AGGTAATTCATTTCTGGATTGTACACACGATCAGAATAGCAAACAAAAAATATACCCACACAGAGTAAGCTATACCTCATTAACATACAATGCAGGAGGGCAATTTCTATGTTTTTAACCCAACAGTGTTCAAATCTAGTTTAAGGCTGATAATGAAGAACTGCAAACACAGTACAGACAGGGTTAAGTATGTTAAACATTATTCCACAGCCCCTTGGCAATCAGAGCAGTGAGAGCATGTAAAAAACTTTAAGCAAGTAAAAAGCATTTAAAAAGGTAACCAGCAATTTAAAAAAAAGTTATGTAATTGTAGCGGTACCCCCATGAGGGCTGCTGATTGAGTCTATACCCCACTGGCTACCCCAACTCTTCAGATCCTCTCTTACCTCTGACACCTTGGGTTCCATTCTGTAATGTGATGTTAGCAATGAAAAACTCACACAATATCACAGAACCTTCCTCTGGGAAGTCAGCACAGCACAGGGATGGTGGGAGCCCCTCATAATGAGCACAGCAGGGTACAAACCCAGGAAGTTAGCACAGGGATGGTGGGAGCCCCTCATAATGAGCACAGCAAAGGTACAAACCCAGGAAGTCAGCACAGCACAGGGATGGTGGGAGCCCCCTCATAATGAGCACAGCAGGAGTACAAACCCAGGAAGTCAGCACAGGGATGGTGGGAGCCCCCTCATAATGAGCACAGCAAAGGTACAAACCCAGGAAGTCAGCACAGCACAGGGATGGTGGGAGCTCCTCATAATGAGAACAGCAGGGGTACAGCCCCAGGAGGAAGTCAGCACAGCACAGGGATGGTGGGAGCCCCTCATAATGAGGATAATGAGTCCGACGACTGCCATATTAAGAGAGGTATTTTTTGCTTTTTAAATTCATCATAATGAACGTTCGTAATTGTTACGAAAAGTTAATGAACCTAAGGAAAATTACCAATACGAATTAACGGCTAATACAAAATGGAACGGAAACAAAACGAAACAAAACAAAAAAACAAAACAAATTTATTGACGGCGCACATGTCTAATTTTTGGTTTGGGGAGTTGTTTTAGAGACAGAAGGTTTCATTTATGGGGGGATATTTGAGGGAGGGAGATATTTTACAGTGGGAATCTTTGCTTGGGGTGGGAGGGTTCTTAAGAGGGAGAGGGGAATTTTTTTCCTTTAAAATAGATTTTTTTTTTTTATAATTATACTTACCTAGGTGGATGGAGCATCGATCCAATGTTGCATCTGTCCCCAGCTGCTTCAAAGACCAACAGCAGAGCGATCAAAGACCGCTGATCACTCAGTTCTCAGCCTTCAGTAAGCAAAAAGTGGTGACTGTCAGTCCCTGGCTCTGCCCCCCCTCCCGCACGCTCACTGGAATGCCAGGCTGTGGAGGGGGCAGGAGTGGCTGGCTCAGGGTCTCATTGGCTCACTGAGAGGCTGAGCGACCTCCTGGTCCTGGCATCTGGGTGAATCCTGACTTTAAAGTTAGGATCTTTCCACAGTCTGGACTTCCTGAGCAATGTCAGCTGACAGCGGGCTATAGCTGGCTATTGGCTAAAAATGGGTCACAAAAGTGCAGAACGAACTGCTCTCCTCCCCAGGAGAAGCACACCCAAGCGTTATGCTGTGCCTTCAGATTACATGCACCGGTGACATCATTGGCTGCTTTCCATGTGAATATCTCCTAAACACCACATGTTTAGGAGATATTCACTGTACCTACGGGTAAGCCTTATTATGCCGCGTACACACGATCAGACTATCCGGCAGACTTAGTCCGGTGGACAATTTGCAGCGGAGGTCCGCTGGACTATGGCGTGAGTCCGCCTGACTTTTGAAATGAACGGACTTGCCCACACATGGAGAAAAGTCAGTTCATTTTGAACGCGCTCCAGGTAGACGAGACTAGCGAAGGACGTCAATGACGCTGCCTCCATGGGCGAGATTGACACCTCGCTGGCCCCGTCACCTGGTATGGACTTAAAGGGGAAGCCCCACGCCAAAAAAACGGCGTGGGGGTTCCCCCCAAAGTCCATATCAGACCCTTATCCGAGCACGCATCCCGGCCGGTCAGGAAAGGGGGTGGGGAAGAGCGAGCGCCCCCCCCCCCTCCTGAGCCGTACCAGGCCGCGTGCCCTCAACATGGGGGCTGCTTTGGGGAAGGGGGCCCTCTGGTCCCCCATTCCAAAGCACCTTGTCCCCATGTTAATGAGGACAAGGGCCTCTTCCCGACAACCCTGGCCATTGGTTGTCAGGTCTGCGGGCGGGGGGCTTATCGGATACCAGCCCCCCAACCTACATGAATGAGTATTGGGGTACCATGTACCCCTACCCATTCACCTGGTGAAAAAAAGTGTAAACAAAAAAAACACGTTTTTAAAATAATTTATTGCACAGATCCGGTGGTCTTCCGTCTTGGGGGGTCTTCTCGTCGGACTCCTCCGCTATCTTCTGCTAGCTCTTTTACTAGCGGAGGAGCCCAGCTTTCTTCTTCGTCGGGCGGATTGGCTAATCGTGTGTACGCAGCATTATAGGCTTACTTATAGGTACAAGTTTAAAAGCTGGGTTTACTACAGTTTAAGACTGAATAAATGCCAACCATATTGACCAGGTGCAACCACCCTGTGGTAGGCAGTGCACAATATACTGTATATATTTTTTTTAATCTCTTAAAACATTTCATAAAATTTCTTAGGACACAGTTTAAGGTTTAAATAAATCACTGAATTTACTGCCCACCACAATATTTTGCCCCTTGCACCTGCTCAACTTGCAGAGTAAGGTTAGCTAAAATACAGTCTTGGGTCTCATTCATACATCCTACATGACCATGGTGCAGCAAGTTTACTACTAATACCTGCACCCGGAATCTCAGATGTTCTAATATCTTCTCAGCCTGTACACCTGAGTGATGGGCTGAAAATAGATAAGGCTGTCTGCTGCTGTAAACATGTATCCACCTGTATCTGCACATCCAGTGGTTACCTGCAGATAGGGATACATTTTTGCCCTTGGATAAAACCTCTCTGCATCCAGGGTCAGAAATTTGTCCCTAACAGCAGGTAACCACTGTGACCCACGGTTTGTTAGTGTGTTGCTCAGGCTTAATCGATGTAGGAAGTAACGTAGATGATACCGAATGTGCTGCAGGAGTGGGGGCGAGAGATGGAGCTCATCCCAGCTCCTGTAGTCACTGAAGGGAAGAGAGAGAAAAAATCCCTGGTGCCGCACATCCACAGAGTCCTATGGTAATGTAGTAGTGATGGGAGAGACTACCTCAGCCTGGGTCCCACCAGGCCACACCCCAATGTGGTTTGCTTTGTCCCCTGAAGCTTAAACGTGGGGGCCACTGGATGTACAGACACATGTTAACAGCATTGGCTCTTTTCAGCCCATCACTCAGGTGAACAGGCTGAGCAGCTGACAAAAATTGGAACATCTGGGATCCTGGCTGTAGCTACTTATGTTATAAATGGCCATTTAGAACATATGAATGAGATAGAAAGCCTGGTTAACAAGGTGAGTTTTTTTTTAGTTCAACCAAGTGGGCTGAAAAAAAAAAAAATAGGGAGCTTAGGAGGAGTTCGCTGTACTAATGAGTACACTACACAACTGCGTGCATTGCGTTCTATTCAGTTGAATGGGGATAATTTTTGCTGCGCTGCATTGCAAAGCCTCATGGCCCCACTCTGCTGTCACATGTTTTTACCATACCTCCCCCAACATAAAGTGTAAATAACACCTTTGAGTTTGAAAGACCTGATGACTGCTTACTTGAAGAAATATCACCACTTGTAGATTCCTCCTTACATGTGAGTGCAATACAATACTGACCTTACAGCACAAGGGGGAAAAGATAAAGCCCCAACGTCCAGCTGTATGATGAAGTAGATTCACCTCCATGGAACTACAAGTCTCACCAGCAGTCTGTAGAAAGAACTCACTCAGCAATATTGTATTCTCTACTAGAATGGGCAGGTGCCCTTTCACCACAATGGACTCCAATGGCTGTAAGGTTCCATACGGAATCCCCTCCTGGTGTCTCCATCTGGTGAAGATAGCGCTGCCGCGCCATGCTGCAACTCCCGATAGGCTGAAATGCAGGGACTTTCAGTTGAGGCTGTACTCCGAGATCCCTCAGAGGCGGGTGATCTGGCTCTCTTGTCACGTACCTTTAAGCAGAGCCCGGAGTGCAGGGAGTGGCCTCTCGTAGACCTCTGACTCGAGAGACCCTGGTAGTGGTGACAGGGGCTCAGGAGCACAGAGGGGCACAAGTGCCTGACTGGATAGCAGATGGTAGAGGCAGAAGACCGTTGAAGGAGGAGGTGTATTGTAGTCCGGTGTCTGAATGCAGGCAAAGGTGAGATAAGGTCCAGCAGACAGCAGAAGGGTTCCTGTAGTCCAGCAACGGCATACAAGTGATTGCAGGAGGTGACAAACAACGGAGGGGTATTGTAGTCCAACAACGGATGCAGGTGCAATGGATAAGCGGAAGCGGAAGAGTCCAGTAGTCTGTGGCCAAAGGTAGAAGGCTACAAACGCAGAAGGAGTACAGCCAAATATTGCGGAGGACTGGGAGGTGTCCTGTAGTACAACAGCAAGCAACTTACAGTTGACGGATGGTGTAACAGTCCAGGTCAGGCACAGGCGGGCAGATCAGGTACAGAAACGGAATCCAGAAGAGTAGTCGGGTACAAGCCAAAGTCGGGGGGCAGGCAGCAAACAGCAGAATCGGGAACAAGCCGGGTTCGATACGGATCAGGGTACAGGTACAGGTACAGGTACAGGTTCAGGTTCAGATTCAGATACGGATCACCAGGACGCACAGGAACGCTGTTGATCAGGCAGCAAGGCAGTGAGGCATGGATCCAGTTTAAATAGCGCTATTGGCGCCAATTTGCGTCAAACGGCCGCGCGCGCACCCGCCGATCGCGGTAACGCTCCTGGAACTGGGCAAGAGATCTTCTGGGATCAACTGGGACATCTTACCTGGGTGAGATCTTTTAAATGCCAGAACCAACCTCTTGGCGTGGATGCCAGTCTCTGGTTCCCAGGAGTTCTCTTCTGGACCATACCCCTTCCACTTCACCAGATACTGTACCTGGTTGCGTCTCTTTCTGCAATCCAAAATTGCTTCTACTTCAAACTCCTCTTCACCATTAATAAGCACAGGTTCAGGAGGGCCCACGTTCCGATCGGTGAAGGGATCCTGGATTGAAGGTCTTAAGAGGGACACATGAAACACTGGGTGAATACGCAGCGATTCTGGTAATTTCAGCTCATAAGCCACATTGTTAATTTTTCTGGAAATTGGGAAAGGACCCACAAATTTTGGGCCCAGTTTTCTAGATGGGCATGTTAATTTTAGATTCAGAGTAGATAACCAAACCAAATCTCCGGGTTTTAGTTCGAGCTTCCCTCTCCTCTTTCTGTCAAAAACTGCTTTGTTGCGTTCTTGAGTTCTTGCCATCGTTTCTTGAAGCAACTTGTTATTGGTGCAGAAAAAGTCCAAAGTTTCTTGAACTGCTGGAACCGTGCATTCTGGGATATTGGCTGATAAGAACTGAGGGTGAAAACCATAGTTCGCAAAGAAGGGAGATTGATTAGTTGCAGAATGAACAGAGTTATTGTAGGAAAACTCGGCAAGTGGTAAAAGGGATACCCAATCGTCTTGCGAAAAAGAAGAATAACACCGCAAATATTGCTCAAGGGTCTGGTTCGTTCGTTCGGTCTGGCCGTTGGTCTGGGGATGATAGGCAGACGAGAACGAAAGATCAATTTTCAAGGACTTACATAAAGCTCTCCAAAATTTTGATGTAAATTGTACCCCTCGGTCGGAAACAATGTTCGCAGGTATACCGTGGAGTCTTACAATCTCCTTAATGAAGATCCTTGCGGTCTCAGGGGCAGAAGGTGTACCCTTCATGGGCAGAAAGTGAGCCATTTTGGACAATCTGTCGACCACCACAAGGATAGTGGTGAAGCCTTCTGACGGAGGTAATTCTACAATAAAGTCTATGGAAATCATTTTCCAAGGCCTTTCCGGGATGGGGAGTGGTTTCAGCAACCCCCAGGCTTTGGTCTTGCTACTCTTGTTCTGGGTACAGGTAATGCAAGATTCAACATAAAGTTTACAGTCTCTTAGCAGCTGAGGCCACCAGAAGGTGCGTTGGAGAAGTTCGGCGGTCTTGTGTACCCCAAAATGACCGGCCAATTTGTGGTCGTGGCAAGACTTGAGAACAGCAACCCGTAGTTGTTGGGGCACGTAGATCTTGTTTTCATGCCATAACAAGTTATTGCTAGAGAGTAAGGTGGTGTTTGAGGGATGTGGAGCTGAAGATGAAGCCTGCTTAAGTTGGGATAGAAGATCTTCCTGGAGCATAAGGAAATTTCCGGGCGCAAGGATGGTGTCTGTGGGTTGAAGAACTTCGGGTTCGCTGAACATCCGGGATAGCGCGTCGGGTTTGGTGTTCTTTGATCCGGGCCTATAGGTTATGTGGAAGGAAAATCTTGTAAAGAACAGTGCCCATCTGGCCTGACGCGGCTTCAGCCTCTTAGCAGTCTTTAAATACTCTAAGTTCTTGTGGTCAGTGTATACCAGAATGGGATGGGCTGCTCCCTCCAGGAGATAGCGCCATTCCTCAAGTGCGGCTTTGATAGCGAGTAACTCCCTGTCCCCGACATCATAATTCTTTTCCGCTTCAGACAATTTACGTGAGAAGAACGCCACTGGGTGCAATAAAGCCTTTGGGCCCTGTCTCTGAGAAAGGACTGCTCCCACTGCAACTTCGGATGCATCCACCTCAAGGATGTAGGGTAGCGCAGAATTAGGATGCTTCAGGACAGATGCTGACACAAACTGTTCTTTAAGGGAAGAAAATGCGGCCTGTGCCTCCGGAGTCCACTGGAACTTGATACCTTGTCTCGTTAATCTGGTGATTGGAGCGATGATTGTAGAAAATCCCTTGATGAATTTTCGATAAAAATTTGCAAACCCCACAAAGCGTTGAATTCCTCTTTTATCAGTAGGGGCTGGCCAGTCCAGGATGGCCGAAACTTTTTGCGGATCCATCTTGATTCCATCCACCGAAATAATCAGCCCCAAAAACTGAATGCTGCGACGTTCAAACTCGCACTTCTCAGGTTTTGCGTACAAGCCGTGTTGGCGAAGCCGAGTGAGAACCTTCTTAACGTGTTCCCTGTGAGCTGGCAGAGAGGGGGAGAAAATTAAGATGTCGTCCAGATATACTATAACAAACAGGTCGAGAAAATCTCTAAAGATATCATTCACAAAATGCTGGAAAGTCGCAGGAGCGTTGCATAGCCCAAAGGGCATTACGAGATATTCAAAATGTCCGAAGCGGGTGCGGAAGGCAGTCTTCCATTCGTCCCCGCTTCGGATACGGACCAAATTATAGGCTCCGCGAAGATCCAATTTTGTGAAGATACTAGCTGATCCAAGGCGCTGGAATAATTCGGGTACCAAAGGCAGTGGGTACCGGTTCTTGACTGTAACTTTATTTAAGTCCCGGTAGTCAACACAAGGGCGGAGAGAATGGTCCTTCTTTTCTACAAAAAAGATTCCTGCCCCAGCTGGGGACGTAGAAGGACGTATGAACCCCTTTTTCAGATTGTCATCAATGTAAGTCCTGAGAGTCTCCAATTCCACTTCTGTTAAGGAAAATATTCTCCCAAAAGGGATTTCGGCTCCGGGAAGGATCTCAATTGGGCAATCGTAGGGTCTATGAGGGGGAAGTGTTTCTGCCCCCTTCTTGCTGAACACGTCCAGGAAGTCATGGTAGGTCTCAGGAACGTGCTGGCGAGTCTCAACATCGGTCTCCATACACATTAAATGGGGTGAAACCTTAGTTGATTCTTGAAAGCAGTGTTGACGACAATAGGGGGAGAAAAAGAAAATGTTTCCGGTGGACCAGTCTATTTGCGGGTTGTGTGCCCGAAGCCAGGGCATACCCAGTATGATAGGGAAAAGGGGAGATTCAATAATGTCCAGGCAGAGTTGTTCCTGATGGTTACCGGAAATAGTAGCAGTCATAGGACATGTCTCTTGTGTCACTGGTCCTGATTTGATAGCTGACCCATCGGCAAGGTGTACAGACAACCCTTTCGCCCTGGGCCGTAAGGGCACTTGGAACTTTTGGGCAAACGATAAGTCCATAAATCCACTGCACGCTCCAGAATCAACTATTGCGGGGACTTGAATGTTCCCTCCGGGTAGCTGAAGAGAGACGGGAACAGCCAGGTGAGTAGCATTACTAGGCACAGCAGGTAAAACAGGAGAAGATACAGAAGAATGCTTACGGAATTTGGCAGGACAGGATCTCACGTAATGTCCGGGTTCTCCACAGTAAAGACACAGATTGTTGAGCTGCCGGCGTTGTCGTTCCTCGGTGGTGAGTGTTGGTCTAAGTAAGCCCAGTTGCATGGGTTCAGGCGTGTCAGCAGCAGGATGTGCAGGGGGATTAGGTACACGGGGTAACATCCAGACTGGTCGGGACGGCCCGGCAGTGCGTTCTGTTCTCCGTTCTCTCAAGCGTCTGTCTATCTGGATGGAGAGGTTGATAAGGGCTTCAAGAGTTGCTGGAACACCCACCCGGGCCAATTCATCCTTTAGAGGTTCAGAGAGTCCCATGCGAAACTGGTATCGCAGAGCAGCATCGTTCCAGGTAGTATCGGAACTCCAGCACCGAAATTCAGACGCATAGTCCTCTGCCGCTCTGCGGCCTTGCTGAAGAGAATATAAAGCTGCTTCCGCTGTGGCCGCCTGTTGAGGATCCTCATAGAGCAAACCCATGGCTTGAAAAAAGGTATTCAGGTTATTAAGGCAGGCTTCCTTTTGCTCCAAAAGGCGGTGGGCCCAAGCCTGGGGCTCACCCAGTAGGAGGGAGATAACAAAACCCACCTTAGTGGATTCTAGAGAGAAAGTTCTGGGTTGAAGTGCAAAAAACAATTCACAGGCATTGCGAAAAGCTCTATACTTGCTGCGATTTCCCGAAAACCTCTCCGGAGTTGGGACCTTGGGTTCAGGGGGTAACATAACCACTGATGGCGCAGAAGAAGTTCCCGACACGGTAGGGCCTGTGGTAGATAAGACCTGGACACGCTCTTCCAATCGAGAATAGCCTTCTTGTAGAGATTTAACAGCCTGGGTAAGTCCAGCAAGATGACGGCATAAATCATCCATGGCCGAATCTCCCTGCGTGGGCTCAGACATGGCTGCCTGATACTGTCACGTACCTTTAAGCAGAGCCCGGAGTGCAGGGAGTGGCCTCTCGTAGACCTCTGACTCGAGAGACCCTGGTAGTGGTGACAGGGGCTCAGGAGCACAGAGGGGCACAAGTGCCTGACTGGATAGCAGATGGTAGAGGCAGAAGACGGAGGAGGTGTATTGTAGTCCGGTGTCTGAATGCAGGCAAAGGTGAGATAAGGTCCAGCAGACAGCAGAAGGGTTCCTGTAGTCCAGCAACGGCATACAAGTGATTGCAGGAGGTGACAAACAACGGAGGGGTATTGTAGTCCAACAACGGATGCAGGTGCAATGGATAAGCGGAAGCGGAAGAGTCCAGTAGTCTGTGGCCAAAGGTAGAAGGCTACAAACGCAGAAGGAGTACAGCCAAATATTGCGGAGGACTGGGAGGTGTCCTGTAGTACAACAGCAAGCAACTTACAGTTGACGGATGGTGTAACAGTCCAGGTCAGGCACAGGCGGGCAGATCAGGTACAGAAACGGAATCCAGAAGAGTAGTCGGGTACAAGCCAAAGTCGGGGGGCAGGCAGCAAACAGCAGAATCGGGAACAAGCCGGGTTCGATACGGATCAGGGTACAGGTACAGGTACAGGTTCAGGTTCAGATTCAGATACGGATCACCAGGACGCACAGGAACGCTGTTGATCAGGCAGCAAGGCAGTGAGGCATGGATCCAGTTTAAATAGCGCTATTGGCGCCAATTTGCGTCAAACGGCCGCGCGCGCACCCGATCGCGGTAACGCTCCTGGAACTGGGCAAGAGATCTTCTGCGACTTTCGCCGCTCGGACGTCCGTGAGGAGGATCTTCCTGACATCTCTGCTGTATAAGCTGCAGTCTCTCACTCCTAATCCCACACAGACCTCCTGCTGGCAGGTGTTAAATGGCATCAAGAGAGGCTGAAAGCAGGCCGCGCTGATCCTTTTATCACTCCTCCCATTGTCTCTCCTGTAGTTCAGGGCTGATCCAGCCAACAGAGTCACCTCCTCCTCCAAACTATCTCTTCCACAATACTTTGCTGCATTCCTTCTCAAGGAATAGGGAAAAGTTCTAACAGAGCCACTAGAGGGAGCCAAACTCATTTGAAACAAAAACAAACTGTTCAACTATAATAACTATAGTAGCAAACCTTTGGCTACACAATGTTAATGGGAACCTGTAACAAATATAAACTATGTGTTATGCCAATTTGGCTGAAAAAGAGGAATTACACTTTAAGGGTCAGTTGATACCAGATACGTAGGCACATGTTTTTCAATGCAAGTCAATGCAAGGACCTGTAAAAAATAAAGTATGTGGATAGGAAGAGCTAACACTGGTTTCTAGTGGAAAAAAGTAGAGCAAACTCAATTATTTTTTTTTGCTTTGCAACACAATGCAGCGAATGATAAAGTACATGCAGCAATGCACAGGAAAAACAGCAGGCCAGCAAAAGTTTGGTTTCTCTGCCGTGTCATAGATCAGCCATTCTCAACCAGGTTTCCGTGGAACCCTGGGGTTCCTCCAGAGGTTGCTAGGGGTTCCTTGAACTGTGGCTGATGAACCACCTTTTTTCCAGGTTCAGCACCACTTAGCAAAGCCAGCAGTATGACACAAAATATCTTTTTAGCTGTCTTTAAGGGTGGCGTTCTGAGCATCACTTTAAGGGGAACATTCTTCCTATTGACCACCAGTATAAGGAGCATTGTTCCTATTGACCCCTAATGAGATGGTTTTAGTAAGGGTTCCTCAAGACCTGAAAATTATTTTTGGGGTTTCTCTAGGGTTGAAAGGTTGAGAAAGCCTGTCATAGATCCTTTGCATGTTTCAAGAAGTGAGAAGTAAAGTACATGTTAAAAATACAACGCACCACAACTCAGTATGCCAGCTTATGTCAATGCACACAAATTTACCTGTGCTCAATGCCCATGTTGCGGTAGCATAGACCTTAAATGTATCTAATAAGTATATAATCTTTGGGTGTTGCTAACAATCTTGATACAAGGCTAATTATAGCTTTAATAGATGTCTTTATGTTCACAGGATTACCTTCTACCTGCCCTCCTTGTAATGGGCATGGTCTCTCTTTGTGGTGCACAGTGTGATACAGAGGCTTGTACAAAAGTCCTTCGTGATCCTCATAAGCATGCTTTACATGTGACACGTGGTAAGTTAAACAATAACCTCTGTAGTAGTTAGTAGAAACTGAAATAACACAGACCCGTGATTGATAACTCATGATATCTTATGACATTTGTAGACCAAAGCACAAGTCCTTGCATGAAATAACCAAGTCAAATGGAGCCAAAAGTATTTCACATTCCCTTTGCTTATAGTATCATGCAGTTTGCCCGTGGATTTAAACATTGAAGTATTTATTTATTTTTATTTTTTACTGGAATATAAGAAGCAGGATTATACTAGCAACATATTATCCCAGACTGGATTTACATGTCAGGAACCAATAAAGGGAAAAAAGCTGATGCTTTAACCACTTGACCTCCAGAAGGTTTTACCCGAGGCCATTTTTGCTATTCAGCACTATGTTACTTTAAATAGTAATTGCCTGGTCATGCAACACTGTACCCAAATTAAATCTATATAATTTCTTTCACACAATTAGAACTTTCTTTTAGTGGTATTTTATCATGACCATGTTTTTTTTATTTTTTTTTATTTGATAATTGTAAAAAGACCAAAAAATAATATTTTCTACTTTCTGTCATAAAACATATCCAATAAATTCTAATGTATTCAACAAATAGAGGCCAAAACATGTCTTTGGCAAAAAAATATATATACATTTTTAGGGGGGCACTATGCTATTGGGGAAACTAGTATAGTTGTGACCCTAAGCAGAATACTGATCAGGATAGACGCTATTCTAGTGATGGCTGTGATCAGCGAATAAGTGTGACTGTGATAGTGTGGTAAGCAATCAGGGACTGGCCCTAACTGACACTGGCTGGGAGGGCCACTAACTGACTCTGACACTATCTGACAAAGATAGTGATGCTAATACAGTAATCAGTGATAATACTGTATGCTGTCACTGCACTAATGACACTGGCTGGGTGACAGGGATGATCAGGAGGGCAATCAAGGGGTTAACTGTGTGCCTAACAAGTGTATGTGTGCTGGTTTTACTCACAGACTGGCTGGCTTTTCTTTCTGATTTCAGCTCTTAATGGTAAGTGAAATCAGGGAGAAGGACCACAAACACACACACGCAGATCTCTGCATATTAAAAATATGCCACCCCCCACGCCAACCACCTGTAACCTAATTTGCTCCTTGCATCCTTATTATTCCTCCCTGGTTCTTGTTCACCCATTCTCCCAATCCTACATCAGTCTCATTTCACCACCTGCCTCAGTTGCCGCTTATCCTTCCCCATATTTTAGAAGTCTCACTTCACCTGCTACCTCGTCACTTATCCCTCACCATATTACGGCAGTCTTGTTCCACACACTACAAAGCAATCTCATTCCACCCAATACCTAAGTAGTCACTTATTTCTTTTCATCTTTTCATGCCAAGGTTCTAGATGTAGTCCTGGAATCTGAACTCTCCTTTAAACAACACATCCAATCACTGTCCAAATCCTGCCGCCTCAGCCTCTGCAACATCTCCAAAATGCGCCCCTTTCTAACCAATGACACAACAAAGCTCTTAATTCACTCACTGGTCATCTTTCGCCTTGACTACTGCAACTTCCTTCTCTTTGCCTTACCTCTACATAGTCTATCATCTTTTCAATCCATCATGAATGCTGCTGCCAGATTCACCCACCTTACCAATCGCTCTGTGTCTGCTACTCCTCTCTGTCAATCCCTCCACTGGCTTCTGCTCCGCCAAAGAATTCAATTCAAAATTCTAACTACGTACAAAGCCATCCACAATTTCGCCCCCCTGCTAAATCATTAGCCTAGTCTCTAAATACCAACCTACTCGTTCCTCTCAAGACCTCCTGTTCTCTAGCTCCCTCTTCACCTCCTCCCATGCTCGCCTCCAGGACTTTTCCAAAGCCTCTCTAATCCTATGGAATGCCTTATCCCAATTTGTCCGGTTAATCTCCTACTCTATTAGCTTTTAGACGATCGCTGAAAACCCTTCTCTTCAGAGAAACCTACCCTACCCACGCCTAACAACTGTATTTTAATTTTCTCCATCAGCTCACCCCCCACAGTTATTACCTTTTGTTTCCACTTGACCCTCCCTTCTAGATTGTGAGCTCTAACGAGCAGGGCCCTCTGATCCCTCCTGTATTGATTTGTATTGTAAGTGTACTGTCTGCCCTCATGTTGTAAAGCGCTGCGCAAACTGTTGGCGTTATATAAATCCTTAATAATAATAATTTTACAGCAGTCTCATTCTACCGTGTGCCTAAGTAGCTACTTATTTCTTTTCATCTTACAGTAGTCTCATTCCACATCTTTCCTCAGTAGCCACATATCCCTCCCCATACATATCACAGCAGTCTAATTCCACACATCAATTCAGTGGCCACTTACAGTATTTCACCCCATATTACAGCAGTCTCATTCCACCTTCTGCCTCAGTAACCGCTTATCCATCTTCATATTAGAGCAGTCTCATTCCATCCATTACCTCAGTAGCCATTTGTCCATTTTCATATTACAGCAGGCTTGATTCCTTAGATAGGCAGTGAAAATTAAGGACATTAAATGACATTAAGGATGTTAAATGTCTCACTGATTCACAGAGGACTTGTCCTTCCTCTTATTATACAATGTTTGTTAAAAAAAAAAAAAAATGTCTTGTCCTTCCTCTTAAAACACTCCCACCCATAACAGTGGCCAAGCTCACTAACATGGATATTTTAGTCCACTGTTTCTTTTCTGCTTTTGCATCTCATTTTTATTACTAGAACCAACCTTATAGGACATGGGTCTCTGCGTGCTCTGCTGTCCTCCTTACCTACTAGACCCACAAGAAATCTGGGCCCACACACAAAACCTGGGACAGCTGGTGTGGTAAAGGCAGGCAGCCTACGCAAAGAAAGAAGATAGGATAGGAAAATGCAGAGGGAAACTGAAGGGAGAAAAGCTGCTTTGCCTGTTTTTAAATACAGTCCTAATATTTGTATTCAAATTTTAAAACAAAAACTTGCAACTGCTTTATATGTATTTGCTAAATGCTATAAAAGGCATGTCCAGTCAAATTTCTGTCACGATCAGGGGTCAGGCTCGAAGACCAGTTGCTATAGCAGTAGCAGAACTACCAGCAGGATAGGTACACTGTCAGTCACCCTGGTGAATGACGCCGGCTCATCCGTGGGTGCGGAGTCTAAGTGCTAACCAGTGTTCACCAGAGCTCCTGATGGTGGAGATAGATTTTGCTGCACGTTATTACCAGGTCACGGTCTTCAAGATCGCCCCACCCGGAAGTGAGCAAGCCGGGGTCCAGTAGTAGATAGGCAGGTAGGGATCAAACAGAAGCGTAGTTGACAGACAAGCCAAAAGGTCAAAATGAGTAGTTGCAGGTTGGGATCAGGCAGAAGCATAGTTGAGGAACAAGCCAATGGCAGCAGAGGAGACAGGAGTAACATACTGGTTGGAAAGAGCACAATAATCTGGCAAACAGGAAGTGCAGAGGCATGTTTTAAATCAGGAGGAGCAAAACTAACAAGATTCAAGACAGGATCGTTCAAGGAATTGTCCCTGGAACTGTCCAGCATTCCAGGTAGCTCAGCAAGAAGAGACATTGCCTGACACAGCGGAGGTTCCACTTAAATGCAAAATCACGTCCCATTGACTTCAGTGTAAAAACACCCCTTATTGACTTCAATGCAAAACCACATCCTATTGACATTCATGCAAAAACACCCCCTATTGACTTCAATGCAAAATTGCATTCCATTGACTTCAATGCAAAATCATGTTCCATTGACTGCAATGCAAAAACGCCCCCTATTGACTTCAATGCAAAAACGCCAGCCACTATAATTAAATAAATAATTAAAAAAAACAATTAAAAACTGTCCATTTCAGTTTTATTCATATGCATCCTGAATTTTCGGTTTCAGTCGAGAAATGACCAGGGAGTGAATTAGAAGATTTGTGGTGTCATTGGTTAGGATGGGGTGTATTTTGGAGATGTTACAGAGGTTGAGGCAGCAAGCTTTGGAAAGTGATTGGATGCAGAGCCCAGAAAGTAGAGTTCAGAGTCCAGGATTACACCTAGTACCCTGACATGTGATCAGGGGTTGATAGTTGCGCCATGGTTAGTGACAGAGAAGTTGGGGCAGGGGCACATGGGGGAGGAAATATTATGAGCTGGGTTTGGATAGATTGAGTTTGAGGAAGTGGTGTGACATCTAGGCTGATATGTCTGTTAGTAAATTAATGAGAGATAGATTTGGATGTTATCAGCATAGAAATGGTATTGAAAGCCATAAGAGGCTATCCGCTAACCCAGGGAGGAGGTGTAGATTGAGAATAGGAGAGCTCCAAAAACAGAACCTTGGGGGAACTTGGTGGAAAAAAGGAAGAGGAGAAGAGGAAGTGGAATTGTTAGTGACGCTGAAAGTGTGGTGAGATAGGTAAGAGGATGGAGGCTAAAGGATTGGAGTTTTTTGAGGATGAGGGGGTGGCCAACTGTGTCAAAGGCAACAGAGAGATCCAGGAGTAAGGAGTACAGAATAGCCATTAGTAGATAATGTGTGAGCTTTAGGAGAACAGTTTCTGTGGAGTGTTGAGGGTGGGATCCAGACTGAAGGGGGTTAAAGGAATTGTAAAGTAAGAAGGTTTTTTATCTTAATGCATTCTGCATGCAACAGCCCCCCTCTTCCTCCTAATACTTTCCTAAGCCCCCTCTTTGTCCAGCGATGTCCACGATTGTTTCAGCCGTCCGAGACTTTCCCTCCTGATTGCTGCTATCAATCAAAGTCAGTCAGCCAATCAGAAGAGAGGGGGCTTGGCCCAGTGTCTGAATGGACATAGGGAATTGTGACTCGGCTTGGGTGCCCCCATGGCAAGCTGCTTGCTGTAGGGGCACTCGGCAGGAGGGAGGGGGCAGGAGCACTGAAGAGGTACCGAGAGGATAAGGAACCAGGCTGCTCTCTGCAAATCCATTGCAACAGAGCAGCTAAGTATAACATGTTTGTTATTTTTATAGAAAAAAAACGAGACTTTACAATCACTTTAAGAAGGTTATTCTCAGTGAGGTGGTCGCTCAGTCGGTTGTACACCAGATGGTTAGGTGAGTGTTATAAAAAAAAGTTTAGCAACCTCATCTATAGTAGTGGGGTTTAATGAGGGGAGTAATGAGTGTACTTGTGGACATGGAGTGTTAAGTGGGGGAAATGTCTGTACAGTAGAAATCTTATCATGAACAGAGCAGAGCACATTCCTCACATAGTAAGCAGACGTACAGACAATTAAGCCAAACAGGTATGCATAATACACAAATCACTCTTATTTTTGAAGTGTTTAGCGATTTTCTGGGGAGTGAGTGACTTAATGGGTGGAAATGAAGTAGAGAGTTAAAGTAGAAGTCCAGCCTAACACTAAAATCACTACATCTATATTCATCCACGATCTAACACTAACCTATCTAACCCTGTAATGAAGAAATCAGTATACATACCTTTTTAGAAACCGCTCCAGTCCGGTCTCTGGTCTGGTCCCTAGTCCAGTCTCTAATCCGGTCTCCTTGTCTGCATAGGACACAGTGACGTCACCCATAGAGTTGCTATGAGACTTCTGTTGTCAGCTGCCTCCTCTGTACCCGCCTCCACAGCGAAGCCGCAGCTGACAGTTCAGCATGGGACCAGGTCAGATCAGCTTCAGAAAAGGTATGTATACTGATTTCTTTACACGGCTAGATAGGTTAGTGCAGGGGCGTAACTAGAAATCACAGGGCCCCATAGCAAAATGTTGTATGGGCCCCCCCTCCCACCAAAAAAAATGAACTAATGCCATTAAACAACAGACTACCACACCCATGTGGCACAGTACCCAGGCAACGGCTTATATTAATTTTGAACAACAAAGTATGCAGTATACTCTATGCAGCCCCTGAAGGGAACACATTGCTGACCTCCAGGCCTTTTAACCAATTTCTGTTCTGTTATATAAAATGAAATAGTTCAACTCACCATAATGCAAAATCAGTGGGATCCCTGAGCGTGTCACTTGCCATCATCGCCTGCCACCAGATGCAGATTGTAACTTGTCAAACGTTGCGGAATGTCACCTACCACATGTTGCGGATTGTCACTTGCCAAGTCACCTGCCACACATTATGGATTGTCACTTGCCACGTCCTGGATTGTCACTTGCCACACATTATGGATTGTCACATGCCACGTCCTGGATTGTCACTTGCCACGTCACTTGCCACACATTATGGATTGTAACTTGCCACGTCCTGGATTGTCACTTGCCACACATTAAGGATTGTCACTTGTCACATCACCTGCTACACATTGCAGATTGTCCACTTGCCACGTCGCCTGCCACCAGATGCAGATTGTCACTTGTCACACGTTGCAGAATGTCACCTGCCACATGTTGCGGATTGTCCACTTGCCAAGTCCCGGATTGTCACTTGCCACATTACCTGCCACACATTACGGATTGTCACTTGCCACGTCTCGGGTTGTCACTTGCCACGTCACCTGCCACACATTACGGATTGTCACTTGCCACGTCACCTGCCACACATTACGGATTGTCACTTGTCACATCACGGATTTTCACTTGCCACGTCACCTGCCACATGTTACGGATTGTCACTTGCCACATCCAGGTTGTCACTTGCCACGTCACCTGCCACATGTTACGGATTGTCACTTGCCACATCCAGGTTGTCACTTGCCACGTCACCTGCCACACATTACGAATTGTCACTTGCCACGTCCTAGATTGCCACACATTACAGATTGTCACTTACCACATCCTAGATTGTCACTTGCCACACATTATGGATTGTCACTTGCACGTCCCGGGTTGTCACTTGCCACGTCACCTGCCACACATTACGGATTGTCACGTCACGGATTTTCACTTGCCACGTCACCTGCCACATGTTACAGATTGTCACTTGCCACATCCAGGTTGTCACTTGCCACGTCACCTGCCACACATTACGGATTGTCACTTGCCACGTCCTAGATTGCCACACATTACAGATTGTCACTTACCACATCCTAGATTGTCACTTGCCACACATCATGGATTGTCACTTGCACGTCCCGGGTTGTCACTTGCCACGTCACCTGCCACACATTACGGATTGTCACTTGTCACGTCACGGATTTTCACTTGCCACGTCACCTGCCACATGTTACGGATTGTCACTTGCCACATCCAGGTTGTCACTTGCCATGTCACCTGCCACACGTTACGGATTGTCACTTGCCACGTCTCTGGTTGTCACTTGCCACGTTGCCTGCCACACATTATGGATTGTCATTTGCCACGTCATGGATTTTCACTTGCCACGTCACCTGCCACACGTTACGGATTGTCACTTGCCACGTCCTGGGTTGTCACTTGCCACGTCGCCTGCCACACATTATGGATTGTCACTTGCTCTGCCACTTTCCTGCTGTGTCACAGAGTCAGCCAGCAGATTATCAGTCAGGCAGCAGAGAGATAATGTCATCTCTCTGCTTCCTGGCTGCCTGCACAGTGAGGTGGGAACTGCACTGCAGGGATGAGAGGGCGGCGAGAGATGATGTCATCTCTATGCTCCCTCACCCGTCAGCTCCCTGATTGGCCAGCCCGCTCACGCCCACTCTCTCACCAGCGGACCGGCCACTCTCATCTGCCTCCCACTATCACCCGCGGAGCCCCCCGCGGACCCGCGGAGCCCCCCGCGGACCCGCGGACTGCCCGCTCTCACCCGCGGACCCGCGGACTGCCCGCTCTCACCCGCGGAGCCGCGGACTACCCACGGCCCGCCCGCGGACCGCCAGCTCTCACCCGCGGAGCCGCCCGCGGAGCCGCCCGCTATCTCCCGCGGAGCCATAGCACCTGTCCTCACCGGGCCCCATTTGACTGCGGGCCCCATAGCGCCCGCATGTGCTGCTATGGCGGTAGTTCCGCCACTGGGTTAGTGTTAGATTGTGGTGATTTTAGTGTTACGCTGGTCCTCCCCTTTAACCACTTAGAGACTGCCCACCGCATATATACTGCGGCAGGGCAGCTCTATTGAGCAAAACAATGTGTGAACGCATGCGCGCGCCCGCTGCGCAGAGGAGGAGCCAGCCACCCGCGATCACTTGAGAGGCAGAACGGGAATTTGCCTATGTAAACAAGGCAGATCCCCATTCAGACAGGGGACAACATGGAGATCTGCTGTTCCTAATGATTAGGAACAGCAATATCTGTGTTGTTCCTGTCAGCACTCCCCCCACACAGTAAGAAAGCACCAACACATTTAACCCTTTGATCACCCCTGATGTTAACCCATTCCATGACAGTGTCATTTATACAGTAATCAGTGCAAATGTCCAGTGATTTGTCACAGTCCCGCTAAAAATTGATAATCGCCTCCATTACTAGTAAAAAGTAAAAAATAAATTAAAAGATCATAAACCTATCCTGTGGTTTGCAGATGCTATAACTTTGCGCAAACCAATCAATACATGCTTATTGGGAGTTTTTCTTACCAAAAATATGTAGAAGAATACATATTGGCCTAAACTCATGAAGAATTATTTTTTTTTTTTGGATAAGTATTATAGCAGAAAAAAAAATATTGTTTTTGTTTTGTTTTTCAAAATTGTCAGTCTTTTTTGTTGATAGAGCAAAAAATAAAAACCACAATTAATTTCTTCAGGTCAAAAGAGGAGGTCAGACTGAGAAGTTTGCGGGAAATGTTCGATGTGAGCTTGTTGTTGGAAAATCCTACCGTGTGTATGCTCCATCGAACATTTGCTGTCTGAATTTCCACACACAAATGTTTGAGAGCAGGTTCTCAAATTTTCCATAAACTTCACTTGTTGTCAAAAAGTCAGATCGTGTGTACATCACACAAAAGCTCACGCATGCTCGGAATCAAGCAGGAGTCATGCTGGCTATTGAACTTCCCTTTTCTCGGCTTGTCGTACGTCTTGTACGTCTTGTACGTCACAGCGTTCTTATGTTCGGAATTCCTGACCACATTTGTGTGACCGTGTGTATGCAAAACAAGTTTGAGCCAACATCCTTCAGAAAAAAATCCACGGTTTTGTTGTTGGAAATTCCGAACATGTGTACACGGCATTAATATTAACAGGAATGTGTTGAATTCACTGAGGATGATGGTGGAAATTACAGAGGAAAGAAAGTAGGCTTGGGTAGCCAGGCAGAGAAGTCATCAAGGAAGGTTGATACTGGCCCAGGGGGCCGGTAGATTACAGCAACTCTTTAAAAAAGCTGGAAGAAATAAATAAATACAACTTGCCTCAAATACACTTTAATGAGTTTTAGTGAACACAAACACAATATAATGTCCAAGTTTCTAGTAAAACATAAGATGATGTTATGCGGAGTAAATAGATACCTAACATGTCACTCTTTAAAATTGTATACACCTGTGGAACGGCTCCAATCTATGCTACCGCTGACGCTTTAGGTGGCGCTTTAAAAGCCTTTATAGGTTACCAGTTTAGAGTTACACAGGAGGTCTGGCACTAGAATTAATGCTCTTGCTCTGGCGTTAACGGCAATGTGTGTTGTGAAATTTATGTATGTGTGCGGAACCTACGTGGGCATGAGCATGGGAGGACAGGCACTTTAGATTTTTTTATTATCATTATTTATTTATTTAATTAATTCATTAATAATTTAATAAACCTTTTTTTTGTACTGCACTTTTTTTTTTTTGGATCAACTTTATTGCTATCACAAGGGATGAACAACATCCCTTGTGATAGCAAGGTCCATGACAGTTCCCATTTTTGGAGAGATCTGGGAGAGATCTATTAGTCCCCAGATCTCTCCTCTGGCCACCAAAGCATCTGATCAATCCAAGATCAGTTTGATCAGATGCAGTCACAAGCTGTTAATGGCTTCTTTACATGAGACCACAGCTGGAAGTGACACAATCCTCGTCAGACATCACACAGTGGGAGGAACATTAGTTCCTCTCAATGTGTCCAGGAAAGTTGATGCTGCCAGTTGCATCCAACCCGATTAGACAGGAGAGCCTGGTAAAGGTGGCACGGGGGGGGGGGCAAGACCCCCTTTCCCTGCCTACAAAGTGATTTAGTGGTTGTATGGCCACTCAGATCAGTTTTACCTGTAAAAAAAGACAATACCAGGATCATGGTTGTGGCTTCAACCATGATCCCGTTATAACCGCTTATATAAACCACTTTATAAATGGCCTAAGGATGAGAAGTGGTTAAAGCTCAACTTCAGGCAAAAATTAAATTTAAGGCTTGGTGCACACCATTGCGAATTGGATGCATCCAGTTTGCAAAAGCAAAAGATTTTGACCGGCTGTCTATGGAGCCAATTCACATCTCTCTGCAGCGGGTTCGGTGTGTCTTTTGGTCCGTTTTAGGTCTGAATTCAGCCCAAACTTCGTGCTGAAATCGGACCTGAAATGGTGAACCAGGATGCACCAGACCCCTGCTGTGAGCCAGATATGGTTCATATGTGAACCCAGCCTAAATAGTGCATCAATTACCTTACTCCTCTGTCTTGATTCCTAATACCCCTTTCTAAGCCATCCTGCAAAGTAACGGATCAAAGTCGTATTTTCCTCTATGAGCCAAGCTCATTTTCTGCCATAGGATCCATGTATTTTCCCCTGCTCATTATTCTGGGTACTGGTACCCCACCACCCCTGTGAGTTCTCCTTTCCCTGTAGCCTATAAGAGAGGACCCAGCAGCTTAAAGGGTTGCCTCCACCAGTAAGTGTCATCATCATGCAGTCAGTGTTGAGAACATCCAGAGAACTCCAGAATGAAAACAGTAGAAGAGAAAAGGATTGCCATGCGACCGTGGCTTCAGGTAAGTAAAATGGGAAATTTGGATAGGTTTCTTTTTAATACTAGCAGTTCATACCTGCTCCTGCTTTTAAGTGCAGTGTAAAAACTCCAGTTAATGTCCAGCATGTTGAAGTCATCCATAATTAAAATTTCTCCCTTTATTATCATTTGATTTATTATGTTAAAGCGGAGGTCCACCCTAAAATGGACCTCCGCTCATCTGATCCCTCCCCCCCTCCGGCGCCACAATCGGCGCCTTTCAGGGGGGAGGGGGGTGCAGTTACCTGGATAATCCAGGTAACTGCACCCACTTCCGGGCTAGCTGTCTGCGGAACGAGCGTAGGTTACGCCCCCGTTCCGCAATGCCCCGCCCCCTTCAGCAAGTGCCCCGCTGCCTGCTGGGAAACACACAGCTCCCAGAGGCAGCGGGGACCGTCCGGATTGCGCCGCGCGGCTCGCGCATGCGCAGTAGGGAACCGGGAAATGAAGCCGAAAGGCTCCATTTCCTGATTCCCATACCCAAGATGGCGGCGGGACCCGGCAGCCGAGCGAGCGATCGGCTTCGGGTGCCGACATCGCGGGCGCGCTGGACAGGTAAGTGTCACTATTTAAAAGTCAGCAGCTGCAGTATTTGTAGCTGCTGGCTTTTAAAAAAAAAAAAAAAAACGCGGAGTCCCGGTGGACTCCCGCTTTAATCAACAAGAACTTTCCTGTAGGCTTGTATACAACACCAATTCTAATGAAAGAACTGTTTTATAGGCAGACCCAGAGGGTTTCGAGTAATCTAGCAACAATGGTTTTCTAAATTGAGATTGGCTTTATGCTACATTTTATACTCTTGCAATAAATGGCAAATCCACTACCCCTCTTTCTCACTCTGCCTTTCCCAGTGTGTATCCTGGTATAGGTATTTCCACCAGTTATTTGAATCTTCGAACCACATCTCTGTAATCGCAACAAAGTCCTAATTATCCCTAGACATAACAGTTGTCAGCTCCCAAAGCTTGTAACCTAAACTACAAACATTAGTGCACATGATGTGCAAGCACTGCTATCTACTGTTGGATTTTTAGTTCCAGAACAGGGGTGCTTAACCTTTTGAAGAATGAGGGCCACTTAAATGATTTGGTCATGGGCCACAATGCAATAAAATGGTTCAGAATTTCATATTTTTTTCATTTGAATAGCATAATGAACATTTTACTCCTACAGCTGCTGAATGCCAGTGGGAGAGAAGGAAAAGATGGCTTTGAGCGTTTACAGGAGGAAAATGGAGAGGATCAGCTCCTGTATATGCCACCACCACTGCCCGTCCTGTTCAAGTTTAAAACAGAATGTGACAGTGAGGTTTATGGGCCCCCTGGAGCATGGGGCGGGGTCGGCATTGCGACCCCTGATGCTAGACCA
Source organism: Lithobates pipiens (assembly GCF_037356315.1). NCBI lineage: Eukaryota > Metazoa > Chordata > Amphibia > Anura > Ranidae > Lithobates > Lithobates pipiens. The sequence goes on from NW_027507787.1 coordinate 44,559,524, forward strand.
GTGGTTGGGGTGTGTGGTAAAAACACATCACAACTATGGGGTTTTACAGCCCCACAAACCACAAATTTAAACAAGCCCTTACTGTTCTAAGACCTCTATAAGACTGCTTTCACACTGATGCGCTGTGGTTTATCCGGGTGTAGTGCTGAAAAATATGGCTCAGTGCAGCTAGTCCACAGGAGCACTGCACTGCACCTGCAGATCAGTGTGAATGCAGCCTAATAGTTGTTAAAGCTTTTATAGGTGCTAATATGCCCATTGCAAAAGTGCAGTGTATGTGATGCCTAATACACTTCCAGCTTCTGCTGGCATCACTATCACTCTACCTGGGACAGGTACCGGTACTACTAAAGAGGCTCGATGTACTCTGATACTCTGGGATGGCGGGTTGGTAAGCTCTGGTCGCCATCAAGGGGTTGCTGACCCCAGGCAAGCACTTCCCTGGTTTGAGGTTGAGGGCCACATCAGAGGGCTCAGTGGGTCAAATGTGGCCCACGGGCCACAGGTTAACCACTTGCCGACCGCCGCACGCCGATGTACGTCGGCAGAATGGCACGGGCAGGCATAAGCACATACATGTACGTGATTTGCCTCCCGCGGGTCGGGGGCCCAATCGGGCCCCCGCCCGGTGCCTGCGGCGGTCGGTTTTCGTTCGGGAGCGATCCCGGACGAGGGGACGGCCATTCATTCATGGCCACCCCCTCGCGATCGCTCCCGACGAATGGAAATCCCCGGTGACATCACTTCCTCTCCTGTAATGTAAACACAGGAGAGGAAGTGATGTATTCTCTCCTCCGTGTCGGTATTTTTCGTTCCGACACGGAGGAGAGCGGATCAGTGAGTTGCACCAACACATCCCACACACAGTAGAACATGCCAGGCACACTCACACCCCCCCTTTACCCCCCGATCACCCCCCCAATTACCCCTGCCCCCCAGTCACAGTGACACCAATGTCATTTTTTTTTTATTTTTTTTTTTTTTTGCATTGGTGTCATTTGTGACTGTAATAACTGTTAGGGCAGTTAGGGTTAGCCCCCTTTAGTTCTAATGTACCCCCCTAACCCCCCCAATAAAGGTTTAACCCCGTGATCACCCCCCGTCGCCAGTGTCACTAAGGCTGGGTTCACATTGCAGCGGTTTATGAGAACGAATGTGATTCGCACCGCACTGCAGTGCAAATCACATCCGATCTCTGTGCGATTCGAGTTCAGCCATTCGCCGCACCCGCCGCACCCGCCACACCCGCCGCACCCGCCGCAAATTCGCACGGGACCCTTTTTTTGGCCCGCAGCAGAATCGGATCGCATGGGTGTTCACACCATGCGATCCGAGTTTGCAGATCGCACTGCGATATGCGAACTGATCTGGGGGTGTCAGTAACATTTCACTGACACTCCCAGCAGTTCGCATAGGGCAGTGTGAACTGCCGCCGGGAGGCATGCGATGCGGGAACCCGCCGCGGATTCGCGGCGTTTCCGCATCGCTCCAGTGTGAACCCAGCCTAATAAGCGATCATTTTTCTGATCGCCGTATTAGTGTCACAGGTGACGCTAGTTAGGCAGGTAGGTATTTAGGTTTGCCGCAGCTTTTTATAGCGCTAGGGACCCCCATATACTACCGCATAAAGCCCCCTGATTGCCCCCTAGTTAACCCTTTCACCAGTGATCACCATATAACTGTTACAGGTGACGCTGGTTGGTTAGTTATTTTTTTATAGTTTCAGGGCACCCGCCATTTATTACCTAATAAAGGTTTAACCCCCTGATCACCCGGCAGGTGTCATTTGTGACTAATAACTGTTAGGGCAGTTAGGGTTAGCCCCCTTTAGTTCTAAGGTACCCCCCTAACCCCCCCAATAAAGGTTTAACCCCGTGATCACCCCCCGTCGCCAGTGTCACTAAGGCTGGGTTCACATTGCAGCGGTTTATGAGAACGGATGTGATTCGCACCGCACTGCAGTGCAAATCACATCCGATCTCTGTGCGATTCGAGTTCAGCTATACAGATAGTATGGCTGAATTCGTGTCGCACCCGCCGCACCCGCCGCAAACTCGCACGGGACCCTTTTTTTGGTCCGCAGCAGAATCGGATCGCATGGGTGTTCACACCATGCGATCCAAGTTTGCAGATCGCACTGCGATATGCGAACTGATCTGGGGGTGTCATTAACATTTCACTGACACTCCCAGCAGTTCGCATAGGGCAGTGTGAACTGCCGCCGGGAGGCATGCGATGCGGGAACCCGCCGCGCATTCGTGGCGTTCCCGCATCGCTCCAGTGTGAACCCAGCCTAATAAGCGATCGTTTTTCTGATCGCTGTATTAGTGTCACAGGTGACGCTAGTTAGGCAGGTAGGTATTTAGGTTCGCCGCAGCTTTTTATAGCGCCAGGGACCCCCATATACTACCGCATAAAGCCCCCTGATTGCCCCCTAGTTAACCCTTTCACCAGTGATCACCATATAACTGTTACAGGTGACGCTGGTTGGTTAGTTATTTTTTTATAGTTTCAGGGCACCCGCCATTTATTACCTAGTCTCACTAGTGTACCCCTAAATTTAGGGGTGTCTACTTTCTAAAATGGGGTCATTTGGGGGGGGGGGTTTGTGCCATCTTGGCATTTTATGGCCTTCAAAACTGTAACGCCCTTAGAAAGCCTGAAGGCGGTGCTTGGTTTTTGGGGCCCCGTACGCGGCTAGGCTCCCAAAAAGTCCCACATATGTGGTATCCCCGTACTCAGGAGAAGCAGCAGAATTTATTTTGGGGTGTCATTTCACATATGCCCATGGCATGTGTGAGCAATATATCATTTAGTGACAACTTTGTGAAAAAAAAAAAAAGTTTGTAATTTTCCCGCAACTTGTGGCAAAATATAAAATATTCCATGGACTCAACATGCCTCTCAGCAAATAGCTTGGGGTGTCTACTTTCTAAAATGGGGTCATTTGTGGGGGTTTTGTGCCATCTTGGCATTTTATGGCCTTCAAAACTGTAATAGGTAGTGAGAAGTGAACTCAAAAAATTACGCCCTTAGAAAGCCTGAAGGCGGTGCTTGGTTTTCGGGGCCCCGTACGCGGCTAGGCTCCCAAAAAGTCCCACATATGTGGTATCCCCGTACTCAGGAGAAGCAGCAGAATTTATTTTGGGGTGTCATTTCACATATGCCCATGGCATGCATGAGCAATATATCATTTAGTGACAACTTTGTGAAAAAAAAAAAAAAAAAAAAAAAGTTTGTAATTTTCCCGCAACTTGTGGCAAAATATAAAATATTCCATGGACTCAACATGCCTCTCAGCAAATAGCTTGGGGTGTCTACTTTCTAAAATGGGGTCATTTGTGGGGGTTTTGTGCCATCTTGGCATTTTATGGCCTTCAAAACTGTAATAGGTAGTGAGGCGTGAAATCAAAAATTTACGCCCTTAGAAAGCCTGAAGGCGGTGCTTGGTTTTCGGGGCCCTGTACGCGGCTAGGCTCCCAAAAAGTCCCACATATGTGGTATCCCCGTACTCAGGAGAAGCAGCAGAATTTATTTTGGGGTGTCATTTCACATACGCCCATAGCATGTGTGAGCAATATATCATTTAGTGACAACTTTGTGTAAAAAAAAAAAAAAATTTTTTTTTTGTCATTATTCAATCGCTTGAGGCAAAAAAATAAAATATTCAATGGGCTCAACATGCCTCTTATCAATTTCCTTAGGGGGTCTACTTTCCAAAATGGGGTCATTTGGGGGGGTTTTGTACTGCCCTGTCATTTTAGCACCTCAAGAAATGAGATAGGCAGTCGTAAACTAAAAGCTGCGTAAATTCCAGAAAACGTACCTTAGTTTGTAGATGTGACAACTTTTGCGCAAACCAATAAATATACAATTATTGACTTTTTTTTTACCAAAGACATGTGGCTGAATACATTTTGGCCTAAATGTATGACTAAAATTGAGTTTATTGGATTTTTCTAATAACAAAAAGTAGAAAATATCATTTTTTTTCAAAATTTGCGGTCTTTTTACGTTTATATCGCAAAAAATAAAAATCGCAGAGGCAATCAAATACCATCAAAAGAAAGCTCTATTTGTGGGAAGAAAAGGACGCAAATTTTGTTTGGGTACAACATTGCATGACCGCGTAATTACCAGTTAAAGCAGCGCAGTGCCAAAGTGTAAAAAGACCTCTGGTCATTTACCAGCAAAATGGTCCGGTCTGAAAGTGGTTAAGCACTCCTGTTCCAGAATCTTTACCTGTATTTCCATCCCATTAGCCCTTAGAAACCCACACAGACCCTCACATGTGTTTTTACCCACTGAACAGAAACAGTAACTTATCAATTAAATATCTGCCCCCATTCCTCATGTTAAATTAATGTCCAAAAAATTCCTAAATTCCATACTAAGCAGATCAGTAACCTTGTGTGAGGAATGCAGACCAACTCAATACCAGACCTGCCAACATCATGACTAACCAAAATCTTTAGCTCTACGCCATTATTTTAATTAAACACAACTATGAAATACGGAAGATTTTCCTCTTTTTTGTACATTATAGACAGGTAGGACCTATGAAAACGTAAGGCAACAACCAAATATTTTACTAATCATAGTGTTGAATAAAACAAAATTATTAATACTGTCTGAACAATTCTTCTCTTGTTTGTTTTGCACATAGTCTGTTGCAATACAGCAATAGGTTACATTTCTGGGTCAGGAAGAAAGTGTACAATTTGTTCAGCCAAAACTTTGTTTTTGTTCAAGATGAATAAGGGAATTTCGGCTCTTCAATTTCAGACTGTGTGAAGAATGGAGTACATCATGAAAAGGGAGAAGAGTGGATAGAAAAGGATTGTTCATCATGTACTTGTGATGGAGAACATATTGACTGCTGTTTCAAGTAGGTTTACTTGCTCATTGCTTTATTTTTCAATATATTATGAGCAGCAATAAATATGGAATTCATGTAGCATCTGCTCAGCAAAAAGAAAATACATGTCCCAATGTCCTGCAATACAAGAAGTTTTGGCAGAGATCTTTAGTTATCTTTGAAAAGCAAAACAATTCCTGAAACATATCAAATTAGATGACAGGATGTCCTGTTCAGAGGACAACTGGGAACCTTTAACCTGGGGAAGGGGGGGCAGGGGGTAAACAAAATCAGCCTTTCATGGTGTTGATAGATTTCTGTGGGCAAAGAAAGTGTAACATAAAAAGTGTGCCATAATACATTACTGACTAGTGGGCTCCAAGAAAGATGGATGTTCCTTGAGGACATGATTTATTGTGATACACCTTTGCATATATTTCAGTGTCAGCTTCCTTTGCAGCTCCTTTCACACCCAGTCACATTTCAGAGCTACAAAGTAAGGTGGTGCTGGAATACTTTCTCTGCCAGATCACTGGTCTGAATGGGGAGCAGGTAACTTAATGATGACTAGCACATGTCACTGATTGGAAGTCCCACTGTGATCATTGTTTGAGAGGTAAGGTCTGTCCATTGAAAGCCGCCAGCCCAACATATCTTACTAGTTATTGAGGAAGATGCCACTTGCTCATTTGCTCAGCCCTTCCCATTTCTATTACTGGGCAATTTTTGTAAAGCATTTTAAAGCAAACCTTTACTTTGCCTAGTCAGAGCAAACCAATGAGTCCACTTCAATGCAGCCCTCCCCGGCACTTTATACTTGCCTTCCCGTTGCTCCTCTGCCACTCTGTTCAGTGCTGTGAACAGAAGGATACTTTTATACTATGTCAGTTTTTTATGATTGTGGCTGCAGCTGATTGGGCTTAATTGGCATATGGGCAATCACAGAGTTTGGGTCCAGATAAAAGTATATATATACCGTATATACTGGAGCCTGTCAACCAAATATTAAAATTTTAGACATAGAGCCTATTGGGGTGAATAGGCAGTTAAGAATCACAGCTGACAGTAAAAAGGTATTCTAGAGTGCCTGTTTCAAGAAAGAGAACCTATGCTTGATTATGCAAAGCAAGGTAACTGATTCATGTTAATGCATCTCCCCCCTCCTCCATCCCCGCAAGACATAGTAACTTTTCCTTTTGCCTCCCACCACTTGATTCAGTTGATACCAGGTCACAGCTATGGGTCATTCACCATGCACCAGTTCTGTCATATGATAGGAAGGGAAGGGAATCCTTTGACAATTCTTTTTCTTTGCCCATGACTCAGAATCCAGAAATGTCAGTGCAGCACTGGATGAAAGATGCAAGGGTCTGTCAGGAGTCCAGAAACTCATTGACCTTTTATACACACACACTAATTACAAGCAAACAGATCACGGGTGAGGATGGTTACCTTTAATAGCCATTCAAACCCCTTTGTGTCAACTTGTGTGCATGTAATTAGGTCAAAATCACCAGGGTATGTAAACTTTTGATCTGGGTCATTTGGGTAGTTTCTGTTGATATTATGTTTAAAAAAAGAGTAAACACAGTTGATTGAAAATAAATGGCTTCAGCCAAACACTAATTATGAGTGAAAGAAATGGTTTTGTATTATCATTCATGTTCTCTGAAAAATGGCCAAGAAATCATAAATTCTGACGGGATATGTAAACTTATGAGCACAACTGTATGTAACCCCTTATTATGTCTACTGGGAGTTATTGAGGATGAGGCGATGGATGCAGCTACAAAGTTGTTTCTTAGACTCCTTTTCTTCTGTGTTTGCAAGCTTATAGCGAGGAGGTAGATACATGTGGAATTTCTAAACTTTGGGAATGTGGTTGAAATCAGTCAATGCTAATATTCCGCTTTACCAAATGACACATGAGGGGTGTCCTAAGAAATTTAGAAAGGTTTTGTTTTGCTGGGTTGACACTACTGACACATTGGAGTGGGAAGTGGATATTTGAATGACTATGGGGTGGGATCTAGAGGGATAATGTTCCCTCGGGTGGTTGGTTATGGGTGCAATTTCACACACATCGCCGAACCTTAAGTGTTTGATTTTATTTATTTGTATTTTATTCAAATATGTTGTGTTTGTTTGAATACTTTACTCTAATGATGAGATTATCTAACCCTGTTGGGTGTTACAAAAAAGGGGGAAAAAAGGGTACTTACCAGGCACTGAGGTGCATTACTGAAAAACCATAGGTCAAATCTGGTGTACTGTGTAAATTTTGTTATAGACTGTTCCTTCCCTTGTGTGTTTTCTATTCTCATGGATACTTTTATGTATTGGGTTTGATACTGTATGTAACCTCTGTTGTCTGGTAATAAAAAAAACGTTTAAAAAAAAAACATTTTTTTGTTTTCCTATTTCAGATTTGCAAAGCCAGTTATTGAAGATCCTGCAAACTGTGAGGCTGTTCTCAATAAGAAAACTTGTAAATATGAAGTTAGGCAGAAGGGTGATAAGCCCTGTAAAGTGGACTCTTGGATTTCCTAAAAATATCCTTCAATACATCCTCTATAATGACATACTACTATAAACATACAATAAATATTAATCATAAGCAGAACAAGCCACAGATTGGTATACAATTATTTCCCTGATTAGAGTAAAGTCAATCCAATCTGAATTATTCTTGATGTTATCAATTTCACTGATTCTTTTCTATGCGTTCCTAAATTTGCATTTCCTAGTCAAATAGTTCCAGTCAGATTCCATCCAAGAGTGGGCATGCCAAAAAAATGCCATGCATTCAGAAGAAATTCCTTTACTAGCCATAACATAACACAAAGCAGCAAGTCCGATAAATGGATTTTTCAATTGTGTAAAACAAGGTTAACATAACATGCCATCAATTCTTATTAACTGACTATTATTAAAATAAATCCACCAAAGATTGGAAAATGTTCTGGAAAAAGTTTAATTCTAATAAATGACATGCTTAATATGCAGCTCTTCCATTTTCTGCATGTCCATTTCATGCATGCATATGAATGTCTATTGCAGTTATCTATTTTCATGAGATTTTCATGTGAATGTTGCCCCAACTTTATACAATATCGTGTAGCTTTAATGGATGACTGGCCTTTTATAAGAAAAATGTAATTCCACTGAACTCTTGAAAAACGACTCCTTAGCATGCGCTGAGGTAAAGGAAGAGGCGACCATTATTCTCTGTGGACCATTATTCTCTGTGGACAGGCCTGGTGCACGTTCAAGGCAATTACAAATGTGTTAAGGAGAGTAGAAGGAGGGTAAAGGGGTGGAATTTCACTTCTGTCATGTTTCTTGAGCCTTAGGTTAGGTGTTGGAAGCATATAATAATATACACATATATATTGTAAAAATGTTATGTACAAGAACATACCAGGACCATTTATTGTAATTGTTCATACTCATGATTATTAAGTAGTATTGTATTTACATCCCTGAACCATCCATGTCATATGTGGGATAATTTACCAAAGGCAAATAAGTTGTTCACTTTGTAAGAAAAGTTACACCGACCAAGGGATTTTTTTTTCTGAGCACTTAGTGAACATGGTGACATTTTCCTTTTCAAAGAATATCCAATGACATGCAAGGAAAACAAAAAAACAGCATTTCTCCATGCACATGATTGAATGATAGAAGTCAGCAGAGCTTCACCTCATTCACTAAGCTCTAGAGAAAACCCCCATGCAAAGTGCAACTTCTATTGCAAAGTAAACAGTCTATTTTCCTTTAGTCCATATATATATATATATATAGAAGGGTGTTTTCTGCGCTCAGTGTATTCTATTGGTTGGAATGTAGCACACTGTTAGAAGTTTTTGAGTTAATATTTTAAGTGATAAAAGTTTCTGAAAATATATGTAAGTTATATGTTTGATAAGAAGTGATGGTTTCTGAAGGTCACAGAACAACACAGAGTTTAGATAGGAGTGGTTTTGCTGAGTAGGTATTTCTATTTTTTAGTTAGTCAGGACAATGGGTGGAGTTATGCTACTTATCTATAGACTGAACCATATTGGGTATATATGCAAATGTGGGAGTTATTAGGATATGCTGACATAACATCATGAAAAGTATAAGAAGGGAGTAAGATTATGGGTGTGAGAGGATCGGTGGGAAAGAAAGAACTCTACACTTTGGAGAATGTAGATCAGATGACCCTTTCCTCCTTCTGAGGCCATCACCATGTCATATGTTACCAGATGTCAATCTTGTCTTTGCTTATCTTTCTGAACAATAAACCAACTATTGGACGAACGAAGGATTCTTCAATTTCTACTCCTGAAAGTACGTTTGAAATGCCATGGAGGAAGACATACATATCTCCGCTACACACCCTTTAGGAGAAGGGTTACTGATTCACATATTACACAAAGATTTTGCTATTCATTAAGAAACGCCCCTGTGAGTATGTAGAGTTTCCACTACATTTACAATACATTTGTATTTACTCTCCTACACTCACTTTTAACATTGTCGAGCCAGCCGAAATGATAAATTTTTTCCCTACTCCTTGACAAAGGGGGGAAATGAGATTTGTCAAGTCTGGGGAACAAATGATCAAAGAACCTAGAAGGAGGCGTTTGTGTCAGATGTGGACAACGGTCCAGTAAAAAGTGGAGGGTGAGTTTTTTCTCTTTGTTTTCTCACCTCTCTGTACACAGAAAAAAAAAAAAGATACAGCCTGCGAAGTTGATTGACAAGGCCAGTTGGACAGTATACTTCAAGTTATTTTTGGAAAATCCAGGACTTTGTGAAGACGTAATTTAGTTACGTTCGTGAAGATATCTGCCAAGGTTAGTTCCTAAGAAGGTGAGAGAGTCTCATATAAGAAAATATTGGGTTGTTACCCAAGAAGAAAAAAGTGTTGAAATAGGAACAAAAACTTCACGTTATTTGAAAAAGTCACCATTGTAGGTACAAAGGCAAATGTACACTTTGGGTGAGCTAATATGGAAGTCGGATTTTGATGTTTGAAGATGGAAGGTCCAAGCACAAAGGCAAAGAATAGATCAACAGGCATGACACTACAGCACACTACAGCACACAATTCAAGGAACAAGGCAAAGAGCTACAAGAAAAGAAGAAAAAGAAAGATAAAGCAACGAACAACAAAGTTAAAAGGACATTATTCATCTCTTGTTTTATTTTAAGTACACACAGGACTATCATACTAACAAGGGGTGAGTGTGTCTGTTTATATAAAAGGGTAATATGGCAATGGTTAACATCTCTAGGCTCAGAAGTAAGTCTCAGTATGATCGGGAAATTGATATATTTCATATGTATGGAGTATAGGAATACATGCAGTAGTAAGGTAATTAATTAATTTATGCCAGAGTGTAAAGAAGTTCATTAAGAAGAAAATTAAGTTTAATGCTGCATGTATATCTTTATGTATTAAGCCCTGAACAAAGTTTTCAGAGAAAAAATATTGATTAAAATGTGGAAAGAACTGTATGAAATTGAGATAATGAAAAAACACGATGTTTAGTGTTTTACAAAAATTCTAAAGATTTGGTTGAAGGATATAATAAGTTAAGGATTGAGCAATTTTTACAAACTTGGATTTAGTTATTAAATTAAAAGTAGTAAATTGTTCTAATTTACTTAAGGTTACCCAGAGAAAATATTAAAATATGAAAGTTTTTGTTCAATCTAAAAAAATTGTAAAAACAACTATTGTTAAAAGTTTTTGTAAATTAGTATTTCTGGTTAAAGTAAGGACTTTTGTTGTGGGAGGAGTTTTTTCGGAGAAATGGTCAATCGCAGGTCATGGGCAGGATCCAATCTGTGAGTTTCACGAGATTGTCTTCTAAACAATTTTTTGTCATTATTATAATCAGGGAAGTCATATAACATGGTGTACATGATTTCTCGCAGATGTACAAACAAAATATGTTTAAAAAGTGATAAAAAGGTTAAACATTTTAAAAAACGAGAAACGAGATTGTTACCGAATTGTACAGTGTAGGGTGTACAAAGCATGGTAGCCAAGACTGTCAGTAACAGATCATTCTCTGAAGAGTTTGTGACATGTGAGGAGTATATTACCAACAGAGAGATGCAGATCAAGTTACAGACTGGTCAGACATGCCATGACATTTTTCACTTTATTGTATCAAAGCACAATATATTTTTGTGTTAAATTTTCCAGATACTTGGAAGAGGGTTCACTGATGAGGAAAATATATATTTAAAAGGTATTATTACTTACTAAAAGTAATTGTTTTTAAAGTGGTTGTATGCTCAATTTTTTAACTTTTACCTACAGGAAAGCCTATAATAAGGCTTACCTGTAGGTAAAAAAAATATCTCCTAAACCTGTACGGTTTAGGAGATATTCCCCTCGGTATGCGCCGTTGACTGCAGTGGCGCATGCGCACAAGGGGGTTCTCGCCGTGAAAATCCAGCAGCGGCCGACCGGCCAGACTGAAATCTCCCGCGCGGAGGTGACGATATCGCGGCTCCGGCCACTCACAGCGCCGGAGCCGCGATACCCGGAAGAAACGCCGAGGGAGCATGTCAGCTCCCTCGGCGTGGATCGGGCCAGATGTCGGGGCCTCGTTCTAAGGTAAGTATTTCATAATGAGCTAGTATGCGGTGCATACTAGCTCATTATGCCTTTTGCTTTTCAGGTTTAAAAAAATAAATAAAAAATTTGCGGGTTTACTACCGCTTTAAAATATAAGATTTTTTAGGCCTTAATAACTTTTTTTGAGAGTTCATTGAGATTTTTGCAGACAAAGTATCTGTCTGAGTAAATTTTAATGAATTATATAGGCTTACTGTAGGGCAAATATTCTTTTAATAACAAAAGATAACTTATATACAAACATTTGAAGATCTGACAAAAGTCCTTATTAATATAGCAATCTCTCTCAGCCATTGTAAATTCAAGTTGTATGTGGATGATGAGACAATTTCATTGGTATTTATAAATAAATGTGTTAAGGGTGCATTGTCCAATGCTACAGATCTGAGACATTGTGGGTTTAGCACCATTTGTTTTGAAAAACATCTTATGTTACACTAAAGGTGTTATTTCAAGGAAAACAGGAGGTGTCAATACACACAGCTTTGTCTAATGGCAATTGGATGTTAAATAGATCAGTTGTAGTGTGAGGGATAGAGCCACAGTTGTGTAAATTAATCATGAGAATGTTACTTTTTCAACTTTTAGTGGACGCATTGAAAGCTGAATTTAAGACTGCCTTGTGTTGGTTTAGCAGTCAGTGACAGAGCAGGTGTGGTTCATTCAATCATACTGTATGAGGGGAATGCTTGGTTCTGAAAAGAAACTTCAACATGATCAAATTTCTTTCAGAAACAGAATATTTAGGAAAGCCCAACCTAAATTAATGTTCTTTTACAAAATTAAAATAAATTGTCAGTGTAGAGAAAAAAACAATAATCTGGCAAGATCATATTTTACAAAATGTAATATTAGTCACAGGATAAAGAGGGGAACTATGACATGTTGTCTTAGTTAGAATCAGTACAGACTGATAAAGGAGAACATTTATTGTAAAAATAATTGGATTCCAATAATAAAGGATAGAGTTATTTTTAAATGAAAATATTTATTTTTGATATCCAGGTACCTGACTGACTGATTGATTTTTTGTTTTAGCTAATGAAAAAAAATTCTGAACTACTCATTTTAGAACACTTTGTCATCAAACTTCTGAACATTGTTTTATTTGTTTATAAAATTTTTTAAAGTGAAAAAGGCCTAACCTGATACTAGAAAGTACTGAGGGATTTGGCAAATCTATATAGATTGATTTATATTAGTTTTTTCACTTGCTACAGGAGGATTACAAGGATATTGTTTTTTTAGTTAATGTTTCTTTTTGATAAATTAATTGAGGTAATTCTAGAAAAAATAATATTTTTCATAAAAGCTAAGTTGTTGTGAACTTATGTCATATTCCATTGGGGTTGGATTTCAAACCATGGAATCAGTTAATGATTTAAAATTTTATAGGACAGGTAGTAAAGGACATGTATGCAATTTTAGGTTTTGTAAAGTTTTTGTTTCTTATCATCTTAAGTACTCAGGTATTGTAGAATGTATGAATAGTATTGGGTAAGATGATTCAAGAATAAGGTGTTAACTTTTTGAGTTAATGGAGATTAGCATACTTAGGTTTTTTTTATATAATCTGTTGTATAGAAAGTAGTGTGGTTGCAAATTTTGCAAACAACAGGTATAGGTATTTCAGAAGTTTGTTCACAAAACATGGCTAGGCCTTTGCTAAATTTAAAAAGAAATGATGTCTTGAATGAGATTTCTACTTCTAATGAGTATGTTTAGTAATTTATTCCAGTAGCTAACGTTATGGTACCAAGGATGTCAACTGGGATATCAGTTGGGAAGATTATTTTGTTATTTTTAAGGTACATTGGTATTATAGTTTTTTGTTTCAAAAGTATTGGTAAAAATAAAAATAATTGGTAAAAATACGAATAAAATGGGTAAACACAGAAAGGATTATCAGTTTAAAATGGTTTAAATTGATTAATAAAAATTATTTAGGAAAACATAATTTTTAAAAGAATTTGATACTTGTTTTCATTTTCTTTTATAGATATGTCTTTTGTTTCTAAATTTAAAGAAAACTATTTTTTTATTTAGTTTTTTTTTTAATTCTTCCATGACAATGCAACAAGCACAAATACATTTCTATTTGTTACTATTTCTTGTTTTTTCATAAGTTATTTTTTTTTTGATTATGTTATCAAGGACTATCATTTTTTGGTGAACTTGCATCAAAAGCGACATATTGATCGGTCGATCATTATGTGAGGGGGAGTTAGGATATGCTTCTCATAAGAATTTTTTTATGAATTATCTGAATAACGATGATAGTAATAAGATAATAGGAAAGACAAAAAGGTATAATTAGAGTATATGAAGAAAAGGATTTCAATGTATCTAAACAAAGTTATTGTTGAATTTAAATAATTTTGGAATGTTTAAAAAAAAAAGAAATAGAAAAAGTTGCTTGCTGGTCATGGATAGATAGATAAATACATTGAAAAATAAATAGAATGATAGATAGAATATATAAAATATGACAATCGAATAATGGGAAAGTTTTTTTATTTTGTTTCATATTTGTATTATGGTTAGAATGAAACGATTTTATAAATTGATTAAGGAAGAAACGAAAAAAGGTGAAAAAATTATGACAAGTATTTTTAGTCAGAAAATTACTTCTGGTTTATCTGATCCAGTGATTAGCTGTGGTACATCTGGAGCAATTGATTCAAAATGTGTATGAAAGGGCCATAAATGAAGTGTGAGTGATTTAGGTAATATTTAAGTTGTGTGAATGTCATTTTGGTACCAGTTGTTCTCCATGTCCAAAGTTTATGACTAAAGGTCAGTAGGTCAGTGGTTTCACAGATAAGAATACACATAGAGAGTGTGTCATATAATGGAATGAAATAGTTAACTATTTTTAATAGAAACATCTCAGAATTTTTGAAAATGTTTATGTACAATATCTGACTCACTAAAATGTATTAATGTGTATTGTATTGTTTGTATTGGAAAAAAAGAGAATCAGAGACATTTATTATTTAAGATGAATGCACTTATTATTTGTTGAATATAGTGCATTGAGGGGGAATTGTTAGAAGTTTTTGAGTTAACATTTTAAGTGATAAAAGTTTCTGAAAATATATGTAAGTTATATGTTTGGTAAGAAGTGATGGTTTCTGAAGGTCACAGAACAACACAGAGTTTAGATAGGAGTGGTTTTGCTGAGTAGGTATTTCTATTTTTGAGTTAGTCAGGACAATGGGTGGAGTTATGCTACTTATCTATAGACTGAACCATATTGGGTATATATGCAAATGTGGGAGTTATTAGGATATGCTGACATAACATCATGAAAAGTATAAGAAGGGAGTAAGATTATGGGTGTGAGAGGATCGGTGGGAAAGAAAGAACTCTACACTTTGGAGAATGTAGATCAGATGACCCTTTCCTCCTTCTGAGGCCATCACCATGCCATATGTTACCAGATGTCAATCTTGTCTTTGCTTATCTTTCTGAACAATAAACCAACTATTGGACGAACGAAGGATTCTTCAATTTCTACTTCTGAAAGTACAGTTGAAATGCCATGGAGGAAGACATACATATCTCCGCTACACACCCTTTAGGAGAAGGGTTACTGATTCACATATTACACAAAGATTTTGCTATTCATTAAGAAACGCCCCTGTGAGTATGTAGAGTTTCCACTACATTTACACTACATTTGTATTTACTCTCCTACACTCACTTTTAACATTGTCGAGCCAGCTGAAATGATCAATTTTTTTTTCCCTACTCCTTGACAAAGGGGGGAAATGAGATTTGTCAAGTCTGGGGAACAAATGATCAAAGAACCTAGAAGGAGGCGTTTGCGTCAGATGTGGACAACGGTCCAGTAAAAGTGGAGGGTGAGTTTTTTCTCTTTGTTTTCTCACCTCTTTGTACACAGAAAAAAAAAAGATACAGGCTGCGAAGTTGATTGACAAGGCCAGTTGGACAGTATACTTCAAGTTATTTTTGGAAAATCCAGGACTTTGTGAAGACGTAATTTAGTTACGTTCGTGAAGATATCTGCCACACAAAATTGAGCTCAAATTATCTTTAAAATAATAAAGAGACAGCGGACATAAAATCACAAAGGTAGATAGCTTTATTCAGCAGCAGGAAAAGGAAGCGAGACGTTTGCACTGTGCCTCTCTGTACTCACTATGTAAGTATCCTGTATGCTCTTGAATAAAGCGACCCACCTTTGTGATTTTACAATATGTTGGCTGTCTCTTTATTATTTTGAGAATAATTTGAGCTCAAGTGGTGGTGCAATATTGGTCCTTGGTGCCAATTGACCTGGACTTCTGGAGGTTCTCATTGGCTGAAGCAGGGGCGGATCCAGAGTCTAGTCTCGGGAGGGGCACTGCCAGAAAATAAGGTGTTGCTTACAGAACACATTTGTATTAAAATATATGTATTTAACATATCATACAGTCATAACCTTGTTTAAAACAGTGACACTGTTTTAAAGTGTAGGATGCATCCCCATTCCGGCATCCCATTTATTTGTATTATAACACATGGCTGCATGGACACAGCGACTATATCCCAATATAACATGCTGGTGTGGGTATCTGAAGGCACCTGGCAAGCATTCTGGAACCCATGCAGGACATATTGGGACACAAAAGCTGTGTGTCAGTAGAAATAAATGGGATGCCAGCACAGGGATATGTACAAAACTTTATGGGACATTCCTTTCTGTCATTCCTTTTAGTATATCCCACACTTTATCCATCCCCAAGTCAGTAAAAGACAGCCCCGCATGTCTGCAGCATGCCCCCTGTGTGAATGAGGCCTAAAGATGAATTTTAATGTCATTCTATATCATCATTATCATCATGATAATCACACAATACAGGTGCTGTGGCTCATGATGATGATGATGATTGGTAATTGTAATACACAGCATGGAGGGGGGTAATGTACCGACTGATGCATTTGTGACCAATGGCAATTAATTAACCCCTTTGTGCTGCATTAGTAGCAGTGTTTTTTTTCAACCCCTTCATGCTGCAGCATAAAAGGGGTTAATTAATAATGATGGTGCCACTGCCACTAATGCAGCACAAAGGGGTTAATTAATTGCCATTGGTCATGAATGCTTCAGTGAGTACATTACCCCCCTCCATGCTGTGTATTACAATTACCATTCTAACTGAATTAACACCCCTCCCCCCTCCCCTTCCCTCCAAGTGTTAACCACTTCAGCAGTTCACACAGCTAACACACTGCTGTGTTAAGGAGTTAAGTGATCACTCACTTGCAGACAGTGCAGATGGGCTCACAGGTCGGAAAGCATCTTGTCTTCAACGTCGCGCTCCCGGCTTCTGAAATGTGACGTCATGCCAGCCGGGACTAGGGAGCTCCTGTCGGGTGGAGATCACTCCGCCTGACAGGGAAGTAACTTCTTAGAAAGTACACTGGGCACGTCCGCACCGCTCTGCTAATAATACTACACAGTGTGTAGCCGCGACCCCAGTTTTACCGCGGTCTTTACCCCCATAAGGACGCCACCGCCTGGGCCCCTCTAAATGAATGGATGGGGCACACTGAATATGTCTTAAGCCATCTGGGAGTGGGGGAAGCAGAAATAAAGTCTCTGCAACTGCATTTATACGATTCCTCGCCAAATGTAAATAGGTGGCAGAGGGAGAAAGCCTTGAAGTGAAATATTTTTGGGGGGGCAATTGACCCGTTGCCCCCCCTGGATACGCCCCTGAGCTGAAGCTGGCGGTTTCCTTGTGAGCTCATTTATACCAGCGCATTTTGATCTCTGCTTCTTGAGAGATCAAAATTATATGGTAAGAGGCTGTGTGATATGTGTTGGAGGTCTCTTGTGGAAAGCACTTACCTGTCATTCTTTTTTTGCACCTTATTGGATAATATCCAAATGGACTCATATTACAAATATGTATTTATGAACTTTTGATGACATAGGCACTTGAATTTATTCAGTATTCTTTTAAAGTGATCATAAGATTTATTCATAAGTCTTAGTCCCGGTTCACACTTGTGTGCTCCGTGAGATCGCATGCGATTCCCACAGCAATGCAGTGCAAATCACATGTGATGTCTGTGCAATGCGATTTCAGCCATACAGATAGTATGGCTGACATAGCATTCAGACCAAACTCACACAGAACCCTTTTTTTGGTCTGCACCCATGAGATTCGATTCATGTCTGAACTCCGTTCGCAGTGCACTATGCGAGCTGAAATGGGGTGTCATTAACATTGTATTGACACTCCCCGCAGTTCACATATGGCAGTGTGAACTGCTGTGCTAGTCTGGTGCGATACGGGAACCCGCAGTGGATTCGCAGTGTTCCCGCATCACACAAGTGTCAACCCAGCCTTAAAGTATTACAAGACATTCTAGGTGCTGGAAAAACATAATTACATACACATATTCAGTAAAAAAAAGTTTTCCCTCAAAAAATCATTACAATCACGGTTAAAAACACATAACATTATCATGATCTTGTTTGCCAGAAAATGGTTAAAGTAACCTTTTACATGCAACAATGATGTTACATTCTCAACATGTTTTGCCATGTTATGCTGCTTCTTCGGGAGTTATTGTAGCATAGGAACCGTATAAGACAGGGATGTCCAAACTTTTTTCAAAGAGGGCCAGATTTGATGAACTGAACATGCGCGAGGGCCGACCATTTTGCCTGACATTCTTTGAACCATTAAAATTCGGTCTAAGTGTGTCCATCCGAGCACTAATACACTTCCCCACAAGAATTCTCTTGCCTTTGTGGCTGTGTGCGGTGAATAGATGAGCTCAAGTGTATTATTTGGATACACCATATTTATTGACGTATAACACGCACCTTCACTTTAAGAAAACTTCAGGAAAAAAAAACTTAAAATTTTAAATAAAGAACTGTGAAGCAAAACAAGGATCAGTGTCTATCTGCAGACCCACAATTGCTAGGAATGCAGCGCTCACCATTGCTAGGAATGCAGCGGCCACCATTGCCAGGGATGCACCCACCATTGCCAGGGAATTCACCCACCATTGCCAGGGAATTCACCCACCATTGCCGAGAATTCACTCACCATTGCCGGTGTCTTGTCAATTAGGGTCCTCTATCAGATGCTGTCCTCTGCGTACTGCGCATGCGCAGTACACAGGAGCACAGATTCCGAAAATTGCCGAGGACGAACGGCGCCTGCGCCGTGAGTCCAGGTTCTATCCCCACTATCCAAGTGGACATAGAGTTAGAATAAAAAAGAGCCGAGCGCAGCGAGGCCGAGCCCGAAGCGTGGCGAGCGAAGCTCGCCCGCGAGGGGCCCTCTAAAATTCTAAACCCTATGTCCGCTTGGATAGTGGGGCTACCTCCTCCACTCACGGCGCAGGCGCCGTTCAGCTTTGGAGATTTTCCGAAGCTTCGTCTGCTCCGTACTGCGCATGCGCAGTACGGAACGGACACATATCGATGGCCGGACTCTATTAGGCAGAACACCGGGAATTCACTCACCATTGCAGGGAATGCTGCCACCATTGCCGGGAATGCAGCCACCATTGCCAGGGATTCACCCGCCATTGCCAGGGATTCACTCACCATTGCCGGGAATGCAGCCACCATTGCCGGGAATGCAGCCACCATTGCCGGGAATGCAGCCACCATTGCCAGGAATGCAGCCACCATTTCCGGGAATGCAGCCACCATTGCCGGGAATGCAGCCACCATTGCCGGGAATGCACCCACCATTGCCAGGAATGCACCCACCATTGCCAGGAATGCACCCACCATTGCCAGGGATTCACCCGCCATTGCCAGGGATTCACTCACCATTGCCGGGAATGCAGCCACCATTGCCGGGAATGCAGCCACCATTGCCAGAGAATTCATTTACCATTGCCGGGAATGCAGCCACCATTGCCAGGAATGCAGCCACCATTGCCAGAGAATTCACTCACCATTGCCGGGAATGCAGCCACCATTGCCGGGAATGCAGCCACCATTGCCGGGAATGCAGCCACCATTGCCAGGGATTCACCCGCCATTGCCAGGGATTCACTCACCATTGCCGGGAATGCAGCCACCATTGCCGGGAATGCAGCCACCATTGCCAGGAATGCAGCCACCATTGCCGGGAATGCAGTCACCATTGCCAGGAATGCACCCACCATTGCCAGGAATGCAGCCACCATTGCCAGGGATTCACCCGCCATTGCCAGGGATTCACTCCCCATTGCCGGAAATGCAGCCACCATTGCTGGGAATGCAGCCACCATTGCCAGGAATGCAGCCACCATTGCCGGGAATGCAGCCACCATTGCCGGGAATGCAGCCACCATTGCCAGCAATTCACTCACCATTGCCGGGAATGCAGCCACCATTGCCCGGGATTCACCCGCCAATGCCAGGAATTCACTCACCATTGCTGGTAATGCTGCCACCATTGCCGGGAATGCTGTCACCATTGCCAGGAATGTATCCACCAATGCCAGAAATGCAGCCACCATTGCTAGGAATGCAGCCACCATTGCCAGGAATTTCACCCACCATTGCCAGGAATTTCACCCACCATTGCCAGGAATTTCACCCACCATTGCCAGGAATGCAGCCACCATTGCTAGTAATTCACTCACCATTGCCAGGAATGCAGCTCCACAATTGCAATTACCAGGAATGCAGCCACCATTACCATCAGTGCAGCCATGGAGGGCAGGACGAGTGCCAAAGACATCTTACAGGAGAATCTCCTGTTTACACAACGGCCTCTTTAAGAGAAAGTCCCGCCTCCTTTGATGGACAGCACAGTCGTCCAATGGTAGAGACGGGACTTCCTATTACAGCTGCCGTGTAAACAGGAAATTCTCCTCCTGTGTGCACGGCACTCGTCCCGCCTCCTCCCTCCGAGGCAGCCGGACTATACATCTTTTGTGGCCCCGGCGCTGGGAGATCGCCGGGGGCCACAAAAGATGTATATGTTTAAACAACCAGGCGGGCCGTTCAAAACCGGACCGCGGGCCGCAATTGGCCCACGGGCCGGACTTTGGACATGCCTGGTATAAGAGATTAACAAATAAACAATGAGAATGTATACAAAAATAATGTTATCATTTTTAATTTCTTATAAACATTTAATTTTATCTTAAATCATGTTGTAAACACTCACCTACTGTATCCAAGAAATTACTCAAACTTATTAGAAAAATATGCCAAAGGGCTTAAACATCTAAACATAGAAGCCACATTTGAGTAATTTCTTGGATAGGTTAGTGTTTATAACATGATTTAAGGTTGAAATAAAATGAAATGTTATAAGAAATTTAAAATTATATTATTTTTGTATAAACTCTTAAGCCCCATACACACTATCAGTTTTTCTGCTGAGTTTTTCCTTCATGTTTACCAAAACCATGTAGTGCAAGGGCCTGCCTGATTGAATACAAATTGAAACTCCTAAGGTTTGACCTCATATTATATGGTTTTGGTAAATCTGAAGGAAAAACTCAGCAGAAAAACGTATAGTGTGTATGGGGCTTTAGTCTTTATTTGTTCACTTCTTATACAGTTCTCTGCAGTATGCTGCAATAACTCCAGAAGAAGCCGCATACTCAGCGAAACATGTTGAGAATGTAACATCATTGCAGCATGTAAACGGTTACTTCAACCATGTTCTGGCAAACAAGATCATGATATGGTTATGTATTTGTAAACGTGATTTTAATGATTTTTTGAATAAAAATTGTTGGTAAACTTTTTTTACTGAATATGTGTATGTAATTATGTTATTCCAACACCTTGAAAGTCCCATACTACTTTAAGACTTATCACTAATCGACTGAGATGTGGTGCATGAAATAACTCATCTTTCACCTAAATCACTAATTTTATAAGATTTATTTAATCACTCATTTGATTTTATAGGCATGGATTTATGTCACAATTATTTTTTTACTGAGCATAATGAATTTTTGATTGCATTAACATTCAATATGATTTCTTCGATAAGATTATTTGTTTTTTTTATGAAGGCATTTTAATTTTGTATACTGAGAAAGCTCACCTACATATAGATATATTTTCCTTTAGTAAATCAACCTCATGAAAACACTCTCTTTGCACTTCTTGACACTCATTGACAAGCAGAGACCAGAAGCCACCTTATTAGTTTTGTAAACAGTCCGTTCTTGACTACCTGAGTTAGGAAAACATGTAACATTTGTAAAACCTGGATTGCTCATAACTTGCTGTTTTGCAATGAGTGGATATGGGTAGCAAAATTAAGCCAGGGATATTGCCAAATAAGTGTCACAACCAGGAACATATTTCCTGCAAAATCAGTGTTGATCTCTTGATGTTGACTTCTAGTACACACAACTACTGTAAACACAGGAATAATGTGTTGTAGAACATGCACTGTGTGCTATCATTGCCCTAATAGGAAAATGCAATACTTCATTATCAGGACAGCACCTAATACATAGATAGTCAGGTTGAAAAAAGACACAAGTCCATCTAGTTCAACCGAATAAATAAAAAATATCATACAATCCAGTATAGCCAATCCTGTCAAGGAAATGGCCGAAGAAGGACTGGCAATTCTGCCCAAGACAATCATGGCCACCACGGTGCACAGTGTGACTAATGTGGGCAGCACTTCCGGGTTTATTTAAGCCTGCTGTTGGAGCCAGCCCTTGCTGAATTATCATCAGCTCCCCAGTATTTCCTGTGTCTCTGTGATTCTGTTCCCTGTTACCGACCCGGCTTGTTCAACTTCTGCTTCTGATTTGCTCCTGATTGAACTCTGGCTTGCACCCCCGACTATGCTCCTGTCTGCTCCTTCATCTGTACTTCGTCTCTGGCATTTCTGGACTGATCTTTTGTGTATGACCCCTGGCTTCTCTTCAGTTCCTGCTACCGGCTTGCCCCTACTGATGTCTTCTGCCCGGCACCTGCGCTCAGTGGCTCTGCGGGTCATCCCAGCAACTACCAGTGCACTCCTAGTGACTGGCTCATCAGCAACAACACCTGGCAAACCATGCACCCTTTGGGCACTGCTCCTTCTGTATAACACCCAGAGGAGAGCTGCACTTAGCTGCAAGGGGTGTCCTCTCAACAATCGGCATCTTCCTCGAAACCTGACAAATCCTATACCCACAGTTGATCCAGAGGAAGGCAAAAAACTCCAGCAAAGCATGATCCAATTTGCTGCAGCAGGAGAAAAAATCCACTATCCCCCCTCCCATCATACTGCCTTCCACTAACCCCTCCCATTATACTGCCCTCCACTACTCCCCTCCCATCATACCGCCCTCCATTACCCCCTCCCGTCATACTGCCCTCCATTACCCCCTCCCATCATACTGCCCCATCATACTGCCGTCCACTACCCCCCTCCCATCATACTGCCCTCCACTATCCACTATGGGAGGAGTGATAGTGGAGGACAGTATGATGGGAGGGGGGTAGTGGACAGCAGTATGATGGGAGGGGTGGTAGTGGAGGGTAGTATGATGGGAGGGGTAGTAGTGGAGGGCAGTATGATGGGAGGGGGTAATGGAGGGCAGTATGATGAAAGGGGGTAGTGGAGGGCAGTATGATGAGAGGGGGGATAATGGAGGGCAGTATGATGGGAGGGGTTGTAGTGGAGGACAGTATAATGAAAGGATATGGTAGTGGAGGGCAGTATGATGGGAGGGTGTAGTGGAGAGCAGTATGATGGGGGATAGTGGAGGGCAGTATGTTGGGAGGAGGGTAGTGGAGGGCAGTATGATGGGAGGGGGTAGTGGAGGGCAGTATGATGGGAGGGGGTAGTGGAGGGCAGTATGATGGGACAGTATGATGGGAGGGGGCTAGTGGAGGGCAGTATGATGGGATGGGGTAGTGGAGGGCAGTTTGATGGGAGGGGGTAGTAGAGGGCAGTATGAGGGGGGAGGTAGTGGAGGGCAGTATGATGAGAGGGGGGATAGTGGAGGGCAGTATGATGGGGGGTGGTAGTGGAGGGCAGTATGATGAAAGGTGATGGTAGTGGAGGGCAGTATGATGGGAGGGGGTAGTGGAGGGCAGTATAATGGGAGGGGTGGAATCAGAGGGCAATATGATGGAGGGGTAGTGGAGGGCAGTATGATGGGAGGGGGTGTAGTTCAGGGCAGTATGATGGGAGGGGGTGTAGTTCAGGGCAGTATGGTGGGAGGGGTGGTAGTGGAGGGCAGTATGATGGGGGTGGTAGTGGAGGGCAGTATGATGAAAGGTAATGGTAGTGGAGGGCAGTATGATGGAAGGGGTGATAGTGGAGGGCAGTATGATAGGAGGGGGGTAGTGGAGGGCAGTATAATGGGGGGGTGTAGTGGAGGGCAGTATAATGGGAAGGGTGGAATCAGAGGGCAATATGATCGAAGGGGTAGTGGAGGGCAGTATGATGGGAGGGGGTGTAGTTCAGGGCAGTATGGTAGGAGGGGTGGTAGGGGAGGGCAGTATGATGGGAGGGGTGGTAGTGGAGGGTAGTAAGATGGGGGTGATAGTGGTGGGCAGTATGATGGGAGGGGTGGTAGTGGAGGGCAATATGATGGGAGGGGTTGTAGTGGAGGGCATTATGATGGGAGGGGGATAGTGGAGGGAAGTATGATGGGAGAGAGGGCAGTGGAGGGCAATATGATGGGAGGGGGGATAGTGGAGGGCAGTATGGGGGAACTGTACAGCAGGACTGGAGGCGGCAGTGTATGGGAGGGAGCAGAGTGACCATGAGTGTCCTTGGAGCACTGCAGGGAGCATTTATCCTACCTCTCTTCCAGCGGCAGTAATAACCTGCTTCAGGCGAGACCCGGAGCTGTGGGGTGGAGTTGGGGACGGAGTCGGGGACAGTCCTCTGATGACTGTGGAGCTTAGGGGTGAGGAGGAGGAAGTTAAATCCTCCTTCGGCTCGTTCAGAATACTGGGTCCCTACTCTCCTCCTCCTCATGATGTCACTGGTTGCTAGACGCCAGGCGGGCCACAGCTAGCAACCAATTGTTTGGGCATTGAGCCAGGCAGCGCCTGGTGGTTAATAATAAAGAGGGTCTCGGCCAGGCAGTGAGTGACAGCAGTGGCATTTTTATGGGGCATCAGATCAGCCTGATTGAGCCACCACCTCTCAGGTGAGCACTCCAGACCATTACTACCCTAAAGGAGTTGCTTCATCCTGATTTAACCACCATCTCTCAGGTGAGCACTCCAGAGCATTACTCCAGAAAAGGAGTCGCTGAGCGATTGGCAGTGTTTGATCGATTGGTTCTCAGTGTAGAGGCGCTGAGGGGCAGATACAACATCCACCTAGGTAGGTATGGTACTGAAAAAAACACCCAGCATACAGGACAAGAGAAGTGGTACTGTGGAGAGTCCATGCATACAGAAAAAGAACAGATACTGAGAATTATGCCCAGTATACCCAGTCACTAAAATGACCATAGTATCGTTTAATTAAATATAAAATCTATCAGTTTCCAAGCCTGAAATGTGGCGGCTGGTATGAGGTGTGTGATGTCACAGTGAGCTGCAAATCGGTTCAAACCGGACTTCAGTTGTTTGAAAACATTACTGTATTGGGAGCTGACCGAGTGACATTGTCAGATTGTCTCCTGCGAATATAAGTGTTTTTTATTCAAATATTTTGCTATCGTATTATTATTGTTTACATTGCTATTATTATTATTATTATTATTATCTCTATTAAATATTTTTATTTTTTTCAGGTACACCGGCATCAGCCACAACCACCATGCCATCATGACGTCGGTCCCGTGGAAGGTGATCCTGTCAGGAAGGCGGAGAGGCTCAAATTGCTCAGAGAACAACTTCGGAGGAGACAGGAGGAGGCAGAAAACCGGAGCCGTTCTCCCCGGAGACAGGTATGCT